>NW_027269339.1:0-600000 GCF_023055355.1 Agelaius tricolor
CCAAAACAGGCTTTGCTTTTAGAGCTCTCCTCTCCTCTCCTCTCTTCCCCTTTTGTTTTTTATTTAATAAGGAAATGCTGGTTATATCCTGGGAGTTTAGAGGGGACACTTGGTAAACCTGTTATCCATCACAATAATTCACAGAATCTGGCATGAACTAGATGAACAATATTCCATTGTTTAAAGTGAGCTCTGTCAATCTTTGCCATTGATATTAAACAAAAGTCAGGATTATTAAAGCATATGGATACATGGCCTCATACACTGGTTAAGCCTTTGCTTTGAGAATGTGACTGCTGTTGTTGAGCATTCTGAAAAATATATGTAGTATGCTACAGTACACAGGGAATCACAGATGTCAAGGGGAAATGATATGTGAAAGCCATGTACGTTTAAAAATGCAGCACTACTGCACCTTCTCAAAAGAAAAAGAAACTTTCCTGCTTCTCCCTCCTTCCCCCTGTTGCCAGTTAAAATGAACTGTCAGAGCCTGGATAAAGATACAAACAGGATTGCATACTTTACGAAGCCTACAGTGACTCTTAGACTTTGATCTAATTCTATTTGCTGCTTTATGATGCATGAAGCTGTCAGATAAAGAGGTGTTCAAAAAAATCCACTCGAGCTGTCAGGGCTGACAAGCCCTGTGATGGATAACAGAGAAAACAAAAGGGTTATCACCTTAACCACAAACATTTATATCTTTTTTTCATAAGGGTGCTTCAATCAACATGTAGTTACCAGGGTGCAGGTTGTTGTGAGCCTGTAGGAACATAGATCCAAATGACACATGTTGAAACAGCATTTAAAAAGTACAACACACATGCGTTGGCACTAATATGCTGCTGACATGGTACAGTTGTGCTTACTTAGATCAAAGATAAGAATCCTATAGTTTTCAATATAAAAAGGATTCTTTTTTGAAGAACAGATTTCCCCCCCCCCACCCATCTTTCAAAGATTAAACACAGTTATAACAGTCTGAATGGGATTTAACTCAAAAAGCCCAGTACTTAAATATGCCCATATGATTACTTACACAATAGAAACTTCAGCACAGAATGAAGAGCAGCCAGGATTTGACTCATGTAAAGGAAACAAAAAAAATTTGCACTCGCTTCTTTTTCAACATCAGAAAGCAGTCTCATGGTCCATTCATCTCCATCTCTTCCCCCTCCCTCGCCAATGCCTCTCAGTTCTTAAAAGGCCACTGCCACAAACAACATTGGACCTGAAATTTATCAAACAAAGCTAATATTCTACCTCTAGTGCTGCATCTGAGACACTCCAGTGCAAAGAAGGCAAGGAAATGCATAAGACACATACTTGAGCTGATAATACAGGCCTTTAGCCTGTGGTTTACACTCAGAATCAAGAGTTGGATGCATTCTTTTGTGGTCAGTATGTTCATATGCTGAATGACCCAAGGCTAGACTCTGGGATTCTGCAGTAATGTTTGATTCTCCAATGGTTGTTTTTTCCCCTGCTTAGTGACTGTGATAACAAAGTAGGCTCAACACCATGAAAAAGTAAAAAAAAAAATTGATAATTTATGGACAATAAATCCACTGGTAGCTACAGACTGAGATGACCTTTGTCAAAGAAGCCCAAAAGCCATATATTGCTGGAACCTTGGAAAAATGTGAGGAAAATTATTGTTCTGTGGTTGGCCTACTTCTCCATCTTTTTCCAAAAGTGCTGTTACTGCCTGTTGCCCAAGAGAGGACCTGGGTGAACAATTGGTCCAACCTTACAACTCCCGTGTTCTAACAAGGGAACTTGTATCTGTGGCAGCAAAACTTTTTGCCAAGATTTATGTATATCATACACACACACACACACACATATATATGCAGATATGAAGCCTGCCAAATTAGCAGTGAACTATGGAATTTAACACAAGGCCTGTATATAGAAAGAAGGTTAAAAGTGAGGCATTTTTCACACAATATATTACATACACATGGTGTGATGTGCTCAGTGGGAGAGAGGGACTCATTTTACTTGCCAGTGAACCTCTAATGTGAAAAAATCATGTGTGATTGGATACTGGGACAAAACCAAAACCATCTTGAAGCTCTCCAGAAGATGGGTTGCAAGATTACAATGAGCATGCCCAAGCTTTTAGAAGACAAAGAATCCCACAACAGCAGAGGGCCACGTTCTGTGTTTATATACAAGACTATTGCCTCACCTTACAGAAACCTGGGCTATGTCTCCCATAAAGCAGAGGATACTCTAACACTGGAAATCGTGTATCAAAGCAAGTCAGAAACAGAGATAGATCTCAAGAAGTGTTTGGAGCAAGATGAAGAGCTGAGGGGCAACACTGGCAGGCCTGAAAAGAATTCTCTCACAGATATGGACCACCTGACAATACCAGTAAATCATACTGGCTTAGAGTTCTTTATGATGGATTTCCTTTTAACACCTACCATCTAAAAGGAAAAGAAAAAAAAAAAACAGAAAAAAGTATAAAGATCCAAACACATTGCTTACAAAATAAAAAAAAATATTGCAGTCCTCTTAAGTGCTTCTTTAACTATACCAAGAGTAGGCATGATCTTGGTTAACAGCTGTGGGGGGAGGGAGGACACCATTTCTTCAGTAATTCTAGCAGGCTTTTAAGGCTGTTTCTTTTCTCAGCTCTACCTCCCCTGTGCAACTTGCCAAGCACTGATAGACACAAGCATTACCATCATTCATTAAACTATATTCCTCTGCCATAGTTATCCAACAAACCAATAAAACTCCTTTTCAAAAAGTTGAAAGGCAAGCTGGTTCAGATAGACCATTCTTAGTATGCACGGAGTGTACATTCACAGGCAATAATACAGTGGGAATTCAGTTGGCCTGAGCATAGGCTGATGTGAAGCATATGATATTACTTATGTAGGCATGAAAGCAATCTGCTTTAATATCAGACACTTCAGTGCAAAGAATGTCAGGGTTACCAAAGGTTAAAGACAGGCCGCTGGATTTTTTGTTGCCTATTTTTTTTAAAGTATGAGCTGAAAAAATGTGGGATGACTCCATTTTCAGTTTTTTGGTGCTGCTGAATAAAACAGCAATAAACAATGCAAGTTAAAATGAACAGCAAGGTAAGAAAAAGTGGGTGGAAAGTGCCACAAAGCAAAATATACAAAAAAAAATAAGAGTGTGAGAAATGGCCCTCCACAATTCAGCTACATACGGTAAATGTTGCTCCTAGTGGGATTTGAGCATCATCCCATTGATTCAGCACCTTCACAGAGTGCTGGATAGAGGTCCAGAGTGTCTGAGGCCAGATTCCCACCCAACCATGGTGCCTGCCATCCCTTGGTTTTCTGTACCTGTGCAGGGAACCACAGGTTTCCATGTCAATTGCCATTGCACAACTCACAAGCATCTGGCCTGGCAGGGTAGGAGCAGTTTGCTGTTTCTCTGTCACACACCTGGGCTGTGGTGTCACACAGGGCACCCTGCATGCCTGGTGGGCGGTGGGATCAGGGCCCTCGGTACCCACTGGCCCCTGCGAGCTCCCACTTGCATTCCACCACAAGAGCAGCTCCTGCCAATGCTTTGAACTTTCACTTTTCCTTTACTAAAATTAAAAACCAGGCACATAACCAAGCTGAAAGTTCCCAAAGTCTCAGGTGGGAAGCATTACTGAGAACAGAGGCCAGGTGGACTGTTTTGCAGAGGCTGATTGCTTTTTCAGAGGGTATTAGCATCTATTTTTTTTTCCCCCAGCACTTGAATCCTTAGGTACTAGGGAGCCTAAGGAAAGCAGGAGCTCTTGTGCTGGAGGATAAAGAACCAAGATAAAGTACAACAAAAGGAACTTAAAATGAAGATATTTCACTTTTCTCAAAAGCATAGCTCTATTTCTGTTTGAATCCGGGCATCATAGAAGATAAAATTGTAAATATTGAGGAGAAATCATGCAAGCCATTATAAAAGGATATGCTTTCATAACCTACTGTGAAGTAACTAAACCCCCTTAATTTTCTGATACCCTTGTCTCAGGCTGGTGCTACCTGTCTGTTTGTCCTCGCTCAGGACTGTGCCTACCACTGGCTGTTTATGACACATGAAAAGAAAAGGGAAAAAAAGGGGAGAGAGAGAGGGGGGAGAGAGAGAGAGAAAGAGAGAGAAAGAAATAGAGAAAGAAATAGAGAAAGAGAGACAAAGGGGGGGGGGGGGGGGGGGTAGCATGCAGCAAAAGAAGACAGATGGGCCTATCAGTTATGTATATTGTGACCCACCTGCCAGTCACAGCCTCATGGGAATGTGGAATAATAAATACTGAAAAATGGAAAGTAGGAATTAAAGTTAAAAAAAACCTCAACCCAACAACCAAACATATTGAACAAAGTAAATTGTCTGTAAGGAAGAAGTGTAATAAAGATTTTTTAGGAGCATATAAATCAAAATTTCAAAAGAAATTTGCCAAATGGGGTCTCAGCTCACGTGCAGTCAATGGCAGGAGGGTGTAAATTGTGGATCTGGAGAGGATGATTGCCAGCACTCCTAGGTATGAGGGGGTTGATTCGATAAATATTCATGATGGCAGCACGTATGCTCTGAGCACCCACCCTCCCCAGCAAATCCATCTCGGCTGAACATCACGCCCAGCCCTGGAGCCTCTGCATGCTCTTGCATCACCCTCTGCTGAGTCCCACTGGTTTTTGTGTTTGTGTGCATGTGTGTGAATGTGCAGATGTATGAGCCCAGCCCCTGCAGACCAAACCTGGCTTACTTCTCCTAGTCTTGTCTCATTAGTGGTCCTCCCAGAGCTCAGCAATAAACTCAGTTGGTGAGATCTCCAGCTCATCATGACCATCCAAAACTATCTCACTAAGAAAAAAATCCTTCATACTAAGATCAGGAGTAATCCAAATCCATTTTTCTTTTGCTGAGTGTGTGTTTCATGAAAAACCTTGCTTCCCTTCTCAAACAACATGAAGTCCAGAGGATCATCTCTTGCTTCTGTTAAGCATTTTCTTCACACCAGCCATCCAGGTGTTTCTACAACTCCATGTAAATCCCAGCCACTCTTATGACAGCCACATACTTCTTCAGACTCCAGAGTGTCCATGGCAATTTGTTGTAGATGTTAGGATAATTCACCGAGAATACCCAGCTTGCCCACAGACCTGAGGAAAAACATGCTTTCCCCTTGTGGGGGAACATTGTGCATTCAGAGACACCTGCCTTTGCCTACCTCTATGTTGTAAAATCTCAAATTGGTCCATGGAGGGGACTCTTCCCTGCAAAATTCTCTCAAGGACAAATGTACTGTGGCAAAACCACTCTATTTTCCTTCCGCTTTTCTGCTCCCCTTTCCCATCTCTGAGTTCATACTCATCCTCTTCTTTCTGTCCCCCTCCCTGTTACTGAAGTTCTTCTCCATCTCCTCCTTTCACCTCTCATTCATTCATTCATTCATTCATTCATTCATTCATTCATTCATTCATTCATTCCCCTGTCAGGGGGGATATGCAAATGAAGTCTAATACTAATTTAAAGGCCTCCTTGATGTAGGGTCTATCTAATCAGAAAAAAAAAAACCAAAAAACAACCAAAAAACCAACCAACCCCCCCCCCCCCAAAAAAAAAACCAAAAAAACCAACACAAACAAACAAACAAAAAAAAACCAAACAAAAAACCCCATCACCCTAATAGTATCTGAGTTAGTTTCTGTTCTGACCTTTTCACTACTTTTAACCTTGAGTCCTTTGTTTTCACATCCCAGACAGGGAGGCAGGGCTGTGGTTATTTAACTTTTTCAACAATATGTGAACTGAGGTAATTAACTAAAGAAAATATTAGCAGAAATGTTTTCTTATCTTTCTGGATAAAATCAAAACCTTCCAAAGGAAGGGAGCTGTGTAGCTGGAGAATGCTTTTGCCATTACTGGATATTCCCACCATGCATGGGGGAACCAGCTGGGGGCTCACAGCATCTAATGGAGCTCAGGAACAAAAATGGAGATGTTATCTCAGTGTGGTGCTCACCAGGGCAAATATCATCTGGCTTAACAGCAGTGGGCAAGGCTACCTCTGGTGACATCCCTCCCAGGTTTTCTTCATAAACTCTAAATGCCAACATAGAAATGAATACCTACTCTTGTTCTCCTGCTCATTCAACATCTCTTTTCTTACATTCTGTGCTATTTTTTTATTCTGTCTTGTTACTTTTGGCCTCAGATATTACTAATATATAACTCCAGATTTCTGAGGGTTTTCAACAATTGCTTAAAAACCCTTGATCGAAAACTAGTAGAATAAAAGCAGATGGGTCAAATGCATCACTGAACTACTAGGATATGCCCAGGCATTAAGATGGTCCTCACTTCCAACAATGCACTGAGGTCCTGACTTTGCTATGCAGCTTGAATAATTAGATTGGAAAATTGCCTAGTTTTTTTGTGGGGATGGTCCCTCTACAGACCTCCACCATTAAATGAAAGGACCTAAATAACAACTGTTTTATATTAGTAAAGCTTTTTAATAAAAATGAAGTCTGGTACTCAAATACATCCTACAGCAAGCACATAAGATGACCACAGAAAGCATTTTGCCCAGCTAAAAAACAGCTAAAACATCATGGAAATTAGTGGCCTTGATGAGGACTGACAGAGCCAGATATGGAAATTGGACAATTTTACTGGAAAGCAGTTGCAGGAGCATGAATGTAAAGGGTATACAAATCTCTACAGGCTGTAAACACTGAGAATAAAATTATAGATGGGCTACTTGAGTGACATGTTTTCTAATAATGTAGAAACAGACTCTCAGTGAGACCTAGTTGAAAGCACTGACACTGTGGAATAGCTTCTCAAGTTAATTAAAAGAAGAAAACACATTAAGTTAAAGCACGGGAACAACTCCTTTGTGACAGATGAGTTAAACAGGCTGATGTTTTTCCTGTACAAACTGATGAATCTTTGAGGATCAAAGTTGTATGGGTTACAGTTGTATCTTTTCAAAATACATAGATCAATTAATTCACTCTGTAATATTCTTTGAAAGTAAAGAGTTGCAAATATGCTGTGCTATGTTATCAACCTGTGGTTCTCCCAGCTTCATGGGGTTCATGAATTATCATTTCTCTTTGCTTGATCTTTTTTACATCATCAGGCATAGCAAGAGGAAGGGTGACCTACCTCCTTGTCCCCCATCAGTGGGCAGGGACAGTGAGTGCTCCCATCCACACCCTGCCCCACAGCAGCACTGTCCTGATCAGGGCAGGTCAGTGTGCCTCTGATGAGACAGCCAGATTATTGCATCCAGGGAAAAGGTGGCCCATAAAAAATACTCTCCAGTGCTCCACAAGCCAATGGTTTCCCTATTGAAGCGGAGTGATTTACGGGTGATGTGTGCAGTCTGGAAGATTAATCTAAGTATCAGCATGGCAGTTTTCACACTGAATAAGAATAAAATTGATGGATGAAAAAATATAAAAATATGTGCTGCATGTTTAATATATTTTCAATCTTTCCAAAAGTATATGTAGGAAATCTATATGATACTTCCTTGGAAGAAAAAATATGATTTGATCCTTGTCTGAATTATTGGTACTGCAATCAGACTTCAGGATGGGCATCATGGATGTGTAACTCAATTAATACTATCACTGGGGCTGAAGGGACTAATGCGGGAAGTGGAGTCATGTCCAATTTCACATCTCTACGATTCTACAATTAAATCCTAAGTGTGATCCTCCAAAGACCCTAAAAATACCAAGTCATAGGACTTAGGAAACAATCCCAGGGAAGGAAAAAAAAAGAAAAAAGACAGATGGCTTTTCAGTTATCAAATCTTTACATTAAGAAATTATTTCACCGAAGAAGCGTGTGAATGTAACAGAAGAACAGGAAAGAACATTTACAGTGCTAATAAAGTAGTAGGCTAATACAGCACATCCAGTGACACCAAGGGCTGGAGATGAAAAAGTGCAAAGCCATAGATCTTGGGACATAAGTCACCCTTCTGTATCTATGCTTTATTCTTGAGAAATGAGGAAAAGACTACACTTCAGATTTGATTGTCTCTGCAGTCATGGACGCCCCCAATTCCACAGCAGGTCCTCAGCCAGCCTTTGCCATGGACTGAAGAGCATGGATAAACACCCAGACTATCCTGTCTGAGACGTGTGCCCATCCCACTCTTGGTTTGTCTGTGTCCTCAGCCCAGGGGTGCCTGCACATCACACCATGAAGGGTACACAACCAGCCAGTCAAGAAGCATGAGCTGGGGCGCATCTGGAATGTGCCTTTTGGAGCACAGAGGGCTCTGCAGGCTCATGCCCAGCAATAGAGCTTCGTGTTACTCAGGCCTCAGATCATCCACAGTCATGACTCTACAGCCATCAGGCTGCTAGCTGGGGGGGAAGCAGGGCAAGTGGATTGGAAGTGTCCCATTTCCACAGTCACTTCTAAACACGCCACAATTTCCCAATAGTATGGATATGTGCCTCATAAAACCCAAGCAGATGATCTGCTGCTCCAAAATAGACTTGGGATCTTTTTGTTGGCCATAGGTTGTTTTTTTTGGCTCATTGCGTTTTGTTCTTTTGTTTTCTGCAAAGCTAATTATTAATTTGTCACTTCCAGAAAGCAGATTACACAAGTCACAGTTCTGCAGGAACCGAGGGCAAAGCAGATCCCATTCTCTATTGCAAAGACATAATTAGCAGTGACTCATAAAGCAGAAGTACTCAGAAAGACTCCTACGTGTTATTTAATTGTTTGTACAATTTTTGCAACAGTAATGATGACAGAAAAGATGCACTTCCTCAGAAAGGTAATCACCACTGCATGAAAGCTAATAATTTTAAAAAATAAAAATGGAAAACTGGAAGATATTTTGAAAAATATTTTTAGGTGAAACATACTACATTTTTGCAATTTGCAAAGTACTCAAGATTAAGTTTGAACTGGTAACTTCTAACTTTATTCTTCCTCTCTCCCTGTTTCCCTCTTTTCTTCTCTTTTTTTTCCCTCCACTTCATTAATCATGGAATAATAGAGAAAACAAGACTCAAATGTGTTAATTATTGATCAGCTGGGTGAAACACTGAACACCTCATTTCATTTAAGAAGGCAATCAAACCTTCTTTTTGTTCAGTATAATTTCTGACATCTTTTCAGACTGATTTTGAAATTTTTTCACATGCACCTAGTTTAAACTATTTTCCTTGAATAAAAACCTCTGAGTGTGGAAATCCAGCCTCCACCTCAGTTCCTTGGAGGAGAAGCCAGACCCTATGCTGAAGAGAAAGATCAACAAGAATGAGGGATCTCTTCAAAAGCATTTTAACTGCATTAGGGCAGAACTTAGATGGGCTTGTTTACCTCACTTAATGAGCTGCCTTACCTTCCTTCATCTGTCAGTGATGCAAACTTTAATCCCTGTTTATTTTATGTTTTCATTACATTTCAATGTCTTTTTGTAGTGCAATGCCCCAGGTGTGGAATAGCCACCCTCACTGATAAATTTCTCTATGTTCCTCCTTTGCTTCTTCACAATGTTTCTAAGTGAACTAATTAAAACTTCAGGAATAGAAGTTTTTACATTCTTGAATAACAAGTTATTTGCTTGTAATTGTTTTCTTTCTTTTAACAGCCTTTCTAAGTTTGCTCTCCCATGCAATTTACTGAGTTGCCCTTTGCCATTAATCCATGCATTCTTTTGGTGGCTGGACCATGAAAATTTGTAAGGTCTTGAATATTTGCTTTAATATTGTACAAATTCAAGTACATCCTGTGTAATTGAAAAAATCTTGTCAAGTTCTAATGTGGGGCTTATTATTAATATGACTGTCCTGAAAGATTGCAGTGCAAAATCAAAAGAAAGGATTTTGGTTTTTTTTCCCCTCATTTTCCCAGCCTACTTATTCTGTGCATTCACAATTGCTGGTCTCAGCTTTAAGGCCCTCTTGGCATCAAGCTTCCTTTCCTTAGGTTCACTAGAAAGGATTTGAAATGAAATGGCATCAGCAGAGCTAAACCAGAAAGAAAACAGGCCATGGGCAGTATACAACATGTGTAAAGAGACACACAGGAAAAGGAAATTTGCACCAGCATGGTCAAGGTTTCTGGAAAAACAGAAGTAATGCTATCCTGCAAATAAACAGATCTGAAAGGAAAAGGTGTTAGACAACTGATTCCTCCAACTGACTGCAATCTAGTTGGCACACTTCTTTTAATGAATACTACAATAGCTCTCAGCACTACCAACATTATACATGCAAGTAAGCAGTGGAATCACTGGGGTAAATGGTCTGAGAGAGGTTTCATATTCCCCAAATCCCCAGCACCTGGAAAAGGTAAGCCATTAATCAGCTGCCACACAGCCATAGCAGCCCTAGATTTCTTGGTTCTGTGAAGCAAGATCAGAGTGATGTGAGCTTCAGTTGTCTTTTCTCCTACCCCACTCCACAAAGCTCCCTCAGTTCACAGCTTATAGAGTATGACAGAAGTATGCCTTAAGTCTCTAGCCGAAGGATTAAAGCTTTACAAACCTCTTAAAATCAGCCAGACAGCTCTAGCACTCATTAAAACTTTTACCTCATTTCAAGCCTGGGTGCCCCCCAAAACTGCACTAACAAAAATATTCATAAAGGAAATCTCCTCACCTCACTGTAATAGAGGGAAGGTCTGTTCTGACTGAAGAAATTACTGGCACTACCCTGAAAAGTACATGAGAAACGTAATGGGGCACTTGCAGCAACTCGCACGAGGAAGGTACTGAGGTGATTGCTATGTCCTGTACTGCACACTGGGGAAATTACAGAAAAGGCTCTGAGCTTGTAAAGCTGAGCCAGTTTCCTAATAAGAAAACAGCACTTCAGCTGCAGCTAGCACCATACCCAGGCACCTACAGACTGATTGCACCACACCTCCTCTAAATACTTCCTCCCTGCAGACCTCTCCCAGCTTGATGCAAATTACTGAATATTTTCTCCTAACAACTTTTATTGACTTGATTTGTGTGCCACCACCTACTGACTTAGCACAGCCAGAGTAGTGTGTCCATAATGCCTGGCATGGTGGCCCTGGCAGACCTGTGAGGCTTGGCACATGCTATGGAGCTGCCAGAGGTTCTCTTTCTTTCCCTGGAAATCAAAGCATCCCCAGATACAATAACAGAGGAGGGCATAGCACTTCAGACACTCTATCCCTTAGCTCTTTCCCTGACCTTACTGAGCTTCAGCTGAAAATGACAAATTGCCAAATTCACCTGCCCTTTTGCCAAATAAATCCTTGGAGGGTAGGGAGACTTCCCCTGGACTTTGTCTTGCTCCTGTTTTAGTGCTGGTCACGGGCACATGCTCCTGTTACCATCATCACACCAGCTCTCTGACATTTCTGAGGCACTGCCTGCTTTTCACCACCATTCATTTGTATTTGGTTGTGTTTCTGCAGCAGTCCTGTTGTTACTGATGTCATCCACAACCAACAGAAGGTGGGAATGTTGCTATAGGTCCTCTCCTTAGGCTTGTAACCAGCAGCTTTCATGGCCAAGGCTGCTCCTTAGGATTTCTTCCCATAGCCAAAGAAAGCTGCTGGTTTAGCCTGTTGTTTTCTTATCTGCCTCCACCACTGTTAATCTTCCCTGTGCTGGTCTACAGCAAATCCTCCTTGTACCAGGCAAGTGCTTTGCCCCATGAAATCTTGCTGTGCTGGGCCAGTCTCAGGGTCACCCAAAGCATTTCCCCTATAAAAACAGTCATCTTCCATCACCATAACCACATCTGACTCAAAGTTAACTTTGGCAAAACATAGCTAAAACTACACATAGTCAGTTTTGTGGCAGGAGAGAATGTTCAGACACTTCCATTTTACAAATGAACTCTAATGGCAGGGTTTTCTGGCATTGGAACAGGCTGCCAAGAGAGGTGGTTGAGTCACCAGCCCAGGGGGCATTCAAAAGCCATGCAGATGTGACACTAGGGGATGTGGTTTAGCAGGGGACTTGGCAGTGCTGGATTAACAGTTGGACTCAAAAGATCTTAGAGATCTTTTCCAACCTGAACAATTCTATGATTCTATGTTGACATCCTTAAAGTGATAAAAAAATGTGAGAAAAAGAGTTTTTAGCTTTTTTTAGAGCTAGAGAAGCATCCCTGGAAGCCTTGCACCTCTCCAGGTATGCAGTCAGCCAGCCATTTATTCCCTGATGTTCAAATACAGGCCTTGCTTGTTGAAGCGTACCTCTGTCTTCAGAGGGGAAATAACTCTTTGACTCTGAAGTTCAGCTGATTGGGGGAAAATCTACTGTGTGGCCCACTGTAAAAGTACCACACCTTGTACACACTACTAATCTCCTTCTTGGTAGCAAGATTGATTTAAAAACATGCAAGAAATGCCCCACTTCTCTTTCTACAGCATTTAAGACTCAGCATTTTCCTCTTGTCAATCAACCTGTTTACATTTAAGACTTAAAATATGACTTTATATTTAGCCTTTAATATAACACACATAAACAATTTTAATTAAAATAGTCCTGAAACAAGTGCATGCTGCTGTTTTAAAGTCAAGTGGATGAAATTAAGGAAGTCACTGAGCACCAAAACACAGCCATTGTTGAAGAAGTAAACCAACTCTTGGCAGGACTAGCCTTTTCTGCATGTGCCAAGAGGAGAGCTTCTTCAATTCTTCAATTTCAGCTTCTTTCAATGTCAATTCCAAATAACTGGCTCATGCAAACTTGAGAAATGTTGGCAAGCTAAACATCAGAAAACCTTGTTTTCCTCTTGAAGAATCGAAATGATAGGTAGAAGAGCATGAACTATACAGATTAAAATGTTAAAGGCTGGGTCTAAACCTAAACAATAAGTTGATAATTTTGAGATGCAAGACTTGCTGGCTAAGTTAATGTTTTTTCTCCTAACTGTGAAATATTTCAGTGGCCTGGACACAGTACCTCAGCCAGTCATCTTGACATTCACAGTCTGGTAGGAATCACACTGTTCCCTGACACTGTTTCCATCTTTTCCCTTAGTGCTTCCATCACCTTTGCTGTTTAGAGACATGTCTGGGTTAAGAAGCACTTCTACACCACAGTTTCACTGACAAGCACATCCCATATAACGCTGTCCTTGCTGGTCGGGAAGTTTGTGGCTTACACCTCCAGAGTTATAGGGGCAGACCACAGAATCCACCACCATAACTCCTGACATCATGGTTCCTCAATAGTCCAGGAAGGCTGTGACACTTGGCTCTCTCCTGGCTCACGTCCCTGGGTGTCCTCCACAAGGTCACCATGGCCGGGATCAGCTGCTGTTGGCCAAAGCCAGGGTGGACAGGTGATACTTGCAGAGAATGGAGCTCCCAGGTGTCCAGGACTCTCAGTAGAGACAGCATCCAAAGGAACCAATTACAGAGAGATCTGTGGAGCAAGATCAATTAGATACCGGAGTGGAGAAGCTCCCCTGGAGTCAACACATAACCAGAATAACAATGTAGCCTGTAGCTTTATAGTATTTGAAGCAAGGCCAGGAATCTGATATCAGAAATCTGACTTGGACTAGTTTTTGATACACCACATTTGAGGAGACAAAGAAAATTTTTTAAGTCTGAGTTTGTCCTAAAGGAGACCCTGTGGTTTTATTTTTCACAATCTTATTTCATCTGAAAAAGAATGAAAATACATTTACTAATGATTCTGAATGTTTCCCTGACAGTAAGAATTTCAGAATTTTCAGGGGGTTGTTTCAAAGAAAACCTGAATGCAGTTATTAACAGAAACGTCCATAAAAAATTACATGTTCAAGAGAACATTTAATAACAACAACAATCATAGAAAATACCTCTCTCTGGCACCTCACTCTTAAATCCTCTTAAAACTTGCAAAATTTGCTTTTGTAGTGGAACTACCACACTAGGAGATCAAATTAAAAAACCAAACAAAAATTCATAGGTTGTTGCAAGTAATTTTTGACACAGCCAAAACAGAAAATTAATTCAAGCTGTGAACTAATTATCCTCAGCATCACTGGCATCTCTTCTACTTCATAGTTATGTCATTACTATTATTATTATTAGCCAGGTCCCTCTGAGCTCTTCCAGACTGAAATTGACTTCTAAGGAGCATCTTTCCATCACTAAGTGAAACTCCAAGAAATTAATAGCACTTGCTCTTATAAATTTCACTGTTAACAGCTCTTGATATCTCAGTCCAAGCTTTACTTAAAGAACTTTAAATAAAGTTTCAGTTCAAGAAATCAATGACTTATAGAGAAATTTGAACTTTAATTCAAAAAAAGGAAAGTTCCAGCACTCAGGATGGAATGGAAAAGCTGGCAATCAAAACAAGAGCAATAGCTTATATTTCACAAGGCAAATTAAAATGTCCATGAATGGTTACTTGAAAAAAATCACATTATGTTTAAGTTGGTCTCTTGATTTTAGTGGTCTTGATAGGTGATATCTGAAAGGACATTTTTCCTGGAAGCTGTTGGTTACCATCTCCCAGGACCTCTGTATCTGCTAATAAAAGAGTTGCTGTGAATAATGCACTCGCCTATTTCTGTATTTGCAAAATTTTTATCAATGTTTAGTGTTTACTTACAATGTTTAGTTACCAAAACCAGAAGTTAATTCCATCACATTTTGTTCCACAACAGTCTCGCCTTTATTATTCTTGGTGCCAGCAATGCAAACTTATTGTAGGCACTGCAGCCATGAGGTATCTTTGGAGTATTTACAGGCTTTGTCTATCCTGTGCATAATTTGCCACATAAATCTGAAAGCTACTTAGAGGTAGAAAACAACAAATGATTTTCTGCCACTTTACAGCAACATATTGTGCACACTCTGGACAAGGCTGTGCTCACTGGACAGGAAAAATTGTTGTGACTTCCTACCTATATTTCTTGTCCTTGTTTGTGTCCTTGGAATAGGTACCAGCCAAACCAGAACCAACGTGGCGACTTCAGAAACCTCTACTATCGTATGTTTAATTCCCAGCTGAAAGTTGCAATTCCATTTTTATTCCAATAGAAAATCTCCAGCATCTGTACACTACTTCATTCAGTAAGGTACAAATTCAGTAATTCATCGTCATTGCTGAATCACCTTGAAAATACCATTTTCACCACTGAAGGGAACAACATCAAAGTAGTGGCATTGTTACTAGGACCCTAAAAAGATCAGTTCCCTCTTTTGGTCCAGTGTTGCCTTGACAGATCCATTAAGGCATCATCTGGCAATACATGTCCATACTGTTGGAAGTAAATACTTTCCTGAAGTCTCTAATATTTAATACTCTTGGCACTGATACTTCTCCTCAACAAAAATTAGTGAATCTTTCAGCTCATGTAAACAAAGAGCACCATTGTCACATGTGACCACAGATCCATCTGAAGATCTGTCTTCCTTTTATTTGAAGTTCCTCATAAGAAGTCCACTCTGTATATCATTGGCTACTTTATACAGTATTGTTCATAGCATCAATAAAAGATACCAAAGCAATACCAAAAATCACCCTGTTACCTGATGTGATGAGTCACCACCCGTAACGTTTTAATGTGGTCAGTGTATCTTCATATCCCAACAATATAAATTTAATGATAAGTAAAATCAAAGACTCACTGTAAACTTTCCAGCCTTTTCTGTTCTCTTTTTTCCTAGCAGAAGGAAAGGATGTGGAGATCAGTCTGCCATGGCCACAAACACAGCATCCAGCAAGCAGATCTTCTAGGCTGAATAAATATCTTCCCCTTGGCCTGGGGAGCACTGGCCCACCTTCTGACCTGGTCTGCTTAGGCCCTACTCTTCCAGGCTCCAAGCCTCCCTGCTCCAAAGCATTGACTGCCCAAATCAGGGTGCATGGAGTACCATGTACGTGTGAATGCACAGTCATGGCTAGGGCCACCTAGAAAAGCCCACAGTTTTCATAACTCAGATTGCTCTAAAACATCACCCAGCAAGCATGAAAAACATCAACAGTTCCATTTGCATAAGAATTTGTGTTTGCAACAACAATTTACAACTGCAACAGCACCATCATTTATTAATACCTCTTCATTTCCATCCATCAGGCATACCATGATTTGTGGAAGCTGTATGGCATCTTTTTCTTGAAAGAACATGACAAAATTGATTTTAAGATAACTTTTAGCAACCATTTTTGTAATTTCAAATTTATTTTTTTCTTTTGCACACAGAATCCAAGACGGACCTTTCCTCCCTCTGCCAAGGCAATTTCTTCATCAAACTTAGATTTAACTTAGAAAGATTCATAAGCCTAGAGACAACATAATCAAAAATGGAAACATATGCAATATAAAATCAATCAAAAAACCCACCCTTTGGACCAATATTTAACATGGATCCTGAAGAGATGGAGAATAAGGATTTAGGCTACCACATGAAAGAAAAACATTTGGAACAATGCTAGTCCAGGCTCTCAAGGGATAATACACAATCTGTTCTTGGTCCAAAAGCTGTAAGAAACGCACTTGTCATTTTGTCATCATATTTTAACAGAAAGGTCAAAGAAAGAATTTATGGGAATACTACAGTCATTAATGCATGTTATAGAGAAAAAGTGATCAATCAAACCACAGACCATTGCAAACTCCTCAACTCTATTTTTTCTTCTGTTTCAAATATCAAAGTCTTATAGAATGCAGTACTTTCCCATCTTCAACATTTGAAGCAAACTAGCAAAGATAACAATATTTTTTTTTCAAATCCAAAGATTCTAACTAACATTTTTATGACATTCTCAATCCAAAAGAATACACTTTTCTTTTTTTCTCTGAACTATCATACTTTCAAAAGGTCATTTCAACTGACATTCATGAGTATGAGAGAGTCTTGTTCTCTTGTAAAACACTGCAGAGATTTGATTATTGTTTCACCTCTTAGCTTTTCTCTTGTTGAAGACTGAACCACCAAGCCCTCTGTATTTTCTTTAGCTCTTCTTATCCCAGACATTTTTCAGTGGGGGCCTGATTGTCAGAAGTTGGGAAGGTTCTGATGTATGGATGAAACAGAAGTCATTCTGTGTCCATGGTCTTTTGTGAGCCAATCAAAAATTTAACTCTGAAAGTCTAGGAAGAGCAGAAAGAATAAGACCTTATCCAAGATGCAGAGCAATGGAAGAACTGCACCCTTTTTCCTAAGTACATCTACTTGGCAAACAGCAATTTCCCAGGGATGAGACTTTAACAAAAGAAGAGAGGATTTCTGGCTGATAGGAAGGTAAACTCATCAGTTTAAAAATCTCTGAACAAGCAAAACTGCCATGAGAATGGTAAAGATTACCAGCAGTAAAAAAAAAAAAATATATATATATTTTTAAGTTTTCCAAGTGACTAAGGAACACGTTGATGTCTTCTGTTAAACACTCTTTTCCTCTAGCATTTAAGACATTAATGAATAAAGAAAGAAAAGCCAAAACCAGATTCACAGCAGTCTGCTGGACTCTCAGCATGAGAAGTCCATTAGCTTTTTACCCAGAGCAGCTCTCTGTTCAGAAATACTAAATGTAATTGACTTGCTATGCCAGACACACTAGCAATGACAAGCACTTATCTGGCAGTCATTTGGGTGACACACAGCTCCCACCACAGAGCAGCACAGTGTTGTCTTACGTATCATGGTTTCTCTTATTGTTACAGTGTTGTCTTATATATCAAGAGTTCTATTATCATTATGGTGCAAGGATTCCATATCACCAGAGTTTCATACCTCCTTGATGTTTCTCACAGGCATCTCCTCTAAGCACTGACTGTTCCTGATCCTTGCAGTAGTCATCTGACTCCAGTTCCCCAATCCACTCTTTTATACCACTTGTTCTTATTGGCTACAGGTGTGGCCTGTTAAGATCAGGCCTGATCCTAATCTTTAGTAATTGGTTCAGCTGCAACTCTTTAGGGGATAAGATTACATTCTATGCCACTTTCATTTACCCATACTGTATCCCACTATAGCACAAAGCATTGTTACAACTGCCTTCCTTCATGTTTGTGCAGGAGGCTGCAGGTGCCAGTGGCTCCTGCAGCAGAAAGGCGGTGAGGTTTGCCTGCCCTGCATTTCCAGGCAGGTATTGTACTGATGGTGCAAGCCTGGGAGTGACCTTTCCTCTTTCCCATCTTTGATGCTGTACTTCAAGTGAAGAAATGGGAAGACAGAGCTTCTCTATCTAAGAGATTACTTTGTCTCTTGTGCAAACTCCACTGTGCTGGTGAGGTCACTGTCTCTCCTTCTTTGGTGCAGCATAACTCTACCCTAACAGGTGGTCTGTGAGGAGATCACAGTGAGATTTGGTCAGTGATATGCCTACAGAGGATGAATAACTCAAGCCATAAATAAAGGACTTAAATAAAAAGCACTTTTTAAAAGTGCCTGTACTGTTGGAAGTAAATTCAGTGGATGGATCAGATGGTTGCACTATATCAAGTGCAAACCCAAGTGAGTAAAAGCCTTGTCATAAGGTATTTTAGATGAAGGCTTGTGTTTCAAATCACTGCGGCCTACAACAGCACAAAAAATGTGTAGCTCACCTTCAAGGGAAAGAAACAAGGATTAATGTGGGCACTTGGTCTGAGGTTTGAAAAAGATTGTTTACTGACATTGCATGATGTGATGAAGGACAGCTCAGCATAGGACGGAAAGAAAAAATGTGGGAGCAGAGGACTAGTCACACATTCACAAATATGTCAAGAATGACTGCTGAGGAGCATCTCTGCTGAAAAGATCTGAAGGACCCTGGTGGAGAGCAAACTCAGCACCAGAGTGCTTCTTAGCAAACACAAGGTTGACAGCACTCTGAGTTGTATGAACAGTGACATTGGACCACATCTACACACTATATCCAGGTTTGGTCCTCCCAGCAGAGGACAGGCATGGAGAAACTGGAGTGGCCTCAAGGGGAGGCATGCTGGGGACGGGAGCACTTGTCCTGTGAGGAGCTGGGCTGAGATACCTAATAACACCACTGGCTACCAGTGCCTACAGAGGGTCATCAAGGATGTGGGACTGAATTGTTCACAGTGACACATGGGGAGAGGATAAAAATCATGGGGAAAATAGTAACAAAAGAGATTTATCTAGGATGTATCCAAGGAGTTTTTCCCCATGATAACAATCAGGCAGCAGATCAAATTTCCCTGAAAGGCTATTCCATCCCCAGAGGTTTTCAAAACCCAAGCAGACAAAGCTTTGAGCAGCCTGGACTGATCCCAGAGTTGTCCTTGCTTTGGGCAAAGGTCTGGAGAAGATATTTTTCAATGTCCAACCTGAATTCTTCTGTGAGTCTTCAAAAGTTAAAGGACCAGTGATCCATCCCAAAGTCTCATCTTGAGCATTAATAAAATGTTTTAATAAAGACTGTATTAAGAGTAAAAAGCTCTTGAGTGCAAAGAAAGAATTAGACTCTCATTTTAGGATCATATATGAAAATTTCAATATGAACTTAATATATTAAGGAGCAACGAGTGAACAGAAATGAACAATACCTGCTGCCTCTTTTCCTTCAGTTTAAACTTTCCCAGATGCCTAAGTTAATAGGTTGCCAACAGGTGCTTTCATCATGGGGAGACTGCCTTCTACTCTTATTCCCTCTGAAAACACTTCCATCAAAGCTGCTTCAAAGCCCCAAAATGCAAGAGAGATTTGACAAGAAAATATGAAGATGTTTTTGTTTTCCCAGAGAAAGAAAATACCTTGCTTCTCTGGTCACTATAGCAACAATCTGTAAATACAAAAAGGATTAATGAGAAAGGGCATCATCTTGTGTGAATCTTTTATCTTAACTTACTCTTATAGCTTGTTTTAAAGGCCACTCCTGATATTATTGTATCTAACCTCTTTACTGCACTTTTGGGAAAATCTGTGATTCACACTTATTCCTGCCATAAATCTACTGATTCATACTAAGAAGAATAAGTATGTCTCTAAGTCTGTGATCAAAGAGAAATAAAAAGTTTTCTTTAAAGTTGTGCAGCAAGGGCTGCATATTTATGAGAATATGCTACTTTGCGGATTGTTTATCACAAGCAACAGAATTTCCAGTCTGCTGACCAAATTTCATTACAAGTGGATAGACACCAATTTATTTCAGTTACACAGTTTTGTCTCACATCATAACAAGGTTAAAATTATGTGGAAAACCTGGGTTTGGCACATGATCTATCAGGAAAATCCACAGTACTGTGGTGCAATATCTCTGTTAGAGATACTCCTATGATTATATTGCTCCTCTGTGTTTTTTGAACTAATTTTTCATAGAAGTGGCTGGGTCAGGTTCTAGGAGTGAATTTCAGGGTCAGGCAATGGTTATCTAAAGGAGATCTTCATACCACAGGTTACACATCCAGTCCCCATTGTCCCTATACAAACACAAGGACTACTTCCATGGAAAGCAAATTTTCATCCTGCATTCAGATGTGCAGTCTTTTACAAGGACCTGCACTGGATCTTCCCATCTCCAGTGGGAAGGAAAGTATCTCATGCTTTCCCACTAGAAACAGACAGTAATGCAGGAAGATGCCCCCTCCCTCCGTTACAGTAAGTGTGGCTTAATTACACACACATACAAGTATGGATGAGCAAACAAATCCTCTTGTTTAGACTCTAGGAATTTATATCATTACAAGTATGACTTTCCAGTGGTATGTCATTTAAATCTTGCTGTTTGTGAGTTTCAGTAACTAAATCCTCATTTATAGGAATTGATCTGCTAAAATATAATGGGAGCTGCCTGTATGAATGGAACTGGCAAGATCCCTGCCTCAGCGTATCTTGGGAAGTGCAGCTTATGTTGCAGTTGCTTAGACTGAAACACTGCTTTTTTCAACTTATATTGGACTGTGCCATGTTACACATCACCAAAAGGAAAGGTGACGGAAGGGAGCAGATGTCACCATGTGTGATTTACATTGCACTTGGTGTTCTCACTGCTCCTGGTGGAAAAACTTTGCAAATTACTGACTAAACTGTCAGCACATGAAAGTCACATACAAATAGCTATATCTCCTTCAAGGCTATGGAGAATCAGGCTCTCGTGTCCTAGTAATCAGGATATGTATCAGGTATCCTCTTAGCAGCAAATGGATCGTGTAACAAAGACAGACCATGCTTAGTATCTGAGATGAATAAAAAGGTAATAAGCTTCATTTATATAATGTATTGGCCCTTTTGGACAGTCTTTGGAGCATTACTGATGTCAATCCCATGTGATAGTTGCCTTTTGAAGACCTTCATCTATTTGAAGCTATTCAAACACTTGAAAGAATGTCTACAAAGTCCTGCAAACGCCAAGAGCAGTTGATTTAACACGACTCTAACTAAGGCAAAATGAACTGAAGCAATTTCTCCTGTCCCTGCAGGTACTGTGTTGAAATATTTTATCTGAAGTCTTCAGAACTATCCCATTGAAAATATCTTTTAAGAAGCTTCAGTCTCTTCATACATCAAAAAAGTGTGCAGTGTATTTGGAGGGAGGGTAAAATCCCTAAAATCAATGTTGTTATTGCGGTCCTAATAGGCTCTGCCATATTCCAGGCAGTCTAGTTTTGATAGCAGCAAATTTCCTTAAGATCTATCTTGAGACACCACACAGTTTCAGAGCTCTTTAGAAGTCAGAGCTTTCCTTCAGAAACATTTCAAGAAAAGGCTATAAAAATACTACTAGGGGTCTTTTCCTTGATAGCAGTGGTACCTCGGGGAAAGGAGTTATTGCAACCTTTGTAGTTTGGTAATAAGGGGCTGCTCTCTGTCCTTTCAAGTGATTGGAGTCAGACCCTTATTTGTTACATTCTATGCTGTTGTGTGTGATATCTGTTTATTGTCCCTATCTCCTCCCACATAAGCTTCTCTCAATGATTCTGCTGTTGCTATATTTTGTTCATTCCAAAAGAATCCTGTCAGGTAAGGATATGAAAATTAGAAATAGTGACAAACATGCAATCTTCATGAGAACTAAGAAATTTATGATTCACATGATTGAATATATATAACATAGTCTGAAGAACAGTATGTGCATTTCTATGAAGTACATAGTGCATAGGGAATGGGAATTGCTGAAAAAACTTTGGAAAGTCACATTAAAAATGACAGCTTCTAGGCAGAATAGGAGCAGTCTGCAAAAAGTGTGTTCTCATCCTGTGGGCTAAGAGGGGTTGTTATTAATTTACATCACCTTAACAGGAGGAAGGCTTTTATAGAAGAAAGACAGAGCAAAAATAATTCCTTTCCAAAAGAGTTATTATTCAAAGAAAACTCCAAGATATTCCAGAATAGATTTGAAGACATTTTTTTTAAAGCAGGTAATTTTCAATCAGATTGTTGACCAACTGTTGTCGTATTGTGCTTTTCTGACACTGAAGTAAGGATGCATTGTGGGGAGATTATAGTCCATAAACAAAAAATTGGTACCAGCCCATGCTGCAGGATGGGCTCAATACTGCAGAGTCCAAAAGAAAAGAAAAGCATTCACTTCAGAAATAAACATGGCCTATTCAAGAGCTGTGGGTCATGGGGGATTATGCTGAACCTCCACCCCCCAACACCTGCCACAGCACTACCACCACCAGTGGGAGGAGAACAGAGGACACAGGCAGAGATGTGGCCCATTTTTGTCTCAAGTGTAGGGATTTTTTTTGTGAAACGTGTGTGCTCTTGACACCCAGAGTGGTCCCTCCTGGGGGCGTTCCCAAACCTGTCCCACTGATAGAGCTGCAGAGGCCAGAGGGACAAAAGCAAGTTTCCTGGGGGATAACTGGCTGATGTATGAAGGGCTGGAAAATATGTAAAGAGACACTTTTCATGGCCATTTTTTGACATAATTTTGGCCAGAAGGTTGTGTCCAGAGCAGCTCTGGTCCTGAAAATACTGTGCCCAAGGTAGTTTGGGTACAAGGCACCTCAGAGTGTGCAGGCTGGCACTGCCAGTGCTGTCCCACCATTTTTTGTGAACACAAAATGGTTTATAACCAAGGAAGTTCTCTCTCTGCTCAGCACACGTGACTGCTGGAAGCTCATCTCTCTCCTCCTTATGTATTTCCTTTGTATTCCACAACTCCCTCACCCCCTAGAAAAGCTAGGTGACTTTGTCTGTCATTTGTACTATTTTTTTCAATAGCCTTTCCAAGTAATTTATTCCACATGTTTATTACTTCCTGCACATAATAGTAGTGCTGGAGTTCCCTCATGTCTGCACTATATTCTCAGTTTCCTCTTTAAAATATTTCACTATGAACTCATTACTCCTTTCCATAATGACAGAAAACTCTCTCAATCAACTTCCACATACCCTATTTTCCAAAGAGGATACAGCCATCTCACCATTTGAGTTCAGCCCTTAATCTTGTTGCTGTCAGCCTGGTATGACTTATACTATGCTACTTCCAGGGAATCACAGCCTACCTGTAGCTAACCTTCCACCACTGAATGCAAGCACCCACCTTTTTCTCATGCACACATCTTCATCCAACATTTGTCATTTGCAGCCATGTCATTGTGATGCAGTGAGCCAGGAAATATGAGCCAGGTTGCTGTTTTGTGCCTCCTTCATCTCCAGGCAACGTCATGAGAGATCTAAGAAAGACAGCATATCCCCTGTGAGGCTCAGCCCAGCAGAGGTAAGGTCTCAATGGAAGCTGTAAAAAAGTAGAAAAATGAGGAAGCATACAGCACTGACGATGCCCTGATAACATAGAATTACAGAATCATAGGATGGTTTGGGTTGGAAGGGGCTTTAGAGATCATCCAGTTGCAACCCCCCTGCTATAGGCAGGGACACCTTCCAGTGACCAGCTTGCTCAGAGCCCCATCCAGCCTGGCCTTGAACACTTTCAGGGATGGGGAGTCCACAAGTTCTCTGGGCAGTGTGTTGCAGTATGTCACCACCCTCAGAGAAAAGAATTTCTTCTCAATATCTAATCAAAACCTACTTTCCTTCAGCTTAAGGCTGTTCCCTCTTGTCCCATTACTACATGCCCTTGTGAAAAATTCCTCTCCTTATATGTTCCCTTTAAAATGTAGAGCTGCTATAAGGTCCCCCTGGAGCCTTCTCTTCTCCAGGCTGAATGACCCCACCTCTCTGTCTGCTTTATTAGCAGAGGTGTTCCAGCCCTGTGATGAACTTAGTGGCTATCCTCTTGACTTATTTCAATAGGTCTAAATATTTCTTGTGTTGGGGGCTCCAGAGCTGGACACAGCACTCCAGGTGGGGTCTCAGCAGAATGGAGTAAAGGGGCAGAATCACCTCCCTCACCCTGCTGGTCATGCCTCTTTAGGTGCAGCCCAGATGCAGTTGGCTTTCCAGGCTGCAATTGCACATAACAGTTACTTTCCCTCTAATCTCAAATGGGATGTTAACCTGATTCAGATGGAAACACAGAAATTTCATCAAAGGGACAGCCAAAGTTTTTATGCAATGCTACAGACAGCATGACTAGTCAACCTTTTTCTGTAGAGAAAAAAGCAAAATAATGCCCAGTTTTTCTTGATGCAAACCTTGAAGCAAAATAATGCCCAGTTTTTCCTGAAGCAGAGTAGTTCAATATTAACATCCAGCTGAAATTACTTCAGAGAGATTGTGGTTTTATGCAGGCTGAATTTTTAGAAAACGTGTATTAAAATCTTAGGAAGCCATTGTTGGAGTTGTATCTGCTGTTTCAGAGGCATGGGAGGGCTGAAGGAAAAGATGCTCAGAAATGGCTGTCAGTGAGCTAACTGGAACAGCAAGCATTGCATTAATGAGCGGCAAATTTTCAAGACATGCTTTGAGTTGTTCCATAATATAATTTTGCTAAAATAATTTTCTTTCTACTTAAAGTTCTGGAGAGGGAAATTTTAGAATGCATTTTTTAAAAAGAAATGTTGACATTTTTACTCTTTTCTGTATCTATTACATAGTAGTTTACAAGTTGGAAGCTGTATTTTTCTTTTTTTTAACCAGTTCTAAAAAATGGAGTAATGAAATACATGAACAAATGAGAAGCCTCATTGTGCATCTAACTGAAAAATTATTTTAAAGTCAATTTCTTGTGGCTGATGGCAAGTCTGTAGATTCAGAGCAAGAAAAGCCCATTTTGTCTTCAGATCTTCTTTGATTTTACCTATGAAAATTGCCTCTTAGCATTTCTTTAGTAGTTTATCTAATTAGTTATATTGATTTTATATTTTTATGGTGTCAGGGAAGGGAAATCATAGTCTTATGAAGTAATAATGATCTCAGAAGAAAGGGTTAGCTATGATTATGCTGTAGTAGTTATGTATGTAGTTATGTAGTAGTAAGAAGTAATTTATATCTGACCTCAATTGAGTATTTCATTTACCTAGAAAATATTCAAGTGGAAAACAGCTCAGGGAGGGCATTAGTGCACACCAAAATCTGGGGTAGATTTGCATACAGTTGAGACAATCAGAAGAGAGAGTCCTTATCACTTTTATGAAATCAAGCCGAATCACCAGAGTACCCCAAACACACAGACTGGCACCGGGCACTCTCTGTTCTCCTGCTTCACAGGGTTTGAAGCAGGTTTCAGTTTCGTGTTGCTTATATTGCATCAGACAGCTTCAGAAAACCAGAGAGAAATAAACCACAATGCCACAGTTGTGGAGAATATTTTGCTGTATTTTTTTTCAAAAGACAGTCTCCTGAGC
Source organism: Agelaius tricolor (assembly GCF_023055355.1). NCBI lineage: Eukaryota > Metazoa > Chordata > Aves > Passeriformes > Icteridae > Agelaius > Agelaius tricolor. Next base: position 25,614 of record NW_027269339.1, read on the forward strand.
CAGGCATTTGAATCATAAGGACTTCTGGGATGGGATTTTCACTCAGAGATCTCCATTCTTACGTGGATTAAGAGGATTAAAAACCATTAAATGACCATCCTCCAAGTCCCTAAAGCAGATTTGCCTTTTTCTATCCTCCTTCAACTGGGGCAGACTTGGGGGTAACAAAGTACTGCACAAAAGACTCCCTTAGCATGACAAAAGGTGAAACAATCCACTGAACTGCCAATGTACCAGACAATGAAGTCGGTGCAGTCTACTCAGCTCATTTTCATCAGAACAAATGGTATCAAACTTGGCAATGGCATTGTTCTTAAACTTGAACATGGGGCTCTTTTTTTTCCCCTCTTCTTTTTTTTTTATTTTTTATTTTCCCATCCAAAGCTCAAGGTGTCATATTAATTATTTAAATCTTCAGAAGATTTCAACTGTATCCTCCAAGGCTCTGCTCAGTGCCAGAAGGTCTCCAATCTGCATTAGCTTTTGTTAATTAGAGCTGAAACAAGGACTTTGATCTCAATGAATATAATAACAAAAAAAAAAGCAAAACTTCCTGTGTGATTTATCTTTTACCTATTTTCTGCCTTTACTGTTTTTCCACTCTATTAGACTTTGATTTACCTTGTCTGAGTAACATTAAACAACTCGGGTACAAAAGAACTTAAACAGCTTCAAAAGCCTGACTGAAATGATAGTTAAATGCTACATGAAGTGATCCCGAGTCTTTAAACCTTGAATGAAAATGACACAATTTTACTTTATTTTATTTTATTTTTTGGAAGCAGGGGCTGGCATCAGGGGGGTGGTGGTTTGTACAGCATGGATGCTTGTCTACTGATGTCAGATATCACAGGTTTTCCTGTTGGGATTGATCTTTCCTCATTAAGAGCCTTGTTTCTAGAGTTATAGTGCTGATAGAACAGAAGGCCAGTGATATTCTGCAAGATGTTCCTCATGCATCAGGCTTGCCCTGAGTTTGCAGCACTGCTTAGATCCGAGAGGGTCACTGCCAGGGCTTGCCTTGTTAAAATTTTTCTCATTAACATTTATCTTATTGAATAGCTCTGAAAGGCAAATTTTTTTAAGTCCAAAAAGAGAAACCAGCAAATTTTAGTGTCAGATGAGGTCTAGTTGTATATTCACTTGAGCAGAGACTTATCGTTATGGTCCCCTAACATGAAAAAAATAATCAAAGAATATCCGAAAATGCTGCAAATGAAATCTACATCTGAGATTTAGGAGATACATGAGGGTAAATTTTCATTGTGATGGACAAAGAGTTGCGCAGAGAGCCTTCATTAATAACAACACACAGTGCTGAGAATGTGCCCTGTATCTTTTACATAAGGCTAACTACAGAATGGCACAGCCCCGGGAGACTGGTCACTCATGGTTTATCTCATTTTAGGCAGAATAAATTAAAGGATATCTTGTGAATTCTGGGCAGAAAGTAGGAGAGCTGAAGTGAACAATCTCAAAAATAATAGCTAAGAACTCTGATAACCTGCTGGAGGCACCAACTGAAACAAAGGATATTTGTCTAGAAAGAAATGGGACTTTTATGGGGGTGTTTAAAATAGATTCAGAGACATTCAGCCAAGGTCTGGCTCCTTCCAGGGGACCCTGGCAGCCTGGGCAATGGTAGCACAGACCCATTCTGCTCACAGCATCAGTGTGCTGCAGATCTTCCAACTGGTTGGGAATTCAATAATAGTGAGACTCCCCCCTGCCAAAAGCCATGATACACTTTAAATCAGCCTCAAGACGAGGTTGGATGGGTTTTCAAGCAGCCTGGTTTAGTGGACGGTGTATCAGCCCATGGCAAAGGGATTGGAACACAATGATTTTTAAGGTCCCTTCCAACCCAAATCATTCTATTACTCCCCCATGCAGGTGTGCCTGGGGTCTCCTTCCCTGTCTTCCCCCACCTTCATGCCATCACATGTTCATGACTTCCAGAGTTTCCTTAAAATTATACTGGAGCCAGTGGCCCTCATTGTGGTGTGTAATCTGCCACCTTTCTTGAGCTGTAGCCCAAGCACAGTTCACATGGTTTTGCTCACAGATGTTGCCTTTTATGGGTCTAAATCTTCCATCTGACACAGTCTTAAAGGATGGGAGCAATGACTGCATATCTTAAGCAAAAAATACTGAAAGCATGTGGGAACCATGCTGAAACTCCTGCAGAACCTAGCAATGTCTGAGCCTGAGCCCATCTTTTGTGTGAAACATGTGCGTTTCACACAAAACAATGCACCTGGACATCCCATCTCCCTCACTGCCTCTCCTTGCTCTAAGGATGTTGGTTCTGGCTTTACTTTCACTTTCATCTGTCAGCACAGGTTAGTTGAGTCCACGTCAATGCTATCACATGCATATACTGATTGCTTTGTTCACCCAGACTTTGTCCCTCTCTCTGGGCTCAGAACAAGTTCCAATGGCTGTTCCATGCCTTGCTCCCAAGAGAAGGGGCCATAGGGTCCTCCACACACAAAGCCAAGACACTCCCTTGACAGCCTGTGTGGGCACAAGAGTGTGGGATGTTGAAGCTACCCAGCAGGTGTGTGCTGGGGCTGGACTGGCTGCTGTGGCCTTAGCAAAAGGTCCATGAACCACTGCCCCCTCACTGCTTGTGAACCAGCACTGTACTCTGACTGGAAAAGTAGTCAAATAAATAATCACAGCTGCCTGCTGTCAGAAAGGGCAGGAATTTCAGGAGCCTGAATTAACTTCTCCAGTGGTGTTCAAAACTCAGAAGATCCTATCCACTGGCCTACAGAAAACTTTCCTAGAAACAGTTGAAGTTTCCTTGAGGTTTAGGTTTTGAAGCACATATCTTTTTTGTTTACCCCGTGCATGATGTGGTATTCAGATTCTCTGAACAGAGAGAGACATAATTCTCTTTCCCAGAAAAAATCCTGGGAGAGAGAATTATGTCTCTCTCTGTTCAGACAATCTGAATACCATACATCCTTCTGTTTGACAGAAGTCAAGCCTGTGATGATAGGATGAGCAGTGACAGGCCTTGGTGGGTGTAGGAAATGAGGACAAGTAGCTTAAGTTCTAGCAAAAGAGCAGAGAGGGTCTGTGGAGAGAAAGAAGCAAAGCCATGGACTAGGAAAATTATCATCCATCTAGCAGTTTTCTGAATGGATATCAGGGCAGCGACATTGCATTCATCAATGCCAGAGAAAAGGTTGTTGAAGCAATGGAGACACAACATCAGTTCCATGACAACCAAAGAAAAAATACACATTGACTAATAAAAATACCATCAGCTCCCAAATCACTGAGGTTTCTCACAGACCAGAAGACTTCTTTTGTTTTACATGGTCTACTTTTTGTCATGGAAAAAGACAGGTACTTGTCTATTGTTTTAACCTTCTAATCATACATTTTCCCTAACCTATTCTTTGGGGCAAGGAATGGAGACTCATGTTTAATTACCTGACTTCCTATAGAGACTATCAATTTAAAGTCTTAGTTTCCTATATTTATTCTATCTGAAACCCAGATGATATATCATCTTATTATGACTTTTTACAGCTATTCTTTTAGATGGGCCCTATAGCATTCTCAATTTAATTCAGTACACCTCCAGATAAAACACAGTGTGTTGCATGTGCATTGCTTTATTTGAAAATGATGTACACAATAATATGTTTCTGTCTGCAGATTGTGTCTGATTTAGCTGACAAAAGATTGCAGCAGTCATTGTGGCCAGAAGCTATTGGAAAGCAGCCAGCATTAATAACAAAATAAATACAAAGCAGAAGCAAGTGATGCCATAAAACACAAGGACAGTGGGTTACACTTTTCTGCATGAAGTGGCATCACATCATGCATGCAGTGTATTTACCAGCAGAGCAGAAAGCAACCTCTGGGTTTGAACTTCCCACACCACTAAAATGGCCACATTCTAAGGGGACCCTCTGGGCTCATCATAATCCTGCCTCAGACAACAAATGCTTCTCATGGTGACAGAAGTCATTGTGGTGATAAGACAAGACAGGAAGGAAGAATGATTTAACAAGAAACCTCCATGTATATGGTATGGCTGCAGAAGGAAAAGCAACTTTCCAAAAGACATTTAACATGAAGCTCTGCTATTTTGACTCTTTTTGTTGCTGCCACTCATCGAAAACTTTTTTTCCTTTTTTTTTTTTTAATGGGAAAAGCCTGATGCCTTGAGCCTTGGTAGAGACAAAAGCCCAAGCTAAAGCTCAGGTTTAAACCTAAGAGGTGGGAAAATGCAGATTTCCTTTTGGATTGCCAGAGCAATGGAAGTCTGGCAGAGCAGTGGATGGGCTCCCTCTCCCAGTCCCACTGGGCTTTTTACAGGACAGATTATAAAACTTTATAGGGATGCTATTATGGGGGAAAGGAAAATGGGAGTCCTACCACTACAAGCCTTAGTGCTGTTGCATGACGTATTACTGCAGCAGTGCCTTCTACTTACATCAAGGGTTCACAAAACCCAAAGGAGGACAAAAAAACTTCTTCTTGTAGTGAGGTACTTTGCATACTTTGAAACTGAAGTAATCTACAAATGCTATGTAGTGTACTGCTGTTATTTAAGTCAGCTACAAATCATATCTTTGGCTGCCAGACTAGAATCACAGAATCACAGAACTGTTAGGGTATGAAGGGACCTCTGGAGATCATCAGGTTCAACTGCCCTGCCAGGGCAGGGTCACCAGCAGCAAGTGACACAGGAGGATGTCCAGGTAGGTTCTGAATGTCTCCAGAGAGGGAAACTCCACAGACTCTGTGGGCATCCTGTTCCACTGCTCTGCCACCCTCACATGTAAATAAGTTTTTCCTCATGTAGAAGTGTAAACTTTTGTAGTTTAGTTTATGGCCATTGCTCCTCATGCTGTTGCTGGTCACCACTGAGGACAGTCCAGCATCATTGTCTTGGCACCCACCTTTGAGACATGTGCATTAATGAGGTCTCCTCTCAGTCTTCTCCAGACTAAACAGGCCCAGCTCCTGCTGGCTCTGCTCATAAGAGACATGCTCCAGTCCCCTAATCATCTTTGTCACCCTCTGGACACTCTCCAGGAGCTCCATGCCTTTCTTGTACTGAGCAACACAGAACTGGACTCAGCACTCCAGATGGGATCTCTAGGTCCACTAGGACCTAGGACCACTAGGGCCCGGTAGAAGTGGATGATCACCTCCCTCAGCCTGCTGGCCACACTCTTCAGATGCACTCTAGGATACTCCTGGCCCTCCTGGCTGCAAGGCTTTGCTTTAAACTAGCTTCAGAAGACGTGCATGGGTGCACTCAGGCCCTTTTCTTCAAGAACGAGTTTATATATTTGATTTAAGATGATAGATGAACACATTTCTTTCATTAGTGTGACACCACCAAACAAAGTCAAGCAATCACATGTCTTTGCACTCCTCCACACCTGCTAGAAGGATCCTATCAGCTGCAAGGCTCTCCCAGGATTTTGCTTTAAAAGGCTCCTCAGTGCTGGAGGGCGTAACTGTTTTCTCTGAGATCCATTTGAACCAGCTTCTCTTCAACCACATCTTTCTATTTCCATGATAACTGGAGTCAGTGTCTGTTTCAAATAGAGAGCAACACTCATCATCAACATCCTGTCTGTATTTGCGCCTGCAGCATATCATAGAATCTCCTAGAGGTTTAATGCTGATATGGAGCAGATGCTGGCCTTGTTGGGGCTACCCAGTTGTAACTGGTAGCACAATTTGGACCCACTCCTTTACCCTGAGTATCAATAATCTACTGAATTGGCTATTAATAGTTTTTCATTACTTTTGAACTGCAATAGCTGCTGGAATTAGGCACATTCATTGTCCCACAGTTTGCAGCTGTTGGATGTAGTAAGTAAAGATGAAAGAGATAAAATTAAGAGACCATGGAGACATAAGGAGACAAAAGGAGGAGACAAAGTAGTTCATCTTGTAGAATGAAGATCACATCAAAATTACTATTAGGACAGCCTGATCACTCCTCAGTGCTTTGAAAGTGTGTGGCAGATGGAAAGCTTAAGAAGGAATTCAAAAAAGAGCAGTAGTTTTTAAGGTGTTTTTATTGTGGGTACAAACATATAATGGTAGCATACATACAATCCAGAACAGTCCTGAAAAGAGGAAAGGGAAGGGCAGGAAGCACAGCAGTATATTTGTGTTTCTTTGGACAGAAAATTAGTCAATGAGTAGCCTTTAGGTGCTGTTTTTCCTCTCATTTCCAAGCTATGTCATCAAATCAAGACAAATCCCCTTTCATTTGAGCCACATAATGAATTTTATTCATCTTAAGGCAACCTTTCTTTCAAAGTATCCTGCCTACTTGTTGGGCCACTCTGAAGTTAAGAGCTATTCTCTTTCCTGCAGATTAAGCAGCAGCCACTCTGTTACTCTAGGTTGTATGCCTTTTTCTTCTCAGATCTCTCTAAAAGTAAAACAGGTTCTCACCTCGACCACTTTTCACCTCAGAAAAGCTTCCTTCTCTCCTTTCCTTGCTGTTTTGATCAGACTGTGTCCCTCAGCTTGCCCAACACATTCATTATGGCATGTGTCAGTGATCAGTGAAATCAGCTGCCATGGGAACACTTCTGTAGTGTCAGATCTCCCCGAGTGAACCACAATTGCAAGTGCCATTGCTGAAAGAGCTACAGTGCTTCTGCACTGGTTCACATTCAGGATGCTGAGCTGTGCCACTCCCAATGGTGATTCCTTTGCTGAGCCTCTGGCCATGCTGGGACAGACATGTTTTGGTACCAAAAAGAGTAAAAACATTATTATTATTATCACTGTTATCATCTGGACTAGATACCCTGGAGTTCTCTCAAATGAAATACAAGGCTCTGTAGTGACATCAAAGTTTAAGTCAGCAGACCTAATCACCTCCTTCCCCATGACTTGTTATATACAAGGTGGGAGACCCTGGGAGTATCAAAGGAGAAATTACTACTCTCCACGAAGGAGGTCTATGAAAGGCAAGTACCCTTCAGAGAGTAATTCTTTTGGGTTTTAACACATATTTTACAATGTAAACAATAACCTCCTGGAAAATTTATTCTGTATACTCTATGTGTGGTACGCTTTCAGATGGTCTCAAATTTCTTATTCTTCTGAAGACTGAAGAGATGAGTAGACATATGAAGAAGTGAAGGGAACAAAGCCTGGTCAGGGATTTGGTCTATGTAGCCATACATAAAAGCTATCAGGTAGCTAAGGCTAAAAACATTAGAAACACACAGTGTCCCTTCCCAACAAGCCTTCCAACAGGCAAATAATCTCTCAGGAAAAAAAAAAAATGACAGGGAAAATTAGTATTCTGTGTCCGGAAATTCTCTGCAAAGAGCAGTTTTCTGGAGTGAGGATTACATGCTTGGAATATATCACTGCACATTTTTATTCTGATACTACCTTGAAATCCAAGTCAAAACCCCTGTTGTGTCAGTTCTAGGAAAACACAGAAGGAAGCTGTGGCCTCTTTCTCAAAGAGCCACTGCTACAACACAATAAAGCAAGATGGAGCCCACAGGAATTGTTGCATAGCTGTTGCATCTTCTCCAGATTCTTTCCATGTTTTCATCACTTTCTATCTTACATACTTTTGAGCAGAGATCTCAGCAACAGGTCTGTCATGTCTTGCTTCTGAGAGACACACCCACATTACACATCTTATTCTTTCCCTTAAAAGTAGCCAAATTTCAGAGAGGAACATGAAGTTTATGATAGCTCCAAGTTCCTCATGGAGAATGTAGAGAAGTCATCAAGAAAGCTGGTTTTAGTTCATTGACTCACTTCACTCTTGCTGCGCACAGCTCAAATTTCATTTAAAGAGGAAAACTATCACCCTGGAGCATATGTACAGACTTTTAGGTAAAGTGACTCCAAGTCTTCATGCACTATGGATGCAAGAATAAAGCAGTGAGAAGGCCAGAGGACAATAAGTGTGCTGCTTTAGAAGGTGTCTACTTAAGTTTAATGAACTGGGATGACAGCATTACAGCTACTGGGCCACTTTTTTTCTAGATCTAATTATTTATTTTTTTAACATACAGCCTGTTCTCTTTGTCTTATCCATGTACCTTTTTCCATGAAATTACAAAAAAAAAAAAAAAAAGGGACCTGCAATTGACATGATATTTTGTTAAAGACAAAGTAAATTCTCATTTATTTTTGGTATGTTTTCAGCACTCTACTCCTAATGATGTGTTTCCCTGAGTACTCCTTCCCCTTATGGAGAGATCAGCAGACACCCATCTAACAAGCTGCTATCCTCCCCACTCGGTCCTCCTGGGTGAAGATCTAGGCCAAGAGCAGAGTGGATTCCATCTATTTTCCTGTAGATATTTGAAGTCCTAAGTACATGGAGAAGTCCTCTCCTCTGACATGAAAGAGGCATGTCAATCTTTATCACTTTACTGGATAGAACTACAGAGAGTAAAAAGGAAAGAGAAAATCAGATTATGAGAAACTGTGCTGAAGGCAAAGCAGAGCTCCTTAAGAGAAGCAAATATAGTCCATTCATTTTCCTTAGTTCCATGAGCCTTTCTTCTCACTTTTGCCAAAGTATGCATTTCATATTGGCTGCTTAACAACTCTCACACCATTGCTTCCCCCAACTCATCCATCCCCACACCCCTCTCTTGCCCATCCTGTCACCTCTGAATAAGGCTGCATATTTAAACATTGCCTTTGCATGTGCTTTTTTTTGTGATTTTGGAAGGGGTGATGAGCTGCAGTGGAAAGATCAATTATTCCTTTATTGGAGGTTCTTATCCAAGAGTTCATTTAACCTGTTTTGAATATGTTGCTGACTCAGAGGAATTAAGCTGGAAGATAGCCAAGGACTGAACAGAAAGTTAAGATACAATGAAGTTAATAGGCTCTCATTGGCTGCTATTGTTAGAACTAGCCTTAAAAACAAAAACAAACGCACATGCAAGTCTGGTTTCCTGTGTGGTAAGCTGAGTGCTTTACAGGGACTTCCATTATGTCATGATTCATTATTTCCTTCTCTCAGCCTAAATGGAGCCTGAAAGTAGAATTAATAGCTAAAAGATCTTCATTAAATAGGCTCTTCTGAAAAGTAGCTGATGAGGATACTGTCTTTAATGGAAGGGTTCTCATTTTAGCACTCTTTCTTTATTTATGGAGTACTGTACCTGCACACAGCACTTTATAACATCTCCCTTTTGAAAAAGTCTGATGCAGACAGAGATAATATAGTTCAGTGGTAATTAAGTAGGCCCCTGCAGGAGCAACAGTGGCAATAGAATAAAAATCAGGAAGTTTATGTTTCTCCAGACTTGAAGAGCAATTTCATAAAAGCCAACAGATAAGATCCCTGCTATGATACATTGAACTCAAAATTATTTTGAGAGTTTTACATTCTGTATTAATTTTTTTTCCTATAAGGAATCAGACATGATCTCTTCATTCAGGAGGGTTACAGTCTTCTTGTAATAACATTTAGGCTTTGTTTTGTTGGTCAAAGGTACAGCACTCCCTACAAGTACTCCAGACCATATGGATGACTGTCTGGGAACGATTCATACTCACCTCTTCTTCCACTTAAGGTTGAGACCCTAGGGTGGGTTCTTCATCCCATCAACAGGATTTTCAGTTGCCTCCCATTTGGAAATCCATCAGTCAGAGGTGGGAGGCAGAGGGAAGCTGAAAGCAACAGAATATGCCACCATCACAGCTGAGATGTACCTTGTTTTTCCTCTGCAGCCAGTTGACAATTACCCCATTTTATCAGATGGCCTGTATGCTGCAAAAGCCCAAGCACTGTGCCCCCAATTAGCCTCTTGCCAATTATAAAGTAGTAAAGGCTACTAAATGCATTTGTTTCATAAGCTCATCTCCAAAAAGTGCCTTTCTGCATGTTACTGCTCAGAATCCGTATTTTCAGTTTCTACATTGTGGTTTGTCTAAAATGTTTTTAACCTTTTTCTCCCTCTCTTTAAAAAGAGTGAGTCGCACTTAATCACAATGCATTTTCTCTCATTGTTGTCTGCCTCAGGCAAGCCCGTGTTACGAAGCACTGCTGGCTTAGCATGGTAAATAAAGCAAGGTTTGGTTGCTTTTGTGCCATCAACCCACCTTTCAGCCCCACTCAAGCAGTTGTGAGTGAACTAAGGACACAGAAGATTATCTTGCAAGACATTTGGCCAGCACTGCTTTCTTTTGGAAAATTAGTTTTGCTTGTTGGATGTGCCAGTTCCCTACTCTAGGACCCATCTCTACAAGGAAATCTTTTAATTACCTCTTCCCCCCAAATGACAGCTTTCACCACTGGAGTTGAGTTCTTGGACATTAGCAATTGAATAGGAAGCCTTCATACTGTATATCATTTTAATCTTTCATGTTTAAGTAAGCCAGATGGCTTATTATTACAAGCTCTGTTTCAAAAAGGCACAAACTTTCTATCAGAGGATTTGTAAGATGATAGTAAAAAAGGGAGATTTTGCATCACACAAAATAGCCTGAATTTTAATTGCACATCATAGTTTGGCAGCAATTTTCCCGTAATTACCATTCCTGCTAAATGAATAGGTGGATTAAATGGATAACTAAAATGGCATTGAAACTTCCTAGAATGGAGATTTATCCTCTAATGTATGGAATAGCTAAGTAAAGTTGTCAGTTGCTCGGGTGTAATTCACGCAGTTTTAACATTTCTCCTCAGCAGAGGACCTGCTTTACTAGCAGTAAAACCTTACCTATTATTGGTTAGGCTTTTTTTGCTATTGCTGTTTTATCCCAGCATTTCAGATATGTCAGATGTCATTTAGCATATTACACAGAGTAGCTTTTGATCGATGAAGTTGAAAAATAAAAGCATTTGGGCCTTGGCTGCATTCCTTCCAAATGCTTAAGAGTATCATTCCTGTTCTTCTTACTGGGGGTTTAATCCCACAGTCATTTATCCTTATGGCATAGCTTCTGTACCCAGACATGTATGTCATCACAAAAAAAAGACAAAAAGGATAGCTCAGATGTGTTGTGTCTCTCCTGTGCATGAGCAATGGCAACCTGGAAATCCTTGTGCTTCAAACACATTCAGAAAGAGGCTAATGTTGCCACATCAAGTGAGCAATGATGGAATCATTACTGAGAACACTGGGATGTCAGAACATATTCTTGTTCAAGTGTATAAGGACTTTGTAAAGCATATTGAAAAGACCACATATAACTTAAAATGTGGATTTGTGGAATATGTTATATATAATAGTCCCAACCAAATATCATGTGATGAATAAAAAATGCTGGTATTATTCAGCTGTTTTAACCCCTCTATATCTAGGATCCATCCCGCATCATTTGAATTCAAGGAAAAAAAATCAAAACTCTTTATTCTCTCATACACACAACCAATCCTATGCTGTTCAGGCAATTGCGTAGGTGCGCTAAGGTCTCCTTTAATATTATTTACATTTTCTGCATAGCCTCTTGCCACTGCCAAAGTGGGGTAAAGGGCATTACTTGTCAAAGGGAATCAGGCCATTTGACAGAATGACAGTCATTGGCTGTCACTGAACCTGTGATACACGGTGTGCAGAGGCAGGTATGACAGCAGTACTGAGCTGCCAGTCTGAGACATTAAGTTCTTCTTTCACTGAGAAGATGTGACAGTACTGACGCATTTGCACACATGAAGTTCATGTCTTAATCATGATGGTGGCATTCAGTGGCATTCATCCCACTTAATATCACCTGTCCATAGACCAGGCTAAAGCAGCTGTGTGAACACTCTCTAGAGTAAACAGAGGGATCAATACCTCGAGCCTTGGTAGTGGACATAATTTTTAGGATATGATGAATCCTAATGAATGGGGTGGACACTGAGTATAGAAGCTGTCTAGAGACTGCCTCAGACTAGTTTCCTATGCCATAAGTAGCCAAAACAGGCAAGAAAGTCAGACATACATCATAGAAGGTGTGTTATTTTAGAGCTCCAGATGTGTCGGAGTCTTTTACTTCTTTTACAAATACAATCAGTTCACAAAGGAATACGTACCCTTCTCTCAGCTGAAAATCAGTGAGCAGTAAAAGGGAAGTCAACCCCTATTTTTGGTAAATATTTATACATATTACTTGTGCTAAGCATCTGCTATTCAGCAACTCAGTCTTACTTTAGGGAAAAGGTGGGTAAGGAGCTAGAAAATGACAGGCACAGTTAAAATTCTTGGCTGAAAGAGAAGAGATTTTAGCAGATCTTCTGAGGGACTCAATGTGGCTTCTCTACCACATCCTAATAATTTTGGAGTGTCTGGACTAATTTAAAGCCTGTTTGACAGAGCAGGAGATAGTAGCCTCAAAGATATTGTGTTGCTGTCACTGCCAGAGAAGATGGTGGTCAGGCAGAAGACAGAAAGCTAAACCACCATTCCCACAGAGAGCAAGGCTGGAGGAGGAGTCCACCAACAGCCCAGGATGCCTGGCAGCTGAAAATGGAGACCCCTCCAGGACACACAGCACAGAGCAGGGGCCTGCCTTACCCATCTGGGGTTTATTTGGCTTGAAAGGAGCTAGGGAAGCCCCATGCCAGGCTAGGAGTCAGCCTGTGCTTTGGAGCAAACCCTCACCTTCTCTCACCATCAGCTTTTCTTATCAGTACCTGTCAGTCACTCTAGATAACCCCAAACTGAGCTCCAAAGAAATCAGCCTGGGATGGACATTGCTGTAGCCAAAGCATTGCAGAAAAAAGGCAAAATAAACTAGATGTCCTATTTTATTTTATTTTATTTTATTTTATTTTATTTTATTTTATTTTATTTTATTTTTATGCAAAGCAGTCCATAAAGTAATTTTTTCATTGGACTGACAATACCTTTTTTTTCCTTAATTACATAGTTATTTATGTGGCATGTCATACCCAATGTTAACAAATTGTGTGAGCCACTGATCTGAGAAGGTCATGGTTGTGGTCTCACAGTTTGGGCTGTAGCTTTCTAAGGACTCATTCTGCTTTAAAAAAATAATTGATCACAGAAGTGGCTTAAACAGTCAAACGTTTAATGTTAATGTTGGCAAGCCATGCAAAAGTGAAATGAAAACTTTTAACAAAGTGTTTGAAATTAGGTAGCTAATACTCTCAACGGCCCTAGCCTTATTTTCTTAAGATGTTTAAGTGATGCTGAAGTCTATTATACATTAACAAAGAGTTTATGTCACTCAGAGTAGGTGCTTTCCAAGTGAGATACAGCACTGTATAGTGAAGCCCATTACTGCACCTCTGGGAACAATGACACCATCACAGATTTCAGCTCCAGATTTCTGCTCTTTCCAGACAGGAGGTCTGGCTTTGACACGATCGTGCCACTGAAGAGGCAAAGCTCTCTGAAGTTAACAAATCTGAGAGCAGGCCCTTTCCAATGTTATCCAGTATTGTGATTGCACAGAGTGGTGGCAAAGATTAGCTGCTCTCCACCACAGTTGCATTTTCCTGGTGTGCCATCCACTGCCTGTGTGATAGGAATGCTGCCTGCATGTGGAGTCACTGCTCCTGAAAATGTGCTGGGGCTACTTTGCTGTGCTTTTAAAAAATGTCAAAAATAGCACCCAAAATACTCACTAGACCTGACTCAGCATATGAGTTGATCTGGGACTTACCCTGCAAGCCTCAAAGAGGAAAACAAAACCAACAGAAAAACCCCAAACACGACTCCTTTTTGAAACCCTGTACAAAGTAGATGAGATCTTTTGAAAACAGTCTGGTCTTCTGGATCCACTGATGCACTGGCTCGGCTTGTCAGGCCAGGGCTGAAGTCTGTGTACAGATTATGTGCCATTTGGAAACTCATACAGTTAATGAATGCAATTCCTCTTCTGCATGTGCACTTGTGCCAGGAGTAGCCCTGTTATGTGGTCATGTTGGTAGAAAGTCCTGTAATAACAAGATGTGAAAATTCAGAACACTCTTCAAAGAAGCAGAACAATTAGAATTTGAGCTTTTTTGGGGCTAGAAATACATATCATTTGCCAATCAGAGAACCCGCAATTTCTTGAAAATGCTTATTAAAATAGTTTTGTTAAAACCAACTAAATATTCCTCCTGTTGTATTAGCAGTTCAAAAATCCAGCTGTCTAAGTTTTTTAAACTGCCAGGCATCACAAGGTTTGCTGAGGGCCATCCACAGAAAACCTTTAGCAATTGCAACCCTCTGTCAGAGCATGGTAACCAAAGAGTAAAATCAACTGATGGTGATCAACACAAAATGAAGTCCACCAATCTGTAATATTTTCATAGTCCAATTAGAAAGTCATGAAATTGCAACTGTACAGTGAGAAAGAATTAAATCTGATTTAAAAAAAAAGAAAAAACACTTCTGATACTTTATGTTATTGACTGAGGTTTAGTTGAAAGAAATTGAAGGGTGTTCTTCCTTTCAAGTATATATGTTTTCTTTAAATAAAATTATTTCCTTTCTATTTTTCCCCTTAAAATAAATATCCAACTCTTCCTACATATATGAATAGAGTACAAATTGACACACAATCCATGACTCTCTCTGAAAAAGAATTATTGTTGAATGTGACTGTAAAAGAAAATATTGGGCAAAACAAATTTTTACAAATTACATGCATCTACCTGCATGGAGTATTTGCCCAACCCATTTCAAAACTAGACTTATGTGCCAAGTGAACTGCTTTTATATGCATTTTTGTCTCAACTACAGATTAAAAAAAACCTCTCTGCTCAGAGTGAATTGTGAATTAAGATGACAAGAAAGGCTCTGATAGAGTTGGCAATATTCTTCCCAGGAACTCAGAAGTCAGCAATGAAAGTCCAAGTGTCCAATGCCTGCTCCTCACATCTGCCTGTGCCCCAGCAGGGTCTCTCAGGGATTACGTTTTTCTACAACGGGTGGGCCTGGAGAGGGTAATGACACCAGCCAGAGCAAAAGGGGAGTGCTCAGGGTGTCCTCATGGCCAAGGACAGCACAGCAAGTAAGCACAGCACAAAGAGGCAAGCAAAGCCCTCTGTGTCCTGGTTGGCAAAGGCAGCCCGAGGCACAGACCTGGCCAGCCAGCAGCACCGGGACGAGCAGATCAGATGCTTTGGGGTCGGGTGCGCATTTCATGTGCCAACGGGCAGGCAGGTGAGGCTCCCCAAACGGGCCAGAATTTGACAGAAAACTGACTTTTTTCTGTAGAAATCAGTGCAGCCTGGCCTGTTAAGGGACAAGTTAAATAAATCTTTCAAGGGCACACTGTGGAAGTTACTTTTTCAGCAACCAACCTTTGTGGAAATCCCACACCAAGCCCCATCTATCTTGATAATGCAGAGTATCTACAGCTGAAAGCAGTTTAACAACTGCAAAACAACTGGTTGCTGAAGGGGAAAAAAACTGTAATAAAAATAAAGGAGGCTTTAGGGAACAGCAATCATTTTCAAACATTGTAATAGTTAAACCATTTTAACCTTACATCCATTACTTGCAAACAAATGTGACATTATGAATCAATTGCAGTTATGTTGTTAATAGACTTTATTAATACCAAGGAAAAATAATATACAGAGTATCCTCAATGGATGTATAACTACCCTCTCAAATGGAGTTTCCTGATATTTTAAATGAATGGTGGGGTTTATTTTGGCAGCAGCATCACATAACTAATGCTTCATATTACACACAAAAATGATTTTGGTGCCATTCCTTAAGTGAAATGTTTCATTTCAATAAAAGCTTGTAATTGTAACACTTAAATGCTATCATTAATAGCAAAAAGAAAGTTCTCCCAGCAACATTAAAGAGTGAACTTCCCCACTCTTTCCTCTATCACAGCCAATGTCTTTTTATTGTCTTTTTTCATCTCTATTTTACTTTATCTGCCAAACTACTTTGCATTTCAAGACATTTCCACTCACCTTGAGTTCTTGGTTCAAAAAGAAACAATAAAGTTTAATCTTTTCACTTGACAATGATGTATGGGTCTGCTGAAAAACACTTTTCAGGTATTATCATTAAAAAGTCTCTTTTTTTTTAGTTTCTCTTCAACTCTTGATACACACAGAAATACAAGATGTCACACACACGAGGGTTTTTATCAAAGCTCCTAATAATACCACTTAATTAGAAACCAAAGCTCACTAATGTTCCTTCTGAGAGCTCCTCAGAATAGTCTTTCTCTGGCTTTAGTCATTTCTCTTCAGCTAAACATTGTCTAATGACTTTATTAGTGATTTCAAAGGCTAGCAAAGGCTACCACTCCACTCTTTTCTTCACAGATTACATCTTGTTGGTCAGGGAATTTGCTGAGCTCGACCATCACACAACTGGTTTGAATTAGGAATTTTTTTCCCCCTCTCTTGCAGTTAGCTACTTATTAGCATTTGTCAAAACAAAGGGAAAACGCAGCCTCTGAATGTTTAATATTGTTCAGCATTCTCTGAGAAACAGAGTCAGACAGTGAAAATACACCAATTGTTCCCTTCTCTGGAATGTACAGTACTGCTGAAACCCCACTGGGGTTACTTAAACTAAATGCATTAACTTAATCAGACTGATCACACAACTGTGTTAAAGTTATTTAAGTTTTTGTATTTTCATAAAAGCTTTGGAAAGAATTCTTAAAATGTATGATTCGTTACGCAGGAGCCATTCATGAGCCTGCCAGCCAATGCAAACATACTGCCTCACCAAATAAATGAAAACTGCTTGACTGATAATAAAAAAGGTTTGGGTGGTATTTTTTTTTTTTCCCTAAGAAAACTGGCACTTAAATATATAATGTTACCAATTCTATTTCCATATATTTACCAAATCTGGGGGTATCTATTAACAAGAAGGAAAACGCCATTTCAACTAAAGGCTCTCAAACTCACATCCAACTACGCAAAACTGAAATACTCAAAGGATGAGATCTTGGTTTCTCAAGCGGAATGATTTCCCTAAGAACACAGAGAGGATTGCACTCATGCAGTCCTTATGCTAAAAGTCACTGCTTTATCCCAAACAAAAAGGCAAAGTCAGATGCTGAAGAAGAAGAGGGACTGTGGAAGGAGATATGTTAGTTACATTAAAAAGAAGATTTTTGTTTTTACAGGCCCTCAAATGTGAGCTGTGGATCTATCATTTCAGCAGAATCATACATTCCATTCTGCACAGCACTGGAGCTGAACTGCCTCTCTCTCACTCATTTACTATTCAGAAACACTTAAGAAATTATTACCACATGTCCAGGAGTCACTCATGATGATGACCACTAATGCCATTCCTCTTGTTACAGTATTAACTCAAAATATACCACTGTTGTCTTTGATTAGCACGAGCAAAGCTAAGAACAAAGACATACCACTGACATAATGACAGTTTTATGGCTCCCGTCTGAAAAAAACTCTGCTTATTAGCATTCAAAATATAAAACACTCTCTTCAATACTTCAGTGTAAAACGACGTAATCTTCTTTTTTGCTGAGAAACCTCAAAACCACTGACAAGTTACTTATTTCCTGCAACACACATCTGGGGTACTTGCTAAATATGGAAATTAAAATATCAGGTAATCGGGGCCAAAGAAATATTCCTCCTGCAGGCTCAGGACAAACCCTTTCTTCTGGACCAACTGTCTCCCCAAAACATCTCACAGGAAGAAATTCAATTGCCTCACTGCAAAGCATCTGCAAGTGTTTCCACCAGAGGAACCAACCCAGGAACTCAAACCCACCAGACTCACCTGGAAACAGATCTGCCTTTTGGCTTCTTAATGTGCATTAAAAAAGAGGACATATTCAGTTTACTTCTGTAAAGTCGTCCCCTCCTTTCCCTCCTCTGGAAGAAGAAGCCTTACAGATTTCCCACCAGGTCCCTCTGAAGTCCAGATCAATAACCCCTTTATAAAATGTTTCCTTTAAGCATGACAGAAGCTGTTATTTATTTGCTTTAAAGTGTTTAAGCTAATGAGGTATGAGCACATCTGCAATAACTAAAAATAACACACACCTCATTGATATTAATTAGCTGACTGGACTTCCATCCAGAGATACTTAGCTCCCTTCTTTATTCCTTTGCTCTGTGAAGAGATGGACCAGAAGGGTGGGAAGATCATATTTCAGAGTCGGGGCCTGTAGCCAAGAAAACTCAATTTCTGGTCCCCAGATGTTGCTACACAGGGAGCCCCATCCCCTCGCAGCCACACGCAGACATCTCCCACAGTTGTCCTAGGGAGTTTTGTGCATGCAACAGCAAAGCTCAGCAGGGCCTGGAGTCTGCTGGTGAGAACATCAGCATGAGTGCAGCACCATTGTACTGCCACAGTGGCTCATCACAGAACCTGCACAGGGCTGCAGGGATCAAAACAAACATAGTGGGTTGCATAAAATAAACAGAAAGAGAAGGCAGCCACCAAAAAAGAGATTTTGCATATTCCTCACAGATAATGCCAACCAGAAGTAAGCCTCATCTTGCACTTGTCTGGGTTTGCAAATTGAAGATGTACCATGTAAGCGAAACAGCCTGATGCTTGAATAAAGTAGTGTTGCACTTGACCTCTCCTGCCAGTCCTAACAGAGAGGCAATCAGTCATTTCTAGATAAAATCACTACTGTCAGTGAAGAAAGCCAAAATTTCTTCAATCACTTGTGTGTTCTGCCTTCAAGTGAAAGAAGTTAGCAGACAGTGTGCTAACTGCTATCCTCAATAAACCATACAAAACCAAAACCTCTTTTATGAATTAATTTGTAGGTGTGAGAAACTGGGAGAAGTATGGTGAGTTGGTGTGGCAGTGATGGTGGCAGTAGGGAAAGTGCTTCCTACATGACTACTGCACGTTGGGAGTCTTGTTCTTTGAGCTTTTGGGGGAAAAAATGGGATGATAGGGTTCCTGATCCTTTTGGGGCAGGAAGGGCTGTTTTTGTAAAAAGCTATTGGGAATGCCATGTAAATGCAGACTACAGAGCAAAGATTTTAACAACCCCTTTTGGCTCATCAGGTAGGTAGTGAGCAGGACAGCTGCTGGAGAGAGATGAGAGAATGGGAGGGGAAACACTTCTGAGAGTACAAGGATTCAGAAGGGCTTTTCTGACCAAACAGAAAGAAAGCCAGGCTGTGGGAAGCAAAGCAGAGTACATCAACTTGCTCTAGCAGATCTGCTTTGGGTCTCACCATGAGGCCAAAAAGAGCAGGATTGCCCCAAAACACCTTTGGAAGAGCATCAGCCACCCTTTGGAGCTGGGCACAGCCCATGTTTCCACAGGGTGCAAACAGCAAGTATCCATCAGACAAGACAGCAGAAAAGTGCTGGGGTTCTCCAGTGCATCAGGGCAAGCAGGCAGTGCTCTGACAGCTCAATTAACAAAAAAAAAAAGTACCTCTGCTCCTCAGCAGACCTATTCAGTCTGAATAAGCCTGGGTGTTGTTCTGACAAGCAGACTGCCCAGAGCCTGCTGCTCTGCTTCTTTCTGTGGCAGAACTGAGCTCGTTTGAGGATATAGCCACAAGAATTTTTAAAATAACTTTCTGCTTATGAATAAAGCCAGAGAGGAGTCCACAGTCAGAGGAATCAATAACCTAATTAGTAATTAGTGCTAATTAGAGATTTATTAGTTCAAGCTACTCATAAATGTTCAAGTAATGCAAAGCCACTCATGAGAATACCAATACAGCATTTAGTTAAAACAAAATACCATGTGTACTGCTCCCCAGGATTTGAGCTTTCATTACCACAGGCTCCAATCTCTCTTCCAAACAGAAAAGACACTAATGAATGGTATACAGATTGTGTGTGAGAAGAACATCAGTTTTTATTCAGCAAGATGAGAGAGACTTAAACCAGAATTAAAGATAAATTACATGCGAGGGATCAAGTTTTGCTCTCATTTACACTGATGTAAATCTGGAGTTGCTCTGTTAACTTCAGTTGTGTTGATTTCGATGATTGCATATTTATATTAATGATACTGAGCAAATACTAAAAGCAGTGGGGGAAAAAAAAGACTAGCATTTTTTTCTTTAGCAGACTCTAAGTGTCATCTGCTGCCTGGGATTTAACAGAGATCAGTAACTGAATTTTTGTAGTTGAAATGTTTGCATATGTCAGTTTTAATGAGTCCAACAACTTGGGTTTGAGTGTACAGAGCCATTTAAAAAGTTTCAATTCAGTGTACAGACACATTATCTTATATATCCAATTTTGCTAGAAAATGGTTACAGTTTTGGACACCCATAATCTTCTGTATCTGGTATATTGAAGCATCTGTGGAGGCAGCAATGACAGTTCTTTGAAAAGATAGCTTCTGAGAAAACACCACCATTAAAAAAAACAAACAAACAAAAACCCAAGAAAGACAAATAAAGGAAATATGGTTAGAAATAAGACATCTCAGAAGAAACCAGCAGATTAAAATGAATTCCAAAAGAAACAAAAGTAAACCCAGGAAGATCAAAACAGACAAGTCAATATACTGAAGGCTTCAATCAAATCAAGGAGTGACCCTGGCACACAGAGGGATGCTGTTGATGCTGGATGAGATCCTGGGCTTACAGACAAGGTAGGATGGACACCACACCCTTTGTTGCAGCTTCCCAATTCCAGCAGAGAGGAGCTGCTGGTGGGGAGGGTGTCTGCCCTACACATGCTGTGCTGCACTAATCTGCCCATACAGATGTCTCAGCTGCTCTCATGCAGACCAGATGTCCCCAGATGCTACACACTGGCTGATTAATCCCCCCAGGAAGATCACCTGGCACTTCTGTGGGCAGTGGTCCTCTGGGAAATCGATGTGGGAATATGCCTGAGAAGCTGGGATGCTGCTGGTTCTGTGGAGACATAAGGTTGGGCCTGTTTAAATAAGATCCCACACAGACACAGGTTTTTCCCTGTCTCTGGCACATGATTTCACTGGCTGCAGTGTTTGCACGTATGCTTTCCACATGGCTCAAGCTCTCCCACGGAGACATTATCTCAAGGAGAGACCATGGGGATTGAATCAGCATCTGGGCTACCTGCTGTGTTCTTAGCTATCCAGTAAAATTCTGTATGCAAACACTAGGAAACAACAGCTCTCATATCTTGTGAACCCACTTCTCTTCCATTTTCAGTCATACAGATCACTGCTAATTGGTGTCCCTGCACCAAACCAGCAGCTGCTTAGCAGCAGTGTTAGGATAGTACGCTGAGAAGAAGCTAATGATCCTCAGTGCCATGATGCACCCGGAATATGGAGGAAAAGCAGACCCACAGTGGTCAGGTTGATTTAACTACGGATTTGGGGACCCCACAATTTCCCCAAGCACTGTTCTGGCAACAAGAAACATCATCCCTCAATCTGCTGAGCCCAGCAAGGAGGCTCAAGCAGCTTTCCCCCTTTGCCCCAGTCAGGGCAGAAAGAGTTGCCATCCAGGGATGTGCCCTCCCAGCACCTCTCAGCCCTAAGCATCACCTCTGCACAGGCAGCAGCAAACAACATGCACCTACACCTCTGGCCTGGGTGCCAGCAGATACTGCAGACCATCCTTCCATGTGGCCTCTCCCCCCTCTGTAAAAGAATCCCCCACAAGCTAGGTTTCACCCACAGGCCACCAGGAGAGCCCAGATTATTTCAGAATATCTAGATACCTAACCATTGACAGCTTGTGGGATTGCTGGTATGAGATTTTCCTAGTGGCTAGATATTTTTGAAACCCCCACTAGGTCAGCCTCCTGAGGCTAGGAGATAGCTTTAAAACCCTGTCCCATATGACAAGCAGCTGTGCAAGAAACATCAGCAAATATTGTGGAGCCCATCCATGATGGATATAGCTCACTTTGGAAATCATTGAAGTTGGGGTCCTTGCAAACACTTAGAGGGAGTAAATCTGCTGTCACTAATATTCCAGCTTGCTGTTCAGCTTGTTTCATTAATCTCTATCCAGGGCTATGCATAAGATTTGGGATGTATAGCTTTTAGCAATCTGCTTTTTTTGTGCTCTGATCTACTCTTGTGCTCAGATACCACAGCAACGGGTTACTTAAACAGAATAGCTTCAATTCTTTGTTCTTTTGAATCCCTTCTCCATATATAATGCAATTAACTGCACTGTTAAGACAGTCCAGATGGGCACTGTGCTATCCTCAGATATATCCAAATATCAACATGTTGATGATAGCATAATGCTTCATTTGGGTTTCTTTCCAAATTTCCTACTAACAGTAGCTTTTGAACTTAAAAAGACTAAAATAGAAAGAGAAAAAGAATTTTTACTTACAGAAACTACAGTTATATGAAGGATTTGATCAAAATGTATGTACATAAATAGAAGTGCAGTTTATATCTGCTCCTTTTCTGGTCAGTCCACAGGAGACATGAGGTTTACTGTTCTCAGGTCCATGGGCAAGAATATTGCCTGAAGCCATGAATGTTTTTGACTTCCAACAGAGGAGAATGCTAACTCATTAGACAAATGTTGGCTGGCTTCATTGCCTTCTCTGTATGAGGAAGGACTTTGGCATCTTATATCTGATGGAATTAAATTTGTTATTTTCCTAAAAGCTTTCTTTTATTCACATGTGAACTATTGACTATGTGATATTCTTACAGAATTTTAATTATTTTTTGATTGTGGAAATGCAGTGTCCTTTGTGGTAGGGGACAGTTCCTACCTAAAGCCCATATAACCTACATACATGAGACAACAGGAATCACTAAGTGTGGCTGAACTACAATCAAGGCTTGACCCAGTGCTGAACTTCCATTTCCTTCTTCTCCCCTTGTTTGAGCAAGGGGAACATCACTTTGGATGTGATTCAGCTCAAATACCTAAATTTAGCAATTCAGCTCAAGTAGACACCCTTCTTAGAGCAGCTGAACACTGAGGGCTCCACTGATGGCACTGACAGGAGCTCCCTCAGACAGTTCCCCAGCCAAGGAAACACACAGCAGCTAAATAAAGCACACCACAGCATCATGCCTCTGCAAAAGGCACCAAGGGAACCCAGACTGCCCTGGGCATGAGAACCAGAGCCTTTCTCTGGGGCATCTACCAAGGGCTATGAACATACAGGAGGGAGATAATATAGAGCAGGAAGTGATTTAAGCAGACTGAATTCTGCTGAAAGACCCTAGCTCTCTATCCTGTATTGCAGAGAAAGAGATCCCTCAAATTAGATGGTGTCAATACCTCTTAATGGACAATTTTAACTTTTTTTTTTTGGTAAGTACTGGTGATTCCTACAGAACTACAGGAAAAATCCTTTTTTCCCTGTCTTTGCCCATGTTGCACTGGAAATGGGAACAATCCAACAGTTCCCTAGGTCCCTCTGAAAGAGACAGTAGTCACAAATTTTAATCCTCAGTATTATTATTCACTGATATTTTTGCCATCTGGCTGCTCTTGGTGCCTGATGGCTGTGCCCTCTTGCCTTCTCCTACCTTCCTTCCTGAGGGAGACCAGAAGACAAGGGGTTAATGTGTTTTTCCCAGAAACCAATATCCAGATAGCCACGGAGCCAAGTAAAGACTGCTGGTAAGAACATGCTGTACATCAGGCAAGAATGCTTAAGTTTTGGCTGGAGAAGGGCAGCACTTTTCTGGGACAAATACCTTTGCTCTGGCTCCTGGAGGTAAGAACAATTCAGTACAGCACAAGGGCAGGAATGAGGTGAAGGGGCAGACATGTACTGTCAGGAGGGAGCAAGACAACCAAAGCCTTCCAAACCCTCTTCCAGAAAGGTCCAGAAGAAAAAATTGTGCATGATAACTTGCATCAAAAGCAAGAAACTTAGCCCCAGTATGGGTAAATTTATCTATAAAAGGTGCCCCCACAAAGCCCAGCTTTGCCAGGGCCCTTGACACCCCATCAGCTGGATTGATGGTGGAACCAGGGTTGGGGATCTTTTCTTTTCTTTTCTTTTCTTTTCTTTTCTTTTCTTTTCTTTTCTTTTCTTTTCTTTTCTTTTCTTTTCTTTTCTTTTCTTTTCTTTTCTTTTCTTTTCTTTTCTTTTCTTTTCTTTTCTTTTCTTCTCTTCTCTTCTCTTTTCTTTTTTTTCTTTTCTTTTCTTTTCTTTTCTTCCCTTTCCTTTTCCCTTTCCTTCCCTTTCCTTTCCTTTCCTTTCCTTTCCTTTCCTTTCCTTTCCTTTCCTTTCCTTTCCTTCTTCCTTTCTTTCTTCCTTTCTTTTTTTTCTTTCTTTCTTTCTTCTTTCCCTGTCTGCCTTCCTGCCTTCCTTCCTCTCTTTAATCTCTCTCTTTCACTCTACCCATTCTCCACCTCTCTCTCTCTTTTGCTCTTTCTATTCAAAACCAAGCACTATGTGTTTATATTAGAAGATAAGGGACTAACATATACCAATTTCCATGCCAAGTGTATAATTCATTAATAAAACTTTGCAAGTTTTTGTTGGCCCTCTAATTTTTGTTGTTTCTTTTTGACTGAGGGCATCTGTGAATCTTGGGTGTTCCCTTCCCTTCAGGATGGGACACCACATTCTTTGCCTCTTCTTTCAGAGCTGGCAAGGGCTGTGATGAAAATTTGTGGTTGACAATGCCAGTGACATTTCAAAATGTTTAGCTAGCAAAGAGGTTTGCTCAGCCCCTTTCCTCCTTCCAAGCATCATTTTTGATTGTAAGCATAGACATCAAGCACAGATAGATTATTAGAAAGCCACAACCAGGAAGCTGGTGTGCATACTAAAACTCCAGTTGGAAAAAGCCTAACATGCAAGATCACTTGTCACTTTTTCTGTTAAATAACTGAGTTGTTTGACCCCTTTCTTCTTTCTCCCACCCAACCCCCACTTTCAAAATACCAAAAGCAATTAGAGCACATTACAGGCTAAATCACTTGTTAAATTTCAGTTTTTAAGTCAGAGCCAATTCTGAATTATTGCAAGCAAAAAAGTACCTTAATTACAGTAAAGCTTAGGGCACTTAACTCGTCCTAGTTGCCAGATTTCAGGAGGATTATTGCTATTATAAAACAGAGCAGCAATACAGCAAGGCAAGACACTGATAACTTCCCAAGTGGGATGTGAAAAGAAATGCATTTTTCCAATAGTTGAAATAGAGAATATGATGCTATACTACATTTATAATGATTGGTAAATCAAACTCTGCATTTAACTCTCTGAGTAGATTTCAGGTGGGCACAGAAATTCACTTCAGGTTATTCTCCTCTTCCCTCCAAATGAATTGACAGCCTGAGGGGAAATCCTCTACCTGTCTGACACTAATGCAGACTTTCCTAACTAATACTTTTCACCTATGACAGTCACAGGTCAATCCCAGTGCTTGGCACCTGGGATAGAGATGGGAGCAAACCAACATTTTCACAGCAGAAGAATAAATGAGTCTGTTGCTGTGATCACCGCTCATGTTTTGCGTGGCAGAAGGGCTTCTCACTCTTAGATATTAGCTAAGGGGCCATTAAGTAAACAATAAAAAAAAAGTGTTGTCTTCTTCCTGCCCCCCTAAGCGAGGGTGGTGACTCCAGCATTGTAGCTGGAGCCAAGTCTCAGGTGAATTTTAATCCTTCATTATTCAGTACATACTGTTTTTCCCTTTCTCTCTAAAATGACAGTCATGCTGTTAAGCATAATAATTGTTCATGAGTGAGCGCTGCTTTTTGTCCCTCTTGATTTTGCCTCTAAGGCAGGCTTCTTACTCCACCGAGGTCAAGGGTCACCTGCTAAATCATGCATACCCACAATCCCTGGTGAATTATGCAGTTGACAAACTGCCGCTAATGATTAGTACAACCTGCATTAAAACCCTGGCACTAAATTGATATTACTTGAGTGATGGATTACACCTCTAATGAGCGGATTATTGCCACAAGTGACCTTGTCGGCTGAAAGAGTGTTTCAATATAACTAACATCTCTCACATTCTCGTGTCACAGCAGTTCTAAAATAATATTCTCTCTCCTATTTGATTTTTTTTTATTCCTACTTTGCTTTCTAGTGCCTCAAACGAGCGGGTAATCTGTAAACAGCACCTCTAATGGGATTAGTCATTACACTGTACCCCAATTAGTACAGCTTCATGCCTCTGAAATACCCAGAGCGCAAAAAGATAATTTTTTTCAGTCAAAAACTGTTGTTCTAATTTTCCTCCCTGTTCTTCAGAACACTGAAGTCCCCTTGCAAGCAGGTTGCCTCACTGCTGAGGGGATCACATGGCCCTGAGATATCAGTAAATTTGTTGCCCTTTTATGAAGAAAAAGATGAAATGATGGCTGTGCTCTCTCAGAGAAAGTCATCACTTCCTAATCACATTGATGGGACAGAACATGGTCAGAGCATCTTCTTTATCAAAACACTCAGCCAGAGTTGATCACCTGCCCCACTTGGTCACCCAGGAAGGACTCCTGAGCTCTCCCAAGAAGGGAGCTTGTGCTCTGTGTGTGCTTGTGAGCACTGGAGAAGCATGTCCAGCCACCCTGGTGTTTCGTCGGGCGCGGTTCAGTCGGCAGTGCTGCCGCTCACCAGCAACCAAGTGGCAGCTAATTCACCAGGAGGGAGGAAACACGTTCCACTAAATGTTTCACCAAAAAAGAAACCCCTCCTGCAAAGGGACTGTGCTGAAGACGAAGCCGCAGTCTGTCTGTGGAGTTAATAGACCCCTCGTGGAGCCTCCTCACGCCATTGTCTGGACACAGTTAGTGGTATATTCACAACTGCCTGTCACGCTACACAAGTGCAGATGAGGCTGGAGGGGACCGTATATTGATGGAATTAATTGAGCATAAGCCATGCTGACTGGCGGGGAAAATCACATGAAAGAAACAAAACACACGTGCCTGGCCATTTCTGTGTTCTAACAAAGAATGAGCAGCTACAAACAAATAAAAATCGTGGTGGAGGATGTCAGCACGAGCTCTTTATTATCAGTGGCATTTCATCCCCCGAGGGATCTGCACACCCCTCAAAACCAAGAATCATTCCCCCAAAGTCAGATGCGTTATATCAGAGAAAATCCAGTTTAAATAAATGCAATATTAAGTCCTGTGACAGCCTCTGACATGGTCAGATTAAATCTCCTAGTCCATATTGCTTCCCTCTGACTGCAGCCTCTGCCTTCCCCAGTCCTCCCTGCCTCCATCCCACACGCTATCTAATACATTTGATGTTCTGCAAAATGAGGAAAAACCCTAGTGCTATAGCTATAATGAGAATGTGTTCTCGGGATGCCCATTAATTAATCCTGGGAGACCTCTGCTCCCCTGTGCCATACCGTTAAAGCTGCAGGCAGCTCAGATGCTCTTCCTGGCAGTTCCCAGGGATGCAGCAGAAGTGAAGAGGAGGGTTTGCAGGGCACTCTGAGGTAATGGCTCTGCACACCCTCCTCCCCTCTGCCCACCAGAGCCCTTGCCTGGGCACATCCAGCCCGTGCTTGCTTAATTGGACGTCTGGCCCATAACGACGGTGTTGGCTGCTTTTCTTCCTGTTGCAGGGCGTGAGAGGGAAAATGTACAATGGGTTGGTCTTGAGATGTTATACCAAACGTCAAGGCCAGGCAGATCACCCTGTGCACATGACAGCTGGCCCAAAAATAGCAAAGGCAGCAGGAGTCAGAGTCACCTAATGAGCCTCCTCTTACTTCGGCAGGTGTTCATGTTACAGGCAAGGCCAGCGATCTTACACTCTGCTTCCTTTTCTTTTTTAACATTCCAAGCTCCCAGGTATGCTTTGGGACAGGTCTACAAAAACAGAAAAAAAAAGTCACAGCTTGAAACTGACAGACACATTCATCCTAATATTGCCATGGAAAATCTAGCAGGGAAGGAAGTAGAAAGGGGGAACGATAATATTAAAGAAAAAAAAAACCCTCTGAAAAGAGATTGCCAAGTACCACACAACACCCAGCTTAATTTCCTGTTGTTCATAGGAGAAGTTAACAAAACAACGTGGAAATATCCTGTCATCCCCTCTGTAGTGATTACAGCATTTACAGTAGCTATGAGAAGTATCCACAGGCAGCAACAGGATTTGCAAGGATGCCAAGAATAAGACAACTCTGTCACCTTAGGCTGGCATCAGTGACATCAAACATAAAGTGTCTGTCACGTGAATTAGCAAACTCAGGCATAATCAGTCTTCTGGTAGACTAAGGGAAAATGGTGCTGCAGGCTCCACAAATTGTGGAAATGCAGAGGCAGGTGAGGAGGCTGGAGGCAGGACCACCTTCCTGCTGGCTTAGACCTGAAGTACCAACTTCTCAAACCACAATGAGTCAAATTTTCTCTTGCCCTATTAAACTACCTTTCATCTGTCCACTTGCAATTTAGTCCTTCACTGTTCATAAATGTAGACAGAGAAATATTCTGTTCTCAGAGTCAAGATACCACTGTGGACAATGCTGATGACAAAATTTGCACTCAAGAATGAGTTGAATATATGAGAATGGTGTCTGCTGCTCCTCTCTCTGCTTCCTGGTGTGAAGCCTGAATGCATTCCAAAATTATAAAGAAAACATATACAGCCATTTTTTTCTTCTTCTCTCCAGCTCTTTTCCATTCAGAATCAGCAGGGAATAGACTTTGTTTGTACTTATTTATAATTGTGGTATACTGAGGAATGTTCAGAGAGATGGGTTTCACATCTCATCTCAGAAGTCCATTCCTATTTTGATCTTTTCCAAGCACAGTATCAGATATGTCTCTGGTTGCTTAGAAAGATTTGTATCCTGCACATATGAGTGCTGCACCGGAGGACGGTGGATTTGTTTTCCTGTGGGTCAGAAGAAGAAAATTTTGGCTATACTGCTCCTTCCAGTGAATTAGTCATTGCCTGGTTTTTGTTTGTTTGAAGATGTGGCCCAACACCTGCTATGTCCTATTATGTTAAATGGCTTGCTACAGTAATTTGCTTTTGGCAGCAAATTGCAGACATGGGTCCTCTGTGCTGAAACACTTGTACTGCCCACTTAGCACATATTGCCCTAATATTTTTATAGCTATGTATACAGAGGAAGGCTACTCAAATATTTTCCATAGAAAAACAGTTTACTGACGGTTTCCATAAAATGCTGATTCTTTCCAAGGAAAATTTTACTACTGGCTGAGAAACTAAACAACTGAAAACTAGTGGGCTTTTAGTCTTGAGGCAATAACCAAAAAAATGTTAATTAAAAAAATGTAGAAATGGTGATTCAGAGAGCAGAACAGCTTTTCCTGCAGGAAAGCTTCATAAAACAATTCAGTGTTCTACAAGATGTGTAGTTTTCATGCTCCTCTTTTATGTACAGGGCTTTTCTGCCCTGCTTCATATGTAATATATAGCAAGCAAAAACCTAACATGATGCAATCAAGAGAAGATACAGTGGCACAACAAATACACAAATACTTGAAAGATCAGTCACCAGTGAGAGAGAGAAATTATAACGCCACCTTCACTAACTCTTTCAAAGTCAGTCTAAGATACAGGGAGTCTTTCTGGAGGTATCTCTCCAGATAGAGTTCTTTCTTTCAACAAAAGACAGTCCCTGCTTCTATTTTAAAAATAATAAGCAGTTCATGAGTGGGTAAACTCTCTTAGATGTGGAGGAGAGATAACTAATGGGTCTTAGAGGCTTTAGAAACATCACGCAAATAAAGGAAACTCAGAACATACCCTTTTTTTAAAATTGCATCATTTTAAAGTCCATTTCTAACAAGAGATTAGGGGAAACTGAAGACAATTTTTCTAACAGACTCGCACTGGAAATCCTGGAACTATATAGTGTGATAAAAAGCAGTAGCAGAAGACATAATTTGCTGAAATCAAGCAACATCTTATTTTTTCTTACAATCTAATTAATTGGCTTTATTTCCCATGGTTGTAGAAGCACTAGTGTTTGAAGCATTCTGAGTTAATTACAGACATTCAAGAAAAGAAATCATAAAAACTATGAATCACTGTGGATTCAAATACAACAGATTTGGGCATCATTTTCTAAGTAACCCTCTTAACTAATACACAAAAAATGCGCACTGAAATCCTATGCTGGCAGAGAAATTAGATGACTAGGTCTTTTTCATCTATACTTCCTCTGGTTCCAGATTTCTGTGGTTTTATTATTACAAATTATTTTAGGAATCCTTTATCCTGTAACAATGAAAATACTTGTTCTTTGTTTTAATCATTGAGAGACACAACAAGGCTAATAGTTTCATATATTAAGTAATTGAAACACTTGGCCTTCAACTGTGGTGACATCCCAGGAGATTACCCCTCCTGCTGGGTGGTATCACTGAGATTACATAGCTCCTATAAACTTTCTTTTTTGGTGGAACAAAGTAAAATATTGACTAAAAGAAAAAAAAAAAAAAAGGAGGGGAGGGAAGGGGAGTCAAACTGTAGGGTTTTTTTCCCTGAGCTTTTAAATTTTCCAATTGTCTTTCTTCTTAGGACTGCCAACAATGCCAGCTATTCAGAGACCACACCAGTATGAACTCCATGATTATATGCCTTAAAGGCTAGCCAGGACTAGTAGGGTCCTCACATTTGGACAAAACTGCAGTACTCTTAATCTTGATGAATAGTCTGGTTTTGGTCTATATCCACCAATTAAGTTGTCTAACGTCAGGAGCAACAGGGAGCTGGAAAGAGCAGAGCTTTTGAGTACTCCATTAAAGCCAAAAGGTGACATGAGGAGTAAAGCACTGTCAAATGTTAGGAAAAGCATCACTGCATGACTTTTCATGAACAAAGGAGACTGGAAAAATCTGTGTATGCTACAGTCCAGAGTGGAAGTCAGGCAGAGGTGAAGGAAATGGCTTTCCTTTGCTGCTTAGAATTATAAAGCCCAGTGCTTTAGACTTCTCCACCCCAAGCAGCTTTGTCTTACATGAGCGATTCTACTTTGGTCATAGGAAACATTTCCATCACTATGAGTTTGTGAAGTTGAACCACAATATAATTCCCATGTTAATACGAATTGTCATGGGAAAAAGGAAAGAATGAAATGAATATACACAACTAAACCTGCCATTGTAGTTGGCTGAGGTAAAGAGCAACAGGGTATTGAAATGGAACCAACACAGTCTGCAGAAAGAAGCACCTATGAGCTAAGAAATACACTGCAAGAAATGTACATTATATGCTGAGTATTAAAATGTAATGCTTGCTTTAATGAGCCCCACAGAAGCAAAAACCCACTTTTTCAATGTTTGTGGTAATCCACTAAAAGCAAACTCTGGAAAGACCTTAACGATGCTCATTCCTTCCAGTAACAACAGATACAGGCAGTGTTGCTCATTTTTTCAAAAAAAAGAACACTTTCCATTTTTTTGTTCAGTTTCTTTATGCTGTGCAGCACAGAACATAATTACTTTACACTGTAGGCTCAAAAAGTCACTAAGCAGCTGATAAAAGGCAAAGAAATCAGTACGATTTTCCAGCTGAAAAAAGGACTTTTCTTATTGGAGCTGATAACTCTCACCAAGGGCTCCAGGCTTTTGTTACATCAATTTGAGAAACTCATAATCTCTGCATTATGAATGTTCAACCAGGATATTTTCTGTTGTAGTGTATCAAGCACCTTCAATATCACAGCTCCTGTTGTCATTGTTGGGTAAACAGCTTTTGACACGTTTTCAATATGATTACATTAGAACAAGTGGGTCATGATTGATAACCTAATATTCAGGCCATGCAAATCATCAATCACAGGAAGTATATTAATTATTCAATGAAACCATCTAATGCAAGAATCAATGTTGGAAATGAAGAAAAGAAACTCACAGCTCCCAGCAGAGGCTACACCAGATAATAAAAAAGGAATACTAAATAATCTCAGCCCATAATCCTGTTTAATAAAATCCATTTATTTAGCTGTCAAAAACATGATACAATTATTTAAAAAAAAAAAAAGCAAGATAATGAAAAACTTTTTTTCTTGTGGAAAATGGACTTTTGCACTTTTACACTGTGATTAAATGCGAAATCTAAAAATACACTGTACATAATGAGAATAGCTGTGACATATGTGAAGGAAAAGAAACACTTAGAAAAAACAGGTGTTCTCAGTTGTTCTTGGTTTGGTTAAATCAATTATAACAGTACGACACATGGTCTGCAACAGCCCAAGAACCTTACAGATCCCCTACACATCACACACACATGGTGTAACTAATGATTCTGCATAGGAGTGGACAGTGTCCCTCCTTAAACAATCCAAAATTACTCAAGTAGCCAAAGCAGCCCTAGAAAGAAGGATCCTCAAAATGTCTGCCACTCTTCTAAAGTGACAGAAATTGTGGCCAAAAAGGTTTTGTAATACAGAAATGGAAGGGCATAGCAGGCAACACTGGAAATTCATGCAAGCTTCATGACCCACCTGGCTGATGTGTTGCTGTGGTGGTGGAGAGGGATTTGATAGCACTCACCTGAGCAGGTAGCTCTCTGCAGGCACTTGACCCATATTCTCTACTGGTTTTGACTTCTGCAATTCCTGAAATAACTCATCCTGCTTCATTTGAAGCAGACCTCAGGGTATCTTAAACATAAAATCTCTGGCAATTAATGTTGGCATTATCAGCATCCACTTAGGCAGGAAACTATGTAGAAACTTCTACATTCTCCTCATAATATAATCCTACATGACTTCTACTCCATCCATTCTCTTGCTGGTTATTTTCTCCTACAGCACATCCCTAGTTCACAAGGCCCTTTGCAATTTTTGGCATAGCACTGCTTAGGTTGCCTCTGAACTGATCATCTCATAGCCACCTCTCTTTTCATTTTAGTATGAAATTCCTTTCTCAATGTGCTTTCCTTCTGCATTTTAGCATCAGATTTTCAAAGCATACAATTTATTCCTAGGATCTGCTTTCTTTCAAAGGAAACATCAAAATGTATTGGTGTTCCCCCTGCACTCAAACAGATAAGCATGAGATTTTTCACAAAAGTTCCACCCACCAGGATCAGAAAGAAAAGTAAAGACAGGAGCATCTGACTTTGACCATAAATGCAGAGAAACCCTCTTGGAGCTTGTTCTATTTTGTTGTGTCTAGGATTTACAAAGGTTTACATATACTCCCTGAGTGGCAGATTGTGACAACATGCCATAACAAGTCCATCAGAATGAAATAGTGACCAACCCCACTAACCTTATCTGCACCATGCCTGTCCACCTGCAGAAAGACAGTAATTATCTTAATTGTGTGGCTAATACCACTTTATTATCTACCAAGAAGTAGATACACTCTACCATGAAACATGGCTTTCAAGATTATATGCAAGAAGGACAGTGGCTGCCATAGCAGATTCTTGCAAAAAGCTCCAGGAAGGAAGTCTTGAGTGATGAGGCAGCAGTTCCATCCACACTATCTGCCCAGTGAGGTGCACCCTAAGATTGCACTCAGCCAAACTTACAGGTCACCTAATTTATCTTCCCACGAGAAAATAGTATAACAGTTTCAGTACATAGCTGCTTAAATGTGCAGTGTTTGGCAATGAGAGGTTTGGGCTTCTGGAGAAATGCTAGAGCACAGCTTGTGATCTTCCTCAGTGTATGGGTGGAAAGCCACAGCAGCATGGTGGCAGCACAGGGCAGTGTGTCCCCACAGAGCCATTCACCGCCCTCTACCTGAACAGACTCATCAACAAAGTCTTGATTTTGAAACATCTTCTAAACAAGCTGAAGAAGTGAAAGTTTCTCTCATTTCATTACTAAGTTTGAAATGTTTGGTTGTTCTGTTTTGGTTGACAGCCAGCTGGTGTTTAAGCCCTCAGCAGTGCATACTTATAAGTATGCATACTTACAAGTTCCCAGGGGTCTTCATGGCTCCCATGTTTGCTCCTGCCTCAGCATCTTTCAAGTAGTTTTCTTGAACATTGGTTTCTACCTGTAACCCCTCTATTAATACCCATCTTAAGATGCTCAAGGTCCAAACCAATGCCAGTCCCAGAGGTGTTTCAGCATCTGAAATACAACCTTTCCCCTGTTTCCAAATCTCTTCCCTGTCCAGGGACAAATGTTAACTGAACTCATCAAAATCAAAGCTGTTGTAGGGTTCCAAAGGCAATCAGGTTTTAGGAATGTAAGACCTGAAAGGACTTCTACATTGAGAGTACATTTACTTGTTCTTATGAGGACTAATCATACAAACCCTTTCATGAAACTCCTCAGAAGCTTATCAGGTTGAATCAGGTTCTAATTTTTTTTTTTTTAACATATAAACATACATATGTGTATGTATATTAGATTTTGGGCTTACCATACTCGGGTGAGATTGTTCCATAGCCTCACCACTGTAACAGCTAGAAACTTGATAGAAATTCTGTTCTAATTTTCAGGCACAAAGCATTCATGAGCAGTTTCTGCTCATTTATTAATTGACATTGTTCTGTAGCTCATCTCCTTCCTTGGAAGTAGAAAATTGCAGAAAACGCACCATATAAGCCCCATATTCAAAATGGAGTATACAGTTTAATGTACATAGAGATAGGAAGTCCACAAACCAAAAAAACTTCTTAAATTGTACAATCTCCTTCAAATTGCACATTAATAAAAGTCTTCATGTCTGTCTTCTAAAAAGATAGCAAAAATAGAAAAATATTGTTGAGTAGCAAAAATTCTTAAGCCAAAGCTTTAAATGTTGTACCAATACCTAATGAAGGTCTACTAAACTTCCCAAGAGAACACAGTTATTTTACAGGAAAATGAAAACTGAGTGTGTTCAACTCTCTCCATTCAGTCTGTAACAGGGGAAAAATACAGATATGCACACAAAGAAAATGTGTTTAATGGTTTTTCCTATCAAGAATATCAGGTAGTTATTTTTGGAGAACATGAGGGGGAAAAAGTAGAAATAAGATCGCTTCATCTATCTGGAGAGATTTCAAAAAACTTTTTCCGGTACTATTGTGAGTAAATACAAATCACAAGCAGATGACACCCGGGGGTCAAGCAGCAGCGTGACTGGGCCTTGCCATTGCTTTTCCTATCTCCACAGTGCAGCTTTTCACAGCCCCCTGCCCAAATGCACTGCGACTCCAAGTTCTTGGCAGAGCATTGTGGCTCATCAATGAAGAGTCAGTGACAGAAGTTGCAAGCTGCTTTCCACTATAACACAGCAAAGCACTTTAAGACTCTATTAACAGGAATGTGCTGATCACTTATTCAAGCACATACAGTTTTTCTTTTAAAAGAATTGAAATTATGGCACAGAGCAAAAGGAGTTCAACCACAGCCAGAGCATTTTGATCACTACAGAAGATAGTGTCATGCAGGCCTTTCTGATTCCTTCCAACTCTTGGTAGTACACTCAGGCTTCTCCTTTAAAATATTCTTAGTATATCTTTTATGCTTAGTTCTAAAATGCATTGTATCTACCCAAGAGATCAGACCAAGTTTCTGTTTCCAAAACATTTAGACAGTCTTCTTTTTTTTTTTTTCTTTTAATTGCACAAGAGACTAAAACTCATCTTTCTGGTCTACCAGGCAATTATACATCTAGGCGTTCAAAAGAAAAAAACATTTTTCTTCCATACCCCAATGGACAGTTGATTAAACACACATTATTTTAGCTGTGGATTATCTTTTCAGTCTTCAAATCAGAACATATTAATTGGTAGCTACCTGGCCTCTTGAAGATGTGGAGAAAAAAGTACAGGTTATAAAAAAGGTGACAGAAGCCACACCAACAGAAAAATAGTCAAAGCACACAGAGTCAGAAAGTCCATCACAGAATAAAATTTTGCCCACAGTCTGTATCTTGAAGAGTCTGTGGCAATTTATCCACAACAGTTTAGCTTTATCTCATTCTGAAATCTTATTGACTTAATCGAACCATTAGCTTGACCCCACATATCCAGAGGCAGAAGATAAATTTTGTCAATCTTGCTTGTTGCTGAAAAGCTCTTGGACCAGACTTTCATTGTTGCTGCTCCCTAGCCACATGTTCTTGTCATAGCACTGAATGTCTTTCCAGTAAAATTTCACTTATCATCTTGCACTTTATTTCTTTCCATATTATGATATTGCTCATGTGAAGGAGACCAGAAAACTCTGGAACATCACCATGCTAATGCAGATCTGCAGGTTTTAGGACCTGTGCTGGTCTCTCCAAATGGATATGCTTCTCCTCTCTGTGCCTCAAGGTCCTTTTTCAGTAGTACCAATACACTCAAAGCCTTGAATGCTCTCCCCAGGGTAGCTGTCCAAACATTTCCATTCAAAGTCTGAGTGTGGATTGCAGCTTTCTTTCATAACCACATTAGAGTTTTCACAACATGAGCCACCAAAATCTGGGAACCCGGGGCTCACTGCCCTTTAGCTTATTTCACAGGCAGTTTTTCCTTCCTCCCTCTAGAGAAGAATGCAGTTTCAGCCAATCCTGGAAGCTATTTCATTCTGCATCAGAGATTTGACTGCGAGTCTCTTTAGGTATCAATCGAATCAGATATCAGATTTCTCACACAACCAAGACAAACGCTTCATCATCTGGCTGAGGGAACGAGGGTGAGGAGATGGAGAGGTACCCAACAATTCTATCTGTGTAGAACTCAATCAAGTTGGTGTTTGGAGAGCTTTTATTGGATTGAGCCCCTCACACAAGCAAACAGAAACACCTAATTTATGAATCCAAGGAAAATTAAAACATGAAACAGACTGTGAGCTGTTAAGACTGTCAAAAATGAAGTGCCTATGAGGAAGACCAGGAGAAGAATTTAAGTTCCCAAAAAAAAATCAAATGTCAAAAACTTGTGCAGCAGCAGACTTAAAGCAGTAGTTGAGCAGAATTTGTGAGATTAAGATACCAAAGCCACATTTGGAAATTTTGGTCCCTTCATGAATTTGACTCTCATTTTTCAGCACCTTCATTTTCCTTCTTCGAAAGAGGAACAGGAGCACTCTTTTCACAGGAACATTGACAAAAATGCATGCAATAAAGTCTGTGAGAGGATGAGCCTTACAGGAAAAGTGCAAGCCTTTGAAAGAGAAATTACAGTTTATAGGTGGAGTTTGCAAAATGGCAAACTTCCAGAAAAAAACATGTTTACTCTGGAGCAATGAAGCTTTCTACTTAGCCCAGGGGCTGTGCTGGCTGGCCACAAGTTAGTCTGTGATACCTGAACACCACTGTCTCATGTATAATACCATGTGCTGTGATGGTTGTTATCACACCAAGTGTACAGGACTCAATATGTGAGCACAAAACACATGCAGAACATGCTAGTTCCTCACTCCACCCTGCTCCTGATTTGAGCTGTCAATGTAGTGGAGAAAGAAACTCTGCTCTTCCATATCAGCCTTCGTCTGCTTCCTCCATCATGGAAATTGTCCAGAGTCCCAGAGAAATTTTCACAGGCATTTGTTGTATGCAAATAGCTGCCAAATAAATCATTGTATATTGCAGCACAACCCCTGAGGGGGTTTGTACCTATGGAACTTGCTACTGTCACTCCACTTCCCCATATACCTTAATCATGTCATTCATTCAGCAAGAAGGATGAATGTTACAGCATGAGACTTTAATCCCTCACTGCTGAGGATCTGATTCTCTGAGAGAGAGCAAA
Source organism: Agelaius tricolor (assembly GCF_023055355.1). NCBI lineage: Eukaryota > Metazoa > Chordata > Aves > Passeriformes > Icteridae > Agelaius > Agelaius tricolor. Next base: position 63,032 of record NW_027269339.1, read on the forward strand.
AGAGTGAGCAGGAAATCCAGAGGAAAAAACTTAAGGTGAGAGTCAAATGCCATTATTTCTCAGCACTGGGTTTAGGCAAGGGTTATATTATAAAAGCATCTTCCTAAAATACTTTGGAGAAATTTATTGTGTGAACACACATTGATTGTGCATGTGTGCACTTATGTATGCACACATCTGTAAATACAGAGCCTAAACAGGACCATTAAGGCAGAGAATTTTCAACCTATTAAAGCTTCTAAAAAATACTTCCCTTCTCTCTTCCTCTGTGGGCTAACTCTACAGATTACAAAGTAACTTTACAAGAATGTTTCCTCTGTCCTCCAACCCTTTGAATTTTTTTCCATAAAGACAATAAAAATGAAATAGCAGCAGACATGAGAGGGAGAGAAGCACAGCATTTAGGGGTAATCTAAGAGCCTGTCTCTTTAATAGCCCCAGTACATTTTAAAGGTACTGGTTTATTTGATAGCGCTGCAGTCAGTGCTCTCTGTATGAAGGGCAATGCCTATTTCATCATGCTGCCCTTGACAGTAACCCTGATGAATCCCTTCCACTAAGATTTAAGCTCTCAGGCCTCTGTTAAGACTGCCAGCAAACATGCTAACTACCAGATCCTAGACAAATCTGGAGGAAACTAAAGGACCACTATGTCACACCCCATAATGCCCGTAAAACAGTGATGGTATAACACTAAATGGCATTGACACATTTGCTTACCTATATTCAAGAGTGTTTATAAACCAACAGACGAGAGATGCAATGCCACTGTAGTTCATTACAAATTTCTCCCTCCAGCTGGCCCCTATTATTCCAAAACCTAGGAAAGTACAAGAATTGAGGTGAAAAAATGCAGATTCTGGAATTTTCAAACAAATTTTTAAAAAGAGCTAACACAACGTACTCCAGTTTAGGTTTTACAAGAAGAAGATATAATATTGTTTTTGTGAACATTTCCTCTAAGCCTTATTTATGACTGATGACTTATTGAGCAATCTTCATCAGATACACTTTCATAAGGTGAAGATGAGGTCTCACTTTCTTTTCCAGTACATCTTTCTGATCTCATCCCTGCTGGAGGGATTGGCCTGTGTTGATTTTCTGGATCCATTTTGATGTAAGCTCTTTGCAAGCCTGCTGACTCTCTTCTTGGCCTCATTCCATGTCCTCTATCCATCAACATGGGAAAGAGTACTGCCTTTCTTGAAAGCCCCTACTTCTGAGAAAAGGCATAATGACAAAAGTGATGAGTTATTGAAGTTAGATATGACAGAGGTGTTAGCCCATTGACCAATTCACCAGTTTTAGTCATTAAATTAATTATTAAATTAATAATATTATAGCAGATAGCCATAAACTGCATTGTTCTTTTCAGGAAGGGAGTAGGAAAAAACACTTTTTTATTAAGACTAGTGTATAAGTTAGATTTTTTTTTTCCAAAACCTTACCTATCAATCAGATTTCCCAACTGGCTGGTGACTGTGAGGGACTCACTACCATATTACCATTATTCAGTGATGTTGTGTTACATTGACACTACTTTCATCCTTCCAGTACTTATCAGTCTCCACCAGACAGACTTGACACCTTTTTCTGCTCTGTAAGCCCCACATGAGTGCTAGTTTTCCAGGTGACAGAAACCTGGAGTGTGAGAACAGAAGGACTGAATCCCATTTCTGCTACTGCCACCTGGCTCTGAGTGGCCACAGTGCACAGCATAGTGACAACTGTGGCATTCCTGAGTCACCATGGATTTGCTGCACATATTTTATAGTCAAAATACAAAAGATTGTGATGAGGACTGGTGATACAAAGCCTTCCACACTCCCTTCTTGCCACCCCTGCTAAGCTAGGCAAGAACAGTAGTTTATGGATAATCTCAGTTTACTTTCTTGTTCATTACTATTGAACATTCTATGTCAACAAATGAAAGTGCAGTGGTTAACACTACAGATTAATTGTTGTACCTTGCTCTATATTTAAGCAATAACATTTGACAAGATTATCAGGGATAGGAATGAAAAAGAGTATGATAAGACACAGTATCTGGCATGAAATTTTTGCTGACTTTGTCAAATCACAGCTCAACCCTGAGCTGCTACCCAAAAATGCCATACCATCTCAATTTGCATCTAACACAGGGCAATACAGTAAAGGACTATATCTTTGCAAAATTTGCAAGACATAACATAGACCAAGAGCCTAGTTGAGAAATGTGCTTTATATTTTAGGATTTTATAATAACTTCTTTAATTTTTACCAAATCAAATTATTTGGGAAATGTCAGCATTTTATATTTTCACATAATCCACAAGGAAGGTAATTCTACATCAAGTATTTACTACACACTACACCACAATATGCTACAGTCTAGATAATTATGCTTTATGGACTCCCTGAGAATGGACCATGTCATGCTAAACCTCAAAGCTCCACTGAATTTCCCTACAGCCACCATTTTATGTCAAGGCCAAGAATAGCAACCATACCTTTGATCTACCAGAGCCGAATGATTATCCTTGATCCCAAAGTGTTCTGCTTCTGTTCTGTTGTGCTCGTCCTAAGCAGAATGCCATGACAAAACCCCATGGTTGCTCAGCTCATCCCCAACACTAGAAAGTCTTGCATCAAGACTGAGCAAGCTTTATTTGTACAAGGGGGAAAGGTTGTGGCTTCATGTTCTGATTGTCTTCATGAAACCACAGTTGAATGGGCAATTGAAAATTAGTTGTTAATTTTAAGCACACGGGTGTTCAACGAAAAGATGGCTAGGTTATGAAAACATACCCAAATCCTTCCAAAACTGAGGGTCTGTGCAATGTGAACATAGTGAACAATTCACTGAATGGTTTGATCAGGTTGCCAGCACTGGTTTCAAGAAATGATGCATGAAATAGTTTTCTCATTGTTTCTCATTTACACAGATTGTTATCCTGGGAAAAACTTATTTAAGAGTACCAGCATGTACTGTTTAAAATTAATGACAGTTACTTTCTCAAAGTCAAAAATATGTTATAGGAAAATGATTTCTTATGTTATTCACCACTTTTCTGAGGTTACATTGTTTGGATTCAGCCTTAAGTTTAGGACTGAAATCCAGATACAAACATATACCCACTCTTAACCCGTAATGTCACCCTGGATAAAAATGCGATTAGTATTTTCTCTTAATTATATTTCTGCTAGTACAGCCTGCATTTTCAAAGATGCTCAGGACTTTGTTTTATGCAGTGTGGAGATTTTCATGAGGGCACATACATACTGTTAAATTATAGAGATATTTAGCATAGGCACAAAATAGTTATGCACTTTTTTCTCTTTTTTTCTTCTCCTCCTTTCTGTATAGTCATAGTTCACTGGCCAACATCAGCATAATAGCTATGCTGCCAAATAAAAAATCCAAGTAATAATGGGCAGAGACTTTGTAAAGAAATTCACCCAAGACATTTCTTATTATTTTTTAATCTGGAGAGTCATGTTTTACAGAACAAATAGGAAGACACAAGCACTACCCGAGTGACCTTGCAATCCAACTTTTGCAAAGCTGCAAAGGCGAGATGTCATGCCACACACCAGGCTTTTATTCTTGTCTCTGCCAGCAGCCTGCTAGCAATTCTGGGCACTCACCTTAGCTTTCTGCCCCTCAGTTATCTCATCTGTAGGGGAGGGATAAGGCTACAGCATACACTTAGCTCTATGGCTGAAAACAAGAGTGCAGAGCAATGGCTGGTCTTTTGAGGGAGTGTTATTCCTTCTCAGAGATGAGTGAATTTGGGTGGGGCATGGAGGCAAGTGGGAACACTACAAACCAAACCATGGAGGATTTCTCCTCATTAAAGCCATCAAGTCGTTGCACAGTTCTGGCCTAGGGGTCTCTTCCAGTTTGAGGGATATTTCTGGGACCTGGACTTCCCCCTCACTTCAAAGTGTTCAGGGATAGCAGCTGGCTTTGGAAATGCCCCTCCACAAGGCTATACATACAGCCAGCCATGAGCTGCCATGTAACATGGAATCATAGAATCATGGAATGACCTGGGTTGGAAGGAACATTTAAGACCATCTAGTTCCAAACCCTCTGCCATGGACAGATATCCCTATATCTTCCACTAGACTAGGTTGCTCAGAGCCCCATGCAACCTGACCATGAACACTTCCAGGCATGGAGCATCCACAGCTTTTCTGGGCAGCCTGTTCCAATGCTTCATCACCCACAAAGAATTTCTTCCTAATACCAAATCTAAACCTACTCTTTTTCAGTTTGAAATAATTTCCCTTGTCCTACATGCTTTTGTAAATAGACTCCATCTTTCCTGTAGACTCCCTTCAGTCACTGGAAAGCTACAATTAGGTTACCCCAAAGCCTTCTCTTTTCCAGGCTGAATGTAAAAATATATGAATATATATATATATATATATATATATATATATATATATATATATGTATATATATATATATGCCGTATTACCAGCAACCATTTTTACAGACCTTCTTCTGCAAAAGAGGGAAAGGGTCAGAATTAGGCATGAAGGATGAAATATAGCAGATTCAGCCATGTCACAAAGCACACACATGTGAGCACATGCACACAGCATACCCACACTCACTGAGGGTCAGGCTCTCACCTTTATTGCTGTAGTACAAAAGCAAACCAAAGGAGGTTTTATAAATATGTTTCTGCCTTCTACATTCTTGTTGCATAAGATCACCAGGTGACATTCTTACACTCTAATTTCATGCAATTAATTGCAATAGCTGTAGACTCACCCTGAAGGGTTGTCCCCAGAGTTGCTTAGAGGAATACTTGGACAATGTGAAGCCATGACAAGAAGTTTTATGTCACTAACCAGTGGCTATCAGTGGCTACATCCCTTTGCATGGGGCTTGTCTAAGCCTCTGCAGCCAATGTCAGTTTCAGCATCCTAAAGCTGATAGTGCCAGATTGTTAATGGAAAGTTTTCAAATTCTGTCAACTAATATTATCAAGAAAAGAAGTTTTTCTCCTGTATCACATAAAAGACATTTCTACCCATAAGTAGAACTTCCTAACCATAGAAGTCTATATTTTTCAGTGGTAGTGTTATTGCCTCAACAGCATCAAGTGTCAAGGTGTGGCCTGGATAAGTCATGCAGTATGTGCAAGATAGTGGTTTAGGTTCACATGAATTATCCCTTTAAAGAGCTGAAATCCCTAGAGAGCTGTGGGCAAGGGAGCCCCATTCCAGGCTGAGATAACCCCTTATGAGGGTTGGCAGTCCATGCTTTCCCAAACACACCTCAGCTCTGGCACTACCTCATTGCCCAGTCACAGCTCTTCAAGACTCAAGTGATGTGAAAGCAGGAAGTAGCACAGCAAATATATTTGACCATCAGATGTTAAAACTGGCCAGCAGGAAGCCTGATAATTGTGTTTTTACCAAATGGGAAGTAATATTTCATTATTATTCAAAAAGATACATTTACCAAGCCAAGGTTAGGTGCCTTTTTTATTTTTTTAGCTTTCCTTGATGCAAAAAGGAGCAGAGGAGCAAAAAAATTACTCAGTAAAGGCTCTCAGATGTTGTACCTCGTTAGCATACAAATTTTATGTGAGTTTTTCATTAGTTTGAGACAGGCCCAACAGACATTTGAACTCCTGTAGCCTTATTCTTGGTTTTCATTAGTTTCCATGTAAGGAAAAAATATAAATAAGCACCCTTGATATATCTATTTTATGTCCTTCATCTCTCTATATACATTCCTCATGCTCCCTTCTAATTGTCCTCTCATGCTGTAACCTTTTCATTTTCCCTAGATAAAGTGTTCAGGAATTGCCTTTTATAACTTCTATCCATTCCCCATCCTATTCATGCTCTGTATTTCCAGTTAAAATTATATCATGACAATTCAATACTTTCAGTGTTCTCTAGCCCTTGATTTTAACACTTTTTTTTTGCTTTTTCATTACTGCCGCTCCCTAATTTGTCCACTGGCAAACTCTTTCCTGCAGTGACTTCAGTTCAGTTAAAAGGCAGTGATCAAATTATTCCTTCTAATATGTATTACAATGTATTTGTCAGCACTGAATTTCATCTGACATTGTGCTCCCCAGCCACCTAGCTTTAAGTCCCACAGTCTCATTTCATCTGGACTAACCTAAATAATTTTGCAGATTTTGGGATCTCAAGGTTTTCCTCCTCACAGATTATAAATGGGTCTGTTAAATGCTTGGGATCACACACACAACAGCATATTGTCATGCTGAAAATGGACCGTTTATTCCAGCACTCTTTTTTTTTTCCCTGAAAACCAGCCATAGTTGGTGGCAGAATTTTACCCCTCTCACCTCCCCTAGAATGGCTGGATTTTGTTGACCTAATCTTCTTAGCAACTTTTTTAAAAATAAAAACTGTACCTGCTAGTTCTCAGAAACGGAACACAAGAAACATGTAGTTCTTACCAGCCTCTCAGGTGCTGAATATATTAATTTGGATGGATACCACATCTTTTGACACCTCTGCTTCCTTAGTCAGGGAAAGAATCCTTGAATGCTTGCCCTGTTTAGACTCTCTTCCCTAGGCATCTTCTATTGGCCACTTCTGAGACAGAAGATGGAATAAATGGATCTATGGTCTTGCTTGGTACAGCCACTCCTATGCAGTAATCCCATCTTCATTATCTGAAATATTAGGTTTCAGGTTGGGTTTTCCCCAGCCTCCCTGTGATGACGAATGATTTAAAGAAAGCATTAAGACAAAAATGCTCCAAAGTGACTGATTTCAGATGGCATAAGATGACAGCTTTGTATCACGTCTGAATGTAAATAACTTCCTGCTTACTCTCACCTTCGAATCTTTAATGGAGACAGTAAAATAAGACAAATCTTATATTAGTACACCCTCGAGCCCATCAATCATTTCCCTTCCTCAACAGAATATAATTACCTTTGTATATGATTTTTTCTACAGTCTTGAATCCACATGACAGTGGACTCAACCACCCTTCAATGAATTAAGAGAAAAATATTTTTGAGATGCATCTAATGTTTCCCAAGCTGTTATCATCTATATGCTCTGAATTTACAGTTTTTTATTTCCTTTTTTTTTTTAAGGAAGAAAAATAGCAGACGAGCACATATATAAAGCAAACAGTTTATAATCCCATCACTGAGGTCAGAGCTTCACAGAGACTGTATTGCTTCCTTTTCTTGTGATATTTGTTTGTTTATGGTAGCAGGAGGACAAGTCCAAAAGGAGATTCAGTTACCCTTCTGGTTTTAGAGATTATTATAACACTCGTCATTATTTAACAGTAGATTTGAGTGCCTCAGTCTTAAACTGTCTCATTGACATCAGTTCAAAGTCCTCCAGCACTAACATCAGGCTCCACATTGATAGATATTTTAAATTAGAAGCTGAAGGGTCTGGATGAAGGGCAAGATAACAGCACTGACTCTGGGTTGCTCTTTGTACCAAGACAGATGTGTATGCTTTTGACAGTAGGAAGATAAATCAGCACTGAATGTTTGGGTAATATTCCTCCTCTGGGCCTGTTACTTGCTGCCAATTTTTCAGAAATATGTGAGTTTTAGTGCATTGGTGATTTGGCTTTGTACTTTTGGTGCGAGGTCTGACATCTGGACCACCCAGGTGAAAGTCCACTGCATTTCAGAAAACAGTTGACTCTACGTGGGAATGTCCCCTTACAAAAATGATGTTTGGGGGCTAATCCACGAATTCTACATATGCTGTGAACATCTGCTTATGCTCCAAGGTCAGAAGACCTCTGAAATAACAGAATTTTTAAAAAAAAACTATTTTTTTTGTTTTCAAGAGCCCCCTAGATCCCCAAATCGGAGTGTTACAGAAAAAAAAAATTACAAGGCAGGTTGAGGCAACTGCTTTGGGATTCTTTATCATTGACTGCCATTTAGCCTGGAGACCCATTGTTCCGCCCACAAATCACATGTTCAGTAACCAACCCTCTCAGCCACAGCCAGCCAGTAATTGTTTGCTGCACAAACTCTGTAACACTTCATTAGTTCTGCCACACATCTACTTCCACTGGAGGTACCTCTCCAAAACGAAAAAGCACAGAGCAACATTACAACTTCCATCTATTTTTAGTGCAACTTAAAAAAAAAATACAGGAAATGCAATTGAGGAAAAAGGCTGCTCACACTGTAGTTTACAATTAAAAGCAAAAATATGATCTGCGTTTTTGGTTTGGTTTTATTTTATTTTTTTCTGTCAATCTTACATTTCTCCAATGAGACTGTGAGAAATGTGCAAAGTTATGTGATCATTTCTGACAGTTCTTGGCAGCTGGGCAGGCAAGCATTGGAAAGGATCTCTCTCTCCCGATCCAAGATTAAATTTGGACTGAAACACAGGGCTCATTTAGGCAGCAATTAAAGGACCTTATAGACTGAGGGAGAATGAAATGATAAATGCAAAGAGGCTTATTTAATGGGGATATTAAGTAAACTGCTGGTAAAAATGCCCATTTATCATCCACTGATTCCTAATTGGTTTCCTGTTCCTGCCTGCATGTGGCATTTTCAGAAGGAATTACCTTCCTTTAGTGCGACTGTTGCAAATGCAATAAATCAAGGCCATAGATTTCTAGCTAATTTAGATGGAGACTAAATTGGAGCCAAAGCATGCAAGAGTGCTTGCAATTAATGTTCATTACAACTTTTAGCTTCAAAAACAGGAAGGATCATTTTAATGCACCATTCCCAAGCAAGGACACTGCTTCAAGACTTGGCTACCCTTTGTATACTCAACAAAAATCACTTGCCTTTGTAAGCCACTGGCCTTCCTGAAACCTTCCTAGGAATCCAGTTTGAGGTCTAGCAACCCTTTAAGCACCTGTACTTCCAGACAATTACCTTTCTTCTTTTTTTTAACACTAATTTGCCTCATCTGTTATAAAGTCCAACTTACACAAAAATAACTTACATTCACCATATCATTATTGATCTCAGCCACTTGATTATATCATAAACTTTATTTCCATCAGTTGGTAGGAGAAGGTACAATTTTCTAGATGGAAAATTAATGAAGTAAACTTTAGTTTCCCAAGTGCAGCTTTGCTAGATGGTCTAAAGTCTTTCAGTATATTCCTTTTCCAAGGGTTTGGCTTTGCCAAAGAGAGGAAAAAAGACTTATTGTACTTTGCCATTCTCACAAGGTGCTTTAGAGATGGAGTCTGTGTCTCATTTTATGGTATTTTATTGTTTGATACAGCAAGCTGTATTTGAAAACGCATGCAGCGACCCAGAGTTTTTGCAGTTCTTGGCATTTGCTCCACTTGAGTGTAGACCTGATATGCAGCACTGTGAGTATAAATAAAACTTCGGTAGTTGTTGTGAGTTTTCAAACACAACAAAAAGAATAAAAAGTATTTCACTTCCTGAATCCAGTGAAGGTCATGGAACTCATTTATATTCAGTGGAAAGAAGACTGGTTTACTGGGTCTGAATCTCCCCAAAAGTTTGTATGTGCGTTTCTCTTTGTTTCTCTTACACACGAAAAACAAAATGCTTGCTTATCTTTTGCTTTTAAAAATACAAGTGGCACAATCTAAATACCTCATAGCAATCAAGAGAAAAAGGTTTAGAATCCTTGGCGTCACAGAACAGACAACAATATCTCTTCTTTAGACCTGAATCCGGCCACAGACAGATTTTTTGTTCTCTTCTGCTTGGTCATTTACCATTTAATTCCTTGTTCTCAGTTTGGATCACCACTCACAGAATTAACATTCAGAATTTACAGCTTTCAGTGTTGGCATGTTTGTTGCAAATGATCAGTTTTGAGTGGAATAGGTTGAAACCCAAGTGGGTGATAAAGAAATCCATTAACTTACTGACACACAAATCTTCCATCTTCCTCTGTAATGTACCCATGAATGGTTAAAGGCAGTACCCTGGGGAAGATGAGGGTTACACTTATTCTCCTCCCCCAACCATATGTAGATAAATATTCATTGGGAAAAAAACCTGACATAGAAATACAAATGTTGGTATTAATGCCCATTCTGAGAGTCCATGCTGTGGAGGAAATGGGCTGGCAATCTGAAGATCCAATTTCCTTTTTCCAGGCTCTGCTACCAACTTACTATTTCATCATATGCAGAACATTTCTTTTTCTATGCCTCATCTCCTCCTTCACAATAGTGTGTCTGAATTCCACAGATGGGAATTACCATATACAAGCACTAACTACTTTCACTTTTTAATTTTAAGCAGCTTTAGTATAGTTACCCCTGAATGCCAGGAGCACAGAGAAACACTGAGGCAGGCCTGGGAATGCTCTGCCGTGACCAAAAGCAAGGCATAAATGTTGCTTAAGTGAAACAACCTGTCTAGCTCTTGCCCCAGCTACACTTCTGTTTCAATGCTTGCTGCACACACAACTGAAACGACTTAGTGTTAAAGGAAAGTGTGGATTATACAGAGAGGGAGAGCACTTAAATTTGCCATTCTATCTAAGGATTCCCATTGGTCTGATATTTGATTAAGCCAACTGAGGTTCCAGATTAAGGAAGATCACATTTAATTTACACAATACTTCAAACAGTAGAAAATTACACTTTAAAAGTTCTTATTCCCTTTTTTTCCCTCCTTTTACATTACTCTAATACCTTAATAAATCAGGGCCTAGATGACCTCTGAATTTAAAAGCCAGAAGCAGATTTTTACCAGAGGAGCATATAAAGCTGTTGGGGCCTGGCGCACTGAGCCATTACACTTCAAAAGGCAGAGAGTGCAGATCTTAAACTACAGTACTTTCAATTCCAAATAACTGACCAGGGCTTGATCTGACATTAATGGGGTTTATACTGCTTTAATGCCATTGACTCCAGTAGAGCTACTGATATAATTTTACCAAGGAAAGTAACATCAGAATCAGGCTTCAAACCTCATGCTTGATAGGCTCTCTTACCCAAACAGCTCAATAACTTGCTTTAAATCCTTCTCAATTTACCATTCTTAAGGCCTCACAGTCTTCAGAAAGGAAGATATTTGGGGTTTCTTTAAACCAGATGCAGCTTGTCTGCCAAGCATTTAGTCCAATTAAGTCCCAATTTTATATTATTTTTCAGCCACATGGTACAATAAACAACAGAGTAGAAATGCACATATGGTTTCTGATATTGAAATAATGAAATTCAAAGAAAGAAAGAATTGAATTTCCTGTGGTTACTTTTAAAAATACAAAATGTGTAATATTTTAATAGACTAAAATCAGTACACATGGAATATTACTTGGTCCCAACTGAATACAAGGTTGTACATTAATGGAAAAGTCCTGCTGATGTAAATGAAGAGACAGAACACTGTACTCAGTAACTGGGAATTTATTACTCAACCAAAACCATATACAGAATTGGTACACATCAAATCCATCGGCAAAAGGGGAGAGCACGTTTATATAAAAAGCAGCTGCCTGTAGCCAGTGGTGGTAGAATGAACAGATTCTGACCTCACACACCTACAAATGAAGAGTAATTCCAGTGTTTCCACAGGGGCTGCAAGACTGCAAAGCAGTTGTGGAGAAAACTGAATCTGCCCGAGGTGTAATCAACTCCACCAAGTTCTCATGAACTCATCAGCAAAACACACTGCAGTCATACTGCAGTCAAACAGATACAGTCAGGTGTGCTTCATTTCTTTCAAATAATGTGCCTGTCCCATAAACAATTTTCATAAACAATGTGCCCTGATAATAAATTTCCTGGTTTGGTCTGAAATGCACAGATTTGACAAGGGAAGACTAACACAGATTGAGGGCTCTACAGGCCCTCCAACATGAAGGCCCAGTAACACACATGCTACTGGTGTTTCCTGTATGCAGGCTCCACAGAATCAATGACCATCCAGGGTGGGGCAGGTTTAGGTCAAACCAAAGCTATTCATGCTTTTAACATCATTGGTTCAATCCATAATGTGTCACTTCCCACACCAGTAATCCTACCTGTACCATGGTAAGATTAATTTCAGGGGGCAATAGTTAATACCCACAGGGCACAACCCTCAAACCTGGATGTCTTACAGCAAGCCATGAAGACTGAAAGATGCTTAGGTGCAAATTATTTATTCCCTGTGGGGTTCAAAGGGAGAGAATCACAGAACTCAAACCCTCTCTTCTCCCTCCATTTTTTCATCACTTGTTTTGATTTAGGAAAAGAAAAGAAGTGAAATAACATGGTGACCCTTACAGCCCATCTCAAAACAATCCTGTGTGAGGAATGTACTGTTATTGACCTTCCCCTTGGTATATATTAATCTACAACATTCTTCACATCTGTAGGGTGTCAGATGCAGGAGAGAAACAACTGGTGTATGTAGAAAGCAGCACGAAGTAAAACTACAATCTGAGTCTCCTGAACAATAGTAAAATGCAGCAATCCACAAGGGTAAAGTGACCACTACAAAATTAACTGTGAGGATTTACAGCTGAGAATTAATTTCATCTCTATTATTATTTCAGGTAAAATAGTCTAAGTTATACACTAATTTATATGGAATCACAAAGGAAATCCTATTTCATTAAGTGGATTAAGCATTCATTTATTACCCTTTCCATTTTTATCTTCATTTCATAAAGTGCCTAACAGGAGGTCAAATTAAGAGACCAAATTAACATTTAAAAAAGTCATAGTGAATGTTATACCACAGTGATTCTAACCACACTATTCTTTATCATGATGGTATCAAGGCTATTTTAGCCTTGGTACTTGAAATTAATAACTGTTATTTCCACAGGGACCCATTTTTCCTGAATGTAAATCATTCAGCAAAGCCAGGCAGAAGAAAAAAAAGCATTACTTATTTGAAACAAAGGTGTAAGCAGAAGAGGAAGAAAGAAAGCAGAAAGTGCTAAATCAGTTCCCCATTCTCCCTGGGTGAGCCATACAAAGGAAGCTCTCAGCAATCTCAACTCATGTTTGTAACTGAAACCAATGGAGTCCACTCTAACCCAGTATGTCATAGGAGCTTTTTTGAAGGCTATTCTTCAATTACTGAATATTCAAAACAAGATAATGTGACCATTGCCCACATCAAAACACACCCTTGTGCAAAGCCTTATATACAGTTACTCAACAGTGCAGGTCTCCAAATCAAATTCCAGCCACAGCATTTTGATTGGTCTGTTTGTTTGTGGTTTTTACATCACAGGCATTCTCCTGTTAACACAGTTTTCCTAGTCTTTGCTGTTGGTAATTCATATTATCCTTAACTAATATTAAAAGTTTATCACTCCAATGTTACTAGATCAGTTTTCTAAGGAATTTCAATTTTATTTGTGCAATGTTGTTTATATGTCAAATATGTGTCAAGTCTGAGGGCATTGAGAGTTTAATAGCTTGGAGTGACTAGTGAAATCACATCTGGAAATCAGCATTGTTGGAATCTGAGTAATAAACTCATCTTACCATAATAACAAACAGGAAAGATTTCTGTGCAGAAATACATAACTTTGAAGAAATAATTTTTCTATTCTAATCTTCAGAAGCTCCAGTACCAGGTTGTAGCTGGACCATTCAATTTAATTAGTGCATCTGCTTTTTTGCCCTTTGCTGATTATGAGCTTACATTTGGAATGTTTTTATACACCAGTGAAGATAGATTTCCCACATAACACGGGTGGGAAATGAATAATAATAAGAGTACCAAATGCAAATTGAACCTGTTCTCTGTGAAGGACTTGGATGTGCTGTGCTTCTACCCCTTTTTTCCACCAGCAGGCAACCCATTACCTCCAGATCTTTTCCTAAGAGCTTCTCTTTCTGTGCAAAACACTTTACAAACATCGTATTCCATGGCTGGCTTCCCCACCATTCTCCTACTCCCACATCCAAGCGCAGCTTTTCTGTTGGCTGGTATTACTTCTCATTTTTGAGGGTCAGACTTCCTTTTCGTGAGATTCACCTCCATCCTTAGAGACTTCCCACACTATGAGAAGAACACAAAGGCAGCTCTGACCCCTCTGCCAAACTCTGCTTCCTGCTCTTCCCCTGTCTTTCAGCAAAGGGCATTGTGGGTCAGCTGCTAACATGGAAAGAAACGGCTTCTATCAGAGGCTAGTAAGCTCTATTGGGAGAAAAGAGGAAACATGACTGGGGATGCTAAGAGAAAGTCTTCCCTGGACAGCTGGTATTGGTTCTGTGGATAATGTGACTGAAAACATATCTATGGATCAGGTTACAGAACTTCTGCAAGTTCAGGCTATGTTTGGCAAATCCCAAGGTTCCAAAAAATAGCTTGTCAAATTCACAAAAATTTGTATCCTGTAAGATTTGTGTCTCTGTAGTTAAAAAAGTTATTCTACTGCTAAGAATTATTGCTATTGTATTGCACAGGAATAGGAATAGGAATAGGAATAGGAAAAGGAAAGGAAAGGAAAGGAAAGGAAAGGAAAGGAAAGGAAAGGAAAGGAAAGGAAAGGAAAGGAAAGGAAAGGAAAGGAAAGGAAAGGAAAGGAAAGGAAAGGAAAGGAAAGGAAAGGAAAGGAAAGGGACAAATACATCTGAAAAGGCCTTCTTTTTTATTCAGCATGGGATGGCTTTCTAAACACCTCTCAATGTCCATTTTTCAGAGCTATTTTTAATATATGTAGTCTTGCAGAGATATTTAGTCAAGATGTGCTGTGCTGGTCCAGCTGGCAGAAAGAAAAACTTTCCTAAAGAAAAAATCAGTTAAGGTCAGTTTTTTAATTGTCCTGTCAGAAGTACTGTTCAGAGTGAATCAGTGCCACTCAACCTGTATCTAGCCACTTTGGCCCACTGTACATCAAGGACAAAAGGTGTGTCAGGCAAATATGTCAACAAGAATGTGGGATTTTCCCTCTGAATATGTGTGTCTCTCTTAGCTAGCTGTAGAGAAGGGGTCAGTCACTAATATAGACTACCTGGACTTTAAAATACCTAAACTGGAAAAAATAAATTATGCTCATGCCTGAGGCCACGAGTTAGTCAAAGACCATTTTATATTGACACACAACAGAAATATAGTTCTGTGCCAGCCCAGCGAGGTCAACCCTGTAAGACTGAAAAGGAGGGAGAAGACAGTGAGATGCTACTGTTTGTACTTGGCATAGATAATCCGCCCATCTTCTGGTTTTGCACAAAACAAATTAACAGATATGTAGATAGGAAAAGGAAACAGGTACATATTGGTCCTAGCCTACAGTGCATTTGAAAAGACAAAGCTTAGGAAAGGCATGTTTGCTTGAAGCCACATTCTTCTTGACCAGGGAAAATTTCTTCCCTTCCTTTCCATTTGGGCAGGGAGTCACTGGCATGGACTTACAGATGGGACAGGTTGAGGAAAGTCATTTCAGCAGTTCAGAAACACAGAAAAGAGCTTGGAAAATAATGTTCAGTGTTTTAGAACTTGCAATGAGCCCAGTGTGGGGCAGGGAGATAACAGATCTAGCAGGATGGCAAACAGAAGACAGCAAAGAGGTAGAGGGGTTGTGGGTCCAAAGAAGCTGCTGAATGAGGTTATGTCTGATCATCTGTCCACATGTCTATTGACCATATGGAAAACAATATTGTAAAACAAGCCAGAATGGCCACACTGGTCAGTCATCCTTATGGCAGTCCTCCAACAGGTGGAGTGGATTATGGAAGGAAGAATGATCTGTTTTGTACAAGTTATTGCTGGATAGTTCCCAGATGTGTTAACAAAGCTGCATGCTATTCAAACAACATCTCAGGGTCTATTCTGGCTCTTCCTCTACCTCTACCCTAATCTTGAGAAAAAATGACTGTTAGATAAGCCAGTGACCAGCTTACTTAAGGAGTGTCATTTCAGTGGTCTCCAGAGCTCAGAAATGCAAAAATAGTTTTGTATAAAATTGTGCAAGTTTACATGGTTCTGATATAATACTGTGCTTTTTTCAGGTATCACAAAAATGGCAAGATAGCTTACTGAGCTATAGCTTTCTGCCTTTACAGGTATGGTCCCTGACAGCTGTTTGCTTCCCCTCTGCAACTGGAATGAGACTCCTTGTCCTGGCTTTTCAGTAAGTCCATGGCAATCAAAAGTCAGGAAACTAGCTTAGTACATGTTTTCCTAAGCAATGAAAAGAGACATTCAGGCACACAGAAAAATCAGCAGACATAATAACATTAAAATAGTCCTGATGATTTTGCTATATTTTCTAAAACACTGCTTTTGTTTGAAAACAGTGATGTTTATAGCCCCCTTTAATGCCTTTGCAATGTCAACTAACTGCGGCCAAACAGACTGAAATAATAGCTGTATTCATTTAATAGAGTGTTAGCTTTGAAGTTTAATTATCAGGGGTAGGAACTCTCCACATTCAGGGAAATGCAGACTGAAGTATAAAATCCCCTTGGCTGCAGATCATTTCTATACCATGTCAGTGCAAGGAGGAATTTGAATTGCGTGCCTGCAGAAGTGAAATCAGATCTCTAGACTGTCCTTGTTGCCTCTCACAATCCCAACATCTGATCCAGTCCATACAACCTCTCACTGATTTCCTTCCAAATCCTGACAAATTCTTCTCCTCTTTCCCCAGAGTGACCCTTGGGAAATAGGAACTTGATTGGATTGGATTTTTCATTTCTACTGCTGTCTGTACCACCCTTCGGAGCATCCAGCACTGCGGCTTTGGCACAGACATCAATAACCACATTAAAAATCCTGAGACTTTGGGAACCATCCCAACTATCTGAGAACTCTCCCAGAAGATGGAGGGACCTTTCTCTGCTGTTTAACATTTTGGTCACTCTTCTCACTTCCATAAGAGGTAACACACTCCCTCCCAGAGCAACAAAAATTGTTACTTGCATTGCAATAATGTAAATTTGGTTGATCAATCCATCTGGCAGATCTGACCCATGCAGTCCATCCATCCTGGTGTCTTTTTTTCCTATGGCCTTGAAGGAGATCAAGAACAATCGTTAGGATGGCACACAGGCTACAAAAACTGTTTGGAAACCTCTTGCACTTTCAGGACATGGTTAGGTACTTGGAGTTGTGAGTGGCCATGGCCATATTGGACACAGTGACAGTTCCCAGCCTGACACCCAACCCCAGCCTGACTGAGAAATTCAGAACGGTTGATTTTAATTTTGCCAGGGAGGTAAGGAAAGAACAACACAAATCACATGCCTGGAGCAAGGCAGATCTGCTTGGGAAGAGAGTTGTTCCTCAGGATTTGGGGATCTGTGAACATTAGGCCTAAGAGTTTATAAACAGGATTCCAAATATTCTCTGAGAATGTCACTGCACTTCATCCAGACAATCCAAACCTGCTGACAATCAAACTGATCTTTTCCAAATCTAGTAATGGCCTTTCCTCACAATGTCCATTCTCACCTTATAGGCTTAAATGTCAGTTGTTTTTCCTAGAGTGTACTTCTCAAGCAATGCTTAAAATGCTATATTTCTGAAACCACAAAACAATTTCCTTTTTGTTCATCTCCAATACCTCAAAAGAGATCACGGATTTAATTTAAACATTTCAAAAGTTAGATGCACACCATTAAAATTTTTCACTCCCGTGCCAATAAAATCAATTACCACAACTTCTCACACAATTGTTTGAAATGTCAAGGTTTCTTTTTTTTAAAATCATTCTATATAGTTGAAAAAACCCAATTACTTTGGCTCATCTATCTATTACATCACAGTATCTTATTGCATTATTTTTGGATTAAAAAAATTAATGAACATATAATATTGATATGAAAACACAAGATCAAATTCAACAGCTTGATGGTGAGTCTAAGCATCATTTTAACCTCTAACCTCCAACTTTAAAGCATTAATCTGAACACTGATTGCAAAAGAATATGCAATGAACTGCCCATACAGTGTTCACAGTAAACAGCTTTGCACCTTCTCCCCCAGAATTAAAAGGTGAGATAGAAAAGCACATATATATTCTAAAAAAAAAAACCACAAAAACAAAAAAAA
Organism: Agelaius tricolor; assembly: GCF_023055355.1. Classification (NCBI taxonomy): domain Eukaryota; kingdom Metazoa; phylum Chordata; class Aves; order Passeriformes; family Icteridae; genus Agelaius; species Agelaius tricolor. The sequence continues at coordinate 80,971 of NW_027269339.1, forward strand.
AACCAAAAAAAAACAAAAAAAAAACCAAAAAAAACCACAAAAACAAAAAACCACTTCACTTCTGACAGATAAATCCCCTTAAGCTAAAAAAGGGAAATAGGATGTAATAATTAGGATGAGTTATCCAACATGCAAATCAGTTCCCATGGATTGCTCAGGAGCTGCTGAAGGTTATTCAGTAGGTTTATCCAGATACTGGATTCCTTTAAAAAAATCATATCCTGGGAAAAAGGAACAATGGAACAAATGGGCCCTGCCCCTTCACAGAACATCTGGCTGACATGTAGCTTGCTAAAAGAGTGTAAATGATTTAAAGAAAGGCTAAGCAGAAACATACATCAAGTGCCATTATTTTATCACCCACTTTAATCACAGGCTGCTGTTCAGGATGGTTTGGGATGTTGGTTGTTACAGAAGAGATTTCTGTACCATTATTAGTACCTCTGAACAAATGCAGTGAGCATGGGAAAAAAAAGACAGCAGGAGGGAGAGAGTGAGAGTGAGAAGGAAAATGTAGCAGCGGTTAAAGCATAGTTTAATAACTCCAATCTCAGTCACTTTTTTCATATGCATTGTATGTGCAAGTCCATAGTACAGCATAATGTGTCATAATTTGGCCTCCAATTCTGACAGCACTGCTTGACTTGGGCATTAAATCATTGCCCCGAGGAATTCACATTCTGGCAATTCCTGATGGTAGGGCTGTCATCTCCTCCCACACATGACCTATCATTTTTGACATGATTGAATCAAAATTAGTCAGTACATTTAGATGTAAATTAGAGACATCCAAGAATAATAATGAGCACAAAAATATAGCTCTGTGTAATTGACACGGCAACAGCTTAGTACAGTCTTCCACAGTGTCCTCGAAATTATTAATATCATGATAACAGAAGTACTGTATCAAAAAAGTGAGAAAACTTTTCCTTTTTTTTATTTTTTTTATTTTATTGTTAGAGGGGCATATTTAACTAACGCTTAAATCCTAGAGAAAATCTGTAAGTGTTCACCCACCTAACACTTGCATTATCCATGTGGTCCTAACCAGAGAAAGACTTAACCGGACAGCCAAGGAGAACACGAGGGTGTCCTGCCCCTTCATGTCTCATCCTTCCACCTTCACCACCATTCCCCCTTCAGACAGTGGCCACTGCCTGCCCTGGTGCCACCACAGGTCCCTGAGGGGGATGGCCAGGCGCTGGTTCAGGAGATGATGCCTTCCAAAATCATCAGGACTCCTGTGCACTTTCCAGTGCTGCCCCATAGCAACATTGTCCCCAGCATTTCCCCCCTTAAAAGCTCCTTTTTAGTGTATTTCACCAACCCAGACAGGTGAGACCATCAGGAAGATGCCAGAAGCCACCAAGACACTACTCATGAGCCCAGCTCTCCCCACACCTCCCTGGACAGCTCTGTCCAGGCAGAACCCAGACTACCCTTGGGTTCCATCACCTCTTCCCAGACCAGGGGAACAGTGATGAAAATCCCCAGTTATCACTCAAGGGAGGAGGGCTGAAGCTTTTGAAGATAAACTTTGCTGGTCCTTCCCCAGAGCTCTTTCCTTCCCTGGGCAAAGGACCCTCCATGTCACCACAACCTAGGGAGTGCCCACACCCAGAGTGGGTGTGAGGGGTACAAGAAAGAGCCACTGACTTTAGGGAGGAGAAACACCCTAACTCTCTGAAGAGTGGGGTGCGTAACACGCCCAAAGTACTCTTCTGTCAGGTGGAAAGAGAGGAAAACAGGAGGAGTTCTTGATTTTTCTGTTTCCCTACTTCCAAAAGGTTTGGGTGACCTCAGGACAGGCACATGATTGAGAAATCTTGAAACCAGAGCCACTTTTCACACTGAGCTGAGGCAGACAAAAATAGGCACAAGATTTAGAAACATTTCCAAGTGGTTTTTGTGTCTTCCCAACAGAAATGTCATTTAAAGTTTCTGGTGGCAGTGCTTTACCCATGGGGTGTGCCAGCTCTGGTGTCCTGGAGGAAAGGCTGCCCACCATCAGCCGTCTCAGAGCTGTGGGGTGCATCACAAGGGGAGGGCCTGATTTTGTTCCCATGTATCCAACAGGAAAATAAATAACTGTTTAGAACCCAAACAGTTCAATGAATCTCTCTCCTTTTTTTTTTTTTCCTTTTTTTTTTAATATATGGTGGGAGCATTTACATGTGTTAATGTGGCACTCAGTGATCTCAAAAACCCAAGTCTGTGCTGCTACCTTGAAGCAAACCTAAAATCTCCTGGGGTCATGCCAACATCTCAATGGTTGCGTACTGAGTATCTCCCTAAAGTCTTTGATTACCATGTTGCCGGGGGAAAAAAGAAATTAGCTGGAACAATTTCTGTGTCAGTTGTCTGTGATGAAAGAGGAAGTGCCCAAGATTACTATGTCCTCAATGCACTTGCCATACCTTCACTCAACAGAGATGTTAATATTTTGAGTAACCAGGTGAAGCAAGTGTCAAAGCTGCTTTATTGGAATATGTTTTTCTGGAAGCCACAAATCATAAAACCATTTCTGAAACAATATTGCAAACACTACAAAAGTTTCCCTGTGCAGAGCATATATATGGCCAGAAACAGTGCTTAGTGAAACAAGTCCTGGTAAGAAAAAAAAATTTCTACCCCTTGCAACTCAATTTTCAGGGCTAATTAATAATTTGTACCCTGAACAGTGGAGTTTTCAGGTGTCTACCACCTCTGAAAATGTGGCCAATGGGCAGGGCATGCAATCTGTGAGACTTAAATGACAAAGCTTACTGGGTGAAAATATTTTTTTTGCATACATGGTCTCACTAGCTCTGTTTAAACAACAAAATAGAAATCCAAAAATATTTCTGTAAGAGAAGAAGAACACAAACAGTTTTTATGTATTTCAGGCAGATACCACTATTTTCTTTCACAAGAGCATAAGATGAAATGCTAGTTTTCTATTTATTTTTAGGACTGTCACTGGATATTTTTTGCCCTTTGAGTTTGTCATACCACCCAATATGTGCTAAAGTATCATATCTTGCATTCATAACAAATCAGTAATGGGCCAGTTGCTTCTTGTGGTTGAGAACAACAGAAAAGCCAGAGAAAGTAAGCCTAAATGCAGGTACATGTTACACGTGATTTTTCTGGATTATATTAATTCTGTAGGACCTATTAACTGGACTCAGAAAAGGTAGCAGCAATTAAACTCATGGAAAGATTGTGCACTGGATGAGCATTCTCATTCTTATTAACAAATTATGCTAATTTAGCAAAAATGAAGGGCATTTCAAAATACTGTTTATATTTGATGAAGAATGCTACTGAAAGGGCTGACATTTGCCAGTGTAAAATAATGTTCTTCTGGCAACAAAGAAAGGGCTTTGAAATCTACACAGAGTGCCTGGCTTTCCTTCAAGGACTGTGTCTGAAAATGGCTGTCATCTCCCACTTTCTCTTAGCAAGGACCAATTTATTTTAAAAGCCTGTCCCTTCTTTTTAAACTCAAACAATGTTGCTTCTAGTAGAGATGACCACTGTAGTGGGTAGAGACCAAAGAATAAATATGAGGTTAGAAAAATGAAAGAGGAGTCCCCTATACTTCCCTATGGGAAACTGAAGAAACAGAGGACAAAGAAGACTGAGAGTAAATATATAAAGGTAGAAATAGGACTATAGTGCCTTTTTCAGACAGCACTACTGGGATAGATTCAAAAGTTTCAGAAGGAGGAAAAATAAAGCAGTTGGCAAAATCCAAGTGAATTTCCCAATTTATGGAGGATGCAGCTGAGATTCAGTGAAGTTTCAGTGAACTGCCAATGGGAATGAGCAGGAAGAGGAAAGGCCTGCATTTCAGTGTTACCAGAGGTAGAAATCTAAATTCACCATCTACAAATTCAGGATGAGAACCTCTCAGTAAAGTTGAAAATAGTCAGGACATAAACCCCTATACCTAACAAGATTCCACTTGAAGTTCTTACATTTGGGAAAGTGAATTATGCTCTCTTAGCTTCTGGTAACACCAGTTCTGATAAGCTCCCCCTGCAGTCTGCACTACATTTAGCAATCCAAAATCTCAGGATATGGACAGAATTCAGCCTCTTCAAGCAGGAACAGAAATGAAACATTATTTCTGAAGTAGTAGAGCAGGCTTCTAAAGGCTACAATAAGCCCACACAGCAGCCCCCCTGCATTTGCAATTGTTTGGCTGACTCAAGCATACACACCTGGCTTTTGAGCCCTACCCTTCAAATGCTTTATAGTGTTAAATCAAGGGGAGAAACTCCCGCAGCAAACCTCGTGTCTGTTATGTAAAACCTGTAAACCTGTTGTGTTGTGGTTCCCCATGCAGCAGAGTGGACAATGTTTTTTTCTTTGTGAGAACACATGGGTGGGATTGCCCACATGAAGTAGAAATGCTCTGGCTAGTGCCTGCAGAATCAGGACCCTACTCTTCAGTCATCCAGCTGGTTGTGCATAGTTCTTCAGATTAATTGCCAAAGCAACACTTACACTTTTGTATCTGCCTTTTTTTCAGGTCCTACTCTAATGGTACCAAGGAAACCAAATGCAAAAAACAAAGGTATTAAATATTACATTATAAGAGAGAGCATAAAGCGCCTTGATAAGGCTGACAAGCCAGCCTTGTGGGAAAATATTACAAAAAATAATTCTCTTGCAAACTTTAGCTATGTTCTTTTGAAATAAGCCTTCAAAAATTGAGGCAAATCCCACCTCAGTATGACATGCAGCAACAATAAAAGGCACATGTGATATACAAAATTTCTGTCTGATAAACAGATCAGCCAAGCTACATCAAATTAGGTAATTAATACTTACTTAGTTTGTCAGAAATATTTAGGGGAGCAGCTGATTCCTGAAAATGTCATTATGCATATAGGCAAGTTCCTCTGGCATTTCTTTGCTTGACCAAGAAAAGCCTGATACAGTTAAAACCATAGGGTCTCTGTGTACAGCTGTATTTAATGATTGCCTCTACATCGTATCAATGACTGGTCTAACTAGGACAAGGTGAAAACCCGCCTCCAGCTCTGTAGAGGCAGGAAAGCAGAGTGTATGTTTATTATCACCCTGGTGAACAGATATTCACAACTAAAATAATAACACATTGTTATAAATAGGGCAACTCAAAATCCACCTGAAAAGCAGAATATCAGTATTTTACAAAAGTGTTTCGGCAAAATAAACTATAAACCACATAAAACAAATTCTTTGGTAATAGTTAATCTCCTTTGCATACATAGGTAATTTTCCATGTACTTCCACTACAGCAAATGCTAAACATTTTGAAAATTCTGAAATAGTCTTCATAGCATCATGGAAAAATTCTGTTACTACAGAGCCCTGCAGAGATTATAGAAAAATGTATTTAATCTCCATATTATGTTTTGTTTGCCTCAAGTAACCAGGCTTTTTGAGTGGCAAGAAGTATTCAGCAAAAAGCATTTATCTTGGGAAAAAAAAGAAGTGAACAAACAAAAACCAACCAAAACCACAAAACTTTCTTCCTCTTCCTACATTTGAAATTAAATGGGGTTTTCTAGTCTACAGAAGTTATCATGGAATGTGTCATTCCATGACATTACAGGATTTATGCAACCCCTGATACCATCTGTGTCACAGAAGACTGCATTCTGGAAAGTCATTAGCAAATTAACAAACACCTGGAGGATTCCACAGGAGAGAGAAAAAACGGGAGTTTCATAGTTGGTTGGCTTCTCTCATAAATGCCTTAAGATGATTCATGAAGATATTCTCACAGAACTCTAGCATTAATTCAGTTGTCTTTTTAGGCCCTATTTTCTGCTACCTGTAACACAGAAGGTACCATCTGTTGTCATACTGTATCACAATATTTCAGTCTCACATATATGAATAAAAGTGCATTTTCACAAGGACTGGTGCACTGTCTAAAAGATTTTTGATAGATAAAAGCTTTGTATAGGACAGTAACAGGCTTTATTTGCAGCATTCCAAATCAAAATATTTTCTTTAGACCATATTAGGTGTTATCTGGATTTCAAAACATCCCCTTTATTCACACATAATCAACAAGTTCAAGAGTGAGCCTCAGGAAAAGATCATCCTCTAATTCCCTGGGCTGTCTTGGAAGATATTATTTTAACTGCTGGATTCTCAAGAGTTTTCCCTGAACCCTTTATGCACATTGTCCATCTGCATCTCTAATACTCTTGTTCCTGAATGCTACACCTGCTCTTAGACCAACGACACAGATGTTTTTGGACCAGATATTGAAAAAAAACCAAAAGTTCTCAAGTGGCTGCAGTACAGTTGGTCTTGTCTTGGATACTTTTTCTTTAATTAATTTATTTCTTTTACTCGGTTCATTCCATGAATCTTTCATCTAAAAATTGAATGGGGAAGAAATCAGCAGCTCACATGAGCATTCTATGCACATTTTCAGTCAGAAGATGAACTAGAAAACAAACTCAAGACACTCTGAACAAACACGCATCTCTTTTTATTGTAAACATAATAAACTAAAAATTACCCAGAGTTACATTCTTATGAACATTAAAAAAGTGGAACCAAAAAAAGTGGGATTGTTTAAAAACAAGTTCCAATGTCCTCCATAGTAGAAAATATATTTTCTATTAAATACAGAATTTATCATGGAGATATACCATGCCTCAAAAGAAAGCCCCTTGCCATGTTTTGAGGTAAAGGATCACATAGTAAACAACAATCACATACTCTAAGTTTTGGATGGTTTAAAGATACAAACCCCTGTTGATCACCTTTCTTCTTGTTTCTTGCATATTTGATCATCAGTTAAATAATAGCATGAACTCTGAGACAATCATCATTAGGCTTCAGAGTCAACAAGATATTGAAGTGAAAGGACTGAATATAGGGCATTCTGAGCTGCTGTCTCCAGTTATTACAGAAGCTAGAGGCAACATGGCATCAATTTGCTGTCAGTCCAAGTGGGGAAGGCTATTTTTGCAATTATATGCTAGAGGCTATTTTTAATGAAGGATTAGAATTTGGAGCACAAGATGACAGCTTCCTAAAACAATAGGGCTTGTTCAGCTGCTGTGAGCCAACATCATTCATCTGCTGAGTCGTGGCCCTGATCCGTCAAAGCACTGGATCTTCAAGGAGACTATTTGCATATTTTTCAGTTTTATTACTTGAGCACCTGGGAGCTTTTTGTCATGGGCAAGAATGGCACTGTATGGACACCAGCAAAACAGCCCTGTCACTAGCAGTTTACAGTCTAAGCTTTCTTCAAGTTTAGGGTTCCCTTGGATTGAGGACTCCCTGGATCTCCTAATCCCATTCTAGTAACACAGATATTATGAGACAGTGCACAAGCACAGTATTTCTCTCTTCCAAACTGCACCAGTTAAAAAAATTACCAGGGAGGAATATTAATATGACATTAGGAAATCCTTACTTGGGCTAGAATACAAGGAGAAAAATGCCCATAATTCTGAATCCAGGATGATATTTTTTGCACTTTAGAATAGGAATGTCATCTGTAATATTCCATTTTAGAAAGTGCACTCTCTTCTAAGGAGTCTGCAATTTGGCTTCATAAGTCACCAAGTTCTTTATTACATAATTAATTTTCCCCATTAGCCATATTGCAAATTCCTTGGCTGAAAACAACTGTCTTATTGAAGGGTTAAGCTGGATTCTCAGCTGCCAACCCCTAAGCTTAGTGAAGTAACAGAATTAAAATGGGCTTAAATTGTCATTTTTGGAAGAGCTCTGTTTCTCTTAGTGTTTTGGCACATCATAACACAGACTGTTGACATGCACAAAAATCTAATACAACATGGTGAGTCAAATTATTTGGCTAGTGTCACTCTGCAGAAGTCTGTCACTGTGTTAATACCCAGATTTGATAGATTTTGGAAAAATGTCATTCTATATCCAGTGTTCAAGCTCTTTCTGCTGGGAGTGTAGTGAAAGCTATCGGACCTCTTATGTTACATAGAATACTCTAGCAGGCACTTACCCTGATGTTTTGTGGTCATAATTTAGCATGCAACTACAGAATATTACACATGAATGTCTGCAGATAAAACAAACAAAGTCCACTGTGAGTACAGCTCAACGGGAACTCAAAGTGTTTTACAGTGGCAAAAAAAGAACAGCCCTTAGATGCTTAAACAGGGAATGCAGGAACAAGAGACGATTTATGACAATGGTGAACACATGTGGTGTCCATTCTCTAAGAAGGAAATGGTAAAAATGGAAAATGTGGAAAAAGCATCCCAAGAGCTAAAGAAAATGCTTTACAATGAGACATTCTAGGAGCTCAGGATATTTACTCTTTTGAAGCAAGACTGAGAAGTAATATGATTTCAGTAGGTAAATATCTTCTTAGGTAGCAAATACTGTGAGAAATTCTAGAAGACAAAAGTACAGCAAGAACCCAAAGGGTGGGAAGCTTAAGCTTTAGATGAGAATAAATGTATCTGGGGTTTATGGTGCAGGAGGTGATTAAGTTTTGGAACTCTGTTCTACTTGAAATAGCAGTATTCTTTCACATTTTTGGACTTCTTCCTTGTAAGACTGGTCACCACTATGAAGATATTCTTTCACTAGAGCACAAGTTATTTGGATTTTATGTCTGTAATTTAGGATATGTATAGGTCTGTAATAATACAAAGTCTAGATGACACGATCATCTCCTGACCTTCAACTCTACATGTTCTGGGGAAAAAACAGATACAATTTCTTCAACAACGATTTGCTCTCTAAATTAAAATATTCATATTTAAAATAATCTCATTCTTAAGTCCCTGATTCTGCCCACTGAGTATATTATTATATAATATCAGATTAGAAAATTCAGCCCACTAGTAGGCAAACAGGGTCACCATTCCATTCCACTCCATTTTATATATGCAAGGAATACCAATAACCACTACTCCCAAGAGTCCACATTTCAAACCTGACAAACGAGGGAGAAGTATAGCCAAAATTACAACAGTTAAATGTTCTGTTGATTCCACAATTATTCTTCATGAAAGGGCAGTGTACTAAGAATACTACCCTCCTAAGGGCACAGTTACTTGTTTCGTCTGTATCACTTTCAATCTCATCAACAATGAGGGAAAAAATTACCACAATAGGTGAACATCATATCTTTCTCCCAGTACTACTTAGTGTTCACTGACCAAAGACATTCAATTCAATCAATAAGAAATCATGGGTTACAAAGGGAAAAAATAACAGTACAGTAAAGCATAGTTATCAGTCCAGGCTCTACTCAATTGGGTCATTCCAATAATATTAATTCAGAATTCTGCATCGCATTACTGCAGACCCAACAGCACTTGTGAATTACTCCACACAGACTTTCCACAGCTAAAAAGATGCATCATAAATACAAAACCCCATACCCATCTTATATTGGCAGGGGTATTTTTGCATGATACGTGATATAACTGGTTATGGCAAATCAACTACCTCTAGAAACTAGAATTTTTGACAACCTTCTACACCCTGAATGCTTTCTGTGGCTTCCAAGTTAGCTAATATATTTGCCTGGTGTAGATCCTTTAGATTGATTGTACATTTCTAATGTGCAGTTGTGTATAGCATATGGAGAGAAAAACAGATAGTTAAAATGCTGCAAAAGAGAAGAGTTAAAATACATCCAGCTAAACAGAAATAAACACACACCTAATGGGGGAAAAAAAGTGGAAAAAATACTAATTTTAATGTGAGAATGACAAAAGAAGTTTTTTCTACAGAAAACTCAAAATATGTCCCACATTAGGGTGCACCCACAGAGCACCTGGGGCACTTGACCACTCCCTAGAAGATTCTGGGTTCACCCTGAGAGGATGTCCAAGGCCCCACATCCTGACTGCAATGACTGCACTGCTCCATGCAGTGCCATAAGAAGGGAGATTTTTAGAGAGAAACTTTGGCTGATCTCCATCTGTCCCATCTCTTCAGCTGCAGGAGCAGACAGGGTGGTTTGGCCCTCCATAGACACAGGGGGAAATCTTGACAAATCTCTGCTGGTTCCATTTGGTTTTGCCTGAATTACACCCAGATATTTATTTTCTCATCAGACACCCCTGAGCTTGCTACAGCATGCCTCTTTTGAGGAGTTTAAGCCACAAAACAAATTACAATAGACAAAAAAACCAATAGAGTTTTGTGTCCTTTGAGTACAAGGTTTTCAAAAGTGACTAAGTGATTTTGAAATGTTTCCATATGACACACACATGTCCAGCAGAGACCGCTTTAAAGTGTCCCAATTTACAGAGGTCAGATACTCTTCATTTCCTTAAAGTCTAGTGCCTTTCAAAGGCATTGAGATGAGCATTCAAATGCTGAGAAATCTAAAATCACTAAATTGCTTTGGAAAAACTTGAGCTAAAAATGTAGCTAACTGCAAGAGATTGATTTCAGCTGCCTGACATCAAAACGCAACAGTTACCTTTTCAGAGGCCAAGAGCAAGGCTTACTTTCCCTGATAAAGTGTTCTCCAAAAGGAACTCATTGCATCTGACGGAAAATTAACACAGGGCATAGAAGATCACAAAAGACTATGACCTTTCTCCTATATAAATATTTAATCAGGTACTTGACCTCACCGGATTACAAATTAACAGTAATTGGGACCCAAAAGGTTTCCTCCTCTTAACAATTTTTTTCAATTGAACATGTTATTAAATTGGTTCAACTATTTTTTTTTTAGTAGAAGGGAATTTGTTACTTACGAAAAATATATTGAGGGACATTAGGAAGACTGCCATGCCTCTTACCAGTTTTCTGTATCCATGTGTTCCTCTTCTTCCCCACAAAGAAAGTCACCCATCTTACCTAAGTTTCATCTGAAGAGATTGTAGACACAGGGCACTATGTAGTTTGTCCTAGACCCCAAATTCCAGACAGCAGATGAGATGTTTAGAGACCCCTGTTAATATCCTTTTCACCTTGTACATGTAGGCAACAGAAACAGGGAAACTTCCACCAAAGCTTTTGATCATTTTTCAAAGCAGCAGAGGATGGATTTTGATCTAAGCTGGGACTTCAGTTCCATTCAGGACAATGATTTTCCAGCCTGGGAATTTTGTGTGCAACCATCCTATTAAATAACATGCACATGTCGTAAAAATTATATGGGCATGCCTGTCCACTCACAGAACTCATGAGTCCATAATCTGCACTCAAGCAACACTACCACTGAAGTTTCCAAGAAAATTTTCATTTGCCCCAGGCTTTCTGACTCTAAAAAAAAAAATGTTTCTTTCTTTCTTCATTAGTGTAGCAGTCTCCACAACTTATGCTATATTTTTATCAACAATGCAATTATTCTCCCTCCATTTTCAAAAGTTTATAAAGCATACGGAAAAAATTCATATGGAAGGAAACAGCCTGCACATTTATGGGAAAGGACTTTTACTGGACATAAAATAATTTGGTTCAGCTGTGTGCAAGTTAAAAGAGAAGAAAAAACAAATATAGCAATTTTGTGGGATTCGTTGCTTTTTCTTTATATCTGTAATTCAAAAACAACTTTGAAATGACAACTCTCTGCTAGCACAGATTAATTCTTATCTGCAAAGGGCCATGGGCATTTTTAATAGCCTGACCCACAGGAAAAATTCCCATGTCAAAACAATCTCTGCCCTCCTGAACAAGAAGGTCTTTTTCCCTGGGACTTCGCATGGGCATCTTCAATTTCAGCAGGCATCACAGTGCTCAGCACAGCTCAGTTGCAACCTTTCAGATCTAGCAAAACCTGCTTTGGATGGCCAGAGACTGCCCTAGATACACAATGTGAGGAAGAAGCCTGTGGAATGCAGAGCCTGCCACTGGCAGCAGGAGACAGTTTTGCATGTGAACTGGCCATAGCATGAGCGAAAGGAAAATTCAAAGAAATGACAGTGGGAAACAGGTCTTCAAATTAATCCTACTATTTGCCAAATTAATCTCAATTTCAGGGCTGATGGAAGTACAAAGGTGACTTTGAGCCCAGTTTTGACAAGTAAGTGTGGTGATCAAAGAGACATCTTGTTCTTGAAGATTTTTGGGCCTGTTCATTATGTCATGAAGACCAAGGTCATGCTGACCTTCACCCTGGCAATAGCCAAAACCACATTAAACACCAGGTCCCTACAACCCACAAGTGCTTGGGTACCAGGCTTGTGCTGGGATGGTTAACCAGGGGGATTATCCAGTTCTTTCTTACAGCAACCTTGCAGTTCTAATTTAAAAGAAGAACAGGGATATCAGCCAAATCCTAGAATTTAAATAAGGTTTCCTATAACCCAAGTACTGAGATGATACATTTGTCTGAGAAGTCCATTCACTGGCTCAAGTCCCAGAATGTAAACCAGGTGATGTATCTTCACTCCTTTTTTCTGACAGCAGTAATCTTGCCGAGGTCTGTATTTCTGGGCTGTGGCAAACACCTGGTGACTGTTACAGTTCTTTGTCCATTTTGACTTCTCTAGGCTGTTTGCCAAAAATCACAGTTATACGTTGTTCTTTGATTTAGTCTTGTTTCTATGTCTCAGGTACCTATGTAGACTTGTATAGCTGAATTTCCTTTTTTTTTCCCAGGGTTCTCTTGTGCCAAGTGTTTTCTGAGCAAATTCTTCCTTATGCAGAGAGAGTATGCTCTGGTGTTCCTCTGACATATATGGTTAAAGAATTACTGGAATCTTTATAGGTATATATGGATATCTATGGGATTTGAGATGCCCTAATGTGTCCACCATGGCCTCCAGCTTTCACTGTAGTAATGCACAGGTCTCCTTTAAGTCCTGTATCATTCCTTGTGGATGTTTCAGGTATGTCTGTGCATCTTAAATGGAATAAGAATAATCAAGCCTTTGATGTCTTATGTTAAAATGCATACGCCGTAGGAACATTTGGGAGTTCAGAATTTGTGAAGTACAATAATAACCATTCGCTTTCTCAACAGTTATGCATCAGTTGTAACACATTTGATCACAGCTAAACCTGTGGTCTTTTCAATTAGTGATATGCCTTGAGAGATGCAATGCTTATTCACATAAATCATGTTTCACTTCTGATTTTGGAACCTGAAACATATCAACACTATAGGCATAGCAGGCTAACTTACAGAGGTCTACTTGATGCAGTTAAACCCGTCCCCACATATGTTCACCATTTCTGATATCTGCCTCATCTGTGAATAAAGTGCAACTTCACTGGTATGTTTTTTGACTAGTCATTCCAAGGTGTCCTTCCTGATGAACATCTTCCCTACATTTTATTTTGCCTTTCTGTGATAACTGCCGTTCTTGTACTTCTTGTGACTGATCTCCAGATGATCCAATGTGAGCATGAGAAATGTTTTTGTTTTTTATCATTCTCTGCTTGTAGCTCACGTGACTGCTTGCATAACTTATCCCACATCCAGGGTAAATACAGAGCTTCATACATTTATAGTAGTCATACACTGTGTTATAGCTCATTCTAGGTCACCTGGTTGCTTAAAATTACAATTTACTGTCTTTAGCACAACCTCCATATTCACAGCCTTCTTTCAGCCATTGGAAAAAAAATTGCAATAAGCTTGCTGGGTAATAAAAGCAGTTGCAATAAGCTTGCTTGGTTTCAGCGAGTCGTTTCTTCTGTTTTATAAAAAGTTATCTATACTTTATGTCTTGTCTTTTGATTCTTGACAAAAATGACAGAACCTTTTATGGCTGTTGCATGTTCTATTTAGAATATACATTCATACATCTGTCCTGTGTCACTGTCGGAGCCCTCAAGGCCTCTGCTGTAGGTGAATTAGGCATCATTCATTTTGTGATCTACTTCTCTTATTAGCTAGACATTGACAATTTGGAGTTGTTGAATTTGAGGATGCTTCTTCTTGAAATTTTTAGTGTTCTCCACAATAATTCCTGATGTTCAAAAGTGCTGCTTCCCATTTCTCTTGTGTCATTCACATGTATTTTCCCCCCAGGAACACCTCCTAGTGTTTGGGGTGTTTTTCTGCAGTATGCTAAATGGATTCCAAAAGGTAATCCCAGGAAACAGCATTTGCAAAATGGTGATTTGAAAGCAAATTTTGAAGTGTTCAGTGTCCAGGGGAGCCTGCCAAAACCCTCCCTCTGTATCTAATATTCTGAAGAACTTGGCTTCTGCCATCTCAGCAAACATTTTGTTCCTTGAGAGCAAATGGAAATGTTTCCCTTTTTAAATGATCTTGTTCAGCATCTTGTGGTCACTGCAAAAATCTAAGACCAATCCTTTTTGCTATTTTTCTCCACAGCTACAAAGAACAAGCCTGTTTTATTGCTCTGACTGATCCTGTGAATGAAGCCATCTGTTGTCATGTTTTGCTGCACTTTTATTAGTGCCACATGTAAGACATTCTGCGTCTTCCATTAACTGTACCTGGAACGTCACCAGGTGACCCCTTTTTTCTGCAGGCACACTTCACTTCACGCATTGGCACATTCATGTCTGGTTCAGGTTGTTCCCGGGGCCATGAATCTACTGGGCTTTGGCACACATTTCAGTGACGAGACCAAACTTATGCCCGTGGACCACTTGCTCTCCTTAATGCATTACCATAACGTCTTGTTTTACTCTTTGTGCCTTTGAATATCAGTGACACTTCACACTTGGCCAGGCCTGGAATTTGTCCCTTGCTTTCAGATTTCAGTCTCACCTTTGACTTCTCCAACTCCATACTTTCTTTTGAACAAGTGTGTTTCAGTTTTTCTCACTTCTTTCATTTGTGCTCCTGGGCCTAATTTGTGCATCACATGGAGGCCATTTGTGCTTTGTTTTATTAGGCATTCTTTTGACTTTGCAGCATCTTTCTTTGTTGAGCAAATGCATGGCTCACCTCTGCACACTATTTATTCAGTTCATTACCTGCTCTAGTCTGAGTGATTTTGCAAACACATGGCTTGTTTTCCTTTCTTGATATTGGCACATATACTGGACTGGTTTATATTCATTTACATCAGCTGAAAAAGCTACTTTTGTCCTTTTTTTTTTAAGAAAAAGTACCTGTATTTCTCCTACAGACCTATCTGACTGTATTCAAGCATAGGCTCAAGCATTTAGTCTGAGAACTTTCAACTGATTCACCTCAAAGTGTGTAGCTTTGAACAAGGGCACTTTCCATTGCCCTAAATTCACAAGGGCTGGCTAGTTCTGAGTCTGTGCTAAGTTAGTCCCTTGTTCCATCTATATTATCGATAATATCTCTTCTAGAGGATTTTTACCCCACAATGGAACTTTGAAGATCAAATGTCTATTTCATTCACTTTGCTCTTGGGAAAAATAATGTTTATTTGACTTTAGGGTATATATACAGCCTCTACACATGTGCTTGAGCTTTCTCCTTACCTTTTTAGCATTCACCATCCTTTTCAACTATTGGAGATTTTTATCTACTCCAGGCGCTGGTTCTTTAGCAGGGAGAAAAAAAAATTCCAATTTTTCTGCTCAAGGAAAGCTTAGAGCCAGTTGGCTCTTCTTTTGTTTTTGTTTTTCTAGACCTTGAAACAGATCCTCTTGGTGGCCTGCTGATAAAATTGCTAAGCTACCACAATTGTGTCTCTCTTTGATGAAAGCAACATCTCCCATCCATGAGTCATAAACAACCCCATAAGCCACACTGTGAGCAATCACTGCACTTCCAGTCCTTATGTCTCCACAGGCAATCACAGAAGATTTGCAGATCTGCCAGCCCTCCATCAGTTTGTGAAAGTTAGTCCTAATGAGGACAGGGAAATGTCACACCAGATTACACTTCCACAGATTTTTTGCCAAATCCAAAGCACTCTGTTTCCCTTCCCTCTTCCTCTTACCATTTGTTCTCCTTCTTGGACTCACAACACCCTGGTTTGTGATGCATTGCACAGGCAGACCTTCAGATTGGTGTGTGCCAGTAAGGCAAACTGCTAAATTTGGAGTTGTAGCTGTTATGGCAATGCATCACATACATACAGGCATCACCTGTAACTTCCTACTTTTAGCAATGTATTTTCCAGGAAACCTGTGGCATTATTTTATAAATCAAACAGAAATGGCCATGAAAAATGATGAATTTGTGTAACAGAAGATTTGAAAGACAAGCTAGCACATTTGGATCCAAATGAACAGTCAAGTATTTAATATACTGCAGCTAATCTCAGCAAACCTAAAGGAGGTTGTCTTTCCTTTTTTTCTGAACCTGCCAGGCTTTATGCAGAACTATTTTGAACAGAACAAAATTGTTTTGTCTCCTCTCCTAGGTAAGAAAACACCTCAGTGACTGTCATCTCCATGAGATATTTCTTGGAGATTTTCACTTACTTCTCTCCATATGGATACAGAGTTTTGCCTCATATTTGCTATTAGCACACAGATGGAAAGTTGCATAGTTGGACCAGAAATAGTTGAGATGTTTGGGTTGAAGTTCTGGTTTTTTCCCCATTTATTTTTTCCTTTTTCTTTCAAATGGAAAAATTGTCATGAAGGTGGTTAACTGTAGACTTAACAAGCCTGGTGTAAGGACTCTGAAATTCATTTAGATCAGAATCCTTAGGACTAAGTTGGGCCAATTGATCCTGGAGAAGAACTTCCCTGTAGTTTTGGGGCTTTAACTGTCATGGTGTTCTTCAAAAACATAGCAGGCAGCTGAACACTCAGTATTCAGCCCTTTTTAAATACGTTGTACTGCTCATACAAAAGTGAGTATGTCAAAGGGGCTACGTGGAGTCCTGTGGTGAGAGGGAGATAATGTTAGGACCATTGTATTTTGTTGAGTTGAAATCTTATCCTGAATGTGAGGGATTTCTGATCTGCAGGCTGCTCTGAGGAATCATACTGATAACTTATTTTAAATAAATAAATAAATAAATAAATATATATATATATATATATATGTATTTTTAAAAATCCCAAACATACTTTCATACTTCAAAATACTGTTTGAAACAGTATGCATGCAACATTGATCCCAAATGAAAAAACTGATGTACTCTAATTCCCTTAGAGTGGCTTGCTCACTTGTTTGCTTTTGAAAATGGAAGAAACATAATTCCATCTTTATACATGAAAGAGTGTATTGTCTTTAATGTTTAATTTTTTATTGTCATTGTTTGACTTTATATTATGAGTCAAATATTTGTACTCAAGGAAAGGTATTAATCTCAAACCAGCCCAGTTATGTATATATGTTCAAACACAAGGGAATCCCATTCTTATACAAAATCACCCAAATTACTTAGGTGTCTGCATGTAGTCTGAAGATAGAATTGAAGGATTTTGGAATAAGGGAAGGGTCTGGAAACCCATCCAAAAGGAGGTGCCAAATTTAAATTTTGTAACCAGAATCCAAATCAAATCCATATTCAAATGTTGTTAATTGTGAATATTTTCAATTTAAAATATAACTGATAAGTGAGTATTTTCTCAAAGCCTATACCATCCAGCTGTTATAGCATTAGAAAAACTGGTAAGTCATGAACCATTTAAAAAGAATTAGAAGGAAAAATGTGCAATTAGCTGGCCAGACATGTTATCCAGTAGGGATGAAAAAACAAAAGCAACACAAATGGTGAAAAGACAATTTTCCCAACAATTTTTTCCTCCTCCATTATATTTGAACAGTATTTTTTTATTTTGTGCATCATTTTATCCATGATCATTTTTCCATAAGAATTGTGCTTAATTTTAACCATACCCACATTTACACCCTTAATGCTAAAAATCCTGTTCATTTGCATGAGCCTCTTCTGCTAAAGTAAAAATATGCCATTGCCACGCAAGCAGCCCATCCCACTGTGCATTTCATTTGTGCATTGAGTGTTCTCTGTAAATAAGAAGAAAAACCTACAAACTCTTAGCATCCAAACAATTGTTTCTTTTAATGTAGAAACCCAAGCTAAGGTCTAGAATAGGCAGATATTAAACTTGATTAGTCTAAATATACGCCTAAGGACAGCTTTATGGTAATTCTGTGTATCGCCCCCTCTGCAGTCCATTGAGTTAAAAGCAAAAGCACAGACATGAGGCAAACATGGAAAATGCCATTACTGTATGTTGAGAAAAGCAGCAACCTAGTGTCTATGAAAATTTAATAACCATTGACTTTTTTTTTATTTCTTACTGCAAATCCAGGACAAACTTTTATTTGACAACCATATGTCCTTTAAAAGCGATCCATAAGTCTTCAAATAAACCAGACTGTTCTTCCCTCTCTCTTTCCCTCTCTCTCTCTCTCTCTCAATCCCTTTCTGTCTCCCCTTTTAATGCCCACATCTCCACTATCAGGAACAAATATGATTTCTGATTGAACATCACTTTATTTGCCAGTTCTGTGGTCTTTTCTTATCTTGTTCCACACTTCTCAGGCTTTGTGGTTAAATTATGTATTAAGGTCAATGTCAAAACACGGAAGATCTGTAATCTACAGGGAGCTCCCTTTTATTCGTTATTACAGTGAAGGCTGAGTGCAACTGTCAGGGAGCTTGGGATGTGCTCAGCATGGAGGCTTGCTACACAGCAGGGCTCTACAAAGCCTCTCTCCTTGTTCTCCCAGGACGAACCCTTGATAGATTTACCCAGATAACCCATCTCACTTTAAAGCTCTCTTGTCTCTGCTTCAATCTGAAAGCTGTCAAGTGCACCTATATAGTAATGTCATAAATCAAACGTAAAATGTGTACACTGGAGACACTGCAAGTGTCATGTATTCACTTGTACTTTGAGATCTTCTAAAGTAAAATGGTGTCAGAATAAGGAAGGCTGGGAGGAATGTTTTTTTTCCTTAAAAACGACAGAATATTTGAAGAGGTTAGCTGTAAACTTTTTTTTAAAAAACTTCTGTTGTTATAAAGCCAAATTCTGGTCTATCCTAAATTAATCAGGGACAGCTATTTAGTAAACAAAAAAAAAAAAAAGTTTCAGGAGATCTATCTGTAAACAATGTGATTTAATGCAAGACTCTGTATTGATTTTGTTTCTTTGGTTTTCTTCTTGACAAGCATTTGTCAACATGGATTTGTATTAGCTCCCAGGTTTGTTTATTAAAGACGGATCATTCTTTCCCTGAACTAGGAACAATTCTCTTGCAACAGGAGTACCACATCAGAGGGATCCTAAAACAAGATGCCAAGCATGACAAGAAAGAAAAGGAGCCCTCTATGTGGAACCTGCCATCACTGAACTTAATTTGTTTCATATCTTTAGATAGAGAGAATTTTAATTTTTTATATTGGCAGAAAAGGCTTGGTATTTCTTAAGTAGTGGAGTCTGCATTTTCGTTTCCTTACAGGAGGAAAGGGTTGCATTGCAACACTCATATTGCCTCATAATCAGATAACTCCTAGCAAAATATCCTAAAAATTGGTTGTGCACTTCAGGCTTTCTTGACTTTAAATGTTCTGGCTCAAAGCACATCTATTTTGAGGCCAATCTGCATATGACACACGACTAAGGGAACCTGTGAATCAAAGTGTACTGGGAGGTCATTAATCTGTGTTCCACACTGTGTCTCAAACAAGTTTACATCATTAATCTACAAAGAACATTTAGCATTACTGAGAAAGAATCTCGCCCATTGAAGCCCTAAAAGAGGATTGTCTCTCCTTTTAAATCATTTGGAAGTGAAAAGTATCCAGTTCAGCTGGGATCCAGAGTGTGCGCGTTTTCTGGTGAAGGGCAAGGTGAGGCCCAGGAGGTGTTCAGCTCTGGAGACAGATGTGTGAGTCTGAGCTATAAACCAGCTGGTGCCAAAGGTCACCCCAGAGGGTGCCAGATTTTTTAGGCTGGGGAACCAGCCTGAACAGGATATGATACTAGCTTTTTCATCCCCCTTCTTAGTGTGGATTGCAAATCTCTCCAGCTCCTTCACCAAACGTATCTCTGGTCTGCTTAGGTTCATGGAGGTACTTGGATCTCTTGAAGCTACAAAATAATTTATATTAATTTCTAACGTTTCTGATATTACATCATGCAATATTCCAAAAGGCTTCAGGTACAGGCAGTGACTTTTTCTGTACTCCATACTACTGATATACTACTGACTCCAGACTTTATTACATGAGGTGTTACTTTTACACTTTCCTAATCTACATGCTTTGTCTTGTTTTCATTTAAAACAAAGGCCTTTCTGCATGGTAGTATCTGCTTCACCTTCTTTCAGTTTGAAAATGATGCAGAAATGTTTTGCCATCAGGATCTCAATTTGATCTATCTGGAGATGTACTACAAGAATATCAGAGTGGCCATGCTGGTCAGGTCAGAGGCCCATTTGCCCAGTTCACTGGACACAATTTTTAGCAGTTTACCCAAGATCTGTAACATTGAAAAAGGAGCAGAGGAATGTCAAAAAGAACCTGATTTGAAAGAATCCAGGAAACATTAAAGACTGTCTAGTCTTGTTGTCATCATCTGGAATCTTTTGATTATTCCAAGCAGGAGAGGACTTTGTGCTTTTCACTTTGAAGTGTAACTAGATCTACAACTCTATTAGTGTTCTTATGTAGAAAGACAAGACTTTACGAGGAGAGCAGTCCCAACCTCAGCATCTCCTTTACCAGGAGAAATTTTTTTGTTCTGTCTTAAATATTTCATTCGTCATTATTGAAGATGAGAAAGTCTGAAAAAAAGATTTTTTTCCTGCCATTCTTCAGCCAGATTTCTTTGGAGTAATTCCCAAGTAATGGCAATACTCTATGTTACTGAAATTTAAAAGACTGTAATCTCACCAGTTGTGTCTCTGTATTGTAGGCTTAAATTCAGCCAGAGGAGGCATTGGCTATGACAAAGAAAACACCTTGGCTGAATGCTTCAGTGCATGAATCTTTGTATACCTCTTCTTTCTCAGGTGAGCAACATTCTACTGAGACTGGTTATTACTAGAATTAAGGATTTGTATTTTGAGGATCATGATTTTACAGACTGTTTAAGTAAAGACAAGGTAAATAGAGCTGTTCTTTTAGATAAATGTACAGTCTAAGATATCTATAGAAAATACATATTTCTCTAAGAAAAATAGAAATTGCAATGATGTCACTTTCTTTAACTACACAAGATAAAAGGGCCAGCCTGTATTCAGATTTTACTCAATCCTTCCTCACTTGTAACCTCTCAAAAGCACCTCTGGGTTCCAAAAGTACCTTGAACTTACCTGGTTAATGTAGCAACTATTCTAACACAATATTTTCTCCCTTTTTGTTTTTAAAAAGAGATAAGTAGGTTTGTTGTTCAACGTTCTTCTTTTTGTAGAGGTCAGAGGGTATACCATAGAACCTCATGGTTACATTATTATCAGGAGTAGCTGATCAAAAGAGGAATGAGCATTCAGCAATACAAATCACATTATCCATATTTTGCACTTTTAAATTCTTCTCAGTGTCAATATTCCTTGGTTGCAAGAATAAGGAAATCACAAGAAAAGTCACCAAAACCCCTGCAGATTTTTTAACAGGTCACTGTTAGGAGCAAGCAAGTTTAGGGCTTTCTTTAAATCCTTGCTTTTATATTCACAAGCGGTTGAGTGTCAGGCTCACCACTGCTCCACTTTACATGTATGCTTTCCACTTCAGAAGGAAAAGCCATGGTGCATCTGAAACAAACCCTATCCGAAGAGCCATGAAAATAACTTCTGACTACCAGGCCTAATTAATGCCTCCATGCTGACCTCTACATCCAGCCCATATCAAAAATGTTACAGCAGTGCTGATTCAACATGAACTCAAGATCAGGCAAGACCTGGTACTAATGAATACTAATGAACAGTAATTACTGGAACTCTGCCACAGAAACCCACTGCAGAGACATATGCTAATGGGCTTTACACAATCAGGCACGGGACTTCATATCCACTAAGAAACTTCTGGTAGACTGAAAGCAAAAGGAACCATATGTCACATGCAACCCTGTGTGCATCCATTTCCTCCCTCACTCCCTTGTACCTGGCATCCAGTTTCTGTCTCCCATGCAGGCCCAGCTCGGGTCTGCTTTCCTTAGCAAGCACACAGGGTCATTTGCATCAATTAGTGAGCCTGGCTGAGCCTGCAGTGGCAGAGGCAGGGGAACAAGGACACATAGTAACACTAGCAGGAGAACTTGCTATGGCCTCTTCTGTTGTTAACAACCTTCACTGAAGAAAAAGGCATGACATAGGAAAGAAAGCTGCCCCACAACATGGAGAGGCAAGATTTGCATGGCTCTGCTTTCTAGAACAGTGTGGTTGGTGCAGGGAATCTGAAGCTCGCAAAAAATAATTTCATGATCATAACAACCAGCTGCTTTCCTTAGCAAGCATACAGGGTCATTTGCATCAACTTGGTGGCTGAGTTTGCTTTTCTGCTCTTGTTTCTCCGTCAAGTTGGGCAAAACTCTCTCCCTCAGGATGGAAAAAAATGGGGTTTTAAGTTTGGAGAAGAGGAAGCTCTGGGAAAATCCTATTGCATCCTGACATGGGCTATAAGAAAGAGGGGCAAACTTTTCAGCAGAGCCTGTTATGGTAGGATAAAGAATAAATGTTTTTAAATGAAGGAGGATCTATTTAGATTAGATATAAAAAAGGTCTTTTACAATGAGGGAAGTGAAACACTAGAATGGATTGTCCAAAGGATTGTCCACCTGGTGGATGCCCCGTTTCTGGAAACCTTTAAGTTCAGGTTGGATGGAACTCAGCAACCTGATCTAGTTGAAGATACCCCTGTTCATTGTAGGGGTGTTGGACTAGATCATGTTTAAAAGGAGCCTTCCAACTCACAGCATTCTGATTCTATGAAAACATAACCTAAGGGAAAGTAATTTTAGAAAGATAAATCTTTATAACAATTGTGTAGATAATATTTTTGTTAGTGGGAAGACATAATAGGAATATAGATCAGCATGTATGACCTGTGGATTTCCCCTGATACATATAACAAAAAAGGTATCTTCCAGAAGGAACACATGGGACATTTTCAAACACGATGGTGGCCAGTCTGACAAGTATCCTCCCTTTTTTAAAGTCCAATGCTCATTCTGCCCTACTGAGAGAATACCTGGATCTCAGTAAAACTTGTTCTTGACATTACTTTGATTTTATTTTCATTTCTGAGGCCTACTCCTTGCAATAAAAGAATAGTCAAAGGAGTAAATGTCATGTAATCAAACCCCCAAATAAATTTACTATTCTTTAGTAAGTTAGTGCAAGAGGCAAAGTAATAAGTACATGAGTAAATAAATCAGGCTTAGGGCTGGATCCAGCATTTGAAGTTCTGAGTGTGGGGCAACATAAAGGTAGAACACCCCAAAATGAAGATTGAAGAGGCATAATGTATTCCTCCCTGCACTCACAGATACTTGAGTCACACAAGTTCTATAATACCTGTGGTTTTATTGAAGCCTCAGTTCCTGGAATTATATAATTAGAATCTCAGCTTTCACTTTACTTTGTAAGCCATTTTCTAACCCTGGTGGGTATGGGCAAGAGTTTATAAATATGACACACATGATCACTAATGGCTCCAAAAGTGAGTGTTAATTTAATAAAACAAACAAACAACAACAAGAAAACCTATGAGCATTCTTTGACTTTGTTTAACAAGGTGATTTAAAATATCCTTCCCTTTGGAGTAGGTGTTGAATGACAACACTTGGAACTAAGGGCTGTGTGCAGACTGTATAGAGGTTATGCTGTGTGTGAGTGCAGCCTGCCAAAGGATTTGCACCCATCTCTGAGCACAATAAAAGTGACTGGCCCTGGTGGCTCCCTCTGAAACCCCTCAGCTACCAGGATGTTGCTAGTCATAGCCCACTCAGGCTGTTTAATTTGCCATGTCTTGGTGGTAGCTTCTGTGCTGGTCCACATGTCCATAAACATAGAAAGGAGCTTCAGGAAGGAAAAAATAACCAGCCTTGTCAACTTCCACAGGGACAGAAAGAAAAGAGAAAGAAAAAAGGCACACAGCAGTTTTACTTCTTCATTTGACTGCGCAGTCCTACCCTTCCTCAAAAGATTTGTGAGAGTTCAACTTTCCCCCAGCAAGAGATGGGGAAAGCACAGGACTTGTTTACCTGATACAAGGGAGAGAAATGACTGATGTGACAAACAGCTGCATGTGGGCCCTGGAGGGTCATAACACTAAAGAACACAGGGATCTGTGGTTAGCACTGCCAGTACTCAGCCACTAGCTTAGCTGTGATTTAGCACTCTATCCACTCAGATTTGTTGTTCTTTGTGACTTTTTCATGCTCAGTTATTCCCCAGGTATTTTCTGCCTCTGATCCTCAGTCCCTATCCTTTTTCTTCTCCATTTGCCCCTACTGAATGTACAGTTTTCCTAGTAACTCACACATTCTCATAATTCATTTTTTCCTCTGACATTTAAGTTCACTGCTCATTGAGCTGGGAATGGAATTTTGTGTTTTGAAGCATTGTTTTAGATGGTGTGTTCACTCAGAAAGGGTGATGGCTGGACCTGTTTACATTTAAAATTTCTATCTTTTTGGCTAGAACAGAAATATTTCGGATTTTTCTCTTTAAATAGAAGCCTAAACTCCACAGAATCTGAACCTACCACATCACCCAGAGAAATGCATCAAACAATAAAGAACACCTCATGGATGAGCAGTTTGACATCTGGCTCTTACTTCTGTACTTCTGCACCTCCTCTCCAGCCTTCTCCCTTCTCCTATCCCTGCTGCATTCATATCTTTCTAACTGAAATTGAACTAAACAAGACATCATGATGAACCTGTAACGCTAAGCAGAACCAGAGGTGTATTTATCAGCTGTACTATTTAGGAAAAACACACACCTGCCCACTGAAAAGCCTCAATGTACTTGACTTTCAATCTAAAAAGGCAAGAAACAGAATTGTTTTGCTACTTCCCCGTCAATATATGAAAATCCATATTCCTTGTCCTCTAAGATGTTAGTGAAGGTATCCCAGTTCTAGAAGTAAAACATTACAAAACTCTTCTTTTCTCCTGACCAGCAATCTTCTGCCTAGCACTGACAAACAGCTCTTGCTCATTTAAGTACCTCCTGAAATTCCCAGGGTTGCAGAGTTTACAGAAGTTTAGATTCCTTCTTTTTCCTTTTTTCACCCCAAATAGGAATATGATATTTTTTTCCTCCTTGTCTATTGTCCAAAATTAAGAAATCAGTTTAACTACAGATATCTGGAGCTGACTGCATTATTTCTGGAAATAGATCCACAGAATCTTTAATTAGTCACTACAAGCAGAAAGAAAGAAAGGTAATGTCTATCTGTTTTGTTTGTAAAACTGCTCCTCCTCATTTTTTCATCGGAACAAAAGGCTTTCTCTCAGTCAGCAAGCGAGCTGTTAAACTAGAATTAGTTTTTTCCCAATCAAGCGTGTTTTTCAGAATTTTATACATTAACAATTTTTATCATCTTCATCAATGAATTCTTTTTTTCCATGTTTTTCTCATACAATTTTCCTGTAGCTGATATAGCTAAAGAAATTCTCAGTGGTAATAACACAAAGGAGGTACACGCTTTGTGAACTCTCTCAATTCAACCAGAAAACATGGGAAGCATTCATTAACATTTTTCAAACTATTCAAGAGCGAACAGTAAGATACATCACCCAGTAAAATCAACATTTAAACACATGCCCAAAAAGTATATCTGAAGGGAAGTGCTACTGCCACAAAGGCCATTCACTCATCAGACATATAGTCCCACAGCTTTAGAGTACAGTAAGTCATAAAAACCAAGGTTTTATGGCAACTTTGGCACCTGTACCCTTAAGTTCTGTAAAAAATACACCGCAGGAGTCTGGAGATGAAAAGATGTGAGCTCAATGCCTTGAATACTTTGATATCCACAGTGCAAGAGTCACATACAAGCAGAAATAGATCTGTTTTCACACTCAACTATAAGCTTTGCCAGAAAGACTCCCATCCCACCTGGTAGTCCTTTCCTATACCAGAAGACAAAAACATACCTCTTTTCTGACTTGCCCTGTGGAGAACATGCTACATTTGAGACAGTTTTAAAAGCTAGCCTCTTTCAAAAGGTCATCTGCCATTTCTGAGTTCTTCTTTTTGACATGTAGTAAAACTTAATGTGTATTTTTGTGAAGTATTCCAGGCTTCAAGGAGGTGTGGAATAGCTGTTGCTTCATTCCTAACAAAAGGTTTCTCTGAATGATTAGCAATACGTTGCTTCCTACCCATCTTGTTCAACAGCATTTGAGTGGTCTGGTAAGTATCTGAAATGTTTGAATGTTCTAAAATACGGCATCTTTTTAGCCTAAGTGGCACTTGGTTTCAGCCTTCAAAGTCCGAATAAAACAACACTGGCAATATGTAGCGTTACTCCCTCCTGAGCTTGCTTCCAATGTCATGTTCTTCAAAGAGCTTCACAAACTTTAGAAAGTTCCCCACTTCTCTTTAAGACTAGATATCATTATGGACTTTTTAAATATGGTAGAATTCATGAGGGATGAAAGAGTTAAGCAATTTTTACCACACAATACATCAGTTCTAGATTGGGACTTGAGCATTATAGCTTTCTAGAATCAAGTCGGCTGAACACATCACTGACAACCTTTAAAATACGTGGTAAGCATAAAAAATTCCCATGTCCCAGCAATGGAAAGAAGTCAGATGCTCAGTGAGCAGGATTTTACACAGTATTAGTCAAGAATCACTTGGGGGATTCAAAGTTTAATGAAGGACGACAACAGGTCCTGTGTTTGCAACTTGAATCCTTAAAGACTAGTCCAAGGTTATCAAGACAGAGGTCAAGTCAAGGCAAAAAGGCATAGACCTTGCAAGGCAAGTCACAAAGCACAGCAAAACTACAATCCATAGCAGAGTAAAATAAAATATAAAGCATACCAGATGGAGATATTTTTAAAAGCTAAGGAAAACTACAATCCCACAAATCTTTGGCTGACATCACTTCAAAACTAGTAGAATCCAACATACCCTTCCCATTACTAGCTGGTTATGGGAGCGTTAAGCTGTTAACAGTTATTACATCATCAAAGAAGACATTGCTTTAATATGCTGTCAGAACAACATGCACCCCTTAAATATTTCATAAAGAAATAAGAGCACCACTGTGAGGGGAAGCAAATGGTGTTTTGACATACATCTTGATGGTATCCTTGTATTGCATCATTCAGGGCTCAGTGAGCAGGTGCTTAAATAACATATTGAAGTTTCTGGTCTGGAGGTGGACCAAAAGAAGTGCGTCATGAAAATGAATCACTCATCCTTTATGCTTTATTGTAAATAGCAGTGGAAAAGATCTGGATTTGATAATCAATGCTGAATACATTCTATGAATTCTGCAGATTTAGCAATTGGTAGGAATAGTTGCTCATCTTGGTGACTGCTGGAAGAGTATTGTTACATACAAATGTTTGCCTAAGTGAGTTTTTCCACTGACTCCACTGCACCATTGAGCAGATCCTACAGTGCTGCAGTCTAATTTAGTTACGGGCAGATCAGAGAGATTTTAAGTGAATCTTTAAAGACATGCTCACTCAGACTCAGTGTTCCCACGCATCTTCATTCAATTATAGCTCATTACTATTGGTTTTTACCAATAGTTAAAATAGTTTTGATGTGAAATGTTATGAGAATATTTTAAAAATATTTATAAAGGGTGGAATTAGGACATTGTCTCCAAATTCACACAAAGACTGAATGTCTCACTTATAGAAAAATCACCTCTTTCTCCATTAAATCCCTTATTTTCTTTTATCCTTCAATTTATTTAATTGTAAATCTATTGTAGGAAAACCTCATCCAGAGTCACCTCATCATAATACACGCAGTAATTTGCCAAAGAGATTTTTTTATGTTGGTGGTAATTTCATTAAAGTTGTCATCCTGCAATGCTGGAGACGTTTCTAAGCAGCTAAGTCACAGGAGAGTAACTGTGCAAATGGTTATCTGACAGTAATATGGGAGGAAGTTCTGTCAAGAAACACCAGATTTCCCATTTTGTGCAGGAAAAAGCTACTAAGAGTGTTACTATTGGGCCAGGAAGCTGATGGATTTTGCAATACCCCTTCACAGAATCTTGCTCTCATCTTAAGGCCTATTCCTTTGACAGACAGAACATTTCACAGAAGGCAACACAGGGATACCCTCCAAGAATCTCCATGGTTCTGCACCAAAGACATGTACGTTCATTGTTGAAGGCTAGTACTTGTTACTCATTCATCTTCACCCTAATGACGATGGGCATTGTCAACATTAGCAGATGAATTGAATTGCATTTATATACCATTATACCCTTATATATATGGAGGTCCAGGCTTAAGACAAACCTGTTGAGACAAATGGACAAAAATAAAAATCATGTGTGTGTATGTGAATAATTACATTGCCAATGAACAGACTTTTCGTTGTTATGTACTGCAATAGAACCTACTTGAGGTTCTTCCTCTCTTCACCTTCTGTAGTCAGCTCTACCAGTTATACTTCATTCTTTTGGACAAGCTATCCAGCAACAAAGCAAAAAGTTTCAAAATACCATAGATTTTTGTTTTCACCTCTCCCATCTCTGTTACAGTAATGATGAGGTGAACAATTATATTACAGAATGTGAAGAAAAAAACATCCAGCTCTTTAGTACTCTCTTTCAAATATAAAAGCAGAATAATTTCACAGTGTTTTGCCCCCACTCCTTCACCCTGTTAGAATACTCAGCTCTGGAAAACATAACTGCCTGTTTCTCTTTCTGAAACTCTTCAGTGAGATGCCTTTTTACTGAGAGCTGTAGGAACACATAGCTGTCTCCTAAGAGTGGCAAAAGGCAAACCAAGGAAATGGGAGGCAAAATGGCCCCTGAGACCTTCAGAGAGAACTTATGGCAAGACAGTGACAAGAACTCTCCAGGAACTCTTGTATCTCCAGGAGCTGGAGATATGAGATATCAAATAAATGTTTTATCTCTTGACAGCAGTGCTCAAGGCACAAGGAGTACGTGATCAATAGCACCTCCATGTCTACAAAAGAAAATTAAAGACAAAGGCTTTGGGAGAAGTCTGCCATTGCAGTAACTAACCCAAAGTCACAGGCGAGTGATATATTCCCTCTTTGGTTGTGCAGTTCTTCAGTCTTGTGCTCTTTTTTTGGTTTTTATTTCTCCATAATACTCTTGCCCTGATCTAGAATTATTGTCACTCTGTGTAGAAAACAGAAATCTTCAGAGTTTTGGCACTGAAGTTCTAGGTGATGCATCCCTTTATTTTGCCACTACCAGCCTTTCTGCGTACCTGAAAATACTGCAGAATGAGGGTACAGACAGTGAAATCCTGCCACCCAAAACATAAAGGAAAAAGAGTAGAATTTACCTTTTAGTTAATCCCTGACTGTACTGTGTTATCCCTGCAGATGTTATTCTGCTCTTTTCCCACTGTATCCACAGTGTCAAAAATGATAAGCCAAAAGCTTTTTTTTATACAGCTGAAAAGATTTATTTCCCAAGTCTCCTTTCAGATTTGATTGTTCCATTTTTATCACAGATGAGATTATTTTATATATGCAAGCACTCTTCCTTCTAGATTCTTTTTTTTTTTTAATTGAAACTACCATTTCTCAATTTTTCAGTAATTTCTTTTTACTCTTGACAAAAATCTTGATTCTTTCTCTGTTTCTTTTCTGAACTAAAATATTCTATCCAATTAAATTATCATCTTTCTCCAGTATTTGGCACAAAGAGTCTCACTGTTTAATAAATACAGTCATGTATTTCTTCTGTCCAATGTTTAGTTTTTTCTTCAACTTTTTGTACCTCAAGGAAGATTCATATTTCACAAAAAAAAAAAAACAATAATAGATTAAACATATACCCCCTCTTACCTTCAAAAGATCCTACCTAACTCCCTCTTAATGTGTTGAGGTATGCAGCCTTCATCCAGTTTCTACTGAAGAAATGAAATGAAAATATAAATTTTAAATGAAAATATAAATTTTGTCTTTAAAGTAGATAATTCAAGCCCTTGATAAAAAACTACAGCAAATACAGGTAATAACCAGAAGGAGACATTATTTCCATAAATGGAGGAAGATACCAGTCTTGAAGCTACAAGTCTCATGTTCGCATGTGCTTAAAATCCATTAAAATACTCCTTTAAAAAATAGTGAAAAAAAATCTCAGAATATCATATGACACAATATAACCTATCAGAGTAATAAATCAAAGATTGTGATCATGATTACAGATATTATCTCTTATTACCTGCAAAAGAAAATATAAGCCAGATATCCTATTTTGTATCCAGAATGTCTCTAGCGGCTTAGTATCTTTCTAATGAATATCAGCTTAAAATAAGCTCATCTCCTTAGAGAGCTGCTTCTGTGAAGGCAATATTCCCAAAGAAAACCCATGACTGCTAAATAACCTTTGTTATACTCATATGGCAATGATCTATTGGCCTAGGAAGCATGTACCTTTTGTATAATTCTCAGTAAAAGGTATTTTTTTCCCTGGGAGGTTTTAAGAAAATATCCCTTTTAAATGTTGATGTAAAACTAATTCTCTTTCCTGACTGATTAACAAAAAATATTGCTGCTGTGAAGGAGAATTGTCAATGAATGTGACAGCAACCCAGGCTGCAGAAGAAAGACAACAGTAGAAGAAAGACAAAGCCTGTAAGAGAACTAAATAAAGGTGTTTTCAAAACAATCTACTTAGATGATGCTAAAGCTTTTAAAATCTCGTGTGTAAAAAAAGTATTTTTTGTCACTCATGCGTATTTCGCACCAACTTATATTGAAGAATCCTAGCAGGCTCATGATGTAATTCTTATTCATCCCATGAAAGCCATTGGAAAGTTACCACATAGCACCTTTTGCTAAATAAAGCAAATCAAAAGAAAACCCATTGTTATTTGAATATGCTTTTCTGACAGATATAGTGCAGTAATGGGGAAACTTTCAGCAACTAATCTGTACCCAACATAATTACAGTATTTGATAGTTTAGTTTTGACATATTTGTTACTTACCTCATTATCTTCCTATAAACCTAGATCATCATATTTAATTATATTTTAAAAACCCTCCATCCGTGCTGGAAAGTTTTAAGCAGCATTCTTTCCCTTGCTCTTTCAGTACTTATGGAATATGTTGTTTGATTAGTGCATGCCCTTTCCTCATTTAAATATGCTAAAATACTCACCTCTTCTGATTAGCAGTCTGCCATGCAAAGCCTTTGTGTTGCACTTTCTAGTGATTTGTACTGAATTTCACTGAGATCCAAGTGTGTGTCCCTCTTTTCTATTGAGCTCATTTATCTTTGACGGTCAGCCTCACATGTGCATTTGGTGTCAAGTGTTGGAGAGAGAAGCAGTCACTGAAAGGCCTCTGCTCCTTACTCTTAATTTTAGTACTGAAGAGAATGTGGATTCGATGCCTAGAAATTGCCTTTCAAGTCAGCAGCAGAGCCACAGATAATTATCAGAGTTTGGATTTGAAAATACTGTGCCAGACAAAAGGCTTCTTGACAAGTCTGCCTCTAGGGGATGGGAAAACGTAGCAGGATGAAAATCACAGTGGCCTAGTACAATGAGAAAGTAGTATACAACCAGTTCTTGGGTCAAGATCCCACAGTGGTTTCAGCATATTGTTGCTACAATTCCCAGAGCAGGGGAGGGTTGAATAGGTACCATGTGTCTTGCTGTCTCAGTATTTCCAGAGCTTTTAATAAATCAAAAGTTCTTCTTTGCTGGGTATCTTTCATTTCAGCAGATTTCAATGCAAATAAAGGGCCAAAAACATTACATTGCAAAAATGGGGTAAAACATGGCTTACTGAGGCAGTTGACAGCTCAGGTGGCAAAACTGAAGCCTCCAGCATCCCTTTATCACTGGCACACCTTCTTTGCTAACTGGGCAAGTGTGGGAGCTCTGCACTGCCAAAGGTATCCCAGCAGGGAAGAGAAAGGCTATGCTCAAAATTGTGTGAAGAACAAAAAACTGGACCTGTATCTTCAAGTCTTTTATGTATATGCTGCAAATCTTTTGAAGAGCAGTTTGTGTGTCTTTACTGAGAGACAGTAGAGCTGAAATCACTCAGATGTCAGCTCTGAAACTTTAGAATAAGTGTCCTTAACACCCTCCCACAGGCACACCTAATTTTTCAGCTCAGTTTCTCATTCCCTCAGATGAGCACTCATGGAACAATGTGCGTTAACCCTGAAAGGTACACAAGGCACACAGCACATCCTACAGATTCAAGAGTCACACCAGCATCTCTGAGGTCAGAGCTGAGCCTATGGGCTTTAAAGCTCTGTCACCATTCAACAATAGCTGTTCAAACCACTTAGCTGCATTGCAAGCATATGTGAGGGCATCAGAATGCAGCCAGCATAATCCATTCAAAAAGCATACCATCTGCAGAGCACCCAAGCCCCAACATCCAAACTCAGCTCTGCAGCTCCATCACAGCAAAGCCAAGAATGGGTAGTCTTCCTCTGTGACAGGTAGACAAGCTGTCCTCAGTCTGCCTGTATTATTGCTGGCAGCTTTCTTGTCCATGTAGCTGCTTCTGTACTGCTCAGAACTTGTAACACCTACTCCCAAAACACATCCAGGTGGCATGGAGGGGGTAAAAAGCCCTTTTCAATCCTTCCATCCCTGAAAGCAAAATTTGGCCTTAATGGACAGTTAACTGGATGCAATTAAGAAGGGGTAACGGTGAGCAGCAGAGCAGGGAATGCCATCCATAGTTCACTAATTATTCTGTAACAAACCAGACACTGGGAATTCTTCTCAGAGGAGAATGCTGAGATCCCATGAGGCAGAAAGGAACCTTTTGGAAGGAAAGTGCTGGCAGCCCAAGGACCCAAATATTTCCATCTAAAGCTATAATTTTTCGATGTGAAAAAACAATGAAAAAAGAGGAACTAAAAGAAAACACTTTTCCCCTAGTAAGTAAGTCTGATAAAAAGCGTTCTTTCATCTAGCATTTGATACTCAAATGCACTTTTCCATTCACAGTTGGATGGAGATTTTTTTTCAAGTTCAACCCTAATTTATTTATCTTAAAGAAGGCAATGTACTGTAATTTTACAATAAAGGACTCCCAATCAAAGCTTACCTTATCCAGAGGTAATTAATACAAAGATTGTTGAATTAAAGATGTGAGTCTTGACACTTTGGCGGGGGGTAAGGGACATGGTCTCAAAGGCACAAATTATGCCTGAAACAGACCAATTAACACCATGTATCTTCTTTTATGTTAACTTCAATTAAGGTTTCTTAAAATTTTTAAAGTTATTTTCTTCTTTACAATCTCAGAATGTCAGAAATGTACATCAAAGAAAAACGCTTCAGTATGAACACCATAGGTAACGCTCATTTGCACACAAATCTGCATATTGGAAAGGAGTTCAGAGCCCATTTTGCATGAATTATTGCCGGATGTGAGTCAATGAATTAAACAGCTAAAAAATAACAACCATCCAAGTGATTATAAGCTGCACCTACTTATGTTGACATAATGAATTTTAAAAAAAGCATATCAGAATTTGAGTTAAGTTATAGTGGAAATAAATAGGTGATTTAAAATACAGTGTTAGTCAGGCACAGGCCTGTGTATTTTACAATACTTTTCAAATTCATTTTGCTTATCACGTTTCACATATCCTGCACTGGAAAAGGATATTTTTTTTTTACCAGATGAAACAGAAATGGAAAAAATTTCACACTCTCATGTCTCTTGGTTTTGACAGTAAATCCATTGACTTTTTTTTCATTATGTCATCTACGTAGCTTTTATTCTGCAGTCACCCATCTAAAAGATCACTTTGTCCTTGTACAATTCCTCTTGCAAGCTGCCATCTCTTCATTTGCCACTGATTTGCCAGAACTTCCTTCTTTTCCTTGTCCCAATGTGCAAGCAACATATTCCTGAAACTGTCACAGCAAAAAGAAACATAGGCTAGCATGACTACTGCAGAAATCTATTACTAAAGAGTTGGTTCTTTGAAGGGTAAAATTATAGTCACAAATAAATAGTCAACTAAAAAGCAGAAATCCAAAGGTTTTTAATATAAAGCCCTTTTTTTGAGTCAAATTTATTCCTTCTAGGACCTCTATGTGGCTCCCCCTGATTCCAGTTTGCTCAGTCCTAATCAGAATGAGCTGCAAACAATAGACTCCTGTGCTGGGCCTTTTTCTTTTCTCCCCTCACAACTTCCCTACTCATGAAGCAAGAATTTTTTTTTTTGAGCTTGTATGCTATTTGTAATTGTTTTACTGACTGTTTTTATTAATATATTTGGGGTTACAGATTTTTCCACCAGAATTCATAATGAGTGGACCACAGGGTTTTTGCTACATGGAATTCAAACCCCAGATTGTGTGAGTGGTTATATATGTCAATTGGCATGCTGCTTCTCTCCTTGTTAGATGACATCCCTCTCATAAAAAGAATAATAGCTTGAGAAGTCTGAAGTTGACTGCATTTTTCAAAAATCAAGAAATGGCTTTAAGAAGAAAGTGCTAAGTAGGATTGCAAAAATTCTTATTGCACATAAGGGGAAAACATTCCACAATGAGAGTGGTTATGAACGGGAACAGGCTGCACAGAGAGACTGTGCAATCTGTCTGTCCTTAGAGACATTCTAAACACGACTGGAAAAGCTCTGAGCAGCTTGATCTCACTTGGAAGTTAGGACCGCGTGGAGCAGGGGGCTGGACCAAACATCCTCCAGAGGTCCCTTCTGACCTAAATCTGTACATGGCTCTAATATGTGACTCTACAGCCTCAATATTAATGGAAAAAGAAATCAACTGGGCCAAAAGCCTGATGTAGTTAACAGCAATGACTACATTTTCCTACACATTCTTACTGCTCTCCTAATAGCTACCACACTCACTATGGTGCTTAAGCCAGTGGCAATCCAGAACGCATGCCCAGAGCAGAACTTGGGTGTTTTTGCGAGCTGTGGGTTGCACTTTTCTATAGGTTACAACATTTATTATAGTAATTATAGCAGCTTGTTCTTTAAAGAGCATTAGGAGAAGTGGAGCATGACCCCAGCTTCCACTACATTAAAAATTACTTAATCATTCCCAACCACCAAAGGAACAAGTAATGGTTAAGGTCAAATGCAGGTTTTGTATGCACTTTGCTCTCCAAAGACTCTCAAGAGTTGGGTAGTGACAATAAATTTTACACCTGTATTACCTCCATCTTTTTATGTTTGTGATCACAGGGCAAAAAGGAAAAAAAAAAGGAAGAAGAAAGAAAAAGCCAGATCAGCTTAAATTGTAAGGGCTCACATTCCATCTGTTTTAGCTCATTTTTTTTGTCTGAGATGTCAGTATTTTTTAAAGACCAACTGTGATAAAACTTATCTTTGATCAACAATTCTGAAAACACTGGCCCTTGGCCAGACTCATCTGTTTCTTCAGTTTGAGCTCAATTAGAAGACTCTACTTTTTCATGAACTCTGTCATGAAACTCCTAAAGAACTGCAGTTCCAATGGGCTGGAACCATTTTCTTGGGTTACAGGCAATTTGTGCTATCCCTGCTACCAAAGTGAACCTTTTACTAAAATCAGTAACAGAGCTTGATCCTTCTGAGCATCCCAAATCTTGCTCACTGAGATGAAAGAAAATACTATGTGTATTAAGAGTGAATTATGGCCTTAGTGAAGGAAGCAAATCTCTTTTGGTTTTAAACCAGAAAATTTCTGCCAGTAATTCTGGCTGGTTTCTGAGAAGAAAGACTATGGTAGCTGATGTTTAGCCAGCTAATGGGATTGTATCAGCAAGTTGGTATTTTCAATGAAAAGCTTGTGTACAGACAGTTACCTGCAAGAAATGCAGGTGATCTGTGTCGTTTTAGGATTCATAGTGGACCATTGTCCAAAAAGTGTGGAATCACTGCTGGAAGCAACCACCACTACTACAGGGATCATCCATTTAGCACTTCTTCTGAAGAACACCAAATCTGACCAGGAGGCCCAGCCACTAATGTTTTACCACCATAATACTGAACAAGAGTATAACTCCTGCTTGGTCAACCTCAAAGAAAACAACAGAGATACAAAAAAAAAATTTTAAAAATCTCTCCTTCTTATGCACTCTTGCTCTTTCTGGACATAAATAGTAAGGATTATCTAATTATCTACGCTGCCATCAATCATCTGCCAAAAAAAAAGACTGAAGTCATTGGGCAAGTGGGATAATTCCACACAATACTGTACCAGGGCAGGGTAGTAGAGGAAGGGCTTGTTAGCTGTGAGTATCCATATAGAGACAGGTTATTATGGCTATTTAAGCACCTAGAAATTATTAGAAATAAACTGTAAGGCACCTGAGTTGCTGTATCTGAACATCAAGAAAGCAGTGAATGCTTTTATCTTTGGCCAACTCCTTATGAATAAATTTGCAGAGTTCTGTCTACAAACATCATCATGAACCAAACTCTACAGAATTCTCACAATTATTACTATTAGGCCAAGTAATCATCTCCAGCGCTAAATTATGAAAGTACTCTTACTTAAGTTATTTAAAG
This sequence comes from Agelaius tricolor, assembly GCF_023055355.1. Lineage (NCBI taxonomy): Eukaryota > Metazoa > Chordata > Aves > Passeriformes > Icteridae > Agelaius > Agelaius tricolor. Next base: position 117,428 of record NW_027269339.1, read on the forward strand.
CTAGATTGGACAATTCTCCAGAGAATATTAGGTGGCAGGGGGGGAAGGGGGAAGAGGTGGGAAATGAGGACTTTGTTATGATTAGACTGAAGCTATAAATAGGAGGATATTAATGCAGGGCAGAATTATTGAAACAGCAATGCTGTTTTATGGGGTTTTTATAATCTGAAACTAGGGACATTGTCACTTCCCACAGCAGTCTCTGCCATCCCCAGTTGCTCCTATTGCACTGATCAGCAATAACACCTTGTGGCTTCTCATTCATCTGCAGTGCTCTAACTTGTACCTTTCTTCTCATGACATGTCAGAAACAGGGACATCCTGCACCTTTCCCCTGAGGTTGTGTGTGGCTTTTGATTCCAAGGTTTACAGCCCACGTGCATTTGGTTGATCCAGTAGTGCTTGACTCTAAAAGCAGAAGTCTTAGAGCAATATGGTCCAGATAAGTGCAATTTGGCCCTTCTGTGCTTCAGAATGAGGAATGTACAGGACAGTCTCCAGTCTCCTCGACGAGGAGCATGTAAAGATGTGTTACACATCCCCTTAAAAGTAGACAGCCTTTCAGCCCACACTTAATAGGCTTTGGAAGGTGTCATGTTTTCTTCTGTGTGACAACGTCTTTTGGTTCAATTAGCTGGAAGAGTAAGTTCAAGGTTAACAAGACCGACACCTGGAAATAGTGGGATGTTTCCTCAGCCTCCTCCCATTTAAAGAATTTACATGTATGCAAGTGAAGGTAAAGCAACGTTCTAGTTTAGAAAAATCTGTCTTTGCCCACTTCCTAAACCTAAAGATACACAACATGTACAAAGCACAGAAAAGCCAGGCACTTCAGGCAATACATGCTATCCACAAAGGCAGAATTCCAAGGGAACCCCTAAAAACAGGAGAGTGTGGTGCTTTGAGAAACTTGGCCACCTACTTTTTAATGTCTTTTTTTAAATTATAGCTGTCTCCTTCCTTTATCTGATTTTTGTTTGTTTGTTTCAATAATTACTTCTTCCTTGTCATCTCAATCCAGAGGCAGTGAAAGTTATGGAAGGTGCTTCTTCATCTGTTGGATTTCTAATTCTAACCTTTAGCATTACATTGCAGGTACCAACAGGCATCAACATACTGTATGGCTTCTCAGTAAAACAAGCCTTTTCTTCAAGTGCTTTCTTAAAATTAGTTTTATGTGCCTATCAACATGAGCCAAAGTAGTGTGTATCTACATTCTGAATTCACAGAAAAAATGGAATGTGACACCCAGCATTATGGGATATTCAATTACTTCCAACCCACCTGCACACCTGGCTTGTCAAGGCCATGTTATTGTGTTCTCTTCCAGCTTCTAACATCCCCACAAATATCACTTGGCATGAGAGCTTACTTTTTTTCTTTCAGACTTTAGTGTGCAGGTTAAAGATGAAGCTGAGGGAAATGTTCCATAGGCACATGCACTAGAACTGAGCAGATGGCTTCAATAGGCTGGGTGGCACGCACACATGAAAGCAAACATGCCTGAAGATGGGAAAACATTCTGCTGGCCTAATTCCCACCCTGATCTCAACCATTTTTCTTGTGATGAAGCTCTGCTTGTCACATTTGCCTGCAGGAATAGCAGGTGAGTTGTGGGGACAGGTATGTGAAATACCTACAGGAGTGCTATCAAGAAAATTGCCATTCATAGAAATAAATAATACCAGCACTTCTGCTCTCCCCACAAATGCACAAGGGGACACATTGTGAATCATGTCACAGCATTTACTAATTCTTCCCTCAGTCCTTGCCCTAAGTCCCCTCTGCTACTTACTGAATACTAGTCCTTTCTAATAGTTAAAAAAATCCGTGGTACTGTGGCATTCCAGAGAGCACAAGCAAAGCTCAGACCTCTCTTCTAGTGCAGCCAACATCTTTCTTCTGCCTGATCAATGGTATTTTGCTGCAGCTCACACAGAAGAAAAGCCCAACATTGTGACAAGTAGACCTTCAGAGACCAAGGTCCACCCCTTCCTGCCGCTACTGTGTGTGGCCTTCTGGCTTAAAAATGCTTTCCTTTTGCTGCAGTCACTATATGTTTTAAGGGACAATTTTGTGCTAGACTTTTTCAAGAAAAAAAAAAGTCCTTCTAAGTATTGTTTAGGCACCCAGGGTGAGGCAGAGTCTGTGCGCGTGAGGCTACAGAAATTATCACTGCCCTGTTTCAGCCACTTGCAGACACTGCACACAGAATTGCTTGCGGCATCTCAACAGAAGACAAGAAACCAAGCAACTGACAAGGAGGAGAAATACAGACCCTTCTTTTTTTTCAATTCTAAAAGAAAACTTTTTAAATGCAGACCTGCATTTCACTTCCTCTCAGTCTCATACATCATCAAAGTTTTTTCAGTAACAGTAACTTGATTTTAAGCATAAGAATGCACAGAGAACTCCTCCCCCAGCCCCAATCTGCACATACAGATATGCTACAAGACATTTTCCAAATCCCTCCTGCTGAACCTGGTTTAAAATCAACACACAAACAGCAGAACACAGGCTATGGTTGCTGTCCACATTAACAGGTTCTTGTTGAAGACAAAATTAGCAGCAAGGCAAGAGGCAAAAAATCACTGTTGCATCATCTCTGACACAGACTCTGAAACACCGCTGCGTACCTCTGATCACTTCTATTTCAAGTGATTTATTTGAAGGATCTCTCAGTTCAGCCAAATACAGGTCCCCAGCAGAAAGTAAGCAGACAATATAAACAGTCAGTGGGTGCACTCTCATCTCTGCTTATTCTTGCCCAATATATTCATTTTTCCATTTCCATTTAGCTTGATGGGCACATATTGATAATTTCCCATCATGCTAATTAAATACATTTGTAGCATTGGTATCTCCAGAGCCATGTCTTCTTCCAGGACAATAGTACAAGGAAAAAGAAATTCACATGACTATTAGGCTAAGAACATTTGACTCTCTCAAATACTTGTTTAGTGGTGATCATTGGTGTCAGTGTTCTGTGTCATTGCTAGGCTAGGACTTTGATCCAAAAATGGTCTTACAGGAGGCTGCCGTTATCAGTATCACATCATATGGCAAATTTTAAACATGACCTTTGGAAGGCAAAGGTAGACTTCCAAAAGATCATGTTAGGAAATTGAAGCTCTTCCTGGAGAATGCCTAGACTGTTTTATTGTACTGCTAACTCTCATCATCATCAGAGGATTTGCATGTGACCCTTCTCAGCTATTCTCTGCTCTTTATTGCACAATTCCTGAACAAACCTAAAAATATAAGGTGGGAAAAAAAAATCTTGGGTTTATTTTGTAGCATTTGGTTGGCTGAATTCTCTGTTGCTGTTTATGATTCAGTGAAAACCTGCATGACAGCTGACTCTTGTGATAGAGCACTTCATTTTTTCACAGCGCTGAGCAGCCTAGAAACAAATGTCAGCTATATACAAAGATGCAGTAATTAAGTAAACTCTAAAAGCCTGTTGGCTTTTGAAGTAATGCTTTCTGTAAAAGTTGTTTAGCAGAAGGCAAACTAACCCACAGGTGACTGTCCCAACCACATCAGTAACAGCAAGGCTGCTTCTGCCACACAAGCAAACTCGAATTCATTGCATTAAGTCCCTGCTCAATATGTTTTGGAAAAAACAATGCAATTTCAAAGCTGCAACTGATAAAGATAAACACACATATCAAAAGACTGCAAAAAAGATTCTTTAATTATCTTCTTTTTTATATTAGCCAATGTTTTTGCAGAGCACAAGGCAGAGACACAAGTGAGGTGAATACAAGGACAATCATTGCTTCTGTTTATCCAAGAAGTCCAACTTCACATGAAACACTTTTTCTATAACTCTTTGAGAAACAAGTCATTAAATAAGAGCAAGAGAGAACATACTCATGACTCAGGTTAGGTTAAAAACAGTAGTATACTTTCAGTCTCTTTTTACACCAGTTTGCCAGTGTTTCCTTGGTGTGAATCTTACCTGTACTGCAGCTAGTTAAAAGGATTCACCACTTCTTCCTCTCTTTCAGACAGTGATATCTGAGAAAAGCACCGTCAAGCCAGGAGGACAATATTCAGTGAAAATAACTGCTATAGATGCCAGGCAGCATTACCAGGAGCTCAGGGAGAGATTCAGAAATTAATTACATCTAAGTAATTAGGAATGTCTATTTCTTGCAGGTTTTTTTCCTCAAGCACTTGCCCAGGACTTGTGGATAATATTTTTGCCCTTCCAGCTAATAGCATTTAGGGTGGAAAAAATTAAAGTAGATAATTTCACATTTTTCTGAATTCCAGTGGGCTCTGACTGGATCCAGCAAAATAAGTCTAACAAACTGCTCATGCAAAGAACAAGTTCAGTATTATAATGTGTTGAAATGCTGATTTAGGTATCGTATCAGTAGATTATACTGTCATCTAGTGGCAACTACTTAACTTGCATTCCAAAACACTGGAGACCAGTCTACACACTGCAAATTCCTACCACGGATTTTTCTCTTGACCAGCTCTCGAAAACAGTCAAATGTTCAAGGGAACTTTCAAGGGCTTTCTCCATAATAATTGAAGACTCGTACATACATTGTGACCTTGACCCTCCTGTACACATTGAAAATAAAAAGCCCCTAGAAACTATCTCAGAAGATGCATAGCCCCCCTAAACTTATCCTACTTCCTGAATAGTGGAAGGTAAAAATCATGAGCTGAAAGTTAGAGAAAAGCCAGAGCCCTCTATCAAGGTGCAAAGGAAAACATACTAGTCCCTAACACATCACATTAGGAACTATCTGGTGCTATTCTACTTTTTTTTAATAGGAATGCATTTTACTTGGATGTCACTGACATAAGAATGCATAAAGTCAAATACTAACTTGGAAACAGATTAAGCAATAAACTTTTTTTTTTTTTCCTTCACAGGAACTTCCAGATGTTCAGAGAACAGAAGTAAATGGAAGGAAAAGGACAAAATCATTAATAGATGAATATAAGCAATGATTTAAGCCTGATTAAAAAACCACAAGTTTGTTTAAGAGACACAATTCTGGGTGTCTGCCTCATTCTAACATAAAACTGCCCATTAAAATGGGCAGTTGATCAAATGATTGTTAGAATCAATCCACTATTGATAGAGTCAGACAGAAAGAGCACAGTGGCATTAAACAGTTTGCCAAGCTAAAGTACTGACCAATATGCTCAGAGAAAACCAGTAGTTTTCAATTTTCCTATGCCACCAGTCAAACCATACACTCTGGAGAACTCTGCTATCTTTTACATTTCTGAAGGATAATACAGATATAAAAGAGATCTGAAAAAGAAGTCCAAGGAGAAGAAGAGGGAAAACAGGAAAGAGTGAGCAGATTGAGCAAGCACTGAAGGATGGGCCCTAGGGAAAAATGTACAAGACCTTTGGGGCCAGATGCAGGCTGGAAGTGAGGAGTGTGGACACAGATGCTGTTATTGCTCTTCAATCATTCTGGTGTCCTGAGACAGGGATGAGTAAGGCTTGGGGGAAGGGAAGATGCTCAGCCCTGTCTGTGCCCTTGTGCTGCAACACAGACCCCCTGCATCCCTCTCCATAGATAAAGCTCTATCTGCCCAGGGAAACAGGTGTTTGTACACCCAAGAAGCAGCTCTTTTTTTCTGCTCACAATAGCACAGATTTAACCAGCTCTTTTGAAGACAGCTCATGACTCTGACAGTCAGGTTCTGCCTGCAGCACTGTGCCAGCATAACCATAGCTCACCTATAAAGTGTCTGTGTAAGAGAAAGCAGGCATGAAAAATAACATCTAGCCTGCACCAAGAAGGAGGTTTTTCAGATATCTTCCTGTTATTGGTAATTTTTTGTTGGGACTTTTTCTGGACAGATGGCTACACTCTTTTTCCAGACTATTTTATATTCAGTCTCTTGCACATACTGATATTTTGTTTGCTTTTGTGGATTGCTGTGGGAGACATATTAATGTTTGCTGGACTAGACCTTTGGGTTGGACTTGTGCAGATGTCCTGGTTGTGAAATCCTGTGTTCTCCATTACCTATTATCCTTCTCCCAAGCTATCCAGTTCTCCAGTGAATTCTCTTTTTATGGCTGTAACAAGTAAATTTTCTGGCTTTCACAACTCATGACAAATGGCAGTGTTCCACAATTTATTTACACTTATATTTTTGAAATTTGCACAAATGAAATTATCTACAGGAAGGGATTTTCAGTAGTATAAATACATGTTATCACAAAGAACACATTTGTAACAGCATTAAAGAAACTTCAAAACTAAAAAGCATTTTGATTGCAGCAGGCCATTTAACATGCATACCCCTCACTGAAATTAAGCTACATTAGCTAATCAGTGAAGAAATAAGAGAAGCATTATTTTGGTGTGAATTAATAATGCTGGCTCTGCAAGACAGTTAATTGAGATCTGAACCACAGAGAATTACAAACAAGAGACCAAAATATTTAGAACTAGAACACATTCTAAAGTTTGACAGCACTCTTACTTAAAAAAAAAATTCTTATCTTTTCATCAGAAAGGCATGACTAAAAAAATCAAAACCAAGGGGTGACAACTCATTCATCTAACTGTGTTTGTAGCTCAGGTTTATAGAGAAGAAAAGTGCAGAAGGAGGGGTAATTTTTTTATCCTGTATTTCTAGACCTATATGGCTACTGCTATCAGTACTCACTGCCACAAAAGCAAGCAGTCTTGAACAAGAAACTGGTGTGCTAGGCACTGCATAGAAAGACTCAGGCCTTCCTTAGATACCATGCAGGAGACAACAGATGGATGGAGATAGATCATGTTCTGCAGGGACTTGAGGGCCAGGCAGGAAGGGCCAGTCCCAGAACATGGACAGCCCAGCTCCACTCTGTGCTTTGAGAACTGCATTTAATCAAGGATAATAACACCCTCCACAAGGGATAATATGATGAATTGTCTCCACTTCATAGATGGCAACACAATCTCAGCAAAAATACTCCTTGAATAAGCACAAGTTTTGTACATACCAATGATGCTGATGATTGTCCTCTACTGACACACGTCAGAGAAGCCTGTGGTACCCCACAAGGCTGCCTCAACTGTCCAGGGATGACGTCCAGAAACCAAAAGTCTTTCAGAAAAAGTTGTTCACACATACATCTCTTCCATATTCTGTGCTCTGCCCAGCTCATGACAGAGCAGGGGCCTGGCTTGAGTGTGGCCATTCTCAGCCCCTTGCCTTAACTAGTGAGGAAGGTAGTCCTGCAACACAGCTCCTCTGCTATAGGCTTATCATTTAAGACACACTACTAGATAATTTCAGTTTTAACTGCTGTAACAGCACAAGAATTACATTCTTATGGACCAACCTAATGCTCATTTTGTACACTCTTATAATCTTTTACTGATTACACATTTCACTTTTTCATTATCTTTTATATTACTAACTCTCAATTGTCAGGGCAATGGGGAAGGCGAGAGACAATAATCCAGATAAAGAAATAACATGGGTAATACAAAAGAGATCCATATTAGATTTTAAGAACTAAAGTATATTTAATTTTGAAAATATTATGAAGAAGGATGCAGTAAATATAATAAAAATGAAGTGGCAGGTGGAAATGGTTAATCCACAACTCACTTTTCTCACAGGTAATCAAAAGTTGATTGTCCATGTTCACACCTGCAGTGTGCTCCACTGCTGCTCTTCTGATCAAAAATTCCAGTCCTTGGGTTGCTTAGGCCTAAGACTATGGCAACTAGGGTAAAAAATTGAAACCTGATCTGTCTTGGTAAGGGACATCTTGTCTCCCATGGATGTAGTTTCTCAAGTTTTAGTTAGTGAAGGCAGAAATCATGGCTGGAAACTATTGCTTTGCAGGATATAAGATTTCTAACAGCCTACACACTTATGGAGATAGAAACTAATGGAAGGCAGCTCCCAGGCTGCACATGCATGCTTCACTTTCTTCAAAGCGTTCTCATCCATTGTTGGACTGAGACAAATACTAGACTGGCTAAAAAGTCATTTTTGGGGCACTTCTACAATATCAAGCTGTGCTTTATTCCCTCAGAACCTGTTAAGGAAAAAAAATTTAAAATACTTTTAATTTTCCTGCCACAGAAAACAATAAACATTGCCCCAACTCTTCACAATACAGGTAGCAGTTCCTCTGTCTTACTACTGCAGTCACAGAAGGGTCTGTTGTGCTCTGATTTTATTCTAAAAAGAAATAAAAGTAATAGAATCAAAAAAGCAATGGAGATTTTGTGACATTTTGAAAGCTGTTCTGAAAATCTACCATTTTAAAAAAGATATTATGTCCCATCCAAACTCTGGTCCCCAAGGCCAACCCCAGAAAACAAGGCCAATGAAGAAATACATAGTGCCTGTTTTCAATACTGACTGAGAAGGACAGGGGAAAAGTGCCACATGACCAGTGTGAGTCTGGAAGATTTTAACAGAAACTTAATTCAAAAGCTCCCTCTGGTTTCTGACCCCCACCACAAAAAAAAAAAAAAAAAAAAAAAAAAAAAAAAAAAAAAAAAAAAAAAAACAAACTTGTTTACTTCAAGAGTTTTTGGGCGTTCCCAAAGAACCAGATTTATTCGTTTACACTGCTCCAAATTTTCAGAAGAAAACTAGAAATGTGCCTGGTGCTGGATATAATCTCAAGGAATTTACAATCAAAATGGATGAGACAAATGTAGTCCAGTTTTACAAATGTGAAACCAAAGCCTCAAATTACACAGAGTTAGAAATCCAATTTGCATTCCTGAACCTGATTTGAAGCCTTACCTGCAAATATCTCTGTCTTTTAATTGTACAAATTTACTTTATAATTTGCCTCATTTACAAAGGCTATTAAATTTTACACCTGAATATAAAAACTGACACAGTTTAAAGAATTAATAGGAGAACAAACAATGCAGTCTTGTGTCCCATGCAGATTGCTACAGCTGAACTTCTGCAGCACAGGAGTTCCACTTGGCTAGGCACCAGTACCAGCCAAGGGAAACTAAAGAGCATTCAGCTGGCTGAGGCTGGGATGAAACTAATGTGCCATAACTGTGTGCCACTATATCAAGACTTGTCCTCATTTAGACAACCCCTCTTACAAGAATGAACAATCTTGAACAGCAATATCTTAGTTATGAGAAGATTGAGAAGTAATGGCAGAGAAGAAGCAGAACCACAGGTGACATTAATACCGGCCATACATGCAGAGAAGCACTCTAGACTTGTCCTGTCATCTCCCGCACTGTGGCCAGGGGAATACAAAATAACTCTCCTTCAATTGTTCTTTAGGAACCTACATTCTTCCACAGAGCAAGATCTTGTTGGCTGCCATGTCTCACATGAACAGTGTAGGGCAGGTGTTCTGCACTGCTGATGGAGTTTCCCTTGCTCTGCTATGTAATGTCACCCTGCTAATGGAAGAAAATGGAATAGCACTTTCTATTTAGGAATCCCAGACTGGTATGGACATGAAAATCACGATGTTGCTTCATTTTATTCCCTACTCTGACTGCAATAAGTTTTCTATTGCTCTAATAAATTATATGTCTTTGAAGTGAGTGCTTGGTGTAGATTTAAATCCTAATGGTTAGTGCACTATTTTTCTCTTGATACACCAGAGAGACATGAAGTGACATCCTCATGGAAGTTTTGTTCTAACAAATTTCCAGACTTTAGCTAAGTATATGTAAAGGATGGATCTCAGCAGTTTGTTACTAACTGGAGACTGGTCCTGACTGTGAAGGATATGAGCTTCCCTTGGGCTGCATTTGCTGTTCAGTATGCTCAAAGGGATTTGTTCTTGCTGCAGAGCTCACAGATTAATCTGGTCCCTCTGAGGCATGGAGAAGGTTTGAGCCAGGTCCTTCTAGTCAAATAATGCATTCCACAGCTACATATCTTCTAATAGTTCCCAAAATCACATCTCCTGCAGAATTGATCATATGTTCTAGTTTTATGCAGTCCTGCAAAGAGCAGGGAGTCAAACTCAATGATCCTTATGGGTCTTTTTGAACTTGATTTTAATTACAAATAAAGTATCTGATACAGTAAGCATATTTCCTTGCTTATTAACCAGCTCTTATTTCTACTGATGTTTTTGTTCATAAATTGCTGCAAGCAGCTTGGACAAACAGGAGGTGGTTTGCCTGGATCATTTGCTTTGAATATCTGACATTTGTAATTTACACTGGGTGATTCCTACCTTAGATCAATAGTCAGACATTTGTCCTTCTTAATTAGATGATAAAATTTAATGAAAGAAGATACAAATAGATAATGAATAATAACAGCTCTTTACATTAATATTGCATTACACATTACTTAGCCCCAAACCCAGACATTAACAAATCCAATGTAATTGACAAACCACAGTTTAAGAGGCCAGCAGACATTGTCAAATGCAAGATGAGTGTAACCAAATTTCTTCCAAATTCTTACACTGCAGCATCCAGACAGCGACAGCTCTAGCCTATACTGCCATGGTGTCTCTAAAAAAATAAGGTTATTTGTATACACAGTTGAGTATTTTGTAAGGCACAGAGACACAGAATTGTAAGAGTCACATTTTTCCTATCTCTTTTCCTTTCACCTAAAAATTACACTCACTCAGTTTATTTCTACATTAACTTCACTAAAGATTTTCCTTAAGTACCTTTTTGAACAAGGGCCAAAAATCATAAAATTAAGAACTTAGGACTACAGAAATAAAATTATTAAGCTAGTGTGCCTGCGGGAGCTTATAAGAAACCACCATAAAATAATAACAACAGTAATGATCTCATAAGAAAAGGGGGGTTGGAGTGCACATTTGTGTGTTTATATTCAGTTGCTCCTGGAAAAGTGTATTACACAATATAAGTCAGTAAAGCATCCATGGAAATTATTTCTAGAAGACACAATAAAGACCACACCAAACATACTAATATAATAGCTGCTAGGAATAATTTCATGTATCAGGTACACTCTTTCTCACATCATGTGCTTGCAGGACTGATCACCCTGGCATGATAGGCTATGAGGGAGACACTTGCTGGTACAAAGGTACCATATAAAGTCAACTCCTCATTCCTCTGGAGCTGGTTAAGAACAGGAAAAATTATTGGGGCCTCTGCTATGCATAAAATAAACTCACACATAAGACTTTCAGGATCCAGAGTCCAGCAAGAAAGTGAAAATCTCCTTTTACTTTGATGAGTGTGGCATTGGCTTTCCTTTTTTTTCTGATTTGTTACCTCAGTCCAAGTCCAGTTCAACCCTTCAATTGTATGACAATGAACCCCAGCTTCATAAAACTTTTCCACAACTTCTAGAAACGAATTTTCTATCTAAAAATGGCAAGGCCTTGAAATAGTCACAACATGAGATGTTTGCATTCTGGTCTTTAGAGACCATGGATTCAAGTGTACTTACATCCCATTTTTAAGTGTTTCATTCCAAAGACTTAAAAAATCATTCTGCTTTTGTTAATGAAAACAGGTTCTCTTGCACAGACACTTGCTCCAAGGAACTAAAGCTTTAAGACAGGCATATTTAATGAAAGTACAATGGTTAACTTGTGTTGTCTTATAGTTAACTTTTGTTAACTATGTTAAATAAGGCTGAGCCATAGATCTGTGGGAAATAGCATCATTAAACAGCAAATTTGGCATAAACTGATCTTCTAAGGAATGAGAATATTTGTCAAGTCAAATCAAGTCTTACAGACTGTTTTAGACACAAAAAAAATGAAGAGGGAATGTCAGAAATGTCAAAACACTTCTCAGGAACATCGACACCTTGTATCCTCATTTTCCAAATAAGAAACTGATATTTTCTATTTGGAAAGGTATTTTTTCCTTACAAATTGAACTGAGGTTCATAAAGGAGGTGTAAGAAAGAGTTAAATGAACTGACAATTAAACACAAGGAATTGCCTGAAGCCAGCTGGTCTTGGCATTGTTTTTTAAAACCAAAATCTTCAAATTCATAGTAACTAGCTTCAAGGAAACCCATAGCTTCTTAGCTGTGAGTAGTTTAAATTATTAAGAAGGATTTGCCCCCCTAAATTTGACTGCCAGTTCTGACAACATTTCCTCGATGACCTTGAGTACATCACTCGACAATCTGTGCTTCACCTTCCTTTTCTATATACCTGAATTTCACTTGGATTTTATTGAAATCATCTCATGTCAAGAATACCATTTACCATAATGGATTGTCATTTACTTATCAGTTTATCTGTGACAAGGCTGCCCTGTAATGTCATTGTCATCTGATTAACTGGGAAAGTAGAGGTTTACATGTATTTTTATCCTAGTATGGATTACAGCAGTTTGGTGTTGTTATTTCCATTCCTCTAAGTAATCAAGTGGTTTCTGTAGCGTGTTTGTAAGCATTCCTAAACTGCTCAGCTCACACTTGCCCCTTGGTGTTTTCTTCAAAAATCAAAAAGTTTTATTTAACTTTGAAAATTAATAAAGAGAAAGGCTGTTGAATGCACAGTGCAGCACATGACTCCTTCCCTGCTGAGGAAGGTCTCTTGCCCGACCTACTGCATTCCCATGCTTTTTGCTTTCCTCTCAAGGAAATTGAGTGAGTTTCCACAACTGAGCTTTAACCACCAATAAAACACCAACCCTCTGGCACAGGCTATTACCAGCAAGGCAAAGCAGCTCACACAGAAGCAGGTACTTGTGCCTAATCTGTGCTCTGGGACTTTTCAGAAGTTTTGCAGCATCAATTACTGGGGCTAAGCCATCAGGAAGGTATTTACACACAGCAAGTTTCCAAATTCACTTGCTTTGTATGACACTTGGTGGTCACATGGGCTGCCAGGTGGCACAGGTCAGGGAGACAACATGAGGCCTCTGCTCCCAGGGGACTTGTGAGGGATGCAGTCTTGCTGCAGGGCACAGCAGCAGCCACAAGTAGTGCAGTTTCTCAAGCATTTGATGACAAAAACTCTCTCTTCCAACAACAAGCAAGGAGCAAAAATATTAGACAATTCCCAGTATCTGTGGGTTTCATTTTGTAACAAATGGAAGAATTTGGCTCCTTAACCATAAGAATCTGAACAAATGTGTTTATCTAAATTACACACAGATTATTTTCTATAATGCAAATGACCTCTTGCCACATTTGCACTGTTTCTAGGACCAGGAAAACCATCCTACTCTGTCCTGCCTCAGCTCCCAAAGAAAACAGCCCAGGGACTAGTCTCTCACATCCCCACCATTAAACTCTCCCCCAGCAGGATAGCCAAGTCCAAATCATCATATGGCAACAGCTCCAGGCAGACACTGGGTTGCCCAGCAGAGCACCAGACTGGCCCAGCCAAAGCCCACATCCAGCCCCTTGCTCTGGCTCCAGTTCCTGTACCGCTACTGGAACACCTTGGGGGCACCAACAAACTTACCTGGGAGGGAAAGAGAGAACATCACTGCGCCTGTCTCAAGGATGGGACACTACATCACACACTCAAGGCCTGTGGGAGAGGCAAATAGAGGGCCAGGGCACTGTCCAGACCTCAGCACCTTTGTCACAATCTGTCCTATGAAAATGAAGAGCCTCAGTACACATCCTACAGCCCCTCCGCAGTACAAAGCCTGACAGCAACACTTCAAAAGCATGAAGGGGTAAATCTTCAGCTGATGTGAATTTAATCAAACTATGGCAATGAGTACCAGGAGAGGCTATTGACCACACTCAAAATCACACACACACAAATGAGAAACTAAGGTGAAACTCAGGTGACCTGCAGGACCTACCATCTCTTTGTGGAAAGCAGAGTACCTACTACAGACTGGGTTTTGATAGGTGATTTCATAGCTCAAAGACTATCTGTTTCATAATTTTCCAGTTTGTGATACCAACAAATTGAAAACCATTTCTTCCAAGCAGAAGTACATATGTATTTTTGGGGATATTTTTTTGTTAAACATTTTAAGTTAGATGATGTGTGGTTGAGGGTAATGGGTTATGGGTTAACTTCATCATTTTTGTTCAGTTCCAGCAATGATACCTCACAAATTCTTAACAGGACTCCAGTTAAGACTACAGGCTTAGCTGCTTTGCTGAACTGAAGGACAAGCAAATTATTGAATTTGCAAAGCAACTTTCTAGAATTCTTCCTGGAACAGAGGAACAGAGGTCAGAAGAAGCATGAACTTCCTTTTCCATCTGAATCCACACTTCTTTCTTCTTCTTTTTTTTTTTTTTAATTAGGACTAGATCCATATTTTTTTATTCCTTCCTGAAACAGTCACAGAATGTCTTCTATGATCTCATTCTCTTACAGAAATAAAAAGTATGCTTAAATCCATAAAATATGTGCTTAGCATGAAAACCCATAAATTTGAGTAGATATTGTTCCATTTGCTAATACCTCTTTCAGCAAAGGACCATGATTGTGGATGAGGGAATCTCCCCAGGTTTCCAAACTATTAATACATATTTTTAACAGGGCATGGTACTTTTTTTATACAGACACTGTTTTATAAGGCCAATAAATAGTCATATTTATTTGCAATAGTCATATAAGCTTACTTTTAAAGACACACATTCAATTCCTGTTGAAATCTACAGCAAATTTGTGATTGAATTCTATGCTAAATGTTCAGCACCTGCCTCCCTCCACTGCATGCCAGTATGGACAACCTTTCATTCATGTACTTAAACTGTGTTTAGAACCTCCCACAGGTGTTCTGAAGACACCACAGAAGACTGATAATTAGTTCACATGCTACAGCTTTTCTTGGAAGTATACAGCTGCACAGTAGTATTTGCAGGCTTCTTCTTTGTCACTGCTAGGTACCACCACATCTCTCTATTCTTGCTGGGCTCTTCCTGCTATTATGATATCCAGATTTTAACATAAAAATACCTTGATTTTAAATAGATTAGAGGAAAAAGTTTTATCAAAAGACCAAGTTTTTTATTGTACTTTCAATGAAATAAGTTAATTTGAAACATGAAGTAGCCCTAGTCTTCAGGAAGTCCATCTCCCAGAATAAAATCTTCCATTTTTTTTAGTGTCTATTCCAGGCAAAATCCCAAAGAATTTGGTGGAAAGTCATCTCTTCTGACTCTAAGGTTTGCCCTCCACTGATTCAATAATACAGATGATCAAGCTGTCAGAGATGTCTGAACACACACATTTGCTGTGGCAGAGTGGCACAAGCAAGACACATTAACATCTATGCTGCCGCTACTGTGCACAATCCAGCAGAGAAGATTCTTAAGCAAGAGGGATTTTTCTTTAGAGATTTTATTTGTCTCAGGCTGGCTTAAAGAACATTTTCTCAGAGCATAGGCCTCTTTTTATTCTTTTTTAAAATAGTCATTACCAGAGCAATATCTCTGCAAGAAAAATATATGGTAAGATAAAATAGATTTGAAAATTTATTTTCTTTAGAAATGTGGTGTTCTCCAAAACTGATATTGATTTTTTTTTAATTTGTCTTGAGCAAGCACTGCTACATGCATTTTGACTGGTTATAAAAACCAAGCAAGAATGACTGCCAGATATTTGAAATGTACATCTTTTCCATTACACCAAGATGAATACTGCCCTCTGCTATAAATACAGGGTCTGGTAGCATTCCCATCAAAGTTCCAGGCAAATTTCCCATTGACTTTAACAGTGCAACCGAAGGCCTTTACAGAACAGACAGAGCACCTTTTTATTTCTGGATAGGAAATAGAAAAACCTGAGTACCAAAGTTTTTGATCAAAAAGAAAACAAACACACCTTATGGGCTTTTTAATAACTTTTTCCCCAAAAAAAGCAGTAAAGTTGGTCAGGAATTATTATATGTTTGAACAGAAGGCATACTTTCTTTCTAGCCAGGCATTATATCATTCAATCTCTGAACACAGAGATGTAATATAAAGTAATAAAGAGGAAATACAACATAAAGTAAGATTCAGACATATTAAATTGCTTAATGAAAACACAAGAAAAAGACTGAGTAGAAAATATGGTTTCCTTTATTGAGAAAAATTCCCCTTCAAAAGCTTAATCAATAATAGCATTCGTATTTTCTGACTTATTTTTTACTTTTTTTTTTTTTAGAAAATTATTAAATATCTTTAATGAATATAGATTGTCATCCTTCTGCAGCCTGGCCTGGCAGTATCCTGGATAGATTGCTCTCTGCCTACTCTGTTTCCCCTATGGTGCTGACTGTTCTAAGCAGCACATTTCACAATTTAATTTCAGATCACTTTTGTCAGTGACTTCTAGCCAGTAAATGTAAATACATATTTGCAAATATACCTGGGGAAAAGGAAATCCTATAGGATCATGCTGCTGATAATTTGGAGATGAGTTGAACACTTGTTAACACTTAACATTTTTATTCTCTTGTACTGCAGAGCAGATTGAGGCTATGAGAGTTTTGTAGACAAACAACCAAGATTATGTTTCCATATTCTTTGACCCTAATCCACTGTCCACAGGCTACTAAATATCTGGAATATAGTGACCAGGATGGTATCCTCTGGGGATGAGGTGCTGAGCACAGAGCAGGAAGGGTGCAGGTGGCTCTCAGCCATATGAAGATATTTAAAAGTTTGACCACTCCCAGATTAGCCCATTTCCTCTCTATTTGTTCTATGACCTGACATCAAGACAGCAATCCCTACACGTATGGGAGAACTGGTGTTTTGGACAGCAGATATCAAAAAAATGAGACCAGGGCCAGCAGACAAAATAGAAAATTTGTGGAAGTTGAAGGTCCTCCTGGGCTGGTACCTGATTTCTATCTGGAAGTCTTCCAGCACAGCATCCGTGCTTAGGTTGTACCAAATCTTTGGCAACTGGTCCCCAGCTGATTTAAAAAAAAAATGCTTTCATGCTGACAAAAGCTTCCACAGGGTGTGTGATCTGCAAACAGCCAGATCTCCACATTTCCCCACCCCAAACCACTGGAGATTAAGCCCAAAACTCTTCTTCCCTGGATGATACCCATGAGTTCTCTTGAGGGATTACTGAAAATTAGTGAATATCATCTGAGGCTCCTTTAACTGTACTTCATAAATAAGGAGCAGGAAAACAGCAGTGTGCAGAGTGCAGTGTCTGCTGAGCTGCAGACTCAGCAGACACTGCACTCTGCCCACTGTTGTGAGAGCTGCACCCAGGGCTGGCTGAGCAGCAGCAGGCAGGTTGCTGAGCAGCAGCAGCACCCAGGGGGGCTGCAGCCCCCCATATACTACACATGCCACACAACACCAGCTGCAGCGTGGGAGCAACTTCTGGAGATGCTTTGGGTGGTTGTGCTGGCATGAGAGAAGTCACAGAAGGGGGACAGACAGAGAGTAAAACACCACAGAGCATAGAAGTAATCTTATTTACATATCTGAGTTAAATCTGGCTAGTTTCTAGAGTATCACTACAGGCAGTTTGCAAGTATCATCTGGAGCATCATCTCCTTCCAATATAAACCTCTAGTGATGGTTTATAAACAGAAATGCGGTCAAGCTAGAAATAACCTGTCACACAAAATGCTGACATCTCTAAATACCAAGAGTATCTGAGAGATATTTTTTCTCATTAAAAATATTGCATTTGTTTTTCTCAGAGGAAGTAGAAATCACAAGAAAAATCAACATTACATTACCTAATCTTTCTCATTTTCATTTTTAATTCCCTCAGCATGGGGCTGAGATAGCTCTGCTCCTTTGCACTGAGTGCCATGACAACCACCAGACCCACCCGGTATCTGCACTGCCATTCAGCTTGTTACCTGAGGAAAAATGTACACACCAAATGCTCAAACTCTTTTTAAACCTATTAAATATAAATAACTAATATGATCTGACCTAGATAGCTGAATGTAATGTACCATAACATCCCAATATAAAAAAAAGACCCGTAGTGTAAATGCTTTTATAAATGTTATGGAGACTAAGTAAAGTTGCTACAATGAGTTCATCAGTTTTATTTTAAGAGACGTTTTCCTTACACAAAATATAAATATAAATGTTTTCAATATCAAAAACAGGAGCATAGCGTTCAAGAACTTAGGTATTCATTGTATGCTATAATTATAAATTTCCATGAACAGTGTAGTTAAAGCATTTAATACATATGTACTTTTATAAATTATATACATCATAAATCTGGATAATTAACATCCCCAGAGAAAAAGTGTATTTTAAGTTGCCCTTAAAGATCTAGTTTTTGCACCTTATTGGAACCTAAAACTCAGATGAAAAATACCACAGCGTTTAGCAGTATTTGTCAACAAAACAAGCTGTAGTCACATGCACACTCAAACACAAATAAGCAAAATAAATATATATTAGTTCCTTGCCACTAGCCATTACACAAACATCATTTATGAATAGGTGCATCTAACTCAACCATCAATCTTGTGTTTTCCTTTCATCTTGTAGTTTATCAATATGCTAGAAATCCCATGGGATACCAAATGTCCATTTTGCAGTTGACGTGCAAATACCAACAATATATCCAGTTTTACTTCTTGTCCTTATAAATTATATTACAATTCTCACAGATAGTTTATTTAAATGTCCTAATGTTATCCCTAAGAAACACCATCATTCTGGCAGCTGGCCTTTGCAAGAGAAGGTAAGATTCTCATCTGAAAAATTACAAAGAGCTGTTAAGATCAAGCTCACACTCTTCAGCTGATGCAAGGCGTGCGTTTAATTACCACATCTTTACCTCTGCCAAATTTAAATGACTGCATCTCTTGTTGATACAGGAAAAATGCCTAGCAATTGCACCCTTAACCTAAAACTGCTTTAAAGATGAAGGGCTTGGAGTTTTCTGGCTGATCTCAACTTTATTCAGTTTAATTCTCATGTTCTCTAAACAGTATTTTCCCATTCTACTGCAGCTTTCTTCTCAAACATTTCTTCAGTCTTCTTCCCTTGTATCACTGAATTCCCTAAGCCTTTATTTTCTATTTGATTTAATTTTTGTCCCTTAAATGTCTCTCTTAATACTTAATTGCTTTTTCAGTTCCCCAGATAACATTCAGAGACGTTCAAACATTAATGGCCTTGCTTCCAGCTACTGACCAGCCATATAAATCTGTTCACACATCACAACTCTCTTCATGAAAATTGGGTTCAACTCTGTCCTAAACTTCAATACAAAATCTGTTTGAAATCTGCTGATTTAAACCAGTGTGCCACAAAAAACCACAGTTGTCAATGCAAACCACCCACCTTCATGACCCTAATGTTTTGACACATTTGAATCTGTCAGGAAGTGCAAAACAAATGAATTTCATTTGTAGCTGGGAGAAAAATAAAATTCTTTTGGGTGGGGCTTGCCCCATAAACTAATTCCATTAGATTCAGCATTGCCTTTCATCTGGTACCACATCCATTCATCTTTTGCTCAGAAACAGGAAGAGGAGGCTGCTGCTTCTGCCATCCTTGATTCAGACCACATGAACCCCAGCTCAAAGAGGCCCAAGTTGGCTTGGGGCTGGAATTTGGTCCACAGGAGCTGACAAAATTACTTTTTTCTCTGCTTGAGATCGAACTACTTGCACAGAAGTGCAGCAGAAAGGAGGACTGTAGGAAAACTTAACTAAACTGCTTTTACATGTTGTCCTCTGCAATGTTCTACAATCTGTCATGTTCTTATTTCTCTCCTTCATGACAGTCTAAGTGGGGAAAAAAAAAGATAAACATTTAGCTAACATGTGAGATCATCTCAATGATTTATTATTGGGACCTTTTTTTTATTTGTTTACAGCTGTTGCAAGAGAATTCCTTTCATTAAAGGATCACCTGGGCATGACTTCGAACAGAAAATATATTAACTGGAATTAAGTATGAAGACTACCAGGTATGCAGCACTGTGCCATAGAAATGTATTGTTATCTGGTCACCTCCTGCATGTTACCCCATATTTTTAAAGTTTAAATGAGCATCTGAAAGAGGAAATTGATGGTATAAGACTGAGAGAAAAAATATGAAAAAAACAAAGTATCAAATAATCCCTGCTGAAGATATTTCTAAACAAAAAGACAACCAGAGAAATGAAGCCCCATATATGACTCAGAATTAATTTCACTTGACTATTTATTAAATATATGTGCATTTCTATGAGCATGAAGAGAAGAGTATTTCCAGCAAGGGAGGAAGACTGACTGAATGACACACAAGCACCATTAGCCACAGCCCCTGGGAACCCAAACCAAACAGATCATTGCTCATATAAGAAGAAGAAGGTAAATAGGGTAGAAAATGTAGAAGTTTGACAAACTACAGGACTATGGTCTGACACTGCAGAGGATAATAAGCAAAAGCTAAAAAGGACAGTAAGTGATGTCAGTGGTAGAGAAATCAGCTGCATTACAGGCAGAGGTACATAGTTTTGGAAATTTCTTATTTTGAAACGAACATTGAACTGGTTTTGCTGAACCAGTATCTATCAGCTCTGGAGTAGTGTTTCTTTTACAGGCAATATTTCTGAACTGGGTTTCAACTAAGGGTATTGGCAAACACCAGTGTGGATAACATAGGCAGATCCATTCTGGATGTGTTTGTGGAAGCACAGGTATACACATGCCACCCAAATTTCCCAAATATTTCAGACCCAGGTGAAGATTATAGGAATCCAATGTGTGCCATGTTTGCATTTCAAACACTGATCATGTGTATCCTGCCCCCTTCTTCAGCAAATGCAATCCACAGGAAAACAAGATACAACAGAGCTGTGTTCTTGCATTACAGCACACTAGTATTAAGGCTTTTTAGGGCTTCTCTGCCTCTTACCTTCAACAAAGTCTTGAGTCTATCAGTGGGAAACCTTGTTTGGGGTTCAAAAGAAGGGAACAGGAGGTTTGGTATGGTATTTGCTATGTACAATGTATGTGTGAGAAAGAAAAGATAATCAATTTCTACCACATTTAAGTGTAAGGACTTCGGCATCTTTAATTTTCCTCCTCCCTCTATCACCTCTATAAAAGCAAGGCGGCTTTTCAATGTGTTATTTTTTGTCTTGTTTTTTCTTCATTTTCCATGCACTATTCCTCTGGCATTCTCTCTGTCACAAAAATCAATAGATACTAATATCATTACATTATATTAGGGGGTGTTAGGGGTGTGAGCTTTGCAATAACATAGCTTCTGGACACATAGACATGCAGTTTATAATTTGTCATGTATCTTTGACCAACTCTTTCCCCCTTTGCTCTCTTACATACCTCCCAGGACCTCATGCTAAGACCAGACAGTGCTGAGACACCATAATGCATATCTTTGTTTAATGTGACTCAATTGGTCAGGAAAACGTTTCTGTTCATACAAATAAAAAATTACCTTTGCTAAATATTACATTCACTTGTACAAGGCCTAGGAATAACAACTTGCTCCTTTGTTTGTGAGACAGATATATGTAATACTTCTACTCAAAATTCAATCATTAAACCCACTGTGACAGTAAGTTTTGACACATGAAAAATGGACTTCTTGTTTCATGGTATCTTTTCAGACTGCACTTCATATGCACTGCATTACAGGGAGCAGTTATGTTGCAAGAATATTGTAATACTCCGTTTTATAGCTATATTATGAAATAGTGCAAAAGGAAAGGAAAATGCTTTTTCAGTAGACCACCAAGACAGTATTGCACTTTGAGAGAATAAATAGTCCAGACCCATGCAGCATTCAAAAATTGCTCCTCTGCACAGTCATGGGTTTTATTTAGACATTCAGAGCAAGGAATATTCTGCTGTAAAAAATATAGATACCACTAGTTACTGGGAAACAAGTCTTTTATTAATGTTTTTTAAGACAGTTTTATGTGTCTCCAACATATCATTGACTTGATTTGCCATAAATACATTGCTGTTTCAACTACCTTGAAAACAGTAACAAAACCCAACAGAACGGTCAGTCAATAATGAAGATACACACATTACTGCCTCACAAGTAGCTCAAGGCTGAAATCTAAACTAAAAGAGAAAATAATTAAAGCACTAGATTGGAATTGCTCATTTTAATGCTGTCTAACCCATCACAAATAATACAAAAAATTCTCTTGTGATTTTGAAATCACTACACATTTTAAGTGAATGAAAGAGGTGATGAAACATTACAAGGAAAAAGAGAGGCAGGCACATGTCTTTTTATATGATAGGAGAGTATTTGTACTATGTCATTATCATTTGAGAGGAGAGGTATTTATCTGACTCATCAGATTTGATAAGGAGGAGAGAGGTGATTCTTCCTTCAGTGAATAGAAAACATAGATATATACAGATTTTTCTTAACTTACAGCTACAAATATACTGCATGCCTTCTCCTAATAGCTGGTGATGCAGTTTATAAGCTTCACTTCAGAAAGAGCAAATCTAATATCCCCAGTAAATGTTCAGGAATTTTGCAGTGCTGATGACATAATGTATCTCGACAAATGTGACCTAGAGGCACTGCAGCATGGCAGATACAGTATGTGCACAGCCTCTGGATACAGCATGTGCAGGTGCCAAGGAGGAGAAGCAAGAAAATCCTTTCCCTTTAGCACATTCACATCATTCCCATTTCCTGAAAGACAGGATAAGCACATACACCAGCTCCTACAATGCAGGGGAACAAAAAGGGTCCTTTAGCTGTAGCAGTAATGGGAGAATCTCAGTGTTTCTCTTTGCTTCATGATATGGAAGAGCTGTCTTGCAACTGAGGTCAAGATTGTAAGCAAGGTTAATACCAGTCTCCTAGTGTTAAAAAGTGAAGATTCCTGGAAAATGGAGAAGAATTTTCACATACTCTTTCAAAATAAAATTCACCTGTGAGGCCTTTAGAGACTCTAGTGCTTCACTTCTTCAATATGGCTACAAGTATTTCATCTTGTTTCTACAGAATGAAGAGGAACAGGTAGAGGTAACATACACAGATCCTTTACCTCTCAAGTTATTTAGAACAGATGGATTTGAAGTTTCCTTATTCATCCTCAGAGGAGTTGTCTAAGGAGTTCAATATTCACAGTTATGTATTTTTAAGCAAAGCACTTAAAATTATATCAGTAGCATACATGTGGGTGTTTTGTGCTCTGTTTATATAAAAGCCCATTCAAGTAACTGTGTTTCAGCCTTTGGGAATGGCAAGAAGGAAGGCTTTACTTGATGAACTGCACAGAGTTACAACTGAGGAGTCCCTGCATACATCTCTAGCAATATAATTTTCATGTTCTTTCTTCAGCAGACAGCAGCATGGTCATTAGAGAATACATGAAAGAGTTTTCCAAAGCTTAATAGGCTTCTGCCTTTTACATCTATCAGTACCTTGCCCACAAGTACAAGCTTTTGTACTTGACTATGGACCCACCAGTATGGGTTTGATCTACTTTAGGTTTTCTAGTTTTCCCCACTTCTCATGTCCAAAGAGGATGCTTTCAAAGTCCTATCCTGCACAGCATCACCTGGAGTTCAAAATTCAAGGAGTTTTCAACTGGTGCTTAATTTTACCCTTTCACTTTCCCCATCCAGAACCTCCCTTCCCACTTCCCACTAGGCAAGGATGACAAGTCCATCATCATGCATATGTATTATTCTCAGCTGAATTCTGTCTTTGGCAATCAGACTGTGGTAAATAAAAGGTATGGCCTAAAGAGGATTCTGCTTTGGTTCTTATTTGCTTGTAAAGCAGAAAAGAAAAAAGGGATGATTCTTCTCTTTTTGCAGGAGATGGGTATCGAAAGAAATAATTTAGTGTTGAAATTCTTCATCTACCAATCTGGTATCTTTTGTAAAACAGGCTGTTCTCCAATACACTCATGTAACACAATTATATGATTGGTTTTATCTTTTTATGTGCATTTCTTTCTTCCCGATGGCAAACTAATCATTAGACTGTGCACTTGTGCAAAGCAACCTCTTGGACAAATTCTACTTGAGAGCTTTACCAAATTATAGTTGTATTTTAATAAGCCCATGATCCAACAGACAACAAAGTAACAAAGTAAACAGGAAAAGCTCTGCTGGAGCCAGACTCTCTCTGGGCTTTACAGCTGTTTCTGTATGTAAAATTATTAGTACATGTTTACATATTCATGCATGGGGGAGAACAAGTTCAGATTTAACTGTCAATATGTATATGTGCATACCACAGTACCTCATTTGTTGCTATTAAAAAAAACTAATAAACAAGGCTTTGTGAGTTTACTTTTCATTAAAAAAAAACTCAATAAACACAAGTGCTGGCTTTCTCCTGCTCTCAGCATGTAACCTCAACATAACTTATTCTACCCAGTGAAAATTTTCACTGTTTATCAGTTTAAAATTGATCCCTCTTTTCTTGTTTACTGTTGCAATAATGGGTCTGCAGCTGAAAGAAAAGAGGTTTATTCTTATAAATAAAAGAAACACCGTCATATTCATGTTAACATATTTCCCTGGTATTGTAGAGTTATGAAAATTGAGAAAGGGGAAGGGAGTTGCCATTGTGCAAATTTCTGTTAAATAGATAAAATAAGTCCATGAAGTATGGCTTCCCTGTTCTGGCAGCTTCTGCCTCCCTGTATTCCACTTATATTTTACTGAGTAAAATCGTCTTCTACTACACCTCTCTGTCTTGGTAAAGCAATATCCTGCTGGTCAAAACATTAAGTATTGCTGAAGTCATTGGTATCTCAAGGTATTCAATATCTCATTTAGACTCTGATCCAAAATATACTGAGATAACTGATGCATTCCTCTTACCAGAGTACAATCACATCACAATCACCTGGGCAGGCTCTTTTTCCACCAGGTATTCTGTAATGCTCTACACCATTTGCACTGAACTCAACTGTTCAGAAATCGTGGTGTTGACATGTGGCTAGGAAATTCCTTTATACCCAAGCACAACTGCATACTGCTGGCTAAGGCCACGCACCCTTAAAGTCAAAGATGACTCTTCTAGCAATATCACGGGGAGCTGGAATGATTCCTTTGGTCAGCATATCCTGGCCTGCAAAACCAACAGTATCTGTAAGCTGCTAAAGTTGAAATCTTCAGAGGAAAAACAGATTTGTGTCACATGTTCTAGCACAGTCACAAAAAATTTTCACCTACTCAAGTGAGTTCCAAGTGTCCTTCTCCAAAATATCTCTTCTACTCTTTGTGGACTTTTCTAAATGTCTGGCTTATCTAAATTCACCACAGATAAAACAAAAGCAAATTAAAGAACTGCATTAGAAAGGGTAGTCCTATCCTCTTAAGTACTGATACTTATTTTATGGGAGTCCAGCAGAGGTCATATGAGGGACAGTGACTTCTTTTTGTACTTTTATCCCTCCATTCTCTCCCTTCTCCAGGAGCAACATAGTCTGCTATGGACAGGACAAAGATTGGAGTTGGAGTAGCTCTAAGGAGCTTGGCTCTAAGGAGCCCTGGGCTGCAGTCCATGATGTAGAATGGTCAAAAGCAGATGTAGAATGTTCAAAAGCAATTCAATAAGCAACTTGTCTCTAATGATACCCAAAACCTTGGGGACAGGCAGTTCCACCCAGACATGTTGGTCCAGTAAAGTACTTGTCTCCTGCTCCATCTGTGTAACCATTTCTACATGGTGAAAAACAATAGGGCTGAGCTGAGCTTACCACCTTACCCATTGGGAACTGCTGACTATAGAATGCCTGATATAACAACCCTAACACTGCGTGGAAAAGGGTTTTGATACTTAAAAAGTCTTCCCAAAGGTATTTGATTAAGTAGGTCAGTCTCCTGCCTAGTCAACACAGTTCCTTCACTTTACTACAGAGCAGCCATTAGGCTGCACTTTCAAGCAGTGTTTTGCCATTTAAATTATCTTACTGCATTAGGGTAGCAAATAAATACATGTGGCCTTTTACATCATTGGCCTTGCAAGTAGAAGTTGGTACCCAGCCTCCGCTCTCACTGAGATAACCTGAGCTGAAGATCTCCAGCATCTATCTTACAACATCTCACAAATCATGCTTAGAGCCTTCATAAAACCCTTTTCCTTCTTTGTTGCCTACATCTTCCAACCCATCTGTTTTTAAAGTGATACCTCTGAGGGGACGTGAAGGTTTGCTCTTACATCTTGCATCTGCCCAACTGCCACTTTACTGCACAACTTCTACTTTGCTGCATTCTCCAGCAGTCCATAAACCTGAGTTAAAAAAGGAAGCTCCTCTCTACAGTCCAGGTGGTTGACATTGGTTTTATCTCCCTTTCCCATATTTTAGGATATAATAATCAAATTTCCACAGAAGATCTATCCAACAGAACTTGAGATTTTAGTTTATTTTGAAAAATCAAGTGCATTTTATATTTACTTTCCTATTATTTTGGTATAATACCTTTTCATTTGAATAATCTTGGTTTCATTTTCTGCACTATATATATTCTTTTGTTCCCATCACCCAAGTAGCTGTTTAATGGTTAGCTACAAATTAGCATTTGCTTGATCTCAGGTGTCTTTTTGCCTAAAGAATTAGTGGTGCTTTTGACAATATATACTCGACAGGTATATTGTCTTGAACAACTCTTTTGACCTACTTGTTACCATAATGTTTGAGGTTTCTGTCAATGTGATTTCTCTTTATCATTTTTCTTCCCTTCCCTTTACCAGAGGCTGATTTTCTTCTAACAACCTATTTCAATTCAGTAAAACTCCCTTTATTTTTTAATTTTCTTAGGTTATTGAAGTCCCCAGATTCCAAAAACATTAATTTTACATTTTGTCAAATAGAAGGAAGTTCAGTAGTTTCAAACAGAACCAGACTGAATAATCTTACCTATGTAATGTCCTTTTCCCTTCACTTTGAAAAATTCAGCAACTGTAGATGAAATTCCTGTTCCTGTGACAGGCTGAAATGAAAATTAGAGTAAGCTTTATTTAATTAGATATAAAATATAAAACTCTCTGTCACTTTAAAAAAAATTATTCATATCACATTATATAAGCAACATGCAGACAGTCCTGATCCATCTAGTAGGCATTTTATTTTACAAAGACCCCAATCTTGCAATCCAATCTGAACAGAAGAGCCCTTTCACTTCCACTGAAAGCCAGTGAATCTATTAGGCACTAGGCTTATAGAGGTGTTCTGGCACTTTAAAATGCAGACAGGCTCATAACAAAATCTTTTAAAAAAGGTACAGAAAATGAATTCTCACTCCAGCTTGTTTCTTTGTCTATAACATAGCCCATTATGTTTTAGATGAAACAGGGCAAAAAAATTGAAACATAATTTTGGTTTACATAAAAAAAACCCCAAAAAACAGAGATTGAAATTTCTTTCCCATGAAACAAGAAAAGGATAATTTAGAGAATGTTCAGAGAATGGACATTTGTTTTAAAGACCTTTGAATCTGTGAGAAAACAATTCATCTCTCTGAACTCTTTCATGTTCAGAAATGTGATGGGTACTGCATCGTTTTCACTTCCAAACAATACCAACTGCAGGTGCTCACAAAGAGGTAAAGGCTTCATTTTGCATCTGCATCTACAATCCTTGCACCACTAAAGAACCAAGGCTGGGATTGCTAAATTCAGATTTTTAAAAGGAGACTATTTTTTGAAAAGCAGAGTAGCTTCATAGTCAATATAACATTTTTTAATCATAGAATCATAGAATGGCTTGGGTTGAAATGGACCTAAAAGACCATCTAGTTCCAATCCCCCTGCCACGGGCAGAGACACCCTGTACTAGATCAGGTTACTCAGAGCTCCATCCAACCTGGCCTTGAGAACACTTCCAGAGACAGGGCATTCACAACTTAATAATTATATAGTATTACAAATACACCAAAAAGGCAATTATCAGATTTTGATTAATTACTCTGAGTTTGAAGATTTACTTTCCAGGTAATTTCTCAGAGATGACTGCATTTGTCTTCAAGAGTAACAACACTTTCAAATTACTTTTTGTAGAATATGATAAAAACTTCACTAAGTTTTATCCAACACTGGAGAAAACCCAACTCAGAACTGGTAGTTGCAAAATGAATGAAAGGCTCCTTAGAATTAAAATATATTTGAATGTTTGGCTATATATGACACCGTCTATTCTAACTAGAAAGACCATAAATGGATATGTAATGATAAATTATTTTAAATTATCCCTTATCAAATACAGAAAGGTTTCTGTAAATACCATAGTGACTTTTTCTTGGAAAGAATAAATGTTTAGGAAATGACTGCAAACTAAGCTAACAAGTACAGACACAGAATAAGAACTCCTGAGATATCTCAAGCTGACTTTATAAATGCTAATTTATCAACTTCATAAGCTCACTCTGTAATTTACAGAGTGAGCTTATGAAGTTGATAAATTAGCATTCCAGGATCTCACTGGAAATCTCCTTTCCTCTACCATTATCCTCAGCATTAGCTCAAAGGCCTTTATCAAGACCTCCTACCCTGCAGACACAGTGCAGTGATCCCAGTCGTGCAGCTGAGAACTGAGCAAGCATGGCAGCTCTTGGCTAAATCACTGCCTGTATCTGTAATTGTTAGTGTTTCACAGCTGCCCACACTGGGCAAGGTCTGGCTTATTTCATAAGGGTTTGGTATCTACACTAAAACAAATAAAGAGAAACTTCAAAATAAAGATAAAATTATGCATCTTTATGGCATAACACCATCATACTTTTACAATGATTTTGAACATTTATAATTTAAAATTAGGAGTTAAGGAGGGAAAACGGCAGAAATTGTTATTACAAACTGTCTTGGAGAGGAAACTGATTACAAACATTTGAGAAGTCTTTCTAAACAAGACAATTTTATCCATACAAATTGTTGTAATTAGATATTCATTACCTCTGCCCACCACTGCTGAAGAAGCTAAAACTGCAATGGTTAAGGCTTTGAAGAATTGGCCATTCCATGTTCATATGGACTTTTACTATCTCTCTATGACTGATTGAGAATGTTTTCTGATTTATACTTTAAAAAAAAAGTTTAAACTGCTTGACAAATATTTCATTGTCCCTATACAGCTCACTGCTGCCACTTGTTTGGAAAAATGAAAGGTAAGTTGAAAAATGCACCTTTTCCATTTTCATCTCTAATTGAATTCTCTCTTGACCCCCTTATTCCCCATGGCTGTATTTCAGGTTTTGATGATAAGAAAAAGAATTTTGTATTTGGATAATACAATTTTATCACTTGCCTTCAGCGACCTTCAGCTCAATTTCCTCTCCCCAGAGACACTGTATATTATAGAATTGAATCAAATTCCTTATTCATAGAAAAAAAGTTCCAATTTAATCTGAATATTCAGCATTTTACACTGGTCAGGGTGATGGATGGCAAATTGAAATGCTTTTGGTTCAGGTAATCAAATGGTAGAATTCAGACTTGTATTGAAAAAAATAATGAAGTCTATTCAATATTCTCATAAGGTGCAAAAAATGCACATTACATGGTAGAACTGGGGTTTTTTCTTATTATCTAACCAATAACATCTCCACCACAGAAAGTATAGTAAAACATTAAGAATTTATGTAGGTTAGAAGATGTGAAAATCAGCCACCTTTGGGGGGAAATGCAGGCATCGTTGTAAGAGTGCTCAGATGAATGAGTACAAAACTGGGGGAAAAACAGACCTGTTCTCAGAATGTGCCTGCAATGTTCAGTGGTGGGTTACTGAAGCCTTTTAATATGTCTTAAATGCTTTTTGAGAATAAAACACAGCCCTTTTAATCACTTCAAGTTGTTTGATATACTAAACCACTGCATTGTTTCATTTCCATCCCTGAAAGTTTTGTCAAATAATGTCATCAGGCATCTCATTTTTTTCCAAGGACTATCATTTAATTTTGGAAAATCCTCTTGCTACTTGTGAAGTTCAACCCCAAAACAACAATTGATTTGAACAATGCTAGCTTGGCACCACACTATTGATGAAACTTACTTGGACATTTGGGCTTGGACAATATGTCTCCAGGAAAACAAGAGTATAATGACACTGCATAAATTTAGTTTGGCTTAAAAATTCCATCAATAGTTACTTTCCTCCCTTCTAGAGGTGCACGGAATTACGCAGTTTGATTTTCAAATCCTGCATACCAGTTATTTCTTTTCTAATTATTTGGAGTATTTAAGCCACAAGGAATGCCTATCTGTAGGCACCACTAACACTTAATCAAAAATGTGATGCAGCAACCTAAATGTTAAGGCACTGTGTTAAAAATAAGTCCTAGGCTGCCCTTACTGACTGTACTAGAATTTGTTCCTTCTCTATGTTTCTGCTCTCACTTCACACACATGAACCTGGTGCATAGACATTATCCAGGACAGGATGAGGGGAACTCCTGTTCAGAGAAACTTCCCCATACCTGGCAGACACACCTTCTGAACTGGGGAAGAACATTTTTCATCAATTTTCCTTCCTCCACATCACAAGTAAGCAGTGCTCAGACTTGATCTTCCTCTGGGGAAAGACAGAGCTCTGCATGATGCTGGGCATGCTCACAGGGAATTTGTGTTCTCTAAGTAACCTATGGGTGAAGTTTGCCTTATCAGCTTGTGCAGTTTCACAGGCACAGGGTAAAGATGGAGTGTGAGGCAAGTGCAAAAAATATGCACAGAAGCACTTTGAGGAACAGGATAAGTGCTCAGGCTATCAAGGATAATAGCTTTTTTAGAAATACTTACAAGTTAAAGCTCTTAATGTTGAACTAACTCTTAAATTAAGACATATGGGCAGGAAATGGTGAATGCTAGCAAGAACCTGTGACCCACCAGCAGTTGTGGAGACAAGAGCTGATCCTAAGAAGACACACAAATATATTCATTTCAGTCTGTTGTATTTTCAGGGTTCCCAGATGCAGGAAGGAATGATGCATCTGACTCCAGGTTCTTAGAAGGCTAATTTATTATTTTATGATACTATATTATATTAAAGAATACCATACTAAACTATGCTAAAAAATACAGAAAGGATACAGACAGAAGGCCAAAAAGATATTAAATAAAAACTCATGACTCTTTCCAGAGTCTGGACGCAGCTTGGCACTGATTAGCCATTAAGTAAAAACAATTCACATGAAACCAATGAAACAATCACCTGTTGGTAAACGATGTCCAAACACATTCCAAAGCAGCAAAATACAGGAGAAGCAAATCAGATCATTATTGTTTCATTTTTCTCTGGGGCTTCTCAGCTTCCCAGGAGAAAATCCTGGGCAAAGAGATTTTTCAGAAAATATGACAGTGACATCAGTCAAGCCCCAGATTAAAAAAAAAAAAAATTACGTTTTTTCAACTTTTCCCATAACAGCAATTGAGGAACCAAACATTACATGCACCACTGTATGGCATAAGGGTGGTTCTGCAATGGAAGTCACTAACAGGTACAATGATGAACAAGAAAATAAGAGCCCAAATACCCTTCCCAGGTCCCTTACGTCCTCTGGACTTGCAGGAATATTTATATTAAATATAAATATAATTAAAATGCACTATTTTATAGGTAAAAGTGAATAGATACCAAATAGATACACAAAGTTTGGGGTGTGTTATATAATCAGAAACACAAAAATTAATGTAAGATGTCACAGAAGAGGTGTTAAGCATGTGATATGCAAGTAATTCAAGTAGAAGCTTGTCCTCTGTCCTGAACAGGATGGAAAACAAGTGCATAGTTCTGACTAATCTATTATCTGCATTTCAAGGTCCAGAACTAAGGACATTTGCTGCATGAGTTTACTTCTGCTGAGTTATTTGGAATGTCTTTTGTGAACACCTCTATAAAAATATTAGAAGTGTAAAACACATATGACAGCAATTTTTACTACACAGTAAAAAGGAAAATTAGAAAAATATTTTAATTTTGTTGAAAAGTTGCATTCCAATCTTGTTTCTTCCAGAAGAGTTCTTAGTACCAGTCCTTGCAGAAGGGCTAAGTACTGTGTCAGGACAGTCAAGATATGTGAGGAAGTGCTTAAAAGTCAGGAAACAGCAGCATTGAAATACTAATACAAGCTAGTTTCATGTTACCATGGGGACTATTCCCAAAGGCCATATTAGCCTATAGCCACTAAGCCCCATGGGGGAACTTTCACAACCAAGGGATACCAACAGGCTCTTCTGGAGGGCAGTTCAGATCAGGAAACCAGCTCCAGCCCAGAGGAGTCTGCATCACCCAGATAAATTTAGCCACTGTGAATACTCTTCATACATTCAAATTACATTCTTTAGCTGCAATTATTTTGCCCAGGATCATGTGGAACATTATGCAAGCTTTGTCTTCTTCCAGTGTGCACTTTTCTCATTTCCATAATAGTCCCATATTGGATCTATACCTTGGCAGTTGCTGACTGCTGTCACATTCACTTCTTTTTTCAGCTGGTAGTTTTAAAGGTAAATGTTAATTACAGGGACTATTTCTCTAACCTTGTCTCTGGAACAGAATATTTAGTTGGGAACAGTATCGTTCATCACAGCTGCAGCCTATTTCATAAAAGCTCAAAAGCCAGACTCCTTGTCTGCTACATATGCTGCCTCACTGAGGACTGCGGGAGTAAAGCAGCTCAGCCAGCCATTGTTAGTGCCCCTCCAGTGCTCCTTTCGGATCAAAGGACAAACATGGTTGTGACAGTGTGCAAAATACTCTGGCCCAGCGCTCAAGAGGCTTTTGTTCTTCGTCTGTGCGCTAACCCCAGTGAGCCTGGAGAGGAGAAGAGGTTCCCATGTTAGCTGGCACAGCAGCGTGAGCCGCTGATACGCTCTGAATGCACGCCAGCTTGGGTAGCAATTTAATAAAGCAGCTGAAGCTAATGCCATTTTTTGGCACCACATAAAAGAGTTTGTTGTAGGGTCACATATATGCATATAAAGGGTCATGTACCAGCAAATTTTCAGGAAATAGTAGACATGCACATTATTAGACTGAATTGCTGTCTGGCTCCAATATCTAAAATATGTAGCCAACTCTTAACCCTACGTCTCAGCATTCTGATGCACTTAAATCAGAAAAACGTGTAGGGTTTCTGTGTCTTAAGTGAAGTTTATAGAGTAGGAGAAGAATACCAAGAAAGTAGCACCAGATTCTATACAAAAAATACTTGAAGAGCAATACTGCTGGAATTAGTGCCACTACTGACACAATATTTTGATTAAAAAACACTTTTCAAAATCTGAGATTGCCTCTAAAACCTCGATTTTGAAGAAATTAATCTGGGGCTCTTTTTTTTATTAGGATTTTTGAAGCAATGATTTTGTATTTCCAATACTTTCTTTGCAACTACAAGGACTCCTTTTAACATGCACATTTAATGGAAGATAACATTATTACATAATCATGGGACTCTCGAGCTTTATAAGAAAAACAGTAAATCTTATTAAACTTGTGATAAAATTATTGGTGTTGGCAACCTTGCAGACATATGCCGAGAGCTGCACAGTGTTTTCCTCCTCTAACTACTGTAACTAAAAGGACTTTAATGAGAGCAAAAGAATGTAGCTCTGTCCGCCCAGAATCTTTTGGAATTTTCACTTTTCCCTAATGAAAATGAAAACAAATACTTTTCTTTTTTTTCCTGTAAGCTTTTACAGACATCTGAACTGACTTTCATAATGAAGAAGGATTAAGCAAACTCAGGAAAATTATAAATGTGGTTTGTATTAGTGTACTAATTAGCTCATAAATTTAGAAATAGTTAATCTTTTAGTTTTGCTGAATGAAAATAGCGGTCAAATCGCAGATCAGATCTTGTAAATGGAGTAATGCAGCAGTGAATTAAACCCCTCAGAGCATAGGTGTCTGATCTCATAGCATTATGAAAACTGGAAATCTTGCTACTGACTTTGAAGAGCACAAGGTGAATTTAGCCAAAGTTGTAAAATATTACTCAAGCAGCCAGATACTTAGCAAATAATAATAAAAACAATGTGATTTATTAGGTGTGTACTTCTCATTGTATTGTAATCCAACAACTAACTATATTAATTATTTTTAGTTCCGAGAGCTAATTAGAGCAGTGGTAGCTGGCAAAATTCTGTGGTTTACTGCAGTTTCTATTTATTGCATGTATTTATGTACATGGATATTCAAAAGAACCTGCCCTATAAATATTCATGTTATTACAGAAACAGTTGTGGATACCAAGTAATAAAAATATACTTGTCCATTACACGATTTACATTTCTTTAGAACTGCCAAAGTAGAAAAATAGTAGAGGCACTGTTTTACACTGCCCCATTGATAATCTGATGAAGACTGCTCTGATGAAACAAAGAAAAGTAGATTCTATCCCAAAACAAGTTTAGGTCTCAGCTCTTCAGACTGGGTCCTAGCCAGGTGATGGAGATGCAAGAGCCAAGCACCTGGGCATGGTAGCAGACAAGTAACTGGCAGACATTACAGGCTGCTGGATACAAGAGCTCAGAGTCTTCTCTCCCCTTTAATGATTGCACCAGGACAAGGTTAGAAGAGAACCGGGCTCAGTAACACTCAGCGTGGAGAATGAATGGACTCCCATTCTCACACCCCATAAACATCCTCACGCACACCTTGTTAAACACCACCCCAGAGACTGCATTTCAAGCAGTTTTCCATAAACTCCATGTGACCTGGATACAATGCTAGATAAAACCATCGGATAAAATACAGCACTAGAAGTATGTGAACCTGGGATTAGAAGATCAGGGTGACTTAATACAGAACCAGCCTTCACATCTGGACTGCTGTAAACATTGTTCAGTCCAAGGCCCCTGTGGAAAAAAACAACACACCAACAGTAATTCAGTAAAATGTAAAAGAACTGCTCATTGCTAGAGCCCTGCAGTGATATGCAGTAGGAATTAATCTAAAAACATGATGGCAAACAACTGCTGAATCAATTTTCTTCTTTGGCTTGTAGTGCACCTGCTCTTACAGTATCTACATTTTATACTCTTTTTTTTTTTTTTTTTTTTGCAGAGATGTAATATTCCTACATTAAACCAAGTGCTCAACTAAGGAGAGAGCCAGGGACACGGCCTTATTCTAACTACATGGTGCATGTGATAAGGAGAAAACAAAATGTGTCTGCAAGTACAGAATGTTTAAATGCCTCTACTCATAACACAAGCTGGAATTCTATCTCTTATTTGCTCTTAAGGAGTTGTGCACCAGCAAGCTATTAACCAGATCCTATATTACTGCAGTATTCTACCTCAAGGTGGTAGGAGACAGAGAAAATTCAAGCCTCCCATCTCAAGATTAGGCTCTTTGGAGAGCATTGCTGGCTGCCAAACATGTGCACCAAGTCAGCATTGCTAACATATCTTTGCCTGCTTATGATGCTACTTCTGGAGGCCATATGACCTATAGTTCACCATTCCAGCTCTATTTTTGGTAAGCTGCTGCAAGACAGGATGGAGTGGTATAGTTAGCTAGTATAGGTACATAGTCCAATGGATTACCATTTACTACCATTTTCTTAATATCTATCTTCATTTTAAATGATGCAGCATAAGGCATGCATCTCTTCATTCCCCCACAAATTAGTACCAGGACTTGTAATCTGAGTGACAGTATGTTAGACTTCATCCTTCACTTAGTGGAAAGCAACATTTAAACTCCTCTGAAGTGTTTCTGACTGCATACCATAAGCAGGTTTACAAGGAGCATCACCTTGGCAGCACAGCCTCAATGAACTCACTGGGCCAAACTTTTCAATAACAACAACTTAAATAAAAGTGACTGGTTTGTCAGAGTATTCAGCACACCTGCTTCCAACTAAATTAGCACATCAGGAAATCGGGACACTATTATTTTAGTGCTTATATATAGGTTAGAACTGGACTTCACATGCCTAAATTTCAAAGTTGTGAAATATGTCAGCAAAAGCATTATAAAAGTATGACAAAAACAAAAGCTTAATCAAAATGCAATATTGTCGTTAAAGCAGAATTCAAAAGAGGTACTGTAGTTCTCTTCCCTAAGTGACAGGCTATCATGGTTTAACCCCAGCCATCAACCAAATACCACACAGCTGCTCCCTCATTCCCCCACCAGCAGGATCAAGGAGAGAATTGGAAAGGTAAAAGTGAGAAAACTCATGGATTGAGGTAAACACAGTTTAAGAGGAAAGGCAAAAGCTATGCACACAAGCAAAACAAAACAATGACACGAATTCACTGCTTCCACGGGCAGGCAGGTGTTCAGTCATCTCCAGGAGAGCAGGGCTCCATCATATACAGATCAGTGACTTGAGAAGACAAGAATCATCTCTCCAAACATCCCCCTCTTCCTCCTTCTTCCCCCCTCTTTATATACTGATCATGATTCATATAGTCTGGAATATCCCTTTGGTCTGTTGGGGTCAGCTGTCCTGGCTCACAATTTCCCACGCATCCATAGTCTGCTCATCAGCATGCAGTAGGAAAAGCAGAAAAGGCTTTGGCTCTGCACAAGCCCTGCCCAGCAATACCAAAAACATTTCTCCATTACCAACTCCCTGTTCAACACAAATCTAAAGCAAGCCCCACAACAGCTCCTGTGAAGAAAATTAACCCTACCCCAGATAAACCAGCACAAAGGCACATGAAAAGCTCCAGAATAAGGACTCAGAAAGATCCTGCAGTGAACTGTATTTTGATCTTGGGCACATGTTCCACCTCAAATGGCCAGTCTGTTTAAGGATGATGACTCTGCTTTTGAGACTGGATGAGAGTACATCTGACACAGCCCTGTGCAAGCAAGTAAATATAATACTCCAAAAACATTTATTCTAGCTAACTTTAGACTCCTAAAATGTAGTTATGTATGCTTCAAATACTAATTGAGATTCTTATTAAGTAGTGGAGAGGAACACTTTTAAGTCATGTTACAGCTGATCTGGGTTATATGTCTCCTTCTGGATAACATTTATCAGGCCTTAGAAATGTTGCTTTAGCACAGGGAGATTGGAGCCATCTCTTTATTTCCTGTATGTCTAAGTTGTACAGACCCAAGGTTATCAGAAAGAAGCCCAAGTGTCACTGCAAAATGCTGATTAGGAATGGAAATATTCCTTATGAACACCACTGCCCTGTGTCACTGTACACAGTGACAAATAAAGGCAAAGGAAGACTTTAATACTTAGCCAGGAACATACATTGGCAGTACTGCTAACATCACTCCTGCAGAGTAATACCAGTGAAGCAAGGTCAGAAAGGAGCTGGAAGCAACAGAGCAACAAGAGCTGGATGTGGCTCATCAGTGTCTGCTCCGGGGTTCCACACTCAGCATGGTGCACTAACTCCACTGCACTGGGCTGATAGGCCCAAGCACTCCTGTTATTAATTGGCTCAAATTATATCAATCCACCACCCTCTTGCACTTATTAAATAAGTGCCTTACCTAAAGCATAGTCTGTGTCTTTTACAGCAATGCTAAGTGTGACCACATCACTAAACTTTCAGTTGGATATTGTATGCTCAGTATTTTAATATTTAATAATTATTCAGTGGATTTTTAAAGGAGACCATCTTTAAACCAGATGGATATATTTCATAAAAATGATTAAGACACTAGAACAGATTTTTGTTTTCCATGAATTGAAAGCAATGTAAAAAAGGTTCAGCTTCTGTACTTACTATGTCAAGCAAGAACAAGGAAACAGCAGTCAAAAAGGATTTCAGTTTCAATTCTCAGTGGAAGATCTGAATAAAGAGGTTCAGTTTAGGTATTTCTCCACTTTTGGCCAAGTTTGAGCCCCTGTGTATAAAAACACATCCCTACCAGTAGATATACTGCTGAATAGATATGATTCATTCAGACACAAGTTCAAAACATCTGCCTCAATTGCCACAACTGGTACAACCTGATGCCCAAAGTGTTTTCTGCTTAACAGAAGGCACATGGAATTGATTCCTCTCTCACACCAATGTTATCCATGACACAGTCTAATGAAGCCAGAGTTAGAATTGCTTTGAATCTACACTAGCATGCATGAGAGAACACTATGACTGTGTGCATCTCTCAGAGGAGGTTTTTTTTTCTATTTCTTTTTTTCTTATTTCTAATGCTCCTCTGGGAGATTTCATTGCCAGTTTCAACAAAGGGCATCATCTCTTTGCAGATGATATCCAACTCTACAACTCTGTCAAGTCAGTCTCTGATCCCCTTCTTCCCACCTGTCTTCAACATGTCAATCAACAGATGGCTACACCATCACTAAGGAATGCTTCAAAGGCATTCAAAATGTTTTAAAAGTCCTCTTTGTTCCATGTCTCTTGCTCTGCTATCAGTCTTCTTAATTCAGCCCTTCAGTTCTCCGCCAAAAATCTTGCTGCTATCCATAACACAGGGTTTTAAATTTCTCTACTTAAAAGCTACTTCCATATTATATACAGATTTATCCATACTTTGACATCTGCTTCCGCTGTGTTATGTTGAATGTTCTACTCCAGTTTAAAAAATGACATTTTGTCCACTGTGGCTTTGCAAAAACATATTTTCTAACTTCACCAACCAATGGGCAGGAAACAGAATACTACCCCACTTCACAAAGTGGAGACTCCCTCAAGAACTTTCAATGTCTTCTTACGTGCAGAATCTCATTTTAAGATTTATGAAAATATATTTCAGTGTTTACAGCTGAAAGCTAAAGCCTTCTGATACACTCAGAAGAGTAATACTGGGTTTTGCCAGATGACTGTTATTATCAAAATATCAATCTGGTATTAGCTAAATGTAATTGTGTTGGACTGTACCAGATTTCTCTCACAGCATCTTGGCTTTTGCTTCTTCTAAGCCCTTTCTTATCTCTGTGTCCTCTCTACAAGCTTCCAAAAATGAGAAAGCAAGCCCATTCCTTCACTTACCCTATTTTACTCTTGCCTACATTTTCAAGCCTTCCCTCCAAACCACTGTATCATCTTCAGTACAGCCCCATTTCCACAGCATTAAGGTTCCAACAATTTGTAATATTAACCTGTCATAAATCTGGAGCGTCTCTGCTGGTAAAGGAATTGGCAGAATGTAAAATGGATTAACAAAAGTGAAGCGTAGCCACATGAGGAAAAATCAGTGCAGTGGAAGTAGGGAATCTGATGTAAAAATACCAATGAGTTGCTGATGTAAAAAATACCAAAGGAAAAAACTATATGGGCCAATGGTCAACCACCTAAACCCCACTGATAGTGCACCCAGGGAGCCTCAAAAGGGTGACAGCCCTGAAAGCTGACAACCACAAAATCCCAGTGTATGTTTTCCAGTACAAAAAAGGGGCTGCAAACAGACTGGCACACGTCGTTCTCTTAGTAAGGGGATTATCCTTCTATTTGTTACTGCCTCCACCTCCTCTTTCATCCTATCATAACACTAGTGGTAACCATAGCCATTGTGTAGAAAGAGCATTTAGTGTTCTCCTTTTAACAGCATTTAGCAGATGGAACCAGCTCACTTTGACAGAACCACAAAATGGGTAAATTGTGTGGAAGGGATTACAGTGGGTCATCTGATCCAACCTCTCTGCTGAGGCAGGGTCATCCTAGAGCACATGGCACATAAGTGTATCCAGATGGTTCTTGTACATCTTCCACGAGGGAGACTCTACTACCTTTCTGGGCAATCTGGGCAATCTGTTCCAGTGTGTGTGGTCACCTGCACAGTAAAGTCATTCTCGCTCATATTCAGGCGGAGCTTCCTGTGCATCAGTTTCTGGCCCTTGCCTCATGTCCTAGTGGTTGGCATCACCAAAAGTGTCTGGACCCACCCCCTTTGGATATTTATACACATTAATAAGGTCCCCTCCTAGTCATGTCTTCTCGAGGCTGAACAGGCCCAGCTCCCTCTGCCTTTTCTCTTAGCAGAGATGCTCCTGTCACCTGACTCTCTTTGTCACCCTCTGCTGGACCCTCTTCAGGAGCTTCACATCTCTTGGGCTGGGGAGTTGACGCAGGCGCAATGCCAGTGCCCCCATGAAAATACACTCTCCCTGGACACTCCAGATGGGACCTTACAGGGCTGAGTAGAGGGGCAGGACCACCTCCCTCGACCTGCTGTCAATGCTCTTCATCCCTGGACAGCACTGGCCTTGTCCCCAAGGACACACTGCTGGCTCAGGGACAGCTTGTTGTCCACCAGGACATCCAGGTCCTTCTCGGTAGAGCTGCTGGTGCTAGGATTATTCCTCCCCAGGTGCAGGGCCCTATATTTGCCTTTGTTGAATTCCAGACAGTTCTTCTCTGACCCTCTCTTCAAGCCGTCGAGGTCTTTCCGAAGGGCTGCACAGCCCTCTGGGGTATCGGCCACTCCTCCGGCTTTGCGCCATCAGCAAACTTGCTAAGGAAACACTCTGCCCCTTCATCCCTTTGCCAGCTTCTCTCAGAGAACCAGTGAGGACCAGCCCGTGAGACGCCGAGACCTTGTCAGAGCTCTAAGTTGCGCTCATGTGGCGGCGGTGGCAGAGGCCCGGGCAGGGCAGGGCAGGGCAGCGCCGATCCGGCGGCCCCGTCTGGCCCGTCGCCATGGCGACCAGCGGCCGCGTCCCGCGGGGCGGAAGGGCCGCGCTCTCGCGAGATGGCGGTGGCTGGGCCGGGCCGGGCCGGGCCGGAAGGAGGCGCGCATTTGAAGGCGGCGGCGGCGGGAAGGGGCCGTGGCGGAGGTGGAGTCGGGCAGGTGAGTGTGGCTGGCTGGTGCTGTGGAGTCACGGCACTCCTGAGCTGCTGCTGGGGGCTCAGTGCGGGGCTTGGCCGAGGGGAGCGAGCCTGTGGCTGCAGCGCCGGCTCCCCGTGCCCGGGGCGGTGCCGGGCTGGCCCCTGCCCAGGACCGTTCCTTTCGAGGCGGGTGGCGCTTGAGGGTGGCTGAGCGCAGCCGCCGGCGCCGTGACGGTGTTGAGCTTAAAAAAGTAGGGAGACGAGTTTTCTTCACTTTTAGAAACAGAATAACTGAACTGCGAAGTTATCGAGGTTCGGAAAGTTTAGGTGGTGCACTTTTAAAAGCCTTCTCGTTCTGCCGTGGGACGAGGATGAGCTTTAGGTTTTAGTAGGATGTTCGCTTGCTAGGTGTTATTCGGTTCCAAATTGAAGTGCTTGTTTTAAGGCTTGTTTAGCCACGTACTTGTATATAGAATCATTTAGGTTTGAAGAGACGTCTAAGATCATCAATCCTGTATCTTTTATCATGTGATTTTTGTATACAGGTTAAATTTTGTGAAGGGCAAAAAAAAAAACCACAGACATGAGGAAGCATAGATTTTTATTTGAACTGTACCAAATCATGAAGTAATTGGATGCTG
The DNA here is from genome assembly GCF_023055355.1 of Agelaius tricolor. Lineage (NCBI taxonomy): Eukaryota > Metazoa > Chordata > Aves > Passeriformes > Icteridae > Agelaius > Agelaius tricolor. The sequence goes on from NW_027269339.1 coordinate 158,542, forward strand.
AAAAGCTTTATAGTAAATTTTGTTCTGTTCTCAGTGTTTCATTCCAATCCTCTGTCTCTCTAACACACACAAAAAAAAAAAAAACTAGAAAAACTAAAAAACACCAAAAACCTGGTTTTTTTTCAGGTGAGTGAGTATCTGAACTTGAAATCACACTGGCGCAGTTCTTGAGTTACATAGGATTTTACATTGGTTTTGAAAAGCTGCAAAAGTGAATGTCAAATAAGAGGTTTTAAAATATCAAATGGCAAGGCTTTGGGAATCCCTCACATGGGGGGATGTAAGATGTGGAATCCATATCACAACCTCAGAATGAAAATTGTCTTAGTTCTAAATCTCTTCACTGAAAGACTTGCTTATTAAATTTTATTTATTTTATCACCAGCGTTTAGCATAAACTGCTTAGATATTTGCTTCTTAGTATGTTCAATTATAAGTATTTTCAAGTTCTGTTTTCCATAATACATGTGTTTTTAACACATGTTCTTAGAGGATATTTGTTAGCTATCTCTTTGTGAAAGCCCAAGTGCAGTTTCTTGTTCTCTTTGTTCTCTAGTCTCCACCATTTACACAGTATGCTTTTAAAATAAGTTATCCATTATTTAAAAGAAATTATTGGAATTGACTCTGACTGATTTATGGTTTACACTTATAAAATGTTGTTGATGTCGCATGTTAAAATATAACTCTCAGCTTCTGTTGGTGTCTTGAGGGAATCAATATTAACACTTTGTTAAATAATGCCTGTGAAACACTGAAAGGTGAATGGAATATCTATATGATTGTCAAATATTTACTTTGAATTTGAACCAACAAAACAGGGAAACTGGCAGAAAATGTCACCTGGAAAAGTTCTGCAACCTGCAGTGAAAATGAAGGTGGATGAACTCTTTTTGTGCTGGTTGAGTCAGCCTGCCACTCAGCTAATACTAAAGGACTGCTTGAGAAGAATCAAGAATAAGGAGAAAACAGAGTTTGGTAACACAGATTCAGGAAACAGTAAAAATAAGAGCTTCACCAGTAAAAATTCCAATTCCAAGCAGTGCATATTAGGAGATACCAGGTTGCCTTTGTTGTCTTTGAGTCCTCCTCAGCTTTCTACTACTCTTCCATTGGCGACTCCAGCTAGCTCAAGGAACATTTCTAATGTTAGAGCAACACGTCGATCCTCAGGGACCAAAGAAGTAAGTTTGTTTCTTATTATATTTATTTGTTTAAATGGAACTGACTTTTGTGTTTGTGGTATTGGCAAATTATGTAAGTAAAGAGTTTCCCCAGAGGAGGTATCAGGAGTGGAGTGAAGCAGCAGCACTGAACCTAAAATACCAATGTTTGTGAATTATTAGTGTTAGTGGATAGGTGGCCTGAGCTTCCATAAGACTATCTTGGGTCCTTGCTATCTAATTGTGGATAAATTTAAGTCCTTGTGTTTGTGTTCCTTTTATAACATACTGCCTAGACTGCAAATATTCCTTTGTCTAATGATACCAGGCACTGTTGTTAGTACAAGACTAAAATTTGGCTTCACTGGATCTGCATATTAACAAAGTAATTGTTTTGGTACTGCATGGTACACTCAGCACTTCCTTCCTAATGAGCTCTTTATTTATAACAGACAATGCCCTCTATGCAAGGATGGCAACCCTACCCCCAACCTGAACCCTTCTTTTTAAGCTTGCAATTCAGTTCAAAATCTAGTTTCTAGCTCTTTTCATAAAGAAAAACCAAACTGAATAGAAAATTTTGTCATGTCTGACAAAATTGAGTGTTGCTTATGTATTATCACCAACCCTAGAATCACAGAATTACAGAATGGTTTGGACTGCAAGGGACCTTCAAGACCATCTAGTTCCAACCACCCTGCCATGGGAAGGGACACCTTCTATCAGACCAAAGGTTGCACAAAGCCCCATCCTACCTGGCTTTGAACACTCCCAGGATGAGAGATACACAGCTTCTCTGGACAGCCTGTTTCAGTGTCTCACCATCCTCACAGTAAAGAATTTCAATAATTTCTTCATAATATTTGATCTAAACCTACCCTTTCAGTTTAAAGCCTTTTCCCCTTGTCCTATCACAACATGCCCTTGTACAAAGTCCCTCTCCAGCTCTCTTGTTGGTCCCCTTTAAGTATTGGAAGGATGCTCTAAGTTCTCCCCAGAGCCTTTTCTTCTCCAGGTGGAGCAACCCCAACTTTCTCAGCCTCTCTTCTTTGGCAATGTACTGCAGCCCTGTGATCATCTTTGTGACCTTCCTCTGGACTTGCTCCAGCAGATCCACATCCTTCTTTTGCTGAGGACCCCAGAGTTGGGCACAGCAACTCCAGCTGGGCTCTCACCAGAGCAGAGCAGAGGGGCAGAATCACCAACCTTGCCCTGCTGGCTGGCTGATTTTGATGCAGCCCAGGATGTTTGGCTTTCTGAGCTGCAAGTGCACATTTCTGGGTCATGTTGAGCTTTTCATCCAGCAACATCCCCAAATCTTCCACTCCAGGGCTCCTCTCAATCTGTTCCCCACCCAGTCTGTTTTTGGCTTGGGATTTCCTTGTCCCAGATGCAGGGCCTTCCACTTGACCTTGCTGAACTTCATGACATTCATAAAGACTTCAAAGAGTTTTTATGCTGTTTGTGCTATAGGACTATAAATTCATACATTTTAATAGTACTGGAAAATTTTAAGAGGTTGTAATTCCCAATTGCTCTATATACTTTGGTATCTAACTTATTGCAGTGTCCAAACCTGGTAGCCCAGGGAAGCCTGCTCAGTTGGGTAAGGGTAGAGAGGATAAAGCTGGGATGTTTAAGAGTATCAGTTTTTTATTGTTTGTTGTTGATATGCATTGAGTGTATAGACTTACCCTTTAACCCACAGGAGTAACAGCATGACACTTTTGCATTTAAACATTTAATCTGAAGTGACCTCTTGGTTTCATAAATACTAATTTTCAAATCTAGTTTGACAACTTCTTAGCTCCAAAACACCACATGTCCAGTCCAGTGTTTGTCTAGATTGACTTTACAATAACAGGGACTTGTGTTTATGTATAATCACCAGCCTGACAGCAGGGCATGATGATTGATTTACTTTTTTGTTGTTGTTCATACTATTATATTTCCTGTTCTAGTGAAATGCAGAAAGTCAGTCAACAGATGCTCAGTTTATTCTCATATCAGATAAAAGCAGGCATAGGAAAAGACAAAGTTTGCTGTTAAAACCCACTGTTATTTACTATACTTGATCACTAACTTGTGTACTGCAATTTCTCTTCATGTGTCTTGGTCGATTGCTTGAAGTAAATCCCATAAAGGAAAACTAGAAGAGATTAAAGAAGAGTAACATCCTTGACTTAATTGGAGTTGTTTGTATAGTGCTGAGAGAGAACCTAGAGGAGTTAGGTTGTTCCTTGCTTGAGTAGGTTGGGGAGGGGGAATTTCCAAGCAATGAGAAATTTATTTATAGCTTTATTATTCAGGTGAACTGAATCTTCATCCAAAAGTTTCTTAATCTCTAAGTGTAAATCGCATTTTCAGCTGGAATTAGCTGTTAAATACCACCAGGAATTGCATGTTTTGCCATGACAGTGTATTTTCTCTTAGAAAGCACAATGTACCCCAATTTCTTCCACAAACTACCTCACACTGTGTCAAAACTAATGCATCTGCTGTTATGCATCTTATTATGTTTCTCAGATGAAGCCACAATGGTTCTACCTACCTCCTATGAGTTTTAAGTAAGTTTGAGGCCCTCATCTTGTTTCTGTAAGTGGAAGAAAATGTTTCAGATGCTGGACCTACAGTACAAGCTAATACAGATTTAAATTCTAAATATCAGTCCTAGAAAACAATAAAAGTTAATGTGCTTAGCTCTGTGTGCATGTGGGTGATATTAGGAAAAGGCTTTTACATCCAGTCATAAAGAGATGGAGAATTATTTCTTTTTGGACTTTGTAAGTGAACTTAAGCATCTTACTAAACTTTTTCTCATTGTGCACTGGAAGTCTCATAAGGCAGCATACAAGCAGTTAACCTACTTTGGCATGATACATTTTCAGTATCACTGAGCTAAATCACTGCGTTTGATAATGGATAAGGCTGCTGTATGCCTTTTTCCTGTTTCTTAAAATGTTCCTGCAGTTTTTTTGAAGGATAATACAAACAATAAAGCTGATAACAGAAAACCACCATCTTTAAGTAATTACCAGGAAGTAAATATGATTGTGTAGGAAAACAACATTTTCATCCTACAGGTTTCTGTACTTGTTAGCAAAACATGTTTTTCTGAACAGGAAGCATTCTTAATTAGAATCTAATTAGATGTGTAATCTTTTTATACTTTAAACAGTAGCATATGAGCAAAATAAGTTGATGTGCTGATGGCAACCATTAAACAGCATTAAATGTACTGTAGCTGTCAGCTATTGTATTCAAGGAGATCTTTGCTTTTTTTCCAGAGATTAGCTTATAATTGAAGCCTGTGGGTTATACTTCTATCCAAAATACAGAAATTGCCGTGTATTTTGCTGAAACACTAATGTCATGCCAGAGGAGAATTTGCTGTCTTTCAAGATAGTTGAAGTCCTCCCCTGATTAGCAAGTCAAAAGTACTTATTCCAATAATGAAAGAACCTACATGGTCTTCATAGAATTTTTTCATCTGGACAGGTCACTTAAAAACGTGTTAAGAGTAAACTGTTGACTTAATCCAAATGCACATTTTAAAATCTGTTCTGAGCTCTACCATGAAAATTCATCTTTCAGTGTGTTTTAATGCAAATGAAAACAAAACAGTGTTTGTTTAGGGATTTTTTTTTTCCTTTATGGGGAAAAAAAAATGACCCTTTCCTTTATGCTTTACTTTGCTTCGCTTGCATGGTGCCATTGATAGTGAGGCGGATATGTGACTGTCCCCATTGTGTAAACATGTTAATTGCAGAGTTCTGGTGCTTTGGGTATGTGATGTGAAGTGCTTGCTAGCACTTGGTATTCTGCAAGTAGGCCTGTGATTTCTATGTACTATATGCTTCAAATAACAAAAAGACAAAAAATTTCAGCATTCAAGTCTCAAATATTTTCTGAGTATATTGTTGAAGAAATTCTAGGGCTGTAACTTTGAAACTAGAAGGATGCTGTAGATTTCGTCTAACCCTTATCACAACTATAGATAGATTTAACAGTGTTTCTGGGACTCTAGATTATCCTAAACACATGGGGCATACACAATTGTATACTGTGCATCCCACTGTCAAAAATCCCAGTCCTCAAGGTCTAAAAGGTGCCATGGGCAAGATGTTTAATCCTGACCAGCTGGTGTGCAAGGCATCTGGGGAAATTATTCACAGAATTCCCCATGGGCGTTTTGTGGGATGGTGGTGCAGAGAGAATGTGATATAATCAGAAGTACTTCAAAGTTATTTTCCATTTCTCTGCAGGGTCAACCTTTGATATAAAGGTACTTCTTGAAATGGTTTCTTTGTTTCCTTTATTTGATAAGCATACTGTTCCTGCTTGTTATCCTGTGGCAATTAAAGCTCATTTTCCTCCTATTTCTGTAACTTGTAATGTTTTTACTTCTTTAATATATGGCTGCTTAGCTTCAACATGAACAACATTCTTGCCAAGTTTTTGTGATCAGTTGCTTGATTTAAACATAGTGGTACTGCTGTGATCCATTTTAGTTTAAAGGGAGGCTAGAATGAAACCTTTTAACATGGGCTGAAGTCTGAATAGCACTTAACAGTTGCTTTTTGAAACAAAATAATTCTGAGAGCTCCAGGTAGAGAGTAGCTGGGCTGATACCATCATCTCACAAAGTGTGTCTGCATCTGAGTTGCTGCCTCGTTCATACCAGAAGCACTGTGAACTCCAGAGCCTGGGCTGCGTGGGCTGTGGTAGCATTGCTCTGCACACCAGGTTGTGCTGTGTGGTCTAGCACAGACACTCCCTAACTCTGTATCAGGCACAGATAGTGTTAGTAGTGCCATGTCCTATCACTAAGTGGGGAGCATGCTGGACTTGGCTTTCAACTCAAGCCCGTGACTTAAAGGGAGACTGTAAATAACCTGCTATCAAACTGATGTACTTTCACACTGATAACTGGGCACTATGAGAGATGTCAGCATTAGTGTGATCTCAATAAAGCTCCTTCTATGGTGCCAACAAAGGAAGGGCAGCCAAAAGTTCATATTAAAGTCTGGAAGAGTGCAGTTATAGGTGCTCCTATAAAATCATTATTAGCTTTGAGTGGGGTGATGTAATAGTAGTCAACATAAGCAGCACTGGTAGTATGTTGTGTTATTCATCTTAAGCTTTGCTGTACTGAATAGCCTGGAATAGAAGAGCCATTTTCCTGATTAAAGAACTAACTATTCTTTTTATTCATAATTGAGAAACTGAAAGTTACTCACTGTTGCAGGGTTTTGATAGTGCTCCTTATTCTAACTGTATCTTGTTACCCTGGGATGTAAATGTTACTCTTGTTAGCAGTTATATTGATTTTGTTTACACTTTGTGCTTTATTTAAAAAATAATGAACTTTTGTCCTCTTTCAAAGTGGCAGTTGCACTTGTGTCCTACTGGAAACTCATATTTTTATATGCTGCATCCAGTCTAAGAGTTTTTGGCATTTCTAGTACTGAGAAATGGAAATCAGATTTTTTTGGCTTTCTTCAGGTGAGTTTGAAGCTCACCTGAATCCTGACCCAGGACAATTAAAATTAATTCAGTTTTGAATGATGACATTTATTAATGACAGTGACACCTTTGTGAGTAACTGCCACTTAAAAGCAAACAAAAAAAAGTTCAAAGCTATATCATCATAGCTTACAGGTCATTACTTTCAGTAGATTCTCTGTTCAGTCTTTTAAAACAAGTAAACTTAATTATAGCTTTATATCAGTCATTTAAACAGTCCATTTTTTAAATGGATGTTCAGTCTGTGAGGAAATTAGGTATTGATGTAGATGAGATAGTGCTTTTTTTTTTTTTTTTTTAATCCAGTGATGCTTGAGAACCTGTTTTTGAGAATTTCTTCATATGTCTTACATTTACTCTGTCAGCAAGAAATAAACTTGAGGCCAAAAGTATGTATGGGCTTACTTCAGTGTAAAATCACAAATGCAGCTCATCCAGTGAACGAGTTTGTCCACTGTTGTTTCCTAGTCAGTGGGTGCTCAGGACTTTTCAGCAAGCCATGTTATGAGAAAAATCTTCAAAATGCCAGTGGTAAAATCAGATGACCAAGTCTTGGCAAATTAAGAGGTTTTGCACTCACAGTTGTCTTCAAGTTGCCTTGCTTTCATTCTATTTAAGTCACTGCATTGATTCAAGAAGATACTAATTAAGCATACTCATTGTTTTTCACAGTCAGCAACAAATGGTTACTAAATTTAGTGTTTTAAGTGTACCATAATATGTAAATAACTTCTTTGTTATTTACATATAACATGTAAATGTTATAGTGTTGTGCGGTGCTGTTAGTGTGGTGTTCTCGTCTTCCAGTTAACCACATGGTACCAATGTCTGGTAGATAAGAATAATTTCTGTTCTGCAAACAACAGATACAACTTAAAATGAGTCCATGGAAACCTACAGTGACCAAGACGTGTTTTTAAAAGTGTGTTCTAGTTTTTAATGTTAGATGTGCCCCTTTTGCATAGCAATCATGTGAAAAATAGCTAGAAACTGCAGAGCCACCCACATACTGCTTCTTGACCACAGGTACTTGCAGGAATGATGAGCTCTTGGGATATGTGTCCCATTAACCTTTTGCATGCTGTTTAGTTTCATTTCATATGGAACTAGCCTTGGATATTTGTTCTGTGCAGATCCTGCTAGTAACTTTGGCTGATTTCAGGTTGAGTGGGATGAGCTGGAAGTCTAAAAGGAAAATGTACATGGAATCTACATGGGGAAACGTAGGGGGGGAATACTGAGTGGGTGCTGAAGAAATCATTGCCAAATACTTGCAAGATGTGTTCAGTGTGAATTAGGTTCAGTTTGACTTTCTGGACGAAAGAAGCCTTGTAGAACTTATCAAATTACTTGATTAGGTGTTTTTTTGATTCAGCAGAACCAGGAGAACAGTTTCTAATGAGTTTTATTCCTTTAGAAGCTAGATTTGTATTGATAAACAATAAACAATCTTCTAAATTTTGTAAACATTTCTAGTAGATATGATGAATACTGATGTATTGTAAATAATAATCTTTGTGACATACTTTACCAAAAGATAAAGCAAACTTTGAAATTATGCAATATTGAAACAATGAGCTAGATTATTCTTCTACCTGCAAAATCTTTGGGAATAGTCATTTACAGCAAATACTGTAACAGGAGACTTTCCTGTTGTAGTATCACATTTTTAAACAAAAGATGACTAATTTTCTTCTCTTACTTGCTTTTAACATACTAAAAACACATGTAAAATTTTGACTCCTTGCTTATTTATCAAGTGACAAAATTAAGCCTAGTATTTTAGAACAATTTTTCTAGACTGCTTGAAAAAAATATGTAAAATTTACATAACAACTTACAGTAATGGAGATTGGAGTAAAGTCAGGAGTATTGCTCCTGTTCTGGCAGTGTATTTGGGGTGTTCTGCCTCTGTAAGATGTATAATTTCTTGTCTTTTTTCTTCATGTGTAATGATTGCCCTGTTAGTTATTCTGAAAGCTAAAATTCACATAGTTGCCAGTGACCACCTTCTTTCTTTGCTTTGTCCTTTGGCACTGTACCCTGTTTGCAATTTGTGGACAGTTTTCCATTCAGTTCTGTAGAAATCAATATAGTTTCTGTTGCCTCCAATTCTGGTATCAGCAATGATTTCAGACTGAGACAACAACACAATAGTGTTAGATTAAGTCTTCATAGAAGTTCTATCAGAAATCTTGGTTTTGGTTGGTAAATTAGCTTTTGTGATTTTACTGACAGGCATGTAGGACAAAGTCCGTGTCTTAAGCTTCCTGATTTGTTGGTTTTGTGTTAAGATCTTCAGGGAGGGAGATCTCAAGTGAAATCATAAGCAAGAAGCTGTTCTGCAGTTGTCTGACTCAAAATTATTGTCTTGTGATTTCAGGGACTTGTGATTTTCATGCATTAATCATTCTAGTCTGGGAAAAGATGCTTTTGAAAGGATTAATTGAACATTCAGTTAGTGTCCAAAAGATGGAAGTACTGAAGAGGTTTTACAGTGTGTAACTAAATTGCTAGACAGTTATAAGATGTCATTCATGTTCTTAATACCAGACTTCTAAATTACTGTCAACTTCCAAATTGAGGTGACACAATGTAAATAATAACAATAATAACAATCTAGAAATTACTAAATATCCAAAATGGCCAGTGTGACTTTGAAAAGTTCCATAATGCATATCGTTAGACTTGGTTGTAAAAGCTGCTGTCTCTTGTAGGAAAATTTCTGGCATTCTGAATCAGCCTGAACTGATTGTTCTTTTTAATCCAAGTCTGCTATTCAGAGGCTTATGTTGGTAAAATTACAAGTGCATATATTGTGGACTGTAGCTTCTTCTGTGGATAGCCTCTGTAGCATCACAGTTGATTGAAAATGTAAAAGCACAGCATCTTATTAGAGGAAATATGACTAATTTGTGTAATCCATAGTAGATTTTTTGTTTATAGCTTTCTCTCTTTAATACTCACTGCATCAGCATCAATTTGGGTGGTCTTGGTTTTCATGATCTGATTAATAGGGTCATGTGAAGGTCATGAATAGTAAATAGGCTCCATCTGCAAAACTATTCCAGCAACCTTTTTCCCTTAAAATTCGGTTTATGCTGTACATAAATAAATAAAATGTGAAGTGACTTTTCTTAAGATGGCAGAGAACATGAGAATTATTCTAAAGGGTTGTAAACCATTCCTTTGTTGTCAGGCATTGGTTTTATAACTTATTGATGCTTGGTGAAGTTAGTCTGTCAGATGCAGTTAACAAACTGAAAAAGGCCCTTGCTATGTCTTTGGAGCCCAGGCTGTGTAATCATAGCAAGGTGACATGTATCTTATCTTAGTTCTAAGCTGATAATGGCCCTTAGCAGCTGGTGTTCATACATGGCTTTCTTTTGGTAATGTGCAGAAAATCTGATCAGCCCCTCCTTCCTGGCCTACTAACATGACCACACATCTGGCATCTAACTGCTGTCTTTTTACTTACTCACTGTCTTGTCTCCTAAGAATTCTGGATTCTCTTAACTACTGTGGAAAGAACTGCCAGGCATTGTTCTGTCTAATCCAAGACTACTGGAAAATTTAAATAATCATTCAAGAAGGCATTTACATGCAAGACTTCCCACTCCAGTGTGGAGGCATTGCATCCTACAAGAAAAAAACTTACGTATCTAGGCCCAGATGCACATGAACTCCCTTCCAAGGCCAAAAGATCAGTTTCTTCTTGGGAAGGTAGATTTCTGAACTGCACAGTGTCAACATCTAGCAGTTCATCAGTATGTCATACTCACTCCAGGAACACTGTCCATAACTTTAAAGCAATCAGTTTCCATAACTGGTTGTTGAATATGAGCCTAATAACTTGATTCCTTCTGTGTACACATTGTACGTGTTAGCTCCCTTGGGTTTTGGGAGTGTACTGCTGAAAAGGGATGACTCCCTAGCAAAAAGTTAGTTTCAGGATCTTTCAGTATAGCAAAGGCAAGGTATGGACTATCTGATTTAGAAATAATTCTTGATAACATTAAATAGTGGTGGTAGTCTGGACTAGACAATGGGTTTTGAGTGGAAAAAAAAAAAAGAACTCAGCATTTTAGGGTTGTTCGGTATGGGTTTTCTTGTTTGCTTAGTCTAGCAAAGAATTGCTTCTTTTGTTTGTCTTCTAGTATATTTATGTAATTTCTTCTTTGTATTTTTTTGCCTCATAGTAGCTGTGTTTTGGCAAGCATCCTTAGGTGATTGACTTCTTGATTCTTTTCCCAACCTATTTGTTTTTACTAGTGCCTTCTTTCCACTTTAAACCTCTGGAATATATCTTAAATACTACATTAGTCATGCCATTTTTTTTTTCTGTATTGAAAAGGTGCCACCTTGCCTTACTTCTCTTAACTGCTGTGTTCTGCCCCTCACTATTAAGTTACTTTTGTAAAGAGTATCATTAGTTGCATTACAGCACTTTATATTGGCTAATTTGGAGGTACAACAATTTTCTTTCCACAGTTAACCCAGAAGCCACTCTTAGTTTCTGCATCATCACAGGCTGAGGGATGCTATTGGGTTCCATGCTGTTGCCATTGGGATTGCCTATTCAGCCTTATTTAAATTTCCTCCAAAAGCCAAACAGGCTTTTTGTCATCTTGGTTCACGTTTTATTGGGTTAAACACTAGACTCCAGCAACTGAAGTTTTTATATGGCTGAAAATTATTTTCTTGGGGTCTTCCTGTAATGCTTTTTCCAGATTTGAGTAAAGGATTAAGACTTTAATATACTGCTGGTATATGCTTCTGACAAGAAATTCTGGTTTGCTAGGCAAATACTTAAGGGGTTTTTAAAGTTGTCTTCAAGATTGTATTTCCTCTACAATACCCAGAATATTGTGTTATTTATGCTGTGTTACTCTTGTGTATTTTCAGATCTTTGTTAAAGTGATGAACTCTTTGGCCACAGTCCTTGAGTCCAGTCCATTCATAGTGTGTATCTTTAGCTTTGGAAGGAAGCTCTGAGCATGCATCTTCCCCCTGTTTGTTTATCTAGCTAATAATAAGCTGCCAGGATACTTTAACAGCTTCATGGCTGGCACCCAGACCTTCACCCAGTAAAGGATTTTGCTTTAGCTTTCACTGGAGAGAATTCAGATTTAGAATAAAAGTAACATTAGAACACTTCCAGTTCAGTTGGGATGAAAGCTGACTTTCCCCTGTGATTAATTCATGACTGAAAAGGTTAAAACACATCTTAGGGGACTCATGACCACATTGCTTTATAAATGCTCAGTCTCCTTAAATGTGGCAATAAAAAACCCTTTTCCATTTAGATGGTGAAAATGATGTGATTAGTTGCCAGTTGGAATCTCTGGAACAACATATTGCAACCTGTGAACAACAAATACCCAGGTATATAAAGGACCAGTAGGTTGGAAACCACAGTGCTAAAACATATTAGACTCAAAATGGGATTGACTTGGAGCAGTGAAGTAATATTATGACAAAGCAATGCAGAATATTCAAAATACTGAACCTGGTTTGCTGGTTAAGTTATGATGGGTTCTGAGTTGTGTTTGAATAAAGGAGGGAAATACACACCTCCTTCAAAAATGGAGTTCAGAATATTTCTTTGTTACTGAGGCTCCTTCAGCAGGTTCAGGAGCTCTAAGCCTTTTAGGTTCCAGACTGGCACTTCACTCTTTTAGGTTAGCTCTCAGTGTGACAATCCATCACCTTAATGACATAGCACAGCCACATCAAATAAGACTGTGCATGCAGCAGCAAATGGGAGTGCATCACCTGGTTGAAAGGGATGAAAATAGCAATTTAGGTGAGAAGATGCCTTTCCTTACCTCAAATAAGGGCTGTTCTGCCTAACCTGAAACACAATCTGCCTTGCAATACAACCTTCCTGACCTTCCACATTTTGGTCTGGAATGGTTATCTGTTGCCAGAATAGGATTCCTCTCCTACTCTAACACCTCAGTCCTTCATCTCAAGTTCCAGGCATGCTGCTGTTGTATACTGCATGCCCAGTTTTCTGTTGACTTCCCTGTGGCCAAGGTTTATCCCAGGTTAGTTGATTTAGTCTTCTTAAAAGACAGTGAGTGACAGCCAGATTTGCTCAATGCAGTTGGATAGTCTGGTCATGCCAACCACAACATGTCTGACTCTTGCCTTGTCAATTCCTTTCTTGTTCTCCCACTTCCGAAAGAAATAAATATCTTCATAACGAGCTACAGTAGAGAAGTGGGAGGCAGGGACTGGACTGGATACTAAATTAAAACCAAGAAAGCAGGTGTTTTGTCATTATTTACTTTCTAACAGTGTGTGATAAACTAAAAAAAAATCCATTTAACACAAATCATGTTTCACTAGCACTTTTTCATAGTTTTCTTTTCTTAATTGAACAGGGATATTTACTGTGGGATTTTAATACAGTGTTACATATAGAATGGCTATGAATGGATAAATGTGGCTAAAGATTATATGGGAGTAAAATAGTGCCATCCAGTAAAAGAAATCTCTGACATAGTGGTGAAAGAGTTGTTTTGGGCTGTGTACATTTTGTGTAATCAGGAAAATGGCCTTATTTAAAGTAGGAGGGATGAAAACTGAGTAGGTCTGGCAAAGTCTTTCCTTTTATGCTGTTTGTAACTAAACTTGTGCGTGACAATTATGTTGATAATAAATAGCCAACATCTCTATCTTTAGAGAATTTGGAGGTGCTAACAGTGTTCACAGCTTGAAATAGTTGAGTTACTCTACTCATAACTGTAATGGTGATATTTGAAAAAAAATCCATCAAAATAGCAGCATTTCCTAAAGATTGCTATGATAAAGGTATATCCATTTAAAATGTGAAAACACCACTAGTTTTAAGTTAATGTACCTAAAATTGCAAAGGAGAAGGAACTGAAGGTCACTTGAATTTTCACAGAAGCTCATCAGATTTCTGTTTCCATGAAGAATATTGATGTGTACTAAAACTTGGCCTCACCACCCCCATAAAATATATTTGAGGTTCAATACACTGAAAATAGAGTGGTAGTGGAGTCTAATGCTAGTGAAATGTGACAGGTATGCAATCTAGTATGTGGCTGTTAATGCTTGTAAAGCTACTTAGGAAAAAAAGTATCCTGTCAATTTTTTCAAATTTTGTGACATCATTTATATTCCTAATGTAACTTTTTGGTAAAACATGATTTAAAGCAGTGTTTCAGTGTGGTAACATTAATTTCATTTCTGCTATGGTTTTCCGTCTTAACATTTAAATTTTTAGATTCTTGAAATACAGTAACTTAGTCTTTTTTACATCAATCTCTATCTATTTATTGATTATGTGAGCCATTCTGAAAGCCTGTCTGAAGCTCTTTGCCATTGCCTTCCTTGTCCCAGTGTAATAGGGTTTCTACTAAAGAACAAAATGGTTTAAAAGGAATTAATTGCTGTGTAATAAGCCATATCCTTCGGTGAGGTACTTCATTGAAGCTAGACAGTGAGTGTTTTGTGACAGAAGGGAAAGCTGAGGGGGATGGGAGGAGGAGGAAGCTAGAAAATAACCACGGCTGGCCTCTCTGCATTCCTGTAGGGCTTGCCTTTTTTAAAATTGGAAGCTGCTTTTATAGATGCTCCTCCAAACACGGTTTTCATTTTCCATACTGTCCCATTTAGACTTTGGAATGCCTGGATGAAAGGGCAGGCCCCCAAAGTGACTTCCCAATCTGTTTTTGCGATTCCAGCCAAGTTCCCTTTAATGTATGGAGCGGGCGAAGTTGAGCTGACTCTTATAATATCCCAGAACTCGGGCGCAGCTGCTGCTTTAAGCAGCACTGAGAGATAATACAACAGCTCTGCTATTTACTGGGACTCAAGTGCCTGGACTGGCACACAGAGACATTATATGAAATCCGAAAGCATGAGGATAAAGGAGATTTCTTTGCGGCAAGATCCTGATCTAAGAAAGGAGTTGGCACTGCTAGCTCGAGGATGTGATTTTGTTTTACCTTCTAGATTCAAGAAGAGACTGAAAGCTTTTCAGCAGGTTCAGGTTTGTCTTTCTGTTCTTATACAATTAAGTTATTGTTGTCAATTGTACCTTTATAACCACTCAAACTGCAGGCAATGCATGGAAGCTGTCACTCAGCTAGCAGGGTTTGATAGTCTGTTCCATGTATGATGATTTCTTCTGTGTTTTAAAAGACTCTTCTGGTGGTTTTGTGCAAAGAAAAGATGAGAGTTTGCTGAAGCACATAGCACAGCTCAAGTACAATGTTTGCACAGAGGTATATGCAGTGCAAAGTTGGTGCATTTAATGCTATTAGACTTTTAAAGACTCATTTCCTTAGTCTGTATAATTGCAATCTACGTGCATTTCTCTGGGGGGTTTAATTTTCCTCTTATTGGAACTGGGCATATAAAAAATACTGAAATAGTCTGTAACTTCACTAGCTCAAACATAATAGGGTAAAAAGTGCTTGCATACTTGCATGGTGATCCTGAATTCCTTTAGATTGTTTATTTTGAACTTTTTATTTGAATGAGATCAATTGTTGCTGCTTGATTCACACGTGTACTGCTGCTGTTTTGTAGCAGTGAGTTAAAGCTACAATTTTCAAGTGTGCTTAAACTTGAGAATAGAAATATTTGAAAAGTAAAATCAGAAGGGAAACTACTTATAGAGTCAATGTTCAAAGATATTTGTTATCCTTTGGAATGAGAAAAAACATACAACTTTTTTTGAGAAACTGAAATTTGGTATTTCTTTGAATACCCTTTAAGACATACAATGATATCTGAAAGCATTCACTTTGACCTTACTTCACCCTCACTTCTAATTCATATACTAAAATAAAGGTGTCAGTGAAGGCATGTGTGAATTTTTTCACCCTTTTTTAATTAAGGAAAGTTTAGCAGTTGAATAAAAATTACATTAACTTAGAATTTCTGGCATTGTTAGTTATTCTAAATATAGCCTGCTACTTAATTTTGAATTCAGAGCACTAGTGTCTCTTCCAGATGACCTTCAAGAGAGGGATATAGAGCCCTATGACCCTAAAAATTAGGGTATTAGCCTTCTGTCTTCTATATGATTATTTAAAATTTGTTTCAAGTGATCTTTATAAACAATGTTTATTCCTTTTTGCAAAGCAGAGTGCCAGTGTTGACTGTGCTGATTTACACCATTCAGCATTGACATGTGAGTTAAAGGATTTTTGACTTGTGTCTGCAGTGCTAAACTGGAGACAGGTACATTGACTAGAGATAGCAAGAAAAGAAAATATTATCTTAATTACCCAAAAGTAGTGGTAGCAGTAATATTTGGGCACCTCAGAGGAGGAGGCAAGTTCAGTCTAGTCATGGCATCCTGTTGTAAACAAACACAGCATTACCTTGTGTGGTGCCCCTTAACTTGATCTGTCTTTCATCGAGCGATAGTTGGATCACTTGTACTTTTACAGGGCCTTTTTATGTTGACCTAGAAAACATCTCAGTGTAGTATGGTTCAGCATACCTCCAAGCTACTAACTGCTTTAGAAAACAGCTTGTCTAATCTGTAGGGGCTCTAGGATGCTGCTGGCTATAAACTTAGAGTGAAGACAAAGAGCAAGTATTTTTCATTTTTTAACCAGTCTTGCGCTTCCTGGGTAAATGGCAACTGTAGAATAATGTATGATAAATGACTTCATTAGATTACAAAAATTTGTGAGCAAAACAGAATTAGTAGAAGTATAAAACTAGAATATGAAGTCTGTCATTGTTCAATCTGATAGAAAGCATTTTCTCTTAAGTTCCTTTTTTAGGTGATGTTTTGCTTTGACCCCATGATGTTAAGGAGACCTTTTTGGAAGTATCATAAAAAATTAAATATGAGTGCTAGTAACTGTTGATATAGAAGATGTGTATTTTTTACCTGCTGTTTTATGTTAATTCCAACTTATCCTCATAGGTTAGGTGCTTTTCAAATATTAATGTTTATCAGCTACATAATCATTGAAGAAATTTCATGTTAAAATTAGAGACTCCTTAGAGATTTTGTAAAATAACTTGAAACAAAACTTTATCATTTCAGTTGTCAAGCTTTTGTTGGTTTTGGAATTTACAACCTCCTATTTCCCTATATAGGCTTTCAGACACAACAGTTCATGAATATGATGTAAAATTAGAATGCTAAAGTCAGAAATGGAAGCCAATCTATTCTTCCATATTTCTACTACAATCTTGTAATTCTACAATTTGTTAAACAAATGACAGATTCTCTTTAAGAGGTTTGTGCTATTAAAACTAGCATCTTAAAATAAAAAATTAGTAATGGTTCTGAATGGTGAAATAACATGTGGCTCAATCTGCTCTGAGGTGGGTTGGAATGACTGGGTCTTCCACAGGTTCCAAGAATTCTAAGGCAGTGGCTTTTCATATAGGGCCATGTAAGTAAATAATCTTTGTAGGTAATCCCTTGTGGTTTAGAAGGGGTGGTCATTAGAGCATAGCACATCAGGTTTCTTGAAAATCTTTAAATAGACCACCAGTAGTGAGGTGGGTTGTTCTAGAAAGTGGAACAGGCTGTTCCTCAGTTTTAATTTATTGATGAAAATTGAAAAAACCTGAGAAAAGTAGGGCTTTATGGAAAGAGCTATTTCTCAAAAGAAAGATGAAGCAATACATTACTGTTGAAATGTTCTCTGTTACCTTGGGGGGCTAAATTTCTTTGTAGGTATTTCTGCATAAAATGAAGTAAAACTTCATTCCATCTTACCCTGATGTTGATTGTAAAACCAAGGTCTTTCTTAAGTACTTAACACCTATGGAATATATTGAGCTGGGAATGCAGCACTTGAAGAGTCACTGTGCTTGTCCACCTTGCTTGTCAATTTATCTGAAACTTTGGAGGAAGAAGAAACTCTCACCTTTTCAAACATACTGGCCACTTACAGATGTGACCTGAAAGGCTGAGCATTGTATTTTAACCAATGTCTGGTGACATCCCTACCTGTCAGAGTTGGAATATAAGCAGCCCCATTATGAATGCTATATGAGGAAAATATACCTCAAGTTTGAAACATAATTAGAATAAAATACATGTGTGTACACTGACATGCTTATACATTTCATATATAACTCAGTGTTAGCTAAACCTTGGAAAATGGGTATTTTTTGATACTTAGAGGCCACGTTGCCTTACAAAACGGCAGAGTTCTAATTTTAAAACTAGACTTTTAAAAAAATCAAATAGATTCATGCTGAATATAATTTTTTAAAAGGAGCTAAAAAAAATCTAGCCTAAGTTTTTAATTAATCTTCTCAATGTTATTGACAGACCTGTGCTGGCATATTTTTTGATACTTTTAATGAATTATATCTTTATCTGCTGTGCCTACTGGGTGATCCCTTGGTGTAGTTGTATGCGTCACAACTCAGTGTGAAAATGGAGAACTACTCATTTCATGACCACCTGTTAATGATACTAAATGCTGCTTACACACGCTATTTATGTCAGCTGTATGAGAACTATTTCTTCAGCTTCTGCAGTGTCTCACGAGATTGGCTTGCCTTCTGAGTGAAGTGGCTTTAGACTTTAGTGCCTCTTGGTCATTTTTACGTTCCTTTGTTACCGAAATGCTATGTAAATGCTTGTGGCATGTTCAAGCAATGAACATGGAGTCTGTAGGTACTAATGTGTGTTGGGCTGGTGTATATTTGTGATATAGTGCACACAGTGATTCTTTTAGTCATGAAGATAATTCTCATTTCTGAGGCAAAACTACTTTCAAAAAATTTAATTGAGGCTTTTGGGTTTACAGCTATAGTCTCAGAAGAAGGTTGTGTGACAATTAGAGGCTTCAGGCACAACAGCTTTCCTGTTAACATCAGTTTTCTAATTTAACATAATTTGTAGACCTTTTAACACCACAGGAGGAGGACCCAATATTCATTTTTACATAATACTTTTACATCAGGCACACAAATGCCTTATTAAAGAACACAATTGTTTGCTGGGAGGGCCAGAGATGGAATACAAATCTCATTCTGACTGTAGCTAATAGGTACACTTGATGCTACTTGCTGATATAATGCCAGTTTTCCAGAGCAGGTGCCAATGTTTAAAACAGAATGAAAATATATAGGCTGCCCACTGAGACTTACTAGTTAACATGAGGTTTTCCATAAATGGTTCACTGCTAGTGGATTGCCAGGTTTTAAGCTCTAGTCTCTTAAAAAGAAACTGTAAACAAGCTGGTAGATTTTTACCATTTCTGTAATGGAGACTCTTGGTTCAAATGCAAAATGTATTGGCTACCTGTGATAGCAGCTTCTTTACCTGCTCATGTCTGGTCATAAATCTATTTTTTAAATTATTATTACAGAAAATGTGTACTGTTTCTATAGAAAAGCCAATATGGTGAAAAGTTCATTACAGCTTACTTGCATTCGTGATTTAAGAGTCTAGATGTCAGTTCCCTCTGCAGCTAAGTTTTGTGATGCAGCAATTCATACATTGAAGAGTTCAAATGTACTTATTTTTCGCTTGAAATAAAAGATTCACTATTCTTTTCTCCATTTTAACTAACACTACTAATAGTAGATGTTGTATGACTATTGGTTGTCCTAGAAAGCCTGAAACAGTTCAGCACGTCTTCATATACAATGTCCTTCAACTTTTACAGGGCAAGAGGGAGATGAGATTGTTTTCACAATTGTCCAAATCAGAATTTTTCAGGGCATCAGCAGACAAGCAGTTGACAGGATACTTGCTCCAGCTGTTGACTTTCAGCTCTGTAGCAAGGCTGAACTTGGTGGCACTTCTTGTTTGAGAGGATTCTTCTTGAAGTCAATTGCACCTAGTGATTGAAGCTTGCTTGTTGTAAACATGTAAGGATAAAAAACTATTGCGGAGTTTAAGTGGATGTCTGTCTTAGCTGTATGTGTTACTTTTGATGTTGAACTGATGGCCTGTCCTGACAAGGGCTGTTTTCTGTAGACAAATGTTAGAATTGCCTCGGGTGTACCTGTCAGTCCATTGGCTGTGTACAATCAAAATAATCATGTACTAGGAGGAACTTGCCAGATTGTGCCCTAGAAACAGTTGGGGAACAGAATACAGTGGGAAGGAATAGAGGAACTGATTTAATCTGCAATCAGAGTATTTTCTGAGGAAGCTGCAACTATATGACTAACAGTATATATTAGTTATTGGATTACTTAATTTGACATAATTCATAAACTGTAGCCTGTTTGACAGCAACTCACAGGCACTAACAGTTATAGTAACAGTGACTAATTTTTCTACTACTTTTGTCTTATGAAATTTAAAAGAAAATTAGAAAATTTTGGGAAATTGTGGTTCACGGGGTAGATTTTTCTGAAGACTCCTGGGTTTTTTTCCATTTTATAATTTGTACCCTTTTCTATTTTTAAATTAGTAAGGCATGTGAAAGAGAGAAAATATCTTCACTGGATAAAAAGTGTCATCATTACCAGTGATGGTAATTCTCAGAGCAAACCTCGCTCTAGAAGCCTTTGGTAAAAGTTTTGTCAGCAAATGAACCAGGTTACCAGTGGATGTAGATGTAATGTGGAATGGTCTTGTGCCCTTTTGGGGGGCACAGGTAACTACATCTTTCATTTTGTGTTTGTGAAAACCCAAGTGTTTTCTGAATAAATCAATAAGCTCTTCATACTCCATATTTTTGATATTGAAGCTCTGTGTGGCTGTACAAAGAAAAAAGTGTTCAGCCGTATTTGGAGGTGTTTCTACAGCAATAATGCTTTTGCAATAGCATCTTCCAGTTCCCAGCCCAGCAGGACTGCATGATTTACCTATGTCAGCTCTACCAAGCTGCAAATTGGGGGAATCCCAGTATTTACAAAATCAAAGTTTTAGAAGAACTTGAGTGAGACATCTGTTAGTGCAGCATATATATTACTGAAAGGGAGGAGATTGGTAATTGTGTACTATAATGGTTAGGTATCATGCAGAAAAATAGCAGTTTACCTCAGCCTTCACTAACAAGTGAAAATCAGATTTTGACCATTTGAAAGTTTCCCAGTGCTACTTTTGTTTGTGTGTATGAGATATGACTTGCCTGTGGTGGCCATTCACAAATGCTTTTAGTTGAATGTGGTTTTAAATTCTATACCCCAGATAGTATGTATGGAATGCATTTCATAGTTTCAGGTGGAAGCTTTTGCTACATGCCTCTGCCTACAGTCTTCCTACATTAGAACATGCTTTCCCAGATGGGTTTGTGTAGATGTCCAAAGTTTTGCATGCTCTGCTGCAGTGCTGACACTTCAGTGGCTTTTTCTTGAGGGTCCTTTTGGCTATTTCAATTTGGCTTGGTTAAATAAAGGGGGAGAGTGTTAATGATAGTTGTACCATAATTCTTTATGCCTTATAGGAAGACTTTCAAGACTTATCCACATGGTGGCCCTTAGCACACCAGTTTTGTTCAAACTGGACAGGGTGCTTCTTTCCCAGGCTATCACAAAATTAAGAGTACTACTACTTACTCTGCTGTCTTAAGACTTAAAATAAGGGGAGAAATTAGCTTCATATAGCAAACAGCTTAAAAAAACCCATTTCATTTCTTACCTCAGAATCAGAAATTAGGGTCTTCTTCAGACTTCATTTTTACTGTTACCTAGGATCCTTCCTTGTGTTACTCCTGTCTGCTCTAAACATCACTGAATCTCTTTTGATTTGTTTATAGAATTGCTACATGCTGTAACATGTCAGTGATCCCAAAATGGGACAGAGCAGTATATGGGTTCGTCTCTAGAGTAAAGTTGATTCATCATTGAGGGTTAACATTTGCATTGAACACAAGACCAGATTACCACATACCTTTTTACAGAAATAGACTTGAGAGTAAATGGCCAAGAATATGCATAACTGAGATGAGAATGATAGTCCATTTATTTAAAATTGAGATGAGTGCACAACCTGGGATGCAGGAAGGAGAGTCCCACTGTATTTTTCTGGTCAGAATTTGAACACAGGATTACTAACTGGAACATAGACTGCTTTGGGAGATTTGCTGAACCCTGCTCTCAGACGTTAACTCAGGTCTCATGGATAAAATTGGAAACAGTGTAGGTTAAAGTACCTTTTTTCTTCTAATGGTACATTGCTAGAACTTTATGGGAAAGTGTATTAATTTTTCCATTTCCTTCCCCCCATGTAGCACAAATATTGACTACAGACCAGACTGGATGAATGAAATTTTCAGAGTTATGGCTAACAGCAAAAGTAAGCTCGTGTAAAACTGCAGCAGGGTTAAAATTAATGGATGTTTATCTCTTACTGTGGAAAGAAAGAGGAGCATGTATGATAAAATTAGTCTCTATAGCCCATCTAAAAACAGCTGCCAGACAGTCACTGAAGGATAGCAAGCTGAAGTCCAGAATAGAAGGAAACAACTGGGACTAAAATGATTGTTGCCAGAAGAAAGACTTTTACATATATACCCTGATGATTGGTTTAGCATGGGTTCATTCTTTGTAGGTATCTCAGGGTTTGATCAGTTTTATATTTCTGACTAAGTTATGCAAAATGAATCACAATCTTAGCATGGTTTTAAACCTAATGTAATCTGATTTTAAACAACACTGCTGCAGTACTCCCTGATCTTCCTTACGTTAGCAGCAGAACCATGTTGCTTCTAAGTGGCACCAAATGAGTGAGATTTGATGAAGACAAATAGGGAGTTTTAATTTTGCTCTTCAGCTGTCTTGGTGACCTGAGGCAATTGACCATATTGCTTCAATGTCACTAGTGAAGCAAGTAAATTCTATGGAGGAAGGGGAAGATGCAGGTGTGCTGTGGTATAGCTTACCTTATGCCATGCTGTAAAGTTCATTATTAAGATTTCAGATAAACTTAGTGTTTTTAAGATGATTTTCAGTGCAGTAATTTCATTTTAGAGTAATAGAACTTGGCTGGAGGAAGAACCCAGAAATTTTCAAAGTTTTAAGTTGTCCAAGGATCATCTTTCACAGAGGAAAAAATACTGTTTAGCACACCAAGCTGAATGGGAAGTAGTACAATCAGTGAACTCTTGCAGTAAAAAAATCTCATTAGTTTGGCTGGAAAGATGCTAATGAGGATGACACAGAAAGCAATAACAAAGCATCACGCTTCAACTCAAATAATTTTAAATGTAAATGTCTACCACAAGGTCAAAAGAGCTTATGTTACAGAGGGCATGTTTGTCTGGGCTTCTGAGGAATGTTCTGGTAGTAACCTTACTTTGTCTATCCTGAAACAGATCTTTGAAGGCCCTTCAGCATGTTAAAGTATTTGATATATTAGAACAGGTTTTTCAAAACTCTTGTCTTTCCTCCAAATGAGAATGAACCCTTTTCTAAATTATAGTAGAGCAAGTCTTTTATGTGAGATTTTCAAGATATAAATTCATAAAACTACTGATAATGTCAATTGTTTATTAGAGGGAAATGTTTACTTTCGCTTTGCAGTCAATTAGATTGTAAGCTTAAAAGGAAATATTTGTGATTTTATTGGTCAGACTTAGACTGACAGCAATAACAGAGCAGAGGGATGGGAAGGCTGGTCAGGTGTTCCTTGTGAGCCTGTGTACTGACAGCTTTTTATTACATTCACAATTACTATTTAACTGATCAGCTGTAACACACATTGTATTCTTAAGAACTCACTGAATTTAATAAAGGAAAGACTCAGTAAAAAAATGTTACCCTTTGAATCTCCATGTTGGCTTCCATTTTCTGTTGTGCATCAAGGAACTTCATGCAGTTACCTGTTTTCATTGTTAGGTGGTTGAGGAGCTTTATATGTGGGTGGTTGCATGGATATTAGGATTTAAAAGGCTGAATTGCATATCTCTGCAGAAAATCCTCTTAGCTTATTATGCACATTGGATCATCCAGGTAAGTTTAGCATAAAGTAGAATATATAAGACTAGATGACCTAGTCTGTTGAAGAACTAGATTAACTTACGTACTGCACATTGTAAGCAATATTGCAACAGACCTTTTTTCCTCCTAAATTCCTAGTTAAAAACTGCCAAGGAATTGAACAAGACTTTCATCTATTTGATAGGCAAAAATCTCTTTATAGTATTTTCAATATTTAATGCCTATTTTTTTTTTGTTTGTTTGTTTTTTGGGTTTGTTTTTTTTTTGTTGGGAAGTTTGTGGTGTATCAGTTAGTAAAATTGTAATGTAAAGTTGGATGTAAATGTGAGGTAGAATTTTTGGGGTCCTTTTTCGACCCTGTTGTATGCATTCCAATGACTTTTCTCTAGTATGGCCATTATCATGGAAATTCCTGTCAAATACTACAGCAAGAGCTGACTGCAAACTCTGTAAATATTTTTAAATGTTTAGGGTTGGGCTTTTTTCAAAGAAACAGGAAGAAAAAATGTTGGTGTAATCAACATTTCTGAATGAAGTTATCTTATCCTGTAGTCCTGTCAAAACAATGTAAATACCAATCAGTTCAATCCAGATAGTGATAGGACAAGGGGGAATGGCTTTAAACTAAAAAGAGAGGAAAAATTCTTTACTATGAGAGTGGTGAGGCCCTGGTACAGGCAACCCAAAGAAGTTGTGGATCCCCCATCCCTGGCAGTGTTTAAGACCAGGTTGAATGGGGCCCTGAGCAATCTCATCTAGTGGGTGGCACCCCTGCCCACAGCAGGAGGGGTTGGAACTAGATGTCCCTTCCAACCCAAGTTCATGACTTAATCTCAGAAATTTCTAAAAGAGTATTAAATTCACAAATAAATTTACCTTGCTTCCTTTTCCAGCAAGTCCTTTAAGTGAGGTTTTACTCACTTTAATTTAAATCCACATATTCAACCCCTTCATGGGGCTCAGTGTTTCTGCTTTGGCAGTTGCTGCATGCAAATATTAGAGCTAGACATTACTGAGCATACATTATTAGAATATCTGGGATCAAGTCATCCCTTCCTTGTTATTTCAGCAAGATATATATTCCTGTAGTTGAATGATTGTATCATGGCATCAGCTCTTACAGTTAAGAGAGAAGGAAAAGTGCACCCTTTTAAAATTCCCACTGTCTATTTTTTTGCT
Source organism: Agelaius tricolor (assembly GCF_023055355.1). Taxonomy (NCBI): domain Eukaryota; kingdom Metazoa; phylum Chordata; class Aves; order Passeriformes; family Icteridae; genus Agelaius; species Agelaius tricolor. The sequence goes on from NW_027269339.1 coordinate 183,279, forward strand.
TATAACAAATTTAACTGCTGAATGCCACTCATCAGGTGGTAGATGTAAGAAGACTGTCTAGCTTGAAGAATTAATTTCTCTCTTTGGAATATGGTGTTTCCATGTTCTCTGGTATATCCTAATGTATCGGTGTATTGTAATTATAGTACTGATTTTATGCCATTAATATAAACAACTACTGAAAGAATGGTTGGAAAAGGATCTGGAAAGTTGCAAAATTAATATTAGAAATTTTGACCTTTGAACAGTGACCTCAATGGGATAAAAACTTCCATTTCCTCCATTGTAAAAATCAAGGCAAGTAAATGTTGGGTAGCTGTGGACAGTCTTTACAATTCTGTACCTCAAGAATGAAAACTGGTTGTGTATTAAAGCTTTTCTTGAATTCTCCTGTAGAAAAATCTTACAGAAGTTTGTTTACATTACTGCAAACAAGATGTTTTCAAGGAATCCTCATTTCCCATCTGTTATATAAAACCTAAACTGCAGTGGCAACTTTGCAATACACTTACAGATCCTGGAATTCATATGTACATATTGCAAAGTTTAATGCTCCCTTCAGTCCTGGCACTTCAACACACATCTGTTTGAGTTATTTACAAGCTTATGTAGCTGTTTTCCTTATTTCCAAGCATCCTGTTGTTGGTACTCTTTCTCAGCAAGTTGCAGGGAAAATTTTAACTGACCAAACAAGTCTCTTTTTTGAGTTTAGCTTACTGGTATAAGTTTTAAAGGTTTTAACTTAAAACAACAGGAAAATGTAGATCATTTTCTAAATGTTAAATTGACCACTGAAATGGAGTAGTTGTGTAAAAAGATTAATGAACTGTTCCTGCAGATTTTCCAGTCAAAGATTGAATGTTAGCAGACTTTGGGCAATTCTTGTTAATGAAGGAATTCTCCAGTTAAAATTATAATTAATTTTAGACCAGCCTAATCTTACACAATTAGTGCATTTTTATTTTCCTGAAATAACAGAACTGACTCCTTCATCAGCTATGCAATATGTGCCTCTACAGAAGTAACTAGCACCTGAACAGAAAACAGTGAAATTTTTAGAACCCTTTTAGTATCACACATTCCTTCATTGGAGCATATACAGCAGAGTAAGGAGCCTTTTGTTTATTGGAATTCAGACTGAGAGAAGAATCTTTTGGCCCTTCTTGGGAAGGTGAGAAGAGGGAGGAGATGTAATATCAACTTTATAGTGCATTAGTTGGAGCTAATGGTTTTGGACAATGTGCTTCTCTCTTTGGTACAGTTCCTATTCCTGTGTTGACTGACATTAACAGCACAATTCAATTGTCCCATTCCAAGTTGCTGGTGGCATTTAAGAAGCATTAGTATGCTCAGAACATCCACGTGACAGATGCAGTGAGAGCTGTGCTGGATGCCACAAGGAATGTTCAAGGGCATTTTGTTTCGTGCCCTAGATGGTATTCTCACTAGATGCCTATATGTAGGCACCAAATAATTCTAGCAGAAATTACTGTGAAGTGATCATACACTTGCTAATACAAATGAAGCCTTTTTATAGTTTCTTTTTTTGCCAGCTTGGAGAAACCAGCATGTGAAAATAGACATCTTTCAGTATAGGGAGAGTTAATTTGTCTTGCTATGACAGATTTGTAGTCTGTATTTGGTCTTAGAATTAATATTCCGTCTTATAGATTAAATATTATATATTCTTACAGTAAGCATGCTGAATTCAAATGTTTCAATATAACATTTTCATCTTAGAAAAAATCATTTTTCTTCAACTTTATATTTGTCTTAAGTTCTGAATTGGTTGCTGAACTTCTTCCTTATAATCTTTGTCTGTTTTGAACATGTTCCAGACTATAAGATAAAAAATAAATAAAAAGCCCTTACCTTATAATTCTTTTAAATAACTTGTGCTTGGATAGGTCTTACTACAAATCCTGAATTGAGATTTCCGCATGTATTTAAGAACAGCTTTTAACCTGGACCAATAGAAATCATTTATTGTGTAACTGAGGTATCTAAATTAGTAGTTTCTGAAAAAATATAGTATCCAATGATCAAATGGTTCTGATTATAGCTTTTCTTTTTCTCCTGGGATCTTTTCTAGTGTAGTCTTCCCTCTGTTTCTACCTTTCTTTTTAAAAGAAATTTTCCATCTGAGGCTCTAAATATCCCTAGCTGTGGATTTTAAAAATGCCTTGCCTCTCTGTACTAAGCTTCCTCAAAATGCTGATGTACCTCATGATACCAACAACATTCAGGGAATGTTAGTAGTCTGTGATTTGCACTTTCCCGTTTCTTGGATGAGGCATTCCTCATCGGGCACCTCTGAAGAGCTGGGCCACCTGCTGCTCTGTGGCCATTTGAGCAGCTCACATGGGAGTGGTTGTCACAGAATCACAGAATATTCTGAGGAATACTGGAAGGGACCCACAAGGATCATCAAATCCAACTCTTAAATGAACAACCTGTACAGGGATTGAGCTCATGACCTTGGTGTTATTAGCACCATGCTCTGATCAACTGAGCTAATCTTATGTCAGTCCAGGCAGTTCTTGGAAATGGGGAAATAGGGTAACTGCAAGGGCTCTTGGGAAGTGCTGATGGGTAGAGCTGGGCTTGTAGAATGAAACAAGGTGTTCACCCCATTACATTATTTATAGTGCTGATGGTGATTTTACCTAGAGAATAAAACATTGCTGTCTTTAGACTTCCTAAAATTTTGGAAGTCTGAAGTTGGAAGGAATTTTTGATACCCCGTAACACTCTTATTTTAAGCTGCCTCATCAACTGGACTCCTGAACCAATGATAAGATATCAAAAGTTGTTACTTAACAAGATTCATAGAAAGTGACAGACATTGACTCCTGGTGTCACAGATTCAAGGTAACATTTTCCTCTATGAAATAAAACTTGTAACATAGTTAAGGTAATTCTGCAGCTGTGGACAGGAATTCTTGCTCAAATGCAGAGAAGGGGAAGGAAAGGTTAGTTCAGAGTTTTTTGGGGGTTTTTTGTGGGGTTGGTTTTTGGTTGGTTTTTTTTTTTTGTTTTTTTGTTTTTTGGTTTTTTTTTGCATATGTAGCATTCTAGTGAAAGCTCCGGGGCTGGAACTCTGGAAATTAAAATCTGTTGTCCATAAGCACCTAGTTCTCCCACTCACATAAAGAAGGACTTAAATTGTGTAGGAGAGCTGGGTAACTTTGCAGGCACTTTGGCAAAGATGATAAAGAATAAAAACAAGGGTTAGGGTTTCTGAAGAGATTTTGAGTTTATTTTCCGCCAGTTATGGTTGAAAATGAGAGATTAGATGCAGGATCTTGAACACCTTCATTATTAGGACAAGTCACCCAATAGCAATGTTTTTACATTTGAATAGTAGTATTGGGAATAAGGACTTTAATTTGGTTTAATTGCTAAGTTTGAGTTGTTTCCTAACTCTGTTGTTACTTTACCTTTATCTTTGCTTCTACGCCCTCTTTGACATTCTTTTGGAAACTGACTACTAGGTAAATTCTTCTTTACTGAACTTAAAAGCTTTTAAATAAATTTCTCTTGTTACAGGTCATCTGGGGGATTTTTTTAGTGATGTGGTGTATCACAGTTCTTGAGAAACCACTTTCTAAACTCTCATTGAATATACTTTACCCCCCAAAAAACCCCTCTGCAGGCATTGTTTACTAACTTTATAAAATCTATAATTTTTTAGGGTGAAAAACCCAAAATCTTCATCATAACTTTATTAAATAGGTTGGTGGCTTGTAGCAAAGTTATTATATTTATTTCAAAACCTTGAATCTGTAAAACTAGAAGTATTTCAAAAGCAAAGTCTTTCATAATATCTGTTAAGATGGAGGTTGAAAGGTTTTTTTTCTGAAACAGATAGTAGAACCTGAGTAATTTCAGATGTCCCCAAGAAGCTGTCCAATGTTTTTCAGTCTTGAAACTTGATATGTGTTGAAGATTGAAGTTGTTTTTATTAAATATTTAACATCCTAGAAGGTTTTCTAAATGACCATTTTTGGAAATACTCATCAATTTTTCTGATGTGCTCTTATTCTGTAATAGTTTATTCAATTTATAATATGAAATCTTTTTGAAGGTGTGTAGAAACATAGAATACCAAGAGATTTAAGTCATCTGTGGAGGACTATGTGATTTCATGGTACTTGACTGTCAAATGTATATTTATCTATTTAGGTTCAAACAAAGAAGGAAGAAACTTTGCCACCACCACATAGTCAAAACATTCCAACTTTTTACTTTCCTCGAGGATGTCCTAAGGAAAAAGTAAATATAGATGCTGTGATTGCCAAAATTGAGAAAACGTTTTCTGAATTTCCAAATGAGAGGGCAACGTTAGAAGACATGGGTAAGGTTGCAAAGGTGAGAACTTGCTGGCCATCTTCTTTTTGTACTGTACTCCTATGGAAAGGAAAGATGAGTTCTGTGTGCTTGGTTCTCTTGTATTGTGTGTTTCCATCTCCCATACATTAGTATTTAATGATATTTTACATTGTTGATAATAGTTATGTGGAATTTTCTGCATTAGCTGTCTATCAAATGACCTTATAAAAAGAAAAAAAACATTGAAACAAAACTTGAACTACTTTTTTTGCTGCTCAAACAACCAAATACTAAAGAGCAACATTGTATGTTGTTCTCCATTCCATATTGACCAAGAGAGTTAAGGCAAAAGCACTCCTAATATATGTTTTGTTTTCAGATGGTCACACAGGTTGGGTTTTTTTTCTCATTTTGCTAAACCTCCATTGCAAAGGCTCTGGTAAAGACAGAATGGTTTGGTAACTTGAGATTATAGCTTTCAAGTTATTCCTGAAGAGCTACTTTAGAGTTACAGCAGAGTGACAAAATACTTAGCTTATAAAGCAGCAAATATTTTTTAAACTTCTCTGTAAATTTAAAGACAATAAGCTAGTTAAAATGGACTTAAATTTCCATTTTGTTATGTTGAATTAATGCTTGAAATCTCACTGCAAGTCATGATCTTGCTAATGAGTCTCAGGTTCTCATCTATGTTCCTGTCACTTTGTCCAGGGTCTAGAAAATAGAAACTGTGACTGCTCACAAGAGCAGGACTGGGAGTTTGCCTCAGCAAAACTTTTTTACTGCTTAGCTGAATGATAGGATCCCTGTCTTCCACAGGTCCTTCCAACACAGAAGTACATAGAAGTAAGGAGGTAGGGAAGAGACCCTTCTCTCTCAGCAAGGAAGCTGAAAGGGTCTAGTCACCTGTTATTCAGTGATGAAAGACACCTTCCTGAAGAATACTGTCTGAGGACAGTATTCATCACAACCACTTTTATTTTTTGAAGTACTAGTTAAGCTATTGCATGAGAAGTAATTGTACTTATGCTGCAGTGACTTTACACATCTTGCAGTATTCACGATGGTTTTGGAGATCCGTGGGGATGCCAGCATGTCTGACTACTCCCAGCTGGAGTCAGTTTTGGGTAGACTGGGCTCTTGGCTGTTACAGCTGCAGACACTTGGGCTTTAGGTGCATGTGCTCACACTGGAGTTGGGAATGTGTAGCTGTTGAGTATCCTAAAGCAAGATCCTGCTGCTCAGGGCAGGCTGGCCTGCTCCTTAAAATTGGATACAGGATGTGCCATGCACGTGCAAAGGATGCAGATGAGTGGAGCCATCTTCTGAGTCAGACAAATGTTAATTTGCTCCAGTTCAGAGGGTTTGTAAGTGTGCTTGAGCTTAGCTTAAAGATATCCAGCTGTTGAGCAGAGCTTAAGATGGACTCTGTTCAGCTGCTTGGAGCATGGACAGACAGCCACGTGACTCACTGTGTTAGTCTGTTAGGGATGCTACAAGTTGCCCTGTGTTTTGCTCTCCACTTTTGGATTTCAGCCTAACGTTGCTTTAAATAGATTATTTCAGAAGGTGAAGCTGGTTTCAGAAACTGGTTTTCAAAAAATCTCTACCCTAATGCTTTCTTCTTAACACTTGTAATTTTTGAAGGATCCATAAATAGAAGAGTAGCCCTCAGATAAGCAATCAGTAAACTGACTTGATGTATACTTTAATTGTAGGCTTGTGAATGCCCACTGTACTGGAAAGGTCCTTTGTTTTATTGTGCTGGAGGTGAACGAACAGGATACGTGTCAGTTCATAAATTTGTTGCAATGTGGCGGAAGTAAGTAGATTACTTTTTTAGAAGTACTGCATTTTTTTTCATTGAAATGTGATATTTTAAGCTCTGAATGTGATCTTATCTTGTAAAGGGGAATAAAACCCATTTTTCCCATAATCAACTATTGTCAGCAAGCTTGTAATTGGAAAATGTAACTAAATAATACTTTAATATAAACAAATCTTCATTTACAGGGTTTATAGATTTTAAAATGTTTGGGTAAATGACAGTTCATGAGAAGTGAAAACTATGGCCCTTACTTGTAGATGCCAGTTCTGAACCATGTACTTTTTATTTTTAGTTCTTTTCTAATTTTAACTTTAAATTGTCCTTCCATGTAATCAATTACATGGTGTACCCACCTCCTTTAACATCAATTTAAGAGATGCTTCTGCTTTGATAAGTTTGCTTGGAGCATGGTTTGACATTTGTAATGACCTTTTTAATAAATATTGTTTCATAGGCCTTGCTCTAGGATGCCTGCATGAGGTAGCATGAGCCATTTTCTGTGTAGAATATTAAATAGAAATATTTCCATTTCAGAGTACTTCAGACCTGCTATGATGATGCTGCGAAGTTTGTTCATCTTCTGATGAACCCTGGATGTAATTACTTGGTGCAAGAAGACTTCATTCCTTTTTTACAAGTAAGTTGCAGTTGAAACTATTTCTAGGAACACAACAAAATGATGAGCTGGCAAAGCCCTGAGCTGCTTGAACTAAACATACTTTTTCATGGTCATCATTAAAGTTTATTGATAATATTTAGTGCAACTGACTTTGCATGGTCCACTAAGATGCTAGTGACTTGTTTTACAGTTAATAATTTTTGTATAAGGTGAGGTGTTTTTTAAGCACCCTGGTAAGATTTCAAATCAGTTGTAGGAATAACATATGTATTGGAATCTTTTATGTTTCATAAGTCAGTTAAAGTTATTTAAGTCAGGTAGCCCTTTGGAGGGCAAAGGAGAAGTGGGATATGAATTCAAATCCTAGTAAATCTTTGTTGGAAGAGCAGCAAACACCACCTGTAGAAATGACTGAATAAAACCTGAATTGACTTCACTGAATCATAGCCACAGAATTACAAGCTAGGACAGTCAACAGTGTTCAAAATCCTCAGCCTATCTAAAATATAGGAAAAAATCCTATTAAAAATATTTCTAAAATACAGGAAAGCTTTTGTTTATCCAATTTATTTAAAAGATAATTTTATTTTTAAAAGGTTTGTGATATGATTTGTCTGAAAGTGAAAAACATAGTTATCAGTAGTGATTGTGGTAGTTTGTTTAAACTGTTTTGGTTAAGGAATAGCAGGTGTGTTATTCTTTGCTAATTGTCTTAAATGGACACTAATGAATACTCCTTGTGATATTGTTTTTTGTAGGATGTGGTGAATAGTCATCCCGGCCTTTTATTTTTAAAAGAAGCATCTGAGTTCCATTCTCGGTATATTACAACAGTAAGTGATTTGTATCTGGAAAAGCTATTTTTTAGTTAACTAAGGAAATCAAGATTAGTCAAATGTCTCTAAGCATCTTTGTCCCATGGGAAGAGTAGAGTTAGAGCAGGCTGTAAGTCTTCTATTTCTATGTAACTAGAAATTTTGTGGAAAAGGAGTCTTTCTTAGACCTGATAGTTCTCAACATTTTTAAGAAATTGCTGATTTTAATACTAGTAAGAGAAGCAGTGAATTGTAATAGTGTTGGATAAGTTAATGAGCATTAAATGAAGAGCAGGCTGTTATCTTAAACTCTTGATTGTGGCTGTAGACTGCATTCATTAGAATCCTGACCTTAGTCTGGGATTAATTAAATGAAGTCTTGAATGAAACATCTATATTAATATGATTATGTTCAGTATTAAGTGAAATAATGATAATATTGAAGCTGCTTGCCACTTGTCTCTCTGGGGACTTTTCTTCCAAGGAAGGTTTTTATACATGAAAAGTTCCATTCCTGTCTTCCCAGGGTTATGTGACTGAAGTATTTGTTCTGTACCCAAGGGAGAAATCGGTGACATTAAATTTTCTCAGCTGAGGACTACACAGTCGATTCCACTGAAGTCTCAAAAGATTAAAATTCTTCAAAATGACATTCAGTTCACTTTCTTTGTGCATGTGAAAACTAGCTTAATGAATATTCTCCAACAAAAAAAAAAACATGCAGTGTTGATCATCATATATCCATCTTACACTTTTACCCAGGTTAAAATTGTGGAAGGTTTTTTTTTGAGAGCATTTGAGTTTTGTTCATTACATCCTTCTTACAGAGACTTGCTGGCCTATCAAGTATGTCCTGCTGCATTAGGTTTTGCTTCTTGTTATAATGATTACCTGAGCTCACAGAACTTTCTCCTGTCAGTTGTGTGATTGAAGGAATTGTTCTGCCTGTGAGTTGTTTTGTTTCTTTGTGGATTCTTGGCTGTGTCACAGCCTGCTCTGGTTAAAATTGTGAAAGCTTGCTGCATGACCTGAAAAAGAGTAGGAAAGAAAAGGTCCTGCCATGTCCAGTTCCTTTTCTTTGGAGGAAGAGTTTATTGGAGTAGGTCTGAGTCTAGCAATATTGAATAAATTAGTACTGGAAATATTTTATTAATAACATTTAGTGTAGCCTTCAACAGAAATTGGTGTTTAATCAAAAAATTGGTGTTAAATCAAAAAGTAAACTAGTATGAAAGTATCAATAATATTTGGAATGCCATTCTGCAGATTAAGAAATGGCAGGAGCTCTCTGCCTTTTTCTCATCATATTTTAGGATGGTGCAACTGTTCACAGAATCACAGAATATTTTGAGTTGGAAGGGACCTGTAGGAATCAAGTCTAACTCTTAAGTGAATGATCCATACAGGGGTCAAACCCACAACCTTGACATTATTTGCACCATGCTTTGGGCAACTGAGTTTGTTACAGTCTTCCAAAATTCTGTCCTGCAAGTTATTAATGATAATAATAGATGATTTTACCTATGATGAAATATTTCATACCTGTATTCAGTTAGTTTAACCTTGCTACATGAAGCTTCATTTAAGGATACATCCAGCTGCAAACCAAATGAGCCATTCTTCTGCTGTTTTTTTGTATATACCCACATATGTGTATGTGTGTATGCATACACATTACATACATCTCCTTAGCACGTGTTGTGTAAGCCATGAAAGCAATCTGGTCTGTCTCCTAAGATATGTTATAGGTTTGTTGGTCAGCCTAGTTATATATGGCCAAGATAGAGCTGAAATAAGTTAAAAATGTTTGCTGTGACAAATGAGATACTACATTTATTTTTCCAGGATGTTAGGTGCATATCTGAACTATGAGTTCTTGAAATTGTAGTCTCTGTATTGCAGCATTTCTTCTCCCTTCTGACAAAGCACTCTGCAGAATAGTAAAGGCAATTCTAGACAATTTGCTTATACTCTGCATCAGTTTACTTTAGAAAACAGTTTAAGTTTGTTCCCAGTTGTCTTTACCAAACATTCAATTTTGGTTTTATTTTTAGACCAGTTAAATGTATAACAGATGAGATAATGACATGCAGATGGATTAAGTTGCAAAGCTAAGGCAAAAACCTTTTTAGAAAAAATTGCTTTGTAGTATAAGCCAAAAAATGGGCCTTCCCTAAATTCACAATTATAATTAAGTTAATTAAGTTTCAGAAGCAGGATAATCTATTCTTCTGTCTGGAGTTATTGAACCAGCTGTTCTTGTTCAAAGTAAGAACTGAGGAGCTTGCTGCTCTGCAGTTTAAGTTTTCTTTCAAAACTTCATCAGTACATTATTCTTCTATTTGTAATTTTAAAATGATTGGTTAGTTTAAACTATTGATTTACTACAATTGAAGTCTGAAGTGATAAAGAGCTTAGCCTGTAGTTGGGAGGACATATCAATTGCAGGAAAGGGATTCCTAAGGAGAGGGGATTTTAGTTAGTACCTGCTCTCTTGCAAATGAAACACTACACATGCATTACTGAGTCTTGCCAATTAGCAGGTACAATCAATCACCAGTTGAGCAGTTATAGTTCATAATATGCTTGGGGTTTTTTTGGGTTTTGGGTTGTTTTTTGTTTTGTTTAGTGGTGAATGACTGACGTGAAACGTACACCTGGTTGTCTTAAGTCAAACTAATTGAGGTGAATACTGAATTCAGTTAAGTAGCAGAAAAAGTATATTTTAAAGTCTTATTTCAAGTCTTTAGTTTGTAAACTAAATCTAAGAAAATTATAGCAAATGCATGAGTTGCCCAAAGTAGCCATAGAACCATTAGTTTGGAAAAGACCTTTAAGATCATTGGGTTGAAGTACACGTAAAATTTATTTTTAAAAATGTGTAGAGTACTCATATGGATGTGTTTGTTTCTGGTTCCAGTATCAGTCATGGCACAAGAACTAGTTGTCTTTCTTGCATAGATTCATTTTTTTTTGTTGTTCTTCACTTGGAAAATATTAATGTACTTTTAATGCTATTAATAGGGTTTTTTTTCAAGGAACTTCCAAATAGAATGAAGTTAAATGGGGAAAAACATTCTCTTTGCACCTGCAGGAAATATTTCTGTCAGATATAGATTTGTTGTGTTTGTAGACTTCAGAAGTAGCAACATCTGCTGTACTCTGATCCTTAAGCAGTCCCAATTCTATTTCTGTAAATTCAGTTATGAAGTAAAACAGTCTCACAGCAAATGCAGGTCTTTAAATATGAAGTAATAAGATACATTAATAGGTTTATTTGATTATATCCTGTAGATCTGGAAGACTTGAAGTTGTGAAATCACCAATATACATATTTTGGATAACACATAAATATTCTGCAACATTACTGAGTGAGATATAGGTACTGCAGCATTGAAATAAAACTTATCTAGAAGAGTTTAGATATAGATTTAGAAATTGTTTGAATAGTGGATAATATGACACAAGAGAAGTTCTAACTAATGAGAACAATAGAAATAGGGAAAACATGGAGCTCTCTAATGTAGCTGTACTAAAACATCTTTGAGAAATATTTGGATGGGTATTCAATTACCATAGCTAAAGTTTCGTTCCATTTTCTCTTTCTTGCAGGTCATACAGAGAATATTTTATACAGTAAATAGGTCCTGGTCTGGGAAAATAACTTGTAATGAGCTCAGGAAAAGCAATTTTTTGCAGGTTTGTAATATCTAAAATTTTGCAAGACAGATATTTCTGGAAGTTTTAAAACTGCATTAACTAAAGGCTTAAGGGAGTAACATAAATAGCATTTCTTCCTTTTCCAAAAAGTAATGAAGACCCAATTGCATTAATTCTCATACATTAGAATATGTTTAAATGTAACTTTTTCTTTCTGGAGCTGTATACATGTAAATGTGTGTAGCAGAAGTTGATCTGATCTGCTCTTTCTTTTGTGAATGCATTCATTTTCTGCCATGTGTTCAGTTTTGCTGTCACACTGTATGATCTGCATTGTCCCTGACAACAAAAATTGTTCCACTGAAATAGCATTAGATATTAACTTAGCTATGAGAACTCAGATTATTCAAAAAATAAATGTCTTACAAACTCTTTAATATGTTCTGTTTGTCCTTCTGATAATAGAATGTGGCATTATTGGAAGAGGAAGCTGATATTAACCAGCTGACAGAGTACTTCTCATATGAACATTTTTATGTTATCTATTGCAAATTTTGGGAGCTGGACACAGACCATGACCTCTATATTGATCGGAAGGATTTAGCTCGACATAATGATTATGGTATGACAAATGAAGCACCTTTGTTTACATGTATTAAATGACCTGTAAACTTTGAGCTGAGGAAGTGGTTTAATACCAGGGACAGTTTCATGAGTCTGTTGGTGTAGCTGGTCCTGCTGACTCAGTGAACTAAAGCAGGACAAGTCATCTGTGATGCTACTTTCCATCTACAAATACCACATTTGAGGAAAATTCTGAATTTGAATTCTGATCTTGAGAAAGAAATAGGGCAAATATCACTTACGTGTTGGTGTATTATAAATGGTTTTATTTGGAAATTTTGGGTCGTTATCTTGGACAAAATCCATTTCACTGATATTATTCAAGTAGCATTACCTTTATGGCAAGATATGGAAAGAGTAGAAAAGGCAAACATACCTTCAGGTACTTGGCTTATTTGGAGTTTTGCTAACTCAGCTGCAGTGTGTTTTGCTTTAATACTGTTAAGCACTAGTTAGCAGGTTTACATTTGCTGCATGTATAATATGCAATGACTGTGATTCTGTAGTCTTGCATGCTTGTTCCTATTTTAAATATTCTTGTAGCTTGTATGGAACTGTTGGGGCTCTTTTTAGATGCCTTGTGTCCATCTTCATAGTGTTCCTTTCAGGACTGGAAAGCTTACCTAAGCACAAAGTGATTATGGAGTATTATCCCACGTTAAAAAGGATAAACACAATTCTGATTGCTTCTGAAAATTTGCCTACTAAATTTTGACAATGCTTTAGGACAGTGAGAAAGGAAAACTGCTTTCATTTGAGTGGCTGCTCTATTAAGTTAGTACATTTTTGAAAGAAAGCACAACTAATACACTGCCACCTGCAATTTAATTTTGCAAATTCTTAAGGATAAATTGACTATCCTTTACAAAGGTAGTGCTTAGTTCAGACATGTCTCTAAAATCCCTGAAATGGTTTCAAAATAGAAGCATGGGTCAAAACCATGTCAAAAATAGATCCCCGTCAGAATCAGGAAGGTATGTTTATTATGTGTGATTGTGCCAATTCTGGTTTGGCTCTTTGCCAAGGTCACATAAAACTTAGTGCCACTGGAAAACATTATTTACTTGTCAAAAAACTGGGAAATGCAGTTTTATTAATCAGCCAATTTTGTTACTTGTATTGCAATTTGATTACTATTTCTGCATTAAGTTTGAATTCAAAGCTGGGTGGTTGTAGTTTTTCTTTGGAGGCTTTGTGTTAAGTGATCCTCTCTAAAAGGATTTAAAGGGATTAATGAGCACTACCCCTGATTGTTCTCACTGATCTGTGTATATAAGAGGAGAGTTCCAGTAAACTCTTCAACAACAGGATGCATGCAAAAATAACTTGCATAGAGTTGACACTGTTTCAAACTTTTCTTCACAGCAATTTCAAATAGGATGATAGAGCGCATCTTCTCAGGAGCAGTAACAAGGTACTTGTTTTGTATCCTGGTCTAAATCCCATTTAATTTTTGCTGGTTAAATTCTGTGGTATTCCAAGGGGAAAAGATGGCTCCCTTCACAAAGGAGCAGTGAATTTCAAGATTAGATTTGTAGTTAAATTCTAGTAGTACTAGAGTGGTCTTGGAACCTTTGGCACAGTTAAGTTCTTCACTCTCTTTACCCATATGAACACAGGCCACTGGCTATTGTATGATGGGAATGAAGAAGGAAGAAATAATTCTTTTTCCATCCCTCAAACCTGTAAAATGTGCAAGGAGAACTGAGCTTTTAAGTACTAATTGTAAAATCAATGCTTATTGCATCAATAAATTTACAAAAATGCCTCCAGTTGAGTTAGTTCACATTTCTGACAGTCATTCTTCATTTCTCCCCTTGGGATTTACTTCCTCTTTTGTATTTATGGCATTTTATTAATTTTTGAAATGTTTCCTAGCACAATATCTGAGATAGAAAGCAACTGATCAACAGAAATAAAAGCTGAAATAAGAGACTTACCAGGAATATGTCTAGAGCTTACTCCTTTATCTGAGTGTCTTGGGCAAGACAAAAACATATACCATATTTTCCCAGACATCTTGAAGATAAAACATCAAAAAATGAATTTCCTTATTGAAATGTAATATGTCTAAGAACTGCCTACCTGACTTTTTACTAGACAGGTTGACTATGTGCAGCTTACTTGGTTACTGCGGTTGTGAGAGTAGAAACAGACAATTATGTTCTTGCCATGGACACTTACTTCCTGAAGATTTCTATTTCATTTTTATCTTCATATTTTCATTCCAAAACTTTTAGCTAGTGGAGTTCTGTAAAGCTTTTAAGTTCTCATCACTTCTGTCTGAATAGAAATTCTAAAAAGCCTATGTACTTGTATATAATATAGCATAAAAAATTTTTTGAGATGGCTCTTCTCTTAACTATTTAGCACCTTATGAACACTGGATCATTTAGGAGTAACTAGTTAATACCATCAAGGAAAATAATCCTTAATTTTGCTTAGTAAAAGCTAGGTGTTCTCTAAAATAAATTTTCTGTCTTTTTCCTCACTGACCTCCAAGAGGTAGAAAAGCACAAAAAGATGGGAAGATTAGCTATGCTGATTTTGTCTGGTTTTTGATATCTGAAGAGGACAAGAAAACACCAACTAGGTAAGAATGAATTTGTTCCAGCAGAAATAAAGACTGATTTTGTTTTTCCAGTCCTTAAATGGGGACCACTGATGAACAGCTGCAACTCTAATGGAAGAAGTTTAAACTATAAAAACATGAATGGAAAACTGGCCCAGTTCTTTACATTGTCCTTGTTTGTCAGTGTCTCCTGTTGTAGCTGCAGAAGTCTAATTGAATGACTTTTAAGAGGTTAATTCAATGTTATTGTTTCATAAGTTGTGTGTGGCCTATTTATGAACAGGGCCATACGTTAAGGATGTTGCAGCTGTTTCATGATGCCAGTGACTCTGGGAAGCTGTGCAGCTTCTGTATGGTACTGATGAGAAACCTATCATGTGACATGTCACTAGCTTGTTCAGTATGGGAACATACCCAAAATACTGAAGTTGTCATGTACAATTCAATTTTCCATTGTCTCCCTTGATTTTCTTTTTTAATGTAAAACTATGTGTTTTAGTCTTCTCCTTCACACCATTAACACATGTGTTTTCAAATGCAATAATGGATGGTGTAGCAAATACCAGCAACTCTTACCACAGTAGCTGGTGTTTAATACTTTCCATGGATTAGTGGAATGTACTCTTAAGTCTAGTTTTGCCTTTGAAACAGGCAACGTGAATTCTTGAAATTCTGTAGTAAGTTTCTCTTTGCTGTTAATGACTGAATTCCAGCATTGAATACTGGTTCCGCTGCATGGATCTTGATGGGGATGGTGCTTTGTCTATGTATGAATTGGAATATTTTTATGAAGAACAGTGCCAAAAATTAGAGAACATGGCCATAGAACCTTTGCCTTTTGAAGACTGTCTGTGCCAGATGCTGGATCTTGTAAAGCCACAACATGAAGGTAATAAACTCCTTTTCCATCTTTAACTTCTGTTTCTCTGGACTTAGGAATTAGTGCAGTCTTAAGAGCACTCAGTTGGTCATACAAATAAAATGCCTTGAGGTTGTCTTCTCACTGACACCTGTTAAAGCTTAATAATTGATTGGTCATCCAATGGCAGGCATTCTGTCCATACTAAAATTTAATATGCTGCTTTAAAATTCCTTGTCAGCTTTCATTTTGTGATTGTAGCCACATTTAGTCTTAAGTAAAACCTTGTCACTATCTAGCTGAGGTGAGGCTCTCAGGAAAACCTCTTGATGGTTCACTCATTTCTCACCTCTTTCAGTGCTCATTTGAGTTTCTCTGGAGGGAACAGTTTCTAAACAGTGTTTGTCTCTTAGGCCAGTATTGACTTTGGTTACATTAGAAGCCTAAGCTGCCCTTAGGAAATTCATGACAAGGGGATTAAAATTGACAGAATAATGAAATTTTCTGAGTTTTTGCCTATTTTTCACTTTTGAACTTTCCTTGACCTGCATTCTACTCTCCTGCATTTGACATGGTATCATCTTTAGCTGATAAAACTTCAGTTTACCTTTTACACTTGAGAAAAACTTAAGAATACAATTATGGTTACACAACCAATTAGTAAGTCAGGTTTATTGCCCACTTTCTTTCTAGTATTAAGAATATTTAAATTACAAGAAATTTTTTAAAGACACTTGTCATTTATTGAGATGGGATTTTTTGCATGCTAAGAGAATTGAAATGGCTCAAAATTAGAACATAAAGCTTGATATTCCTATTTAAATAAGTTAAAATGGATTTGCTTAGTGAAAGCACATCACTAAAGGCAGATAAAAATTGTAAATTAAGAAGGAATATTAAGTGTGATTCATCTGAAAACTCCATCCCTGATATCAATGGAATGAAGTCTTAGACCAACATTCTATAATGCATGGGGGCTAGGGGGCATTTAAAATGCAGTGAGCCAAGCTCTGAGAAGCACATTTATGTTTTATGGTTGCTCACAATCACCTCCTGAACTCAGTAGTTCACTTCCAGTCTTATGCTTCTGAAAGGCATTTATAATATTTCTGTTCTGAATTTAAAATGAAACAAGATAGATGAGATACATCAATGTCATGAGGATGATAAAAGAAGGCTATCAAACACAACCAAGATAAGTTATTCAGGGTAACAAAAATGAAAGCCAGGTGAGAAGGGTTGGGGTTTTTTTGTGGTTTTTTTTAGTATAAACTGAATTATGTTTAAAAGGTGGATTAAGAAAAAAATCTGGTTTTCTAATACAAAAACTAGCAGCATAACTCATGTTTCACTCTGTAGCTTCAAAACAAAAGAAGACACTTCCATAAAGTTATGGCTAAACTGTGATACAGTTTCTATATAGAATGCTCTGTGTGGAAAAAGCAAGCCTGAATTTCTGGAGACCTGAATTAATTACTTAAATTTTACTCCTGTTTTGTTGGTGTTTGAGACACATCTACACAAGTGTTACGTGTCTAAGCTCCCATTGCAATAAATGGAAACTGGAGAGCAAATCAATGAACCAAATATAGGAGTCTAACTTAAACTGGGAGCTTATGTAACTAGGATTCAAATCATTTGCTTGCTTGTTGGAGAGCTGCTGCCACTTGAAATGGCTCTGTGCACCAGCCATCTGTGTGGGTCTGACAGATAGGGCACAGGTGCCACGGGGGATTTGTGTCCTCCTCCAGTGACAAGCCAGCAGAACACACTGGGGCCCTTCATGACAGATGCAAGCGTGGCGACCATGTACAAATGGGATTTGGATTTTGCTTCCCTGTGATGTCCTTGAGTTACACTTTGTTAGAGGCTGGGACAGTATGCTGAGGAAATACTATTCAAAGTCTGGGTTTTATTGAACTCTTCCATAACATCTTCAGTTTGCTCCTATTTGATTAACAATGGAAGATTATCTGTATTCGAGGTGAATCAATAAAGGGGAGTTGTAAGGATAGTCATCTGTCTTCCCTTGTGTATCTCATATTTTTTAGCCTTTCTGCAGAAGCTTCAATATTCAGCTTTGAAACAGGGTAACATTTCTGAGCAACCTGACAAATGCTTCTAATGTTTAACGCATCCATTGATTTGAGTCTTTAAAGTATCACACTATAAAAATCAAACAAAACACCTCTGAGCATTTAGCTTTCCTCTCAAGTAGTAAATATTGATCAGACTGGACAAGTGTGGCAACCTTGACTCTATGAAAAATTCATCTGTATGAAGCATAGTCACACACTGTCATGTCTGTCATACATTTGTCTGCTCAAGTCAGGGAAGAGAGAGGGCTGCTGCCATAGGAGATTCCTACTTGCTACCCAAGCACTCCTTGGGAAGGAATGGCTAACTCACTAGAGACTTCTATCTTTGAGGAAGCTTAAACTAATACCTTAAATGATTTTTAATAGCTGAGGGATGTAGACTGCATCTCACTTCAACATTCTGACAGGTTGTGAGATATGACAACCACAGCAAGGAAAAAAATCTGAACTATTTCAAGTTTTGTACACTTTGAAGGACACATCTCTAGGTATGTATTTCATCTGTTTGCATCTCTCCCATTGCATTGAGGATCAGTGACAAATGTTGCTAAGCAGTGATGACTGAGTAATGATAATGTACCTTTTGATTCCTCCACTTTTGAGATCTAATAATTTTCTCTCTAATAATCTTATCTCATAATCTTCTTTACAGGAAAAATTACTCTGCATGATTTAAAGCAATGTAAGCTGACAAATGTGTTCTTTGATACTTTTTTCAACATTGAAAAATACCTTGACCATGAACAGAAGGATCAGTTCTCTATGTTGCGGGTGAGTATGAGACTTTAAAAGTCCTTATAGCTACATGCTTAGCAATTAATACTGTTTAAATTAATGAATTAATACTGTTTTGTCTAACATGCAACATGATTGTTTAGGATGGTGAAGGTGAAAGTCAAGAGGTCTCTGACTGGGAGAAATATGCTGCTGAAGAATATGATATCTTGGTAGCAGAAGAGGCAGCAAGTGAGCAGTGGAACGACGGGTAAGAATGCAGCAGGACAGTTAATATGAATCCTCTCTACTAAAGTACAGCCTCACCACCACTATAATTCATTTAAAAAAAGAATAAACACGTCCTTCCCAAAACTCTTATTCTAAAATATGCATCTTTTTATAAGCCCTTGTTTTTAAATTCATAACTTGGTGAATTGAACCTTCAGATGACTTTTGTTTTCTGTTTAAATTGGTGGTAAACTCATGGGATAAACTCAAGGCGTTGCTCTATTTTAGTGTGCACAGTGGAGTCTTAGTATTTAACTCTAATTTGCCCTATGTCTTTCTCTGAAAAAACAGCTGATGAGTACATAATGCCTTTATAAAGCAGTTTTAAAGAACAAAAACACAGCATCTAAAGCTCATTCTCTGCACAGTCCTGTTAAGTAGATGGAAACAACATGATGAAATTCAGTAGTAGTTGGGAAGACATGCATGAATGTGAGTCACTCTAACCCAAGACCTGGTCAGTGGAGCACTGTGTCAGTGTGTGCTTTGAATCCTTTCAGTAGAGCTGCATTTCATACTGGAAAGTTCAGCATGTGACAGGAGAGAAAGCTAACTTAAATTCAGGGAATTATTACAGAACCCTGGTGCTGTTGTGGTTATGCTTATTATAAAATATTGGCAAATATGTTTTTCTTGCAGCTGCCTTGTTAGTGTTCCAACATTCAGGCACTTCTTGGCATATTTGGACTTTCATTTTCTTTTTCTTTTTTTTTTTTCTTTTTTTTTTTTTGTCTGCTTCTAGGTATGAAGCAGAACTGAGTCCTGTAGACCATCAGAAGGCCAGTGTTCTAAAGTATCAAATGGAGAAAAGACCATTTTTTGAAATGCCTTCCCATCTGGCTGATGTAGACTTGGATGAATATGGCTATGATGAGGATTTTGAATAGAGGTTACTTATGGTCAGCACTTGCAGAAGAGAAGGGACAGTCTGCAGCAGGTCTGCTACACACTGACACGTTTCAGTGGGATTTCTTTCCCTACTGAAATGTATCAGTGGGAAAAGAAACACTTTCTTTAGTTTTGTGCTAAAAATATCTAATCACTACACTACCTTGTAAGCAAAAGAAATGCATTTATATGGAATGATGAGATTTTTGTATTTATTCAATAGTTTATCGTTTGTAAAATAGATTAAAATATTTATTTTCAGATGTTGCATAATTCCTTTTTGGAAGAATAACAATATTTGACTTAAGAGAAAAGTAATCTACTGTTTTTATGAGAGCTGTATAATTCTCTTTAAGCTGATGTGTGGTGCACTGACCATCTCCATCTCACCTGTGAACAGGTATTTCTGTCCTGGTATGGGAGGTAAGGAGACAATTTACACCTGCAGTGTGCTTGTGCTCATAGACAGCCCTCTTTTAGGTTTTATGCCTTGGCAAGAAAGAGATGTGACAATGAGTGCACAGTTCAGCACTCATTTACAAGCAGAGTTTTGTCTGACAGGCTGTGCATATTAGTAGAATACACTAAAGTGAACACCCAAGACAAGTTGTTTTTCTTTTCTGTGTAGTCCATGTTTGCCCCAACCTTAATTTTGCCCTTTTAAGCTTGAGTTTCTTTGTTGATGTTAATCATAAAAAGATTATTTAACAGTGAAGTCTGAGTGTTCATACTTGATCCAAAATGGGGGTGTTAATTCATGCAGAAGGAACCAATATTTTTTTTTAAATCCTTTGTATAAGTGTTACTTGATCAGTGATGTGCACTAATTTGTTGTGGGCATTCAGTGCTTTTGTCTGTCCTCCCCTTTGCTTGTTTGCTATTGACACATTCCATGGATATTCATCAGTGTCACAGCAGCCTGAAATTGTTGCCTCACTCTTAACTGTTAAACAGGTTTTGTTGGGAAAAAATGTACAAAAAGATGTAAGTTATTTTTTTGGTTGCAGTGTAGATCTTTTAAAATGTTTAGAAAACATGTTTGTATTTTCAAATAAAGATTTTCATACATGTAATTTAACAGATGTAATTTTTACATACTTCACACAATTCATGTCTTGCTAATAAAGAGCCATTCACCACAGGATGGGTTACACAGGTATGCAGTCTGACTGGGTAATTACAACAAGCTACATATGCAAAGTAGTCAGCCTCTAGCAGGTTTTTCTTCATCCAGAAGAGTATTTGCTGAGCAGCTGGGAGAAACCTGTTGTGCTCAACTCCTCACACCAGCTCCTGCACAAACCTACACACCTGTGTATCAAGAAACTCACTACTGAAGTGCTGGTGAACCTCACTGAGGGAAACTCAAGTAATTGTAATACCATTTGAAGGATTTTGGTTAATTATTCCAGTTTTAATACAGACTCACCAATGTCAAAGTTGTCCAGGGCTGGCTGGATCCCTTTCACTAACTGCCCATAGTTTGGGGCTTTTAAGCAGTAAAGATACACAGCATTTCTGTGATGCTCTGGTCCCTCAGGGAAAGGATGACCAGCTGGCATTGCAGAAGGTGATCCTGAACATCTGTTACACTGCAAGATACCTACCTTAAAACTTTTCTCAAGAAGGGGGCTTGTAACTGGACAGCAAACAGCCACAGGCTTTCCCAGGATGCAGTGACACATCAGTCACACAGCACTATGGTGCAGGGTCGAAATCTTCTGCAGAGCCTGTAGCTGTTGTTGCCGCTTTGTGTTTAATGAAGTGCCTGTTAAATCCTGCTCTCTAATATACTTGTGCTAACCAAGTCCTTTCCTAAGAAGAATGTATCCTGCTGTTTTCAGAGAAATCCTTTTTCCTAAAATATGAGTTTGAGGGTTACTGGACCCTGCCTCTGCAGGGTAATTACCATCGCAATCCCACTGTTACAGAAATTAAAGTATCCATATGTTTGAAGTGGTTCCAGGTATAACTGTTTTCCTAGTCAGGCTGTATTCTGCCTACCTGGTGGGTCCTTAGGCCTAGATCCACACATCATCCACAGATGGATGAGGGGAAGCATCAGTACCCCAGTCCAGGTAGGGGGAGTTACTGATGGAGGAACCTGAGAACCACCTCCCTTGTGTCAGCCTGCACACCACGCACAAGGAAAATCATGGAGTCACTCTGGCCACTTCAGTGTACCCAATACCTGGGCAACACTCATGGCTTTCACTTCCATCTTCATGGGAACTCCCTGCTCAGCCTGTGGAATAATGCAACAACTGCAAAGGCCAGCACACATTTGCTGCCATTCTTTCTCCATCACAGTGTGGAAGTATCACTTACACATTCAGTACTAGTGGATAGCAATAGTTCTGTAGTTTATTTTACATAGTTACAATCCAAAATATATATATATAAAAAATAAAGCTGATATGATTACTGCAATGTACAATTCCAGGGAGCAGTAGAAGGGTCAGTGAAAGCAGCACCCCAATCCCCAGCCGACTGCCACTGAAACACTTGAGTGACCATCATTTGCAAATTCTTAATGCAACAACCCTCTATTTTTGAATGGCCTTATTTACAGTCTATTTACATTGTCTTTCCAGCATTTTTCCAAGTAAACACCACATGATCACTGTACAAAGGATTTCCAGAGGAAAATAGTCAGCTGGTCCATTGTTTGTTTCTTTGATACTCTGAAGCCTTGACACAGGTTTTCCAGGAACATGTCCTGATGCTTACAGACCTCTAAACACATTGTTCTAAGCAATGGAATTCAGAAATACTTTCAGATGATTGATCCAGGTTTTCCATTTTACAGGCAGGAAATGCACTTGCCATCAGCCAGCAGGTCCCAGCCAGCAGGCTCTTTTCTCCCCTGCACTGGGTGCAAGGAAACACACAGATTTCCATTTGGTTATCTTAAACAGTGAAAAACAGGCCAGCAGAGCACTGCCCCTATGTGCTTCAGACAAGCTTGTCGCACCTGGTTCACAGTGTCTTTGATTCAGTGTTTGTCAAATACCCTGATTCCAATCCTGCAGCTGTGAGCTTTTCCAAGGCAGCATCAAGGATGAGGATGTAGCTGAGTAATGATGCTCAGAAGGCCCAAGCCTAGAACTGCAGCAGCCACCTCAGTAATGCCCACAGCCAGCAATGGTGAGAAATCAACCACAGTGCTACAAACTGGTTCTGGGTGGAGGCCCATGGGCACAGAGACAACCTGACCCACGTCTCCTGCCACCGCAGTTGATGCTCTCATATCACATTGACGAGTTAAATAACTTGCAGAAAAAACACAGCATGTGCTTCACTTCTGTTCATCCTCTCAGTGTCTTAACTGTCCTACATCACAAGAAAAAAGAGATTAAGTCAGTGCTCTCCTCTGAAGAAGTCATATAAGAGCCTATAAGGAATCAGAGTAACAGTGTAGCATCGAACCATTCAGCGGCTTAGCCATAGAGCCAGCTCTTAAAGAGCTACAGCTTCCACAAAAAGAAAGAAGCATTTCCATACCCCAAAAAGCCCAGAAAAGGCACAACAGGAAAGGCACCATACTGCCTAAAAAGTGCAATTTCTGTATGGCTTTGATCTTTGTCCATGGAGTTAAATTCTTCTATTATCTATCTTCAGTAGGAGCTGCTTCAAGTACATGGGCCAAACTGTCTACATTTTAACATGCATATAACTGAAAGAAAAGATAGAAGTCCCTTTTTTTTTCCTTCTAGTCCGCTTTAAAAATTAAAGCCCACCATATGTTAAAAAAACATTGGCTGAACTTTACAGCAAAAACTCGTTTAAAAAGACAAAAATCATGCAAAGTCTGAATGTGGTGGTTAGATCTCAGATAACCAGTCACTGGAAATCAAGGAGTTGCCTGACTCACTGCAAAAATACTCTCTGCCAAACACTGAGTTATGTTCTGAAGTGCAGATAACAGGGAAAAACCTGAAGGAACTGCTCAGCCCCCTGTGGTAGCTGACACAGAAACATTTAGGAGGCAGAAGGGTTGTGATTAGCTACAGGATAAACCATGGCCTTTCTTTCCCCTCCACCCCTTTCCTTGTACAGCCACTCCACAAGACCCTGCTGTCCAACATCCTGAGTCCTTGCACTCCACTGGCCCAAAGGGCTACAAGTCCTTCCCTGCTGCAATGAGCCAGTCCAGGGCTGAGCTGAGGCCAGGCAGACAGCTGCAGCTCTGCCAAACTTGGATCCCAAAGGCAATCAGTGCCCGTGAGACAAGCCCCTGGCTATGCTGGTTGCCACTCCAAGCCCACAATGTTCTCATGCTTCCCTTCAAATCCCCAGTTTGTTTGGGGACAATTTAATCTGCCCAACAGCCTTGACTGGAAAAGGGCAAGAAACATGGGATACTCCAGCAAGAGCCCAGGGCTGTCCAGTGATCAGACACATTCTGAGTCTTTCAATCCAAAGAGCACAATGCAAACACCATTTCTGAAGCAGATATTCCCTGCAGGCCACACAGCAGTGCCATCTCTGCAATGTGTCAGTAACACGAAGCAACTGCAGCAAATGGCTCTTAACAAGGAAGCTTCACAGTATGGGGAAAAAGAAAGGGGATCCTCCTCTTAAGGTGACATTCAATCCTTACAAACGACCTAAGGATGTCTTGATACTACAATAAGGATTGCCTCTAAAATGCAGATTGAGCTGAAGGAGGAAACTACAGTTGCAGCTGGAAAGGGAAGAGGGCATCCTCCTTTTCTCATCCTGAAAAAGGCCACAAAAGAGCAACCCCCTTTGCTGCTGCATGGCTACCCAGGAGACTCTGACCTAACATTGACCCACCTCAACTATAGCTGTGCTCAGAGCTGGAAAACCAGCCAGAATTACCTGGTCTGTACCAACAACATCAACATCTTCTATTGTGTCTTCTGGACCCTCCTCAGAGACATCTTCTGTCTTAACCTCATCTTTGCTGGAAAAAAAAAATAGCTAAGTCTTGAGATATCTCATAACAGAGGTGAACATGGCAGGGTATTTCACATAGTAAGATCTGCTGCTGATATCCATGTAAGGTAGCCTAAAGTTACTGGCCCAGGATTTCCCAGTATGAAACAGGTTATGCTCTGAGGAATTTTCAATAAAGCAGTTCAGAAACAAAACACTGGTTTGAACACGGGCTACCTTCATGTTTAATAATTTGTTCTATTTTACTTGTATTCTCCAGGTTCATTTAACAAGTGTCCCAAAACCTGGAAAAGCATCATCTTCCCAGGATTTGTGTTTCACCTTTTAACCTACTACCTCAATAAATGAACTGAATTAAAGGAAAATACTTCGACTGAGCACTTTGATTGCTCAAAAGTAGACTCCAGACTCCCTATTTCTACAACATCTCTCTCAAATCCAAGTTGTGTGGGGTTTCACTGTGGCATGTCTGCATGCTGCACACCAACACTTCTCTAAAAGAAAGCCACAGGGTACACAGTGGTTAACAGCAGATCTGCAGAGACAAGAATCCTCTTTCATTTCCAGAGATGCAGAAAACACTTATTGTGTGGCTGCAGCAACAGGCCAAGAGTAACCAGCACCATAGATCTCCAATCTGGACACGGGAAGTGGGACAGGGAACTTTCCTCCATCCTTGTCTTTTTCTCTGCACACCTGACATTACTTCAAGAAGGCACAGAAGCCCTGTGACAGTGGCAGGAGAAAGCAGCAGATATAGATACTGGACTGAGGAAACAAAAAAACCCAACCTGTCCTTGGGACACAGCCCATAAGAAAGACAGGAGGGGCACACATTCTGAACTCACAAAGTATTACAAAAAACCAGAAGGTGGATAGGGAGACCTCAAGTGCCAATGCCAGAACAGGTGAAGGAGCTTGTAAGACATCAAACTCTCACCAGTATCTTCTATGCATCCCTCCTGGACAAAGGAATGGCAAATGTTCCTGCAAGTGCATCTCCTGAGATTTCAGCCTCTTTCTGCTTTTCCCTGCTGCAGAGGACAGCTGGGAAACACACTGCTGTTCTGGGGCTTTGCTTCCTGCTTCAGTCTGGCTGGTTTCAGGCACAGACCCTGCAACAGAGAGTGAACACAGTCATTCTTCAGCCTCATCCTTAGTGGTCCTGAGATGGACATTTCCAGTATGTTCCCCACAGCAGAGAAACAATTGGGCCAAGCTCAAAAGGACATCTGGAGCAAAGCATTCCTTTATTGAAAGAGACAGCTAAAAGCCACTTAAAAGAAAATCCATTTAATTTGCCCACTGGTCATTTTTGCAATCTAGATTTATGAACTTGGCCCTGGTCCATAACTGCTATCAGTACTGCTGAGTCTATATAATGCTCAAGAAAGCAGCGCCTTTGGGGATACAAAGGAACAGGCTCTCTGAAGGCAAGTCACTAAAAAGAAGATTTATGAGAAAGAATGAGAAAGAAACCAAAGGACACTGTGGGAAAATTTCCTTTCCTCCACATACTCCTGCACATGTCCATAACACTTAGCATTTTTATTAGCAATTGTTTTCATAATAGCTTTATTGCATTTTAACTAAGTCCCACCATATCCATACAGTGAATACTTCATTACAGATTGGCAGTCCATAAATGCTGCCAAAGGCTGGATGCAGCCCATCTAAATATAATTATTTAAGGTAGGAGTATAATCTTACAGGCTCTCTAGAAATTCACCAGAGAGAAAAACCCTAGAAGATGATTTGGCCCAGATAATCTGGCCTGAAGATCTGAATCGACTTCTGGAAATATTTCTCCTGTCTCAATTATCTACAGGGCCTAAAGCAACAATGTCCTAAGTTAACAATTAAAAGCAATCAACCAAGTCTCAGTGGCTCAGACAAATGCCAGATTTTAGTATACAGCAGAATTCAGATAATCTTGAATTCTCCTCACTCGGAGTCCTCAGCCCAACCCTATTGCTATTGAGTGATCAAGGGACCTGTAACAACAACAAAGCTGAAGGCAAAAACCACACTTCAAACTGGGAAGTCCACAACATCCAACACACCATGATACTCTACTGCTAATGCAAAACATTAAATATATTTTAGCATGTGCAAATTTGCTACAGCTAAGCAAAATAGCAGATACAGCAGTTTTTCCAGACAGAAAAAAAAATACAGCTGATCAAGAACTAGGAAGTTTTCATACCATTAGACAATTTCCTTTTAAAAGAAGATGTCTTAGATGAGCCCACAGGGGGCCACTCTCCCAAACTGCCAAGGACAGAGCTCTCCTCATCTTCATTTGACAATAAAGAGTTTCTGTACCAGACCAAAGGCTGCCATTTGTCTCCTCTGCAGGCCAGTGGCTCTGTTATGTACCTCTGTAAGTAACTGTACCTGGAACAAAAACAAAAGCAAGCATAAGGAAACTCATTATCCTTCCATTCAATATCTGGGGCAGGTATTACAAGAAAGGATTTTCACTTTATTCTCCAAAGGTGCAAACAGAACTATTGAAGAGAGGGCACTATTTTTCTGTGAAATACCTGACATCTCTGAACTATCTATTTAAAATGCAAACATCTTCAAAGCTAAAAGGGTGCTTGAATTTTTAGCATTAGAAACAACACATGATCCACAGAAATTACAAAACTACATCAGCTTCTATAAAGAGTTTCCTGTGCAGGGAATTGTGCCAATTGCTGCTGCCAGTAGCAACCTGAACAGAGCAGAAATTCTTCAAGGATTCATTTCTTCTGGTGGCCTTTTCTGCCTCATGGACACAAAGACCCCAGGCAAGAGATGCTCCCTGTGATTCAGTGGTACAGAAAACAGTACAGGTCAGGCAATGAGGGTTTTATACCATGAATGCCTGTTCTGTCAAAATTAAAAGAACAACCAATTAAACCACTTTTCTATATTATCAGCTCAAACTCAATCCAATTCTCTCACTAAAATGTCAAGTGTTTGCAAGAAGCAGATAACTGCTCTACAGTTGTGACAATACATGAGATGCGGGAAACATTATTTCAAATCCTTGTTCTGTCTCTGTCAGAGACAGAATCTCTGTCAGTCCAGAGATTTGACACTGGGCCTTCCTGAATCCCAGGTGAAGCTATCACCTTTCCTGGAGCAAAAAAGGCCATCTTCAAACACTCTTATTTGAAAAACAGGACATTTCCAACAAAGTCTTTCTGACTTACTTAATAAGAAAACCAAAGTCTGACTCAGGATTAGAAACCAGATATTCACCACATTTCAGCTACAGCTCATCACTTTAAAATCAAGCCCAGTGTTGTTAAAACAGACCCCACCTTAGCAAATACCAGAAGTGACAGTTTTAACACCAGCCTGTGCAACATATTATTCTTTTTTTTTTTTTTTTTTTGATTAGGAGAGTGGCCTGGAAAATATCAGACGTTTCATTTGCTTTGCAAAACAAGAAAACCAGTGCTGAGAGGAGGTCAGGGTAAGCACTGGCTCCAAAACAATTAGAGTCCTGGACTCTGGGGGCCCCAGGGATCAAGAAACCCTGGTAATGGAATTTGTTGGTTTCAAACAAGCACGCATTGTAACTACAGTTTCAGGGTCTAATCCAACTGCTATCAATGTCAATGGAAAGACTCCTACTGATTCAGGAATCAGGCCCTTCATGCTGCTTGCTATTCAGCAATTCATTTCTTGTGTGCATTTTGTGGCACAGAGCAACTGACAAGCCAGGTATTTTACTGCTACAGCCTGTGCAATTACAGGGGAGAGGGTTAAAGTCCATATACTTCCATGGTGTTGAAATATAGTCCTTTCTAACAAATGCCCATATTCTGTATCTCATCTGTTACAGGTACGTTCACATATGTTAACATACAGACCTGGACATCAATCCCATGATTAATAAGAAAAATGAAAATAACCAGATGTTTGTTTCTCAAAGTTCATGTTGACCTAAAACATTCCATCCAATAATTTATGATGGAGCTAAACCTAAATATTTCTAAGAGGAAATATAATCTCCAGTCTCTGCAAGGCACTTAAGGCCTCCCAGAATAGAAACTGTTATTCTAGAAACATAGTATGAACGTACTTGTGGATAAATTGCAATTTCCCTTCTAGCAAATTCTATTGTTTCCCATTTGTTCCCAGCAGTAGAGTGAAGGCCCAAAGCAGTAAGAAGCCAAGTGCATTCCCTGCTAGGTTCTGTTATTTTCCACAAAACTTCTCCATGAATAAAACTACCTGAATGCATCAAATGTATCTGATACATTCAGGAATATACTTCCAGGATATATCCTCTAATCAAGAGGTTTAATATAGTCCTAGGGAAAAAAAATATCAGGATTTAGCTTTGATCTGCCCCAACAACAATTAAATATTTTCCTCTTGTTTAATTAAAAATGACTCCCAGAGGTAAATGAAATGACAGTTTTTCAAGGATGGTTTAACAGAAATCTACTTATTGCATGGATGTGACCACAGAAGCTTACAGCTCTTTAAAATACAGACAACATGGGCAGAGTTATACAGAAACTGTCCAAACTGGGGCCTGGAGCTCTTCCCTGATGAAGAAAGGCTGAGGGAGTTTGCATTATTCAGCCTGGAGAAGAGAAGGCTCTGGGGAGGACTTACAGCACCTTCTAGTACCTAAAAAGAGATGACAAGAGAGCTGGAGAGGGACTTTCTGTAAGGGCATGTAGAGATAGGACAAGGCTTTAAAAGGCTTTAAATGGCTTTAAACTGAGCGTGAGTTTAGATTAGATATTAGGAAGAATTTCCTGACTGGGACTGTGGTGATGCACTGGAGCAGGTTGCCCAGAGCAGTTCTGGACTCCCTGTCCCTGGAAGTGTTCAAGGCCAGGCTGGATGAGGCTTTGAGCAACCTGGTCTAGTAGAAAGTGTTCCTCCCCATGGCAGCGGGGTTGGGACTAGATGATCCTTGAGGTCCATGAAAACCAATTTTAGTAGCAGATCTCAAAGATTCTCATCTGAGAAAAATGCAAGAATAGCAAATGAAGTTATCCATACCCATAGATTATGGGTCTGCAATCAGTGTATGTTGACTATTTTTCTTTTGCATTTTGCATTCCAGCTTTGAATCAATTCTTTCAAATTAATTGTGTTGATGGCAATCATTAATAAATTGTGTCATGTGAAGTAACAGGAAAATAGACATTTTACTATTCTTGACCCATGTTACATAAAACCCAGCTGATGATTCCCATGGAAGTTCTCCTCCAATGTAAGACAAAGTGACAAGGGAACAAGCGAGATACACAGAGCTCAGAAAGATGTGACAGTTGGTTTTCTTCCATTTCTGCTGACTTCCTTTCAAAAGTAAAACTTTTCTTGTTGTTTACTGGAGTGATTTGCTCAGAAATGCAGAAAGGCAGATGTGTCTTACTGTCCCACATCTTCAAATATGCTTTCAGAGAAATGGAAATACCTGGAAGTATCTCTGAAGTGCAGAGATCCAGAGCCAAACTGGACAGCACTGACTAAGGAAGTAATGCTGAAGGTCAAATAGAAGGAACAATGTTACTTCCATCTCAAAAATGATCAGACCTGAGGCACGTGAAGAAAGGAATAAGATACATACCCATATATCTCTCCATTCAGGTGCGTAATACCTCACTGATACAAAAAGAAAGCTATCACTCTTACAGCATTAAATGTAAATATATAAAACATGACCCACTGGATCAGGGCATATCCCTGTGTAAATAGTAAATTCTTGGATTTAAATATCTATATAATGAAGAGTGTCACATATATTTTTATTCCAAATATGTTCCATGTTATTCACATAATTGAGGTCTGAAGCTGTGGAAATAGATAATTACAAAATAATGATCCCTGCATTATTTCTTCCACAATATTTTTATTTACTTTTCTGTTCAGAAAAGCATTCCTGCCACTCCACTAACCAGTCAAGTCACAAATCTCTTCCACCAAATTAACAGCCTAGCCTTCAGAAGAATTGCCATATGTGGCCACAACTATGTGTAAGAAAAATCTAGAATGCTTATTGCACATACAATCTGAAATAACTACTACGACAAAATTCAACAAGTGTGTCTCAAACTAACAGCCTGAAGGGCAGACTGATTTCAGAGGTTCTCTGAAGTGCCCTTGAGCAAATTCTGCCACACTGAAGTTGAAGTGTCCTTTGTACAGGGATACACAAATCACAAACTGTGTATGATGGCGTACAAGAACTGAACTTACACTAGTCTTTTGTCTGGCTTTAGCAGCTTGTTGGAAAATTCACTGATGATTAACAGAAAGCTCAAGTTAGGAGGCAAGCATTTTCCATCTCCTCCAGTAGCTCCTTGAAAAGCAAATTCAATCCCTTCCCTATTGAAAGAAAAACAGAAAAGAACAGAGTAATAAAACAGATAAAAGAGACAACTAACAAAAGCAATGACCATGGACAACATGATGCTACGTGGCACATACTTGTGTATCATGGCTATAGATTCTCTGGATTTCACTTGGTCCCAACCAAATGTTAGTGAAAAGCGACGAGCAAGTTCTTTGATGTTTGCAAAGGAAGGAGACGAGAAGTCCACACCATTACTGCTGTCTTGGCTTTCTGCATGTGTCTGAAACAGCTGCAAGAGAAGTCTCAGATAAGCAAACACAGGTAATCCTACAGGCAAACAAAGCACCAGGCAGACAGAGAGACAGGCACAGCCACCTCACACAGAGAGAGGCCTCACAGAAGAGCAGGTGAGCCATGTGCTTCTGAAGCACTGCATGGAACAATGACAAGGAACTGACACAAAGGACACTGCTGTGCTCCTAAGATAGGCACAAATTAAAAATAAAAATAGAAAAACTATGTGTATAAACAGAAAACTGATTCCTGAAGATGATGGTCCCACTGACCTCCTCTTGGGTCTTCTGAACCAAGTCCCAGAGGCCTAATTTGCCTGAGATGCTTTCAGAGTAGCACAGTGCAGATACAAAGCAGCAAGTCTGGCAGCACCATAGTCCCATTTCAGAGAGTAAGAGTAGGTCAAAAGCACATCTTGAGCTCAATTAACTGTGCTTTGGGGTTTTTTTTTTCTAACAGAATATGGAAGTAGCTTGTTCTTGTCAACCTGTTAACTTTCAAGGTCAGGCAAAGGCCAAAAAAGGCCTGTTGTCTATGTGATACCTAAACACCAAGTCCTGACTATGTCAGCAGAATATAGTAGCCAAATGCTGCTCAGACTCATCTGAGCTCAGATTTCAAGGGCTGGTTCACAGATCTAAGCCCCTGGCAATGTGTGTGAAA
The DNA here is from genome assembly GCF_023055355.1 of Agelaius tricolor. Classification (NCBI taxonomy): domain Eukaryota; kingdom Metazoa; phylum Chordata; class Aves; order Passeriformes; family Icteridae; genus Agelaius; species Agelaius tricolor. The sequence continues at coordinate 214,776 of NW_027269339.1, forward strand.
TAAGCAAAGCTCATGTGTCAGTATCCTCGGGAGGAGCCTGCTCTCTGGATTACAGCAGGACTCCAGGCTAGAAGCAGCTCTGGCCACGGGCAGAGCTGGCTAAAATAGCTAACTGGCTATCAGTCAGCAGCTGCAAGCAACTGAGACCCTTCAGAAGAGCTGCAACCCACTTTCATCCAGAAAAAAATAAAGCTGAAAATACAGGGGGGGTTGGAGTGGCCAGACAAAGGCACATGCATGGGTCCTCAAACTGAGAAAGAATTAAGGTAATCCATAAAACACAACATAAAATCCTTAACATTTATTAAGAGACATCATGTCCCAAGAAACACTTCATAATCTCACATCAGTTCTAATATACTATGCACTTGAAGATTAAAAACATGACCAAAAAACATCATGGACAAAAGCACCTTTTAAGATAGGTGTAATGATTTGAAAGGAGTTTGAGTTGTGACATGCAAAAACAATATACATATAGAAAGTGCAGGAAAGGAAGTAAATTCTGTCACTAAGTTTTCTAATGATTTTAAATAATTATGGCATGGGAGGTAAAAATCTTCACTGTGAATACAGCTATCATAAGAGCCCCTAGGCTCTTGCTTTAATCTTAACCTTACCTGCTGCAGACAGAGAATCAGCGTCTTGGCACTCTGAATTTTGTCACTGTACCTTGTTTTGCTTAACGTTTCTTTAATTATGTCTCCAAAATCACTGTAGGTCTATTAACAGCAACAAAACAATTGAGAGTTATCATTCCCCTTCTTTAGCACTGGGAGAACACAAACCACATGACTGTTCAAGTGAAACAAGAAGTTCCTAAAACACTCCCAGTGTCAGAACATGCAAGTTAAAAGATGAAAACTGGATCTTTTATAATATTTCATATGCAAAGCAATGGTATGCTCCTTGAAGAGTAATGTGAGGATCAAAGTTACACTGAAATTGTTAAGTATTAACAACTAATTGATTGTCAATTCTTAATTCAAAATTAATTGTAATTCTTTAAAAAAGGCAAAGCCTCACCAAATAGACAAATGGAGTTTTCTGCACTTTACTAGTGCTTGCCAATGAAGCAAAGAACAAGATTCATATTCAGGTATTTCTAAAGTTCTGTCAGTTGACTCAAGGAAACTGCCCACTCTCATGTTCTTGGCCCTCCTGAGACCCCCTTCAGAGTGGCTAAACCCTGGTCATCTAAACCCTGGGACTCCTGTGAAATGTAGGCACCTGCATATGCACTGTGCGAGCTGTATGAATTAAGCTGAACACTTCAGTGTGAGAACCTAAACACATGAATCACTCTCCAGCCATAAACTGCTGCTCTGCAGTGGCCTCTCTGGAGGAGCTGAGGAGCAGATGTCCAGACATGCCCTCTCCTCAATTTTCAGTTGCTTTGTCTGCAGTGAGGTACCTCTGTGGAACCAAGAGAGGAGCTCTGCCCCCACTCATGTTTGATTCTTTTGTGATTATCCCAGGACTCTGAGCCATAACACTTACTAACACCCTCTTTCCCAAACACTGGGGACACTTTCAAAAACTAAAATGCACTGGTAGGAACAACCTTATCTAAAACATTACCTTCACATAATACTTATAGATCTCAGCAGCTGCACTCATCTCTACCACGTTATACACTATTAACTTGCAATATGCTGCCAGAAGACTCCGCTTTTTGTGCAAGTCATCAAGTTTGCAAGCTTCATCCTTTTCCTCTTCTGTCAGATCTAGGAAAACAAAAGCATTTATTCAAGGTATCTCAGTTTAAATGACCAACTTTCAACTAAATAGCACAGACTCAGCTATTCAGTAACAGGTGCCAGTGCTCATCCCTGTGTACATCAGAAAACACAGGTTTATTCCCATTTCAAAGCTCCAGTTGGTAACAGTGAAAACAGTCTTCTTCCACAGTCTCCTACTCTGATCTTCATAGGACTTTGGCATTTCTACTAGTCAGAATCTCCAAGTACAACACTGCTCACAGCTACAGAACTGAACCAGCAAGTAGAATAAAAGGCACAAACACACCAAATGGAAGGGACCTGAAAAATTGCAAACACATTTTTTTCACAGAATAAAACAGATGGCAGAAAAGAGCACATAACTCACTGGAAACCCTACAAAACTTGTCACACACAGTCAGCAAGAGTTCCAATTAAATTCTCCAAGTTCCAATGAAATTCTCCAAGTGCTTATCAACAAGAGTAAAAGGAAGAAAAGTCACTTAATAGCATTAAGAACAAGTGTCTGGAACATGAGTTAGTTACTAGCTGGGTAACTCATGGGAAACAGATACTCTTAAGTATCTCTTTTACTTTTCATGGGAAAAAGATACTCTTAAGAGTATTCCAACAGTACTAAAAAGGTGCTTGGGGGGAGTTTGTTGCAGCAGGAGAGCCAAGACACACTCTCTCCTGCTGCACATGTGAGCTATCAACTACCAAAAGACTTCAGTCTCTGACCTATAATTTTGTTGTGGACTGTTTCTGCTTCTAGAATGAGTGTGGGCCTGGAAACAAACATAAGGCAAATGACTGATCAGAAGTATCTGAAAGAGTTTAAACTGAAATGAAAGAGATGACACCTGTGCACCCAGACAAGCACACCTTACATCACAAAATCACTTGTTCAGGAAGGAATCTGCAATAGGGTGAAAGGGATCCTTTGTGGGGAGAACTGAAAAATTGAAGGCATCACAGAATAAAGGTCTGAAAAAGATCTCAGGCCATCTATCCCAAAGCAGTATCAATTTTATCAGTTTCAGATACATAATGTAAACATCCTGAAACATAACCTGCTTCAATAACTCCCACAACTAGGATACTACAACCTACTTGTGCAATCTTTTCTACTCTATCTTTACTAATTCTCTTACTATTTCCCTGTGGCAATTTTGGCCATGCAATGTTGCCCATGAGTGGTTCTTGCATATACACCATGACCTAAGGAAGTGTGGTGCCCAAAATTGAACAGAGAACTCCATCTGAACAGCTGGACAGGAGTTAGACAGAGAAATCTAGAACAGCACTTGTTTTCTCAAAGCATGGCACTTGAACTTGTCCTCAGAACCACAATGAACAATGTCCTTTCAAAATACTCCTAAAAGAAACCAGCCTTCATAATTACAACCTCAATACAACATCCAAATGTGTTTGAAAAAAGGCAGTAGACCAACAAACACTATTTCCCACTGGACTGAGGGCAGCCCTGCAGAAAAGGACTTGGGGGTGTTGGCTGATGAGAAGCTCAGCAAGACCCAGCAGTGTGTGCTCACAGCCCAAAAAGCCAACTGTCCTGGGGTGCATCCAAACCAGTGAGGCCAGCAGGGTGAGGGAGGTGATTCTGCCCATCTGCTCTGCTCTGCTGAGACCCCAGCTGGAGTGCTGTGCCCAGCTCTGGGGCCCCCAACACAAGAAGGATGTGGACTTGCTGGATTGAGTCCAGAGGAGGGTCATGGAGATGCTCAGAGGGCTGGAGCACCTTGCCTAGTGAGAGCACCACCAGCTTGAGAGAGTTGGGGTTCTTACACCTGGAAAAGGGCAGGTTCTGGGGAGATCCTGTAGCACCTTCAAGTACCTAAACGGCCAAAAAGAGAAATTGAAAAGGGACTTCTTACAACAGCATGTAGTGATACAGTGGGGAATGGCTTTAAATGGACGGGGGCAGATTTATTTCTTAGACATAAGGAAAAAATTCTTGACTGTGGTGATGCTGAGACACTGAAACAGATTGCCCAGAGAAGCTGTGGATGCTCCATTCCATGTTGAAGGCCAGGCTGAATGGGGCTTTGAGCAACCTCCTCTGGTGGAAGGTGTCTCTGTCCATGGCAGAGGTGTTTGGAAGCAGATGATCATTAATGTCCCTTCCAACCCAAACCAGTCTATAATTCTGTGAAATCAGCCCCACAGCCCCAAAATCAAAATCTACTGGTTCTTTACTCTGATGGCCTAGAAGGGTCCATGCAGTGACACACTGCAACACTGCAAAGCCTTCCTCTAACACCATCATCTGGACCATAGAAGTCAGTCCACCAAACACTTTTACTCACCCGGCCCCGCTTTACTTCAGCCCTTTTCATCATGCAGGTGAATTGGTTAACCCACAGTCTGCACAGATCAAAGAATTACAGCTTTTTTTTTTTGTTTGTAAAGGGGCCCAACCAAAAAAAAGCAAAGCAACTCACAAAATAACAACAAAAGAAAGGCCAGCCTTTTTCACTGATACATTCACTGCAGATGACAAACGATAGCAAAAATAGATTGCTTCTCCAGTGATGAAGATGTCTAACCTTTTTTTTCCTCTTCTCCATCCATAAAAACATGTTCCTGGATAAATGAAAACAGTTTTTCCTGAAGTTCTGTGTTAGGAAGATAACCTAGAAGTCCAACTGCATCTTCATTATTATTTGAATCCAGGTGACTCAAAATCAGCAACCAGTCACAGAGTATCATGAAGGCCTGTACCAAGCAAATAAAGCCAAAGAAGGATTTAGAGACCATGTTACTTCTTGTGCCAATTCCACTTTGCAATTCCATCAAACACAATCAAGTTTCCATCCCACTTCTTCCTTGCAAACTAAAGATTTATCTTTACCTCAGCTGTGATGAAATGCCCCAGATAAATCCTTAAAAAACTTGTATGTTAGGATGCAGTGTATACAAGTATCATGCACGAATACCACCTAAACATCTTCAAAGTTCCGTGGGCAAGAAGAAGAGCTGTATTATGTTGAAATACTCCTCTTTTAACACATGAACCACTGGACAATTTCAGCATTTCTTTAAGTAATATTCATAGCAAAACATGAATGAAGCAATGATAGCAATCAGTACACTGGTCTAATCAGAAAACACAATGATTTTCATTCAGATTGAGGCCTTGATTCTGCAGATGAACTTATGCAGACAGCACTAACTTGTAGCATTTTAACTAACTTAACTTTAGCTTTTATTTAAAATAAATAGATGAAGACTGGGGGTTGTATGTGTTATTTCTCTGCTAAGAGACAAAAACACAGCAAAAATTTAATGGCATGAAACACCAGTATGAAAAAAGGCAGGCATTTAAAAGGAGATCTGAGCACAAATGCTCATTAAGTGATAGAAAAACACAAACCTTTTCTCTTACATCTTTTTTCTTATGGTGGAGGAAGCATGTGCAAATCTGACTGAAATGTCTCAGCCGCCTTCTTAGTGGAAAAAGAGTCTCCTAAAAACACATTTAGGAAAAACAAAAGGACCAATATGTTAGAGACTATGATTCAACAGAGAATTACAGAAAAAACAACAGTTGCATCTTTCTTCCACTCATATTATTCATTTAAGACAGCACAGCTGATGACATGATGAAAGAAGCTGGCATTTCACAGAACAGCTTACTAGCTATGAACAACTGCATCTGTCACAGTTGCTGAGGCCAGTGGAATTCAGCAAGTCACAAACTCTTTGTTTCTCCATCTGTAGGGAGGGCAGCATGTATTCTCTTATTCACTTCATCTTATCTGTATAAAGCAGTGATAACAATGGAAGCAGAGTCATAAAAACTTCTGGTCCATTCTACCTAATGTTCAATGTGCACTGCCTTCTGGAGCTGGTGTTCTCCCTTGCTCCCCTAATGACTACAAAGAGAAAAGGGTTTAACTTTGGCACTCAGAAACTTAAGACACCACACTTTGTTAAGATGAATCCAGTATGGGAGACTATTTGGTTTGCTCACAGCCATACAATAGACTTTCTGACCAGGTCTCAGCTGTACTGCACTGAGCTCTGAGCCATCAGTGTAAAAGGAATGCCCTTCAAGAGAGGCAGATTTCATGTTATGCAGCTCTACAATTATAAGAAAAGGGATTCATCCCAGGACATGCTGAGGAGAACCAGGTAAGGGGCAATACATTCTCTTAACACTGCTAGGGGAAGAGCAAGGGGAAATAACAGAGCTGCTGTCCAGGAATTCTTTTTTTTTTTTTTTGCTCTTGGAACTTCTCTATCTGCCAACATCCAGATTTGGCCCGGCAGAGTGCGCCGTCACATCTGCTTCCAATCAAAATCTGCTCCCATATGAAGGCCAAATTAAAAAATGTGCTGCCCCATTACCAAGCTGAGCTAACTGTGTCTGGAGTGAAAGGCAGAACACACTGGAGCAGTGAGAGATGTGGGGATCCAGGCAGGAATGGAACAGGACGGGAATAGACAGTGAATCAGTGGCCAAACGGGTACCGCCCCAGCTGGCATTCCTCACGCCAATGTCCGTGTCAGCGCCTGTCCTGGGTGCACAGGAGCGCCAGGAAAGGGGACAGAATGACAAAGCAGCACTCACTGGAGTCAGAAATCATAATGAGGAGGAGGCCCACAGGGTACACATTCACACATGAAACAAAACATAAAAAAGTTTTCCTTTCTGGTGTCTTAAACTAGCCTTTCTTCTGGAATATCTGCTAAAGCTTGGTACTTTTAAAAATCATGTAAGTAAATAGTCAATCGATGAGAAAACTACCACCTTCCTCAACCTTTCTGACAGAAATATGTAGGTAGGTAAATCAAGAAAATTAAAAAAAGAAACAAAGTTACAGAATGTCCTGGAGTTTTCACTTAATATTCTTTGTTGCTTCAAACAAGAAAACAACAAACTCTTTGGCAATGAGACAAGTTCCTTATCTCCATCAAGCCCTAGGAATTTGATGCACATGTTTTGCAGTAAAAATAGCGGTGAACCACTGTTCCTCCAGACTGAAAAAGCACACACAGATTAAAAGGAAAAAAAAAAAAAAGAGGATAAGATAGAGAGAAAATGCCTCAATTTGATTTGGTTTCCTCAAGAAAACAGACAAACTATCTTCTTCTAAGCTTGCTTTTTCAAGAAATCTCAGAACAGGAAAATTAGTTTTAACTTCTATAAGGGTAAACTTCTATAAGGTGAAACTCTAGGTTTCAAAATTACATCAGTGACCAACCTTGGGAGAATTTTCCGAAACTGCAGCTAGTTGCCACAGGAGAGAAAAATAAGTGCACTGGAGAGCTGGTAGGATAATCTGCAAATAAAAACACATGTCCTTTACTTACATTAAAGGCTCAGCAGCAAAAAGCTTAAGACTAAACAAACCATTCAAGCCTGACATTCAGCATGCTGCTCACATGAACACTTCCCAGTTGTATTTAGATCCTTAAAACAAATTTAAAATGTTTACATACAAGCAAGCATTGCCCCCGAGAAACTTCATTACTAAGGTGCTGCTTCTGCAGAACTTCTCTGACATCTCAATGAGTTCAAGGGAAAGCAACCCATATATCTAAAAGTGTATTCCCAGAGGCTTACTTGAGCTTAGCTCCTTGGGAGTTCTTTTAAGCTTTTGATGAAAGGCAGACTCCTCCATAGGCCAGTTCAGAGCAGAAGCCAAACCTTGGTGCTCCAATGCTCCATCTAAATGAGTCCACTTCTACCCACTGGCTGCAGGCTCCCTCTACTCAACTAAACTTCACCCTTGCCAAAAAGCCCCCCAAGTTCTCTCCGGCAAACAGGCTGGTTTCATTCATTTCATTCAACTGCTGAAGTATTTCACCTTGCAATCCTAGAATACACAACTCCATCTTCACACAGTGTTTGAGGGGAGGCAACCAGATAACCAAAAGGCTGCAGTTGAGATAACTGATAATTACAAACCACTACAACAAGAGTCAATGTGTAAGCAACAGATCCAAAGTATTCCAATTTCTGGTTACATGCAATCTAAAAGGGGTTCCTCAAGGTCCCAGTGATTTCATATGTACTGAAACTGAGACTATGCAATCATTGGAAGTACTGAACATGACAAAGGATCAATCCAGATGTCAGATGATTATCACAGTTCTGAAAAATTTCCAAAATTAGTTAATATAAAGGCGTTAATTTACAGATTCCAATAACCAAAGACAGCCTCAGTTCCCCAGATTGAGAAATGAACACAGTATCTTCCTGTCTCATAGGACACTGACATATAAGATTATTTAATACTTTGTATTTCTTTGTGCTTTCATCAAGAAAAACATCTTTCAGTGTTAAATATTAACTACTCACCAGAACAGGCAAACTGCCATGTTCTGTTTCAAACACCAGGAACCTTAAAGTCTTGTCATACAGATTCCACTTGGTGAGATCATGGGCACTGCAGGTGAAAAAGAAATAATAGTGATACACTAAGCAAGAAATGAGGACTCACCTGATCAAACAGGTTAAATGTATCCTATTTCTGCCTTCATATGATGTATAGCAACAACATTAAACAACTAAATATTAATTTTAAGGGGAAAAAATTAGGTTTTCATCATCTAACACTGCAGTCTTTAGACCATAGCTTTACAGTCTGCACTCCTACCACAAAACTGCAGTGTTATAAGGAGAGGAAAAAGAAACCTGAGTTCTGTATCTTTTGCTATACTTTATGCATAGTCTTCAAGTACCCAAAAAGGTCTAAAGAACAATGTCCTCAGCCCACTCGAAAAGACTGTTTCTAATAGTCTTGAGTATTCTCAATTGAACATTGGACTTCTCTTTGGAAAACCACAGTAGCCCCAGCAGGCTGGACAGGTAATAGACACATTGAGAAAAAGGCCCAATTCCCCCAACCTCTGTACTAGCTTGCATGACAATTTACCAATCTCTCCAAAGCCAAGGTTTTGAGAAATCATCTTTTAAAAAAAGAAGATCAGATAAACTAAAAATAAAAAGCAGATTACACCTGCTACAAAGAACAACTGCATTCACTACACCCTCTTCAGACTGACCACCAGTACTGTTAGTAAGGCTGTGGGAAAACATCTAACTAGGACAGAGGCACCACAGAGGGGATCTCTGTGTCCACTCCAACATCTCAATTCTGTAGCATACACTTCTCAGCCACATTAGGGCTGATGCTCATTACTAAGTCCAAAAATAATTCCATATCCAAGAGTACAGTTCTATTAAGAAGAAACTAAACTTTGCAGAACCTCTCATAGGGATCACTTTCATTCTCTTGTGAAAAACCCCAATAAACCAAACAAGCAATTTTCACTTTGCATGTGCAAGGTTGACACTTTAAGTATATGGGAACATAAATTGTGTAAATAAAGATCTCACTTATGAAAAGCTGCTACTCTTCTCAAAGTAGAGTGCATCTGGGAAATTTCTCCTGCGTCCATACAAAATCCTTCTTCCTAAATCATGAAAGTTTGGGAAAGAGAAAGGAATTAGCCAGTGTGGGCCAAAGGAATGAATGTGTCCCCTTCCCAACCAACCCACAAGCTTGGATCACTCTCCTCCAGCCTTCCTTTAACCTTTACCTTTAACTACGCTACTCATGTCCTGCTCTACAGTCAAAAGAAAACAATATAACTGCACAGGAATTTTGTACAAGGGAAAATCCCTGTCATTAATAAACCAATGGCAGCCTCCCTAGACTGCAGTATTGCTAACACAGAGCAAAAAGTAGCAATTAGTCTAACATGGTCCCTCACACAGTTGCTAAGGATCTCTGGAAAGCTAAGTGTTCACATGGCGCTGACCTTCCCTGCTTCCAGCTGCCAGATCACATTCAAAGATAGCTAAAAATATATTAAATACTTTCCCATAGATGCAATTGCTGTAGTTTCCACAAGTATACTATGTGATTCTGGGGACGAAATATACAACCAGGAATTAGAAGGGAGGAGTTCCAGAAGAAAATCTCTTTATTTAGATATAGATCACACTACGGAGGAGTCGAAGAATCCCTGGTCTTGCACTGATCTTGTTTCTCATAAGTACACATTCTCCCACATTGACATAGATCTCTATTTAAGACCAATAAAATTAATCCAATCTGAGGTTAGGGGATTTTTTGGCTTGACACATTTTGCAATATCCCTGTGTCCAATAAAAACTTGCCAGTGTTAACTCTCATACCATGGCATGACACCTGTTCATGACGGCACCGTTGATCAGATCAGCTGCAGGCTTCTGTTGTTCAGCTCAGCCAGCAAGCTATTCATATCCCACCAGCTGTTTCTGCTTTTTAGACCTAATAAAAAGCTTTGAGGGAGACTGCAGTCCTCTTTCAAGGGGGAAGTCATTATTTCCAAGACCCTCAAAGCTATACAATCTGCATTATACACTGCTGTTTGCTCAGATTTTTTCCCTACATCCAAAGTGACAGCCCAAAGGGCATCCTATGTACAGTCAAATATAGAGAACTACAGAACTGTACCTTTTTGGGAAGAGCCTCGTCACCTGTAGATCAGCAGCACTTAGTAGCTGATTTTGCACATAGTATCTTTGGCACAGTACTGGAGTAACTACAAAGCAATTTCTTAGGTCCAGAATATCTGGTGTAGCAATTTTGTTCCTCACAAGTACACATTCTCCCACACTGGCGCAGATCAACAAAATAATTCTGAGGTTAGGGGACCTTTTGGCTTAACACATTTTACAACATCAGCATCCAATAAAAGCCTGCCAGAAGACATACAATGCCCCGTTGGTGGCATGGATTACCTTGTTCATTATTTTTCCAGCTCTATTCCTGCCAAAATATACTGCCAAAATATATCTGCTTCATTAAAATGTGAAGAACCATTCTTTTCAGAGGTGCAAACTCATCTTTTAGAGTTCTGCTTTCTTCAAGCAGAAATGGCAGACAAAGAATAGTTCCATAACCCCTTTAATTTTCTTTGTCTTCCTTTTTTTTCCTAGGAAAACAGTCTGCTTACCCCTCAAATAGCCACACTCACCTTTTGCCAGAAGCAATCTAGTAGCTGGTTAAGCTGTTTCATCAACTCATCTATCATTTGAGTTCGAGCACAATCCACCTGGCTATAGATGGCAATTTCCTCACGGCAGAGGATATAATAAGTCCTGGAGGAAGCCTCCAGGACAGACATGTCGGAGTGTTTGGCCACAATGTCTTTTATCTCTCTCAGCAAAGCATCCAAATGCTGCAGGTGATAAAAGGGGCATTTATAGGTAAATTGTACAAAAATCCTCTTAGGCTTTAAATCATTTCACTAGGCCCATATATCTCTATGGGTCACATAAACAAGATGAAACAAATGCCACTCTAAGCAGAAGAGGAGTAGAACTAAACAACACAACTTTTATTTTCTGTGTTTATAGCTCTCTTTCATCATTATGTCTCTGGATCTTCCTAAAGAATGAAGCAACTGCTTTAAGTTCTACTTTAGCAATACATGGCTAGCATTACATAGGGAATAAATGCCTTTCCAAAGGACAGGTCTGTCTTTAAACAGTAGAAACTGTCTCCATCAGCAATGGAGAATGTTTTGGATCATGTCAGCAACAGGGTTCTTCACTCTTAGTGGGAAGAGGTAATTTGTGCTGACTTGCTCTCTTCCAGTTCAAGTTTTGGGCTGAAATTAACCTCAGAGTGTTTGCCTAACACTGCCCCCCTGTAAACACCCCTGTTTAAGAATATGCTAAGCTATTTCGAGGATTTCATCTATCCGTTTCTGACCATCCCTTTCCCATCAGCAGATATATTATCTCCATTCTTATCTTTCACTCACTGTCATTCCCCAGCAGCTGGGAGTCAGCCTTCATGGAGAATGAAACCTATTCTGCAGTAAACTCCTGGGAGACACCAACTTAAGATACATGGCATAATCCACCCTCCCTCCAGCCAGGAATGAAAAACCCAGGGCTGGGTCTACCAGACAAAACCACAAATCGTTATCCACCAAGGCATGACCCAGCGTATCAGAACTGACAAGCACTAAGGCTTTTTTTGCAGCTCCAAATCAAAAAGTTAAGCCTGAATAAGAGCACTTTTCTTAAGGTATGAGACCATTTCATTGTATTTCAACAATTTTCTACTTGTTCCAAATCCTGTTAAACTCCCCACATTGTCACACAAATTTAGAACTTTCCACGTGAACTGATTATCCTAAATCCTATTTACCTTCTCTAGATGTCCCGTACTGTAAACATCTAAATCATAATACTGAGGAATCTGCAGAAGATTTGCCACTTTTTGTGCATCTGTTGAATACTGCAGAGAAAAAACAGGATATAAGTACATTACAGGAATTTTCATGAAATATTTAACATGCATTCATAGAGCAGCTGTTAGTTACCTTTGCCAAGAGCTGAGGAAGCACCATAATAAAGTGCTCAGTAATTTTGGTACAATCTTCCAATTGGATTTTCTTCTCTTTTACTGACAAAATCTGCAGATAAAGAACTTGGTTGCAATTATAAAATCTCTGGGATTGAGTGGAATCTTACATATAACCCAAGCTTAACTTATATTGCATTGTCTCAAGCATATCAACCTAAGATAGAGACACTTTTCCATGAACAAAACTAGATGCTTTTTTTGTTGATCTTAAATTAGATGCAAATTGCTGAACAGCTGTATGTCATGGATAAAATGCTCATCATTTGTCAATAACATGCTTTGAGTGGCTCTTCTCTAATGCTCATCTCCTTCAACATCCACTTCTAATAAAATCTAGAGGTGAAAAGACACTGCAAAACTTCAGGAAAAATAAGCTATTTTATTTCCTAAGATACATCTGCAACTAGGAACAAGCTGTCTGGCAAAGTTCATAAGGCAAAGATAATGTGATGACAGGACAATAAATAAGACTAAGATGCACTGACTTTTTTGGCTGCACCTCTGCCCACTGGAGGATGACCTTCAGCTGCTTCTCTGACTGTTGCGAGGATGATTTCAATGAGAGCGCTTTCCTGAGCATCGCTCAGTGCTGGAAGTAAATCAGTCTCAGCATCACACAAAAGAAAAGTGAAGATGCAACAACAATTGATGTAAAGCCTACTCATTTACCTGAGGAACTGTGGAAGGACACTAAAGAATGCAGTGTTGCTAAATAAACAGCTAAAAAGTGTTTGACTTCACTTGAAGGAAGTTATTTTCTACATTTAGTGAGTACCATTAATCCCTTAACAGCTTAACTTTTTGGGGCAGTTGGGCTTGCAAAAACACAGGCAGTTTATGTTAGTGAACTCAATACCTTACTCATTTTCTTTCGAGGAAGGAGTAAAAGCCTGACAATAACTGCATTTCAATCTATTAATACTTTTAGATTCTACAGTTTTGGACAAACAAAGCGAACACTACATAAGCATCATGGCTTAATTACACAAGTATTTACTGGACAGGTTCTAAACTAACATTACATAAATACAGAATACTGAATAAAACATGTATGTTGATATAAATATTACACTAGCAGTGCATTGAGTTGCATCTGCTTTGTGGCACTTGGGGACAACAATCTGGGACCAAATGGTACTGCAATATGAAATGATCCTAAACTAGCTAAGGCAAGGTTCAAAAAATAGCATGGGGAGATTCATTCAGACAAAACTAAATTCTTTGCTTACCCACCTTCTCCAGCTTCTTCAGCATTTTTTAATAGAAGAGTGGTCATGCACTCCCAGTCCTTCAGGAATTTGCCTGCCCAGTCCCACAAGCTGTCTACTAGGTATGCAACATGTTTGTGTAGCTAGGGATTAAAAACACAAGCTTGTAGAAGCAAACACATCACTAAAAGAAATACAGCTTCATATGTTCCTCTCCCTCTGTCCAATGACAAAGCTGTGTCATTCACATATATATTCAAATGCAGTATTCCAACATATTTATTTCCAGGCCAATCAACATTTAAACACCATGTCTTCAACCTGATACAAAGCAGGAAAGTGGGGTGAAAAATCAGGAAAAGTAGGCAAAGAAATGTAATTTTCCCTTTTAATACAAATTTAAATTTAAATTAAATTAAAATTGAATAATCTCTGAAACTAGTTTCTGTATTCTTTTATATTGCTGACTGTAACAGCCAAAAATGCAGTCACAGGACTAGAAACAAGTCGTCCATCCAATTCTTTGCAGAAAGATTCAAAACTGCTGTGCCTGAGACACTTTTGCCAGATAGAGATCTGCATCCCTGCAAAAGCCAAACCGTGAACTGCTTATCAGCACTTAAGCTCATAAAACTCTCATGAAACTACAGTCTTTGGTCAGCATGGAGCCATGGTACATCAACCCACATCTGCCTCCAGAAAGACATGGACACATACCAAAAAACCTTCACTTGGCGGCATTAGTCTTTCTGGTTGTTTCCAGAAACTGCCTCAGCACTGATTCTCTCCATTAGCACACTTGTAAATTAGGTTTAATACAACAGAACAGAAATGGCTTCATTAAAAACTTAACCTAGAGAGTAAAAACATTTCTAACACCACACATTTAAGAGCTCACCAACAGAAATTGCTTTCAAAAGCAAGAAGATAATTGATTTAACATGCAACACTGGATTTAAAAGGCTTACTGTACGGGCAGTTCTCACCTCACTCTCCAGGAAAAAGTGTATTAATCTTTTCAACTGGTCAGTGCTCGCCCCAAACTTTCCTCCTTTGGGCTGAACTTTATCTCCCCCATGACTAAGCAGCCTGCCAAAAGAAAAGCAAGTCAGTCCAGTTCTGCCACATTCTCCTTACACTCATTTACCAATGTAACACTAATTCTGACAAGATCACAAGGACTTATTTCTCTCAAGTGTCTACTTATTGACCCCAAATCTCACTAGACTTTTTTTTAAGATGAAAGGAAAAAAGTTTGTTTTCCATTGAAAAGAGAGATATGCTATCCCTGTGGATGCAAGGACTATTTCTGACAGTTTCACCAGCACCCTGCCACCCTTCTGGATGATGGATGCAGATTCCATAAACTGACCATACAACCATGTGGGCATTTGCTCATGCTTGAAAAGAGGCTTGCTCTAGGCCAAATTTAAAACATTAAAACACAGCAGAGATATTACCACAGAGCCACTATTCACATCAAAGTGCATCTTGGAACTGCAGCTTCTTAAGGAAAGCACAGTATCTTGTAATTATAAGAGGCAATTAACGTCATAAGTACAGTGGAAACTCTGCTCTTCCTCTTCTGTCTGAAGTATGAACCACAGTATGACACTTCCATTTCCCCCTTTATCCAAAATGATTCTGACTACTACCCACAAAAAGTGCTAATCTCAAGATAAATACAGGAAGGCCATCCCTGCAGATTAATGTAAGGCCCAAACAGCTTGGATTTAAGAGCTGGACCACACTACTAAATGTCAGCAAAAGCTTGGGAATTCAGGAAGAGTTTCTGCTGGCATAATTTATGCCAGCTAAGTAACCTTAGTTAAAATATGCAGACATGGAAGAGATTTTGTGCAAACTGAGAAGAAGGGGCAGCAGGGGTGGAAAGCATAAGCATTTATACTAAAACTTAGCAGTATAACCAGGGAATGGAGGGTGTCACTAACATCTCTTATTACAGCAAAACAAACATTCTATACTGGAAAAAGTGCTGGAGAGAGGCAAACAAGAACAAGGAGGAGATTTACAGGGTCAAGGTGTCCATACGGCACTGGCAAGCTGGGTAGAAAAAGTGAAGTTACCAGGGCAATAACTTTGGTAGCAAAATACAGCAGAGTTCTGAGAGAAGAAACATCTAATTTATGAGAGCATATTAGGACCAACACAAACAACTAAGTCGAGCAGGTGTAATAGCAGATTCATCAAAACAGAAATTTCTCTTCATTTGTCTTTCTGTTGGACTTAGCTCCACAAATTCCAGACTGACAACATCTCAGTTAGACAGGAAAAGACAACTAGGAAGAGATTCTGTATGCGTGGAAACACAATTATTATTTCTGAATGTTCCCCCACAAAATCCTTGCCTAAATATTTTTATTTTCATTTCTTTTTGTAAGTCAAGATTATTTCTCTCAGTGGTAAAGACAGAATATTTGTCTCTTCCCTTTTTAGCATGCCAACTCCATACAACTTCATGCAACCATTGTTATAAGAAGCCCATTTATAAGAGTTACTCCTGGGGAAGATAAACCCTGTATTTCATTAACCTGACAGGAAACTGGGAGGGCTTTTTAATCTGCTGCATCTCTCATTATTCAAAGCCTTTACAATGTATAAGGCAACTTCCAAAGGGAGAACAGGAGGCCATTTTTGTGATTAATCATCAAACTATGAAAATCCAGCAGATGCCAGGTGACAGATTAGCTTATAAGAAGCAAAGCAATAGGAAAGTAAAGAGAAAGAGGGCATGTTCTCAACATAGCATGGCACTTGTGGATCATTTAGTTTCCTATTCCCTGTGTTAGTCTTGCAACTTTTCTCACATCTATTGTTTCAGGGCTGTGCAGGAAAACATGCAATTACCCCCAGACAGCATTTCTCTTCTGATTACCAGAAGAAAGGTGGCACATACTTTCATCAGAAAAATTAATGTGTAATATCCCCCTTTAAAAAATCCACCTTAATTCCAAAACAAATGAGACTATGCAAGAAGTAGGCAGGCAGAGATACCTTTTATAAAGGAATTCCCCAGCTGCTACTGCAAGCGGCCGGTGAGTGGTATAAACAAACTGGTATAACATTTCACAGTCTTCAGCTGATAACACATCCCCACAGTTCCTAGGCAAAAATAACAACGGAAGTTATAGGCCAGGTTTATCTGCAAAGAATAGCATGAATGCTATGTCCAGCTTTTACTAGGCTTGATTCTCCATAACCGTGCAACTTGTTTACACAGCTATGTGTAAATTTTTGTAGGGCATTTCTAAAAATGCTCTCAAACAAAATTGGCAGCGTTCTTTTACTCACTGTGTAGAGAAACAGAGGTTTGTGTAAGCCATGACAAATCAGGCCCACCGCACGGACACGAATGTTAATTTAAAGTATAATGACAGTTGATCAGTGATCTCGGTAAAAAGAGTAATAGTAATAAAACAGGAAAATCATGCATTTACTCTATGCTTAGATGTTCATCATAGAAGATAATAAACAATTAGAAACCTTCATTCTGTAGTACAAATTATTCTTAAGTCATTTATTCCAGTATTTTAAAACCTATATTCTATTACACTAGAATCCCACAAAAAAAGAAATCAAAACACATTCTTGATGGCACACTTATGGCTGTGACCTCTCTACACAAACACATTCAAAGTCATGACTTTTTTCATTCAGCTACACATCTTGAGAACACCACATGCCAACTACTACACCTAAAACACTCTCTGAGAGGTAGAAATGGTATTCATATCAAATATTTACAAAAAAGAAACTGACGCATCAAGGTTGAAAAACCCAATGAAGAGGTACCAGAGCAGTGAAGTCCAAAGCCAGGATTACAGTTTCCAAATACCTGCTTCTTACTGCCACAACAATGTCACTGGACTAGGCTACTTCAGAGAATGGAAGAGCAACATATGAGATCCTGACACTTACTAGACTCAGCTGAGAGGAAAGAGTTTTTATTGATCACTGCATTCAATCCTCGAGTAGTAACATCTTAAAACCATCTACACCTCTGGTCCAACATCCTCTCTACAACTGAGGATTCATGCTGTTCTCCAGCTAAGGGTGATGTCTACAAAAAATCAGCAGTCCTTCCTATGCTTGCTCATTTGTCTCCAACCCATTGCATCCTTTAGCATCCTCACAAGTCACAAAGCCCCAGAAATTTCCTCCAACCTGACTGAAAAAGAAGTGAGCTCACACTAGGTGAGATTATCACTGGAGCATCCATTAAAAGGTCTTTAAATGAAAGTGCTAATGGTATGTCTCCAAAAGTGATGAATCAGTCTCACCGGATAATGTGAAATAAAAGCTGCCTCACACACTTAAGGCAGGTTTTGGTGGACTCTTTAAACATGCAATTACCTTGAGAATATATTTGCAGTAATAGAACATATAGGAAGTGTAAAGGAATACATCTCAAGAAATCACCATAAAGAGAAATATTTATGTCACTCATTTAACTATCTACAGAACTGAGAAAGTAGAGTAAAAATGTGCTTATTGATGTTAAACAGTAAAAAAATGAAAGAAGTAATATGGTTTTATGGTGCATTAGAGCACATGAATAAGCAGTGGTGTGTCCTGTGAAGCCATGAATGATCAAATTTATTAAACTTATACAAGTTTAACAAGTGAGAGTAAAACAAAGAATGACAACAAAGAGCACTTACAGGAATAAAAAAACATTATATAATAAATATTAAAAGGCCATGGGGAATTTACAGAAAAAAATAACAGTCTGACAATGTTTCTTTCATTCTTTTGAATGTCAATCTATTATTGAGTTCTTTTAAAGTACTAGTTTCCATGAACATGTCTTTGTCATTTTTTCTCTCTATATATATATTTTTCAAAACCAGTGGACAGCTGGGAATATAAGAAATTTCACAAACATAAGGTGATCTGAACTGAACCAATACAGAATCATAGAGCACTGAGGATGGTCAGCACCTTTGCAGATCATCTGCTCCAATCCCCTGCTCACAAGAGGATCAGCTACAGCAGGTTGATGTGTCCAATCCATGAAGTCAAAGACTCTACAACATCTCTGGCAATGTGTTCCAGTATTGGATCACTCCCACGGTGAAAAACCTTTTTCTTGTGCTTAAATTAAATTAAACATGCCAGTCAAGTGCACACATTTTTTTATATTTAATTTTTTTCTTCTTTGTATTTCAGGTTTTCTCTCTTTAGCACATTTATAGATATAATGAATGCAATACCTGAATGTTTATATTTTAAAAGAGTTCCTTGACTAAATTGTTAAGATAGCTTGAAGACCGAAGCAATATCTATCTCTCTGGATAGAACTTAAGGACTCTTCCTTTCCAGTACTAATGAAACTGCTTTTCCATAGGTATTTTCTATCCTTAGAAAAGAATCCTGGTGGACACCAAGTTGAACCTGAGCCACCAATGTTCTCTTGCTGAAATGAAAGTGAATGGTATCCCAATCTGCATTAAGTGTTACCAGCAGGTTTGGGGAGGTGATCCTTCCCCTCTACACAGCACTGGTAAAGCCACATGTGCAGTGTCCAGGGCTGGGCTCCCCAGTACAAGAGACAAACTGGGGAGAGACCAAGAAAGGGTCACAGAGATGATCTGGGAATCATCTTTCCTGGGACTGGAGCATCTCTCCTTTGAGGAAAGGTCAAAGGAGCAGGGACTGTTCAGCCTGGAGGAAAAAAGGTTCAGGGGGATCTTAGCAATGTGTGTAAGTACCTGGTGGTGGGAGTAAGAAGACAGAGACAGGCTTCTGCTGCTGGTACCCAGGATCAGAAGCAACAGGCACAAACAGAAACTAAGGAGGCTCCTTCTGAACATTGGGAAACATGATTTTACTGTGAGGGTGGCAGAGAACTGGCACAGGCTGCCAAGGGATGCTGTGGAGTCTCCATTGCTGGAGGTACTCAAAAGCCATATAGATGCAGTCCTGGGCAATGCACTCTACGTGGCTCTTCTTGAGTAGGGGATTGGATCAGACAATCCTTCTAACTTCAGCCATTCTGTGATTTCCAAAATCCCAACCTCCCCATTTTTAACTTTGTCTTCTAAGAGGTTGGGAATTTATCCATTCCATTAATCTAGTGCAGTATTATTTCCTCCCTCCTTGAGACATAAGTAGGTGAGATGCTGCTCCAGCTACAAAGGAAGCACCCCCAAACAGCAGAGAAGCAAAGGAAGGGAGAAGAATCCATTTCCTTTGCAACACAAGCTGACAGACACTCCTGACACCACTTGAGCACCTGATCTTCTGCTTTTTCCTCTCTTGAGTGCGAGGGAATACCTGTGTGCCCTACTACTATTACTGTTCAACCACTACTCTCTCACCATGATGAGGTTTAGGCTTATAACTCCCTCTGAAATGAGTGCTCAGGCATTTTACCTTCCTCTGCAAGCAGCAGCACTTGACTACACCTGCTACCACCAGCACTAACACTACCACACTGAACTGTGCCTTTCTTTTTTACATCCATCAGGCAATCATCAACCACACAAAGAATACTTCAAATACAGCAGTAATACTGCTGCAAATTTACAGCCCTCAGCATGCCAAGCAACAGATAAAGGTTAAGCCAGAAGTGCCTGCCAGTGTTTAGGTGCCTAAAAATAAACAGGCATGGCCTTCCACATACCAATCTCATGACATACCACTTTCTCTGCACTTCAGTGTGAACATGTCCCAGTCTTCATGTCCCAGAGGAAACTGGGACATTCTAGAGGGAGATCACAGACCCATTTTGTTCCACATATGGCACCAGTTGAAAGATATCTTGCTTTTTGTTTCACTTGGTTGCATGCAAGAGGTATGACTGCTGGAGTGGCTTGACTTGGTCTGTTCTGTTGCTCATACCAAGGATAATCATCAAAATCACAAGAGTAAATAAAAACACACCTGACACACTTTACAGAGTTTTACTCTAGCCATTGTTTTTAGTGGCTGTGCAGGGCAAGATATGGTACACATTATTGTGATGACAATCCAAGCATCTCATTCAAAAAAGAATCTGGTCACTTCGCATTTAAAATTAAGTCAAGTTAAACATCCAACTCTGCAGATGCATTGTAAAAGTAGTATATGTGCACAGAGCACTATCAACCAAAAAAAAAAGTATGTTAAAAGTATTCTAATGTCTGCAATAAAAATTTTGAATACAAAAATCATGTACTACTAAACTGTTCTGCAATTTCACTCTCACTCCTCTGCTCTCATTGCAGGTTATTTCAAGACACACTTTGGTGATCAGCAAAATGACAATATGGTTGCCACTAAAATGTAACAATAGTCCTCTCCCACCCACTGTACAATGGGATCAGCATGTTGCAATACACTGTGATTATGCTGTGGCAGACTGATGTGTTTTGAGTTTCAAATTCAGTTTAATTTCTAATTACGTTTAACTAAAGTAAATCAAAGTCATTTTCCCCTGGGCTATTTACATATTCAAGCTAATTGTAGATTTATGCCCCCACCCACACCACCTGTAACCTTTCCCCATACATCTACTGCAGTTACCTTATTACTTTTGCTGCTCTTTTCCAAAATCCCTCTACGCTTTTAGGTAGTTAAGCACACAAAAATTAACAGAATTGTCTAGCAGTAGGCACACTGAACTAATTTGCCTCCTAAAAGGCAATGCTTTTTTTACCTTGGTCTCTCATTGTCACTGATGCTTCTCTGTCTTTATTTTCTTCCTAGTTCTATTCCCTGTCAGATCCTTTGCAACATTAATGCTAACAATTATGCATAATTCAGTACCATTAATAATTTCTATTATGCTAAACCTCATAGGCTCATTTCTGTTCCAGGATCACATCATGCTGTGTAAAAACAGAAATCTACTAGCCCAAAGACTGGCATTCAATTGAGACAACATGCAACAAACAAGAAGGAAAAAAAATCTCAGCTCATAGAGATACACAAGAAGAAAATACAAATATGGATTTGAAAAAAACTAAGTATATGCATAGTAGGAGAAATGGAGAAATCTGAATCAGCACTGGGGCTTTTTTTTAATAATATAACACATATAAGTGAATTGAAAAGATCAGTTTTTTCACTGCCTCTCTAGCTATCAAGAGAGAGAATGTAAAGGCACAGCAGCTTTATGGGACAGTAGGACACAGAGTAGCCAGTGTATATTCCACAGAATTGGAATGCAGCGATGGTTGAGAGATGCTCAAACCTGTTACTACCATACATGGAGCACAGCTTTCCTGCCACTGTAAAACATCACAAAAATGGTCAATTAGCAGCAAGGTCCTGCTGCTATGCTGACCCAAAAGACAACTATGGAAGTCAGTCAAAGAAAGTTACTGACATAAGGTATTTTTCCCAAGAAAAATTATCCAACTGAGTAATTGGAAGAAAAAAAGCTATTACTGGATGACTCATCTCATGACATAACAAAATATTTATTCCAAGATTAGAGACATGTTCTGAAGGTCTGTACCTCATCAATGAAGACTATTTTTTTTTAATTAATGATTCCTGATCAAATAGAGAGAATTCGGATAGAGGTTCTTTCCAGAAGCTTTAAAAATAACTTTCAGAAACGTGATCTGAAAGACCTCTCTCATCTCACTAAAAACACAAGTTGTGGGCCACTTGAATTCAGTTGCCAAATTTTCAGATGACAAAAATTAGTCATTCAAAGCGAAGCCAAGACAGCATGGCAAAAGTGGCAAAAATTTTATTCCACCAATGCATACACTAGTCATGCCATTTATACAAGCTGTCATTTATTACTTTATCATCCCCTTTGAGGCAGGGGAGTTGCTGTCCCCAACTCAATTTCATGCTTTACTGCATGTATCAAGCAGCACTACTGCTCAAAAACCAGACACACTTTTTGTGTGTGTCTGGACACACACAAAAGCTTTGAGCTATGAGACACACCTATTTGAGACACATTAGCCCTGCAGGTTTTTGTTTCTGCAGTGCCAGCATCAAGTCCTTTCTGCCACCATTGTAGGTATTAAAGCATCAGCTTTTCTTTCCCCTGCTAGAAAAGGATCTTGATGCAGGCTCTTATTAAGAAGCCTGTACATGTGACTGGCTATATTGTCTGCATTCTCCTCACACAGAGTTATAGACTGGTCAGCACTACTCTTATCAAAGAGAAGAGCTGTTGTTGAATTTGCTTATTGAGTCTCCAACGCACACTTTCACCACTCCAATAATTATGCCAAATCAGCAGGGCTCAGACCAACTGGGGGGTACAGTGGAAGAAAGCAGGATGGCTATGCAACAGAAGAGCAAAAAGAAAGAAAAGAATGTATTTGCTAGGTCTCTACATAGATTAATTAAAAACAATTTCATAATGTATTAATTTTACTTATGAAAATTGCATCTTATGATGGAAAAATATTCAGAAAACTTTAGATGACATTTATTCACACTGGAAACCATATTTAAGCAAAATTCAGATAAAAATTGCTTCAGGGAAAAAGAAACATTGATCAAACTTTTATAGCTGCAGCTTGCATTAATGAGAACATGATCCCTTATAATAAAGCCAGAGATGATAAACAGCTGCAGTGCCAATATAGCTCTTGTTAATTCAGACACAGAACAAGTGCAGCCCTAACTGGTGTATGGAATCTTTGTACTTCAACAATGGTGAGCTGCTCCTCTTAGCACAGGGACATGTTATCCATGGACACTGCATTGTGCTTTGTTCCAATAGCTAGGCACCACAGGGAACCAAGGGATGTAGAAATGGACATTGTGAACACAGGAACAATATAACCCTGGCTACTACCAGTGAGGTCCAAACAATGGCACTACCTTCAGAAGAGGGTGCAGGGCTCACAGCATCATATGCTGTTCTGCTGTGCCTATTGAAGGAGCCCTGGAAAAATGCCATTCAAACCAGTGGAATGTGAAGTGAGACAGGAGACAATAAAGCAGCACCTCAATATACAAACATACTTGAAATTTAAAGTAAATGTCTACAGCACCACATTAGTTGGACCACTAAGGTCTACATGCTCCTCTAGCAATGACTAATACTTCTGGCTTAAATAGAGAAGCAAATCCCACGAGGCTATTGGATAATGTCTCATGCTGTACATGGAAATAAGCATCTACATCACCAAAATTCAACTTACACTCTCAGACAGAGGAGACACTGAGTCCTAACATCTCAACTGTATTATCAATGGAATGCAGTGAAGTTCTTATTCCCATTTTGCTTTGAGAAAGAGGGACAGAAAATTTATTCTACACATATTTTGCAAATAAAGATATTCCTAAAATAAACATGCTGCTCAAGGATGTATCAGAAAAAGATTTATATACTTCTGTAATATTAAGTGTAATTCTTCCTCACACTTCCAGCTTGCCTACCAAAGCTATGGCTGGCAGGTAAATTTCCCAAGAAAACAACTCTTCTGCTAGTCTTCCACCTCAGCAAAATCACACACTTGATCATTTCCTGTCAGTCTGCTATGGGCTCAAAGGCTACCAGATTCTCTGCCCTGGAGCCAAGAATCTGAAAGACCAAATTCTATCAACAGCCTCAAAGCTCAAAGCTTCCTGCATCAGGTGCAGAGACAGGGAAGAAGGCAGAGTTCTCCAAGCTTCTGGTCAAGACCTGGCAATCCTGGGACAGAAGGTGGAGTAGGGACCCCATCTTCAGTGGGAACTTCCCCAAGACTGTCAAATGCTCTTTTTGAGAAAAACCAATATTAAAAAAAGGTGGGATTTCCTTTCAGAGGGAAACAAAGATATAAAAATGTAGTTTTCAGACTGAATCTCAGCACAAGGGTTTTCTTAACACTGGCATTTCCCACAGAAAGAAAATGTCATGTCTTGAGCAGCTTTAACTGTAACTCATATCCTGCCAGAAGCAACTGTTTCCCAACAAGTAAGTGATTACAGGAAGATTCATCAGGTTTGTACCTGGATCTTGTTGCCATTAAAACAATACAGTAAATTAAAAAAGAAATTATTTACTGTGACATAAGCATCAAGAGTTTCATGGCTTGAACTGCTACTTCATGGTCCTTGTCCAGAGGCATGGACACAATTCGATCCTAATGGATGTAAAATGACAATAAAAAGATGTAACATGGTTTGTTCTCAATAACATGTAATTTTGCTACAGCTAGATCATCTACACTAGTACAGCAGAGATTTATTTTTATTTCAGCAGCTATTTCCTAAGAGACATAAGGCAACTTGATTACTACCAAGTAGTTCCCCAGCCCCTGAAAATTAACAGCATGTTAATTTTTTAACTGAATTAATCATGCAGTAATATGATATTTTTTATACATGTAATGTATGCGTTCACAAGAAATTAACTACACACTACAAATTAAAAGTGACTGACAACTTGTTTCTAAGATGTTACTACTGGCACTTCAGTATGTTAAATGAAGGTAAGCCTCAAATTACAAGCATTATCTAATCAGTTTCTCCCACTAACAGTAAAGTGCCTGCACCTACACATTACAGAAGTCTGTGCCTTGCTGAAAAGACAGTTAAAGTCATAAAGATACCGCATGGCATAGCAGCAATATTGCTGACCTCCAGAATTCACAATATTTTAACTTACTACACATGCAAACAACTCAAAAAACTGAAAAACTTCCCATCCCATGAAACCAGGAACTTGCACACCTCAGAGTGGCTACATCTTTAAGATATATTACACCTTTAGACTTGCTTGATCTGGAACTATTTTAGTTTCCCTATTTAACACATGGCTTCTAAATCTCTACATTCATTTTCCTTTGCACCTTCCTTTTTCTCACAATCCAGTTGGAAGGTATGTAAATCCACAAATCCTGAGCCTGAACACTCAAGGGTAACAGAGGGAGCATGTGTAACTCCTGTTTGCAGGAAATGGATTGATGGTTATATGATTACACTCCCCATCACTGAGAAAGCATGCTTTAAACTTTGAAACTGGTATTTTGTGCGTAGCTGTTCAGATTTCTTTTGTTTAGAGTTGGTTTTGGGTGGGGGTTTTTTGACTGGGGGATGGAGTTAGCAATAATCCATTTATTCTGCATCCTCCACAAAGGGAGATCGTAGCACAAACTGCCCGGAGCTATTTCATCACTCTTTATTGAATACAAATCCTGCATTTGGTTACAGAGCTTACAGCAGTCAGAAAGATAAGGGACTACCACATAATCATTTAAAACAGGGGTCAATCTTAGATAGCTGAGTTTAATTCTGAATAATTTATTACTAAGATACCAATATTAAGCCATTTCATGTTCTTTGAGGATATGTGATAAGCATTTTTCACTAGCAGCAACTGCTTTGACACATAGGCAAGCCCTGCACCTTTTGCAAAAACACCATGGGTTTGCTACCACATGCAGGCATTGATTTGTCCTGACATTGAATCATGTCCTGATTCACAGGGACTGAGATATCTATCACATCATCTTGAGCTTTCCTACTCAAATACTGAGAAGGTGCAACCCTGCTAGGGTGAGCAGCTGACAAAATTCTTAGCAAGGCCAGGGTTAAAAAAAATTAAAGGGCTTACTTCTTAAAATGAGTGGGGATATCGGAATATGACAAAGGCAGAGTACAGGGTCAGTGAAGCCACAAAACAAGCACTCAAAACTACAGTGTATCACCTGATTTGTTCAGAAAAGAGATAAGGAATCCTTCTTCAAGATTCATACTGACATGGTAGATCAAGAGAGAGCCATTCCCACACCAGTGTGATACATGGACAGCCAGTCCACTATCTACAAGGTTAACCCATTATCAGGGACAGCAAAAAGAGGATCTTTAGCATAGGAAATTCTTTGTCATCTGCCAAAGATCCTGTAAAAAAACGTGAGCCAATCTGGTGGAGATAACTGACCACAGCCATGCTAACACCATTTTGTGTGAACTAAAGTGAAATGGAAGAGTTCATAGAAACAGAGGAAACATCCCTGCAAAACTCCTTCATCTATTCAATCAACAAGGCTGTTTCTGCAGGAGTCTAAGCTCCTCTCAGTCAAGAGAGTGGGGAGATCAGCTCTGATCAAAACATCAGGCCCTGTGTATACACCCAACCTAGACTTAAAAAATCAGCAAACAGTAATTTATTTACCTTGAACCTGTTAGTAAAGAGATCCATCCTGGAAACAAGTTCTTTTCTGCTATAAATTCCCTGCAGCCCCAGAAGACACTTCAACCGCACTTCAGCTTGCTGTAAGACAAAGAGAAATTGGCTAACAGTAAAATACATGTATCTTTGTAAGTCACTATCAGCATTTACATCATGTAAATAAGAGCTCTTTGTGGGTGCCTACAGCAGACTATCCAAATGCTGCCTCATCTTCTTTATCAGTGACATCAGTACCAGTTTGTTTGTGTGTACACATGCTCATCTCTCTCTCTCACACACACAGAGGAAGCCTGCAGTGAGCCAAACTCAAAGGTAACATCAAAGTTTGTGTATGGCTCCCTAAGAGTCAAAGAAACTCTCACAGACCACTGTTAGTAAAAGCAACAGAATACAAAAGATACAGGGATTGTGCTATTCATCTGTTAAAGATACAAAGACAGGAGTATGGATGGCCTACTTAGTACAACCAGCACTCTCCCATACATCAGACTTTGCTTGCTTCTTGTCATCAGCTGACTGGGACAATTGCTAAACACAGACAAGGAGTCCAAGAAATTACAGATTTCTCTAGATTCCCAGAGGAAGAGGTACAACTTAGAAATGCACTGTGGATTCTTATAGAGCTAAGCACCATGCCTTCTCCCTATTTCTGTTTTACACTAGAACATGGTATTTTAAGTATTGTAGGGAAAAGGCTGCTTTGAATTCAGTCTAATTAGTTAATTTAGGCAAAATACATTTATCCATACAAGGTGTTATTTCATCCCATTAGTACTTTTGCTATGCTGCTTCATAGATGCCTCAAAAAGAAATCTTTTCCTTAGCCAGCTTTTCAATTAGCTCATGCACATTGTTACAACATTCAAAGGACAAAGCTTTAAATAGAACTAGGAAAGTGATTTTGATGATCCAACATAGAAAAATCACGTGTTCTGTAAATTTATAATGCTAAGCATATCAGCAGAGATACTAAGATGAACTGCAGGCTTTGAATCAGTCTCTTCATACTTCTTTCTTAATTCATCTTGCTAACAATAGTAGTAAGAATAAACATGGAAATCCAAGAAAGGAGACCACCTACACAAAGGCTATCCATTGCTCCAAGTTCCTGTTCACCTGCTTAGATGGAAAGCCAAGGATGATACCCAGTGGCAGGCTTTGACTAACAGCTCTGTTTAAGACAGCTTTTTGCTAGAAATATAAAATGAAAGGTCAACAGGTAACAATATACACTGTTCTGTAATCTGCCCATGACACACAAGCAGTACTTATTCTGTATTATATTTTAAAGTCTCTGAGGAAGAGACTGTTGCCTGCACCTGCTGCTTCCTACTGCCACAGAACTCCCTCACAGACAGTCTCAAGGTGGCACCCATCACTGCACACTGGCACAAACTCAGCTCAGCCAAGGTACTGCAAAACTGACTTGGTTCTTTGGTTCTCTTGGTTCTTTCAGTTGCCCTTGGTTCTCTGTCACAACACTCTGCTTGTGAAAAGGGACTGAATTTGTTTGTGGGGAAAGGGACAACAGTGTGCACCGGTTTGCTGAATGCTTGTACAGCCCCTGGCACACACCTGGAAATGTGATTTGTCAGTCAGGTAGAGTCAAGTGTAGGCCTGCAGACATAAAGTGTAACATGTTAAAGTGTTAAAAGGTACCACTTCCCTTCTGAGGTTTCTACCCCAAATGTACAATTAAAGTGTACCACCTCCCTTCTGAGGTTTCTACCCAAAAGCTCTCGGTCACAACCCCACACATGTATGTTCCTTTAAGTGCTGAGAAAATTAACTCTAGTAAATAGAAACATATAACTACTTCTATGACTACTTCTGTTATTTTTTCCTAAGTTTTCATCTGCATTTTCCTTGCTTCTCCTTCTCAATCACCTCCCATTTTTTAAATTCAACATTCCCCATAGTTTTGGAAGGATGTGAAGTAATTTGAATGATCAAGAATATCTCACTATCTTCAGGTTCTTTCAACAACAGCATCAGCAAACACGAACACCCAGCCACTTACCACCCTCATCAGAACTACCACTCTAATCTTGACAAAAAATATGCCTGTTTGGTCCTGCAAAGCTTGACAGAGTGAAGGGGAATTATGTAAGCACATTTTCAGGATACTCTGAACACATACACTGTGCCTCAGCTGTATCATAGCACATTTTGATCCTGACCTGATGACAGAAAACATCAGTAAAGTGGTGGGCAGCTCTAGTGACCTCAGAGAGCTCTGCACAGGCTCCAGCACTGCTTGAACACATTCAGTTATGAGATTTCAGCCCCACCACTATCACAGAGATGGGGCCAGTCAATAAACCTTACAAATACAGGCTGGGACCTGGATGGTTTGATAGGACTGCTGAGTCAACACTTCCCAGACTATGAACTGGGAAGGTCTACTTCTGAGTTACTCCTGGACAGCAAAGACAACTGTCATTTGAGGCAAAACAATTTTAAAAACTGCTCTCCCTCCCCAGCCTTCCCAAAAAATCCATGACAGTATATAAAAAACACTGCTGCCCCTGCTGGTGCTCTCGTTTTGAAATCAGGCAATTTGACAGTGGCTGCAAATCACAAAGCACAGCCAGGACTGCAGCCACCAGTAGTGGCACACTACCAGGTCTCAACTAAATGTAGATATGGAAGACACTTCATTTTATCTCACTCTGCTTGCCTTCAGATTAAAAAAGCCTTAGAAAAAAACATTGCATTGCCTTCAGATTAAAAAAGCCTTAGAAAAAAAACAACTATTTCCAGTTTCCAGTAAATAGCACCAGGTGAGCTGTGTGTATTAATTAGAGACACCAGCTGTTAATCTTCACTGCAGAGTACCGCAAATGAAGACACATCATCTTCAAAAAACAAAACTTTTTCTTTTGAGAATTCTCCAGATAAAAAGATATTGTGATCAGATGAAACGTACGCAGGAACAAACGACAGTTCCCGATGTATTTGTCGCCCCAAAACCCCAAACGCCACCTTCAGAGGGAGGGCGCATGCCGGGAAGCGGGAGCCTCGCGCGCCCCCTGCTGGCCCCGTGGCAGAGTGCAACCTGCTCCGCACAGCACAAACATCGCCCGCAGCCGACACAAACAAACCCCAAGGGTTTCAGCATCCACACAGGAGCTACGGGCGCCTTCAAAGGCGGCCTGCAGAAGTACAGCGTGTCGGTTTAGCTAATTAGCCGTTCCCGATAAACATTCCTATCACCCTGAAGTCTCTCATGCTTTTTCGAAGCAAGAGAAAAGGCGTACTTTGACAGAAGCACAGAACAGTCAGGTTGGAAGGGACCACAATGGGGCACCTGATCCATCTTGTTGGTTCATCTGGTCCAACCTCCCTGCTCAAGCAGGGTCATCCCAGCACAGGATTGTGTCCAGACAGTTCTGAACATCTCCACTGAGATGCCCACAACCTCTCTGGGCAATCTCCTCTAGGGAACAGTCACCCCAAACGGTAAAGAAGTTCTTCCTCATGCTCCAGTGCAAATTCCTGGGTATCAGTTTTTGCCCACTGCCTCTTGTTCTACTGCTTGGTATTTTGGACTTACTGACTTCTTTTGGCTTTTGTTTGGGTGGTATTTGGAGGATTTTTAAAAGTGCCTCTACTCAAAAGAAAAAATAAACTATAAGGAAAAGAAGAAAACCCTTTGAGAAATGGCTGGATTTCCTGTAAATATCTTCTGTATCTGTCTAACTCCAATAAGAAATGCAACATTGAAGACTATTCTACTACAATAGAATTGTAGTAGACAATATTTATTTGTTTATTTGTTATAAATCTAAACAAAATTTTAAATGTCGACCAAGCCTAAAAGCAGAATTTCAGTCAACATTTAACCGTCTCAAAAGATATAAACCATTTTACATTTCAGAAATAACTCCCAATTCAGTGACATATAAATATAACTGCACATACAGGGATTCACACAGAACTGGAAAAAACGTTCAGTGTTATTTAGTGTTAAAATGGCTTTTAAAATATCACCTGAAATGGGGAAGAAAGTAAATTCTTATTGTACCACCACAGTATTAAACATCTACTCTCAAGAATTTAAATGCTAGGATTCTTTCAAAAAAAAATTTAAAATAAGAGAACTAATGTACTGCCCTAGGCAAAAAAAAAAACCCAATTAAACTTTACCTTATCATAGAGCATCCATCCAACATATTTTAAGTAGCTATCATTCAAAAAAGCATCTGGGTATGTTTTAATCCAGCTGCCAATTTCTTCCATGCAAGTTGCTCTGATCTCAGGGATAACATCACTGTGAAATTATAAAATTGTAATATTAATACATTAAAAATTAATTTTAAAACCAATTATATTATTTGCAATATTTTTATGTTCTGGAATTTCAAAAGCATGTATAATTCAAAATAGTCTAAGTATCTTCATATTAATATTATAAGTTATTCTTCAATCAGTACATAGACCACTTTTAGCTACAAACTATTTTGCAATTCTGGATATCTTCTCATTCACAAATACACTGCTCTACAGCCAGCAGGAAGAACTGAAAGAACACACTAGAGATGTCCTCTTGGAAACCCAGATTCTTAAAAATAATTTAACTGCTACACTTTCCTTGACACCATCAGTGCCTCCAGGATGTTTAACTTGATTCTCCTATCTGTACAATCTGAGCAGGAGTTTCTGGGGAATGCAGATACAGCTTTATTTTCACTCTTACCGGTAACGGGTTAGAAACGTCCCTTTGAAAATAGCATTCATCATGTTCTGTATCTCTAGAAGCTTATGCTCATACTGAAATACAAAGAGAACTGAATGTTAATATTGGTCCCACAATTCACTACACATGAAGAATTTTCATCAGGGCCCTTGGAATACACTTTGATGCAAACTACTGGTGCTTACCAATAAAATGAGGAGTCTGTATCTGCACTAGCAACTGGCCTTTTTGTGGCTACATCCTGAGGAAAGAATTATTGGATACCAACTGCTAGCCTTGGGAAACAAGCTACTTGTTTGATACAGTGAGTCTTGATCTATCAGAAATCACACAGAAAGATACAGCACAACTATTAAGCGATCCTCACATACAGATCCAAATTCTCTCTTCATGTACTTGAACAGAGATGGAAAAAAGGCAGACAAAGAAATTTTCAAAATACACAATGAGCCTATTAAAAAACTGGATCCTGAAAATGTAGGTAGGAATTTCTGAAAATCCAAGTCAACAAATAAAAATATTCTCTCATCAACAACATCAGGAAGGGTGAGAGGTTTGGGTTTTCCCTCCAACACACCTATTTCCTCTGTCTTTGCTGTAAGATCAGACTTACAATGACACTAAAATATCCTGTCTCACCCAAACACTCCTCCCCACAAAAAGGGTATTGTCTCAGAAAAGCCCACAAACACCTAAAACTCAGAACAGAGATAAGTGATTCTAAGGTCAGGAGACAAGGAACTATACCTGATGTTCATTCACCAAGTCACCCTCTCCCTCAAGCCAAAGTTATTTTTTAGAGTTATAGCTCTGCCCCTGAGAGCTGAAAAGGAGCTGTCTTTGAGCAGGGAAGAAACAACAGAAACTGAAAAGCAAAAATGATACAGGACATCCCTGAAGTTCAATCCATTTTTATAATTAATTACTTACATAGAGATGACACTTAACCTGTGTCCCTTTTGATTCGTCACTAAAATTTGGGTTTGTAACTTGTAGAAACCTATACAAAACTGCACTCCCACAACACCAGAGCTACTGAGACAATTAAATTTGTGTATAAATCTGTATTTGTGTGAAGATGAAGGGCTAATGATGCCAATTTAGAAAAGCAACCAGTAGGTGAGACATCACAGGTTAACAGTACAGAGGGCAGTTTTTACCTCAGTCATGTTTGTACCACTTAACCCAGCCAGTCACACCTGCTCTGCACCATGCATTAAATAAACATATAAACCTCAGAGAATTGCCGGGACCCAAAAGCAAGCAGCCAGTAATCCTTTTATACTTTCACAAATCTCCCAAACAAGACATTTCCCTAACCTCTTTCCTTTTTCTCTCTAGTTGATCAAGTCTGTAACTGGTCCTCTTGCCACTTAGCCTCTTCTTCTCCACCTCATACAATCTTTGAGCATTGTGCTTGTTGACATCAAGGTTCAGATGGACACTTACAACTGCTGTCAGAAGTTTCATTGCTAAAAAAGAAACAAACCCAGTACAATTAGCTTAGCTCAGAGATATGCAGCATAAATATATTCACCACTTTACCACAAAAAGGATATCGTTAGCCAAATCCAGCTTATATAGAAAATATGAACACTACTAGATTATAGTAATTTGCTTTAAAATACAGTGTTTATTTTAAAGGCAGACAATGATCAGAAAGGGAAAATTAACTTCTATTTCTGGTGATTTAAAACTTTTGGTCAGAGTTCTGGTCAGAGAAGTAATTTACTGGGCAACTCTCTTGTAAGTTTATGTAACTGACTTTTCTGCAAAAGAATCTAGAATTGTGGAACAGCTGATTGTTGGTAATCAAAAAGAAAAAAAATGTAAAAACAGTGAGGCTGCCTCAGAAATTGCTGGGAATCTTAATATACTACTGGAATGGATAAAAATTCACGTTCCTTTAAGGATTGCTGGATGGTTTGAACAGATTTCAAGTCAGTTTTTTGAGCCCTCAAAGCAAACAGCGTACTTTAGAATAAATTATACTTTAAGTGCTCTTTGCATGGCAAAGAGGGTATTTACTGGCTTTAGGGGAAAAAAGTAGTAGCTTTAGTACCATCACACTGCATGAAACAAAAAGGTGTAATTAGCAACGTTCTTTTCTTGCACAGAGACCACAAGAATAGCAGTTCTCCAAAGGAAGCTTTTTAAGGTGAAGCATCTACTGCAACCTCATCACATTAGTTAGTGGAGGGAGAAAAACAACAAAAAACTGTGAAAAATCAGTTACTGAAAAATATAATACTCAGAACAGCAAAATTCTGAAGTCAGTCATGTCAGGCATTAAAGATTTCTTTATAAAGAAAAATTATGTTAGATCCATCACATTTAAAGCATTCAAATTCAATTCAGATACACAGGGGAACAAACAGTTTATATTACAGACATTCATATAACATATACTAGGAGGAAGGTACTCTCAGTGCATAAGAGAACTGCTCCAGTAAACAGCTTTTCAATTTAGAGCAGTTTTGTTAGTACACAAGTCAATAGAACTCAGCACCTCTAGAGCAACTCTGCAAGTGATTTTACCTGCCAAAGTGCTTGTGTGCCTGAATGCTCTGACCATGGAATCTGCTAACCCTGTAAGCAGCGAGATGATGGTGTCCATCAAGTAGTTATCATACAGGATGCTGCACTGGCACTGCTGGACAAGCACTGCAATGAATTCACAGAAATTGGCCTTGAACTTCTTCCAATAGGGCCCCGTTCTGATCAGCGGGT
Organism: Agelaius tricolor; assembly: GCF_023055355.1. Classification (NCBI taxonomy): domain Eukaryota; kingdom Metazoa; phylum Chordata; class Aves; order Passeriformes; family Icteridae; genus Agelaius; species Agelaius tricolor. The sequence continues at coordinate 248,636 of NW_027269339.1, forward strand.
AGTCTTCATTGTCCTGCACAAGAGAGACAAGTTGAGAGAAAACACACTAATTAGTTCTGCTTGTGCATTCCCATATCTCCCACTGAACATCAGAGAGAGTTCTGCTGGCAGACAGTTTCACTTCATCCCCCATAACTTTTTTCATGGCTAGTATTCCAAAGTAAGGACAAGCAACTAGGATACAAGCAAGCAGAGAGAGAAAATAGCTTTATTTGCGCTACACTGTCATAACAGCTCACTTTTGAAACAATGTAAGCAAGGTAACTGTGAACAGACAGGAGGGAGAAAGTGTGTGAAGGCAGAGCAGAGTAAGTAACTTTCACTGGCATAAACCATGAGCACTCCTGGCTTATTCTACTTTCTCACAGGTAGCAGTGCTTCCCCACTTCCCCATCCTTCCTCTTCCTGCAAAAGTATGGTAAAATGAAGTAATGAAAAGTGGAGAAAATGAAGTAAGTGAAAAGTGGAGTAAGTGAAAAGTGGAGACAATGAAGTAAGTGAAAAGTGGAGACAAACAACTCTGGCATGAACAGGGCAGGACTGTTTGCCTCAGCAGCACTGCCAGCTTGAGCACTTTATCAGGCTAAAGCTCAATGCCACTCATTCACCTATACCATCTGCACCTGGGTCTCCAAAAACCCCCACAGAAACAGTAAATGCACGATACCTTTGACACTATGCAAAAAGAAAGTTACAATAAAAACATAAGTGTCCACAGTATGGTTGATACCGCCAGGAGGAAAGCAGAGGGAAAGTGAAATGACTTCTCACACGAAGTAGTGGAAAGCACACTAGACAGACTTTGTAAATGGCAGCCTCAGACAGTGTGAACATTTCATGTACACCTCAGAGATCCCAGGAATGGCTCAGAATATGAATTTGCATCTTCATAGCTTCCAGGTGTGAGTGGGGTCAAGGAACTCCAAAACTTCACTCACTGTGGAAAACCTCTTCCTGAAGGCTGGCCACTGCTCAGCTGGTCCTTCACCAGTGGGCAATCACCTTCTCAGCCCCATTCTAACACAGCATCACACTCAGCATAACCTCCCGTGCTTCTACAGTACACTTCATGCTCTTCTCTTGTAACTAAGTTTCCAATGCATAGGGACTGCTGCTTTCTTTAATGAGAAGTGTAAATACAGAATGATCACAGGGCTGGCTGCAACCCAAAGCACATCAGGAATTTGGAATATGCTCCTGACCAGGGTCTAAGAGTCAGTTCAGAGCCTAACAGTAGCAGCAAGTGCCAAAACAGAAAGGTAAGTTTCCAGCAAGCCTCATTTAATGCTCCTTGATCATGACATGGACAGTAGAAAGACCATCTACAACTTCATGAAATACCTACTTTATCACCATAGCTTACTCCTCAGTCTGAAAATCAGCACAAAATACAGAAAGACTTCTGACTTTTTAAGAGCATTTCTACTGCCCATGTTTTTCACACTGGGATACTCTTTAATGGTAACATGCACACTCTGTAACCATACACACAACATGAAGGGCACACCACCTAAATTAAGGCACCACCTAAATTAACTTGGGATTCCCTTAGGTTCCTTTCATAACCACTAGAGAAATAACTCTGCTTCCAGAAATCAAGTCAGATTAGGCCCTTAACACAGGTTCTTCCAGAGAACTATTCAAATCACTCAACAGAGCGATGTGAGCTCCTGCTTTGACTCAACCAGGAAATGTTTCCTTCTTTCATACAGAGTTTACAAAAAGAGAAGAAAGTCAAAATGAAGTGCCAACAAGGAGTTAAGATAAATTCCCCACAGAAAAAGCTATACTATAGTTGTGGGAAACAACAACAGCCCTACCATGTCCATTGGCCAAGTAACTGTCAGGATCCAAGGATAAGCGATGAATTTCTTATACTGCAACCCAGTTTCCTGTAATGCAGGAGACAAAATTTTGAAAGCTTGTTAATGAAACGGCACAGATAATTCATAGACAAAAGCATTACAAAACATGCAACGTATTTCAAAGGCCATTAGAACTTCAGCCAATGTGTGCTACAGGTGGCCCACACAAGCCAAAATACTACAAAAAACCTAAATCCTTCTCATCTGGGTTTTGTTGGCTTTTTTATTTAATAACCACTGACAGAAGACAGATACACTTTTATCTAAAGTTTGAGTTGCCTTGTTACTAATATAAGACAACTTATTTCCAAAAATTTATACGCAAACATATACAAAATATAACCTTCATTATTAATTCTGAGATAAGGCTCCTGAGCAAGTCTAAGTACATAACCCTTTTCAATGTTTGGTACCTAGATGTAAAATATCCAAACCCTAAAAAAAACATTCTGAGGTTTTCAAATTGGAGAGAAATGTTTTCATCACCAGCGTGACTTGATTCAAAGATGTTTTCTCAACTCTGCAATTATTCCAAAACAAAAGGCATTAAATCTAGAGTTCTTTATCAGGTTCAGTGAAGCACAAGTATTTCTACCCCATATAGCTGTAGAGTTAAGCACCGAAGTTAACTCTTTCCTTCCTAAATGTCTGAGCAACAAAATGGGAAAGAAAAACTACATAAGAACAAAGAACTGCAAGAAGTAAATGTCATAAACAGGAACAAAAGCAGAAGAAACAGATTACCTTAAAATAGAAGAAAAACAAAAAACAGTGTAAAGACAAGACTGTCTCATCACTGAGGAATACCATGGCTCACAAAGACAAAAAAAATTACTCAATGACCATATTAAAGCCATTCTCTGCTTCCAACACCAGTACAAGTTTTCGCAGAATTACAGAAAGACTGAAATTGAGAAGGACTCTCTGAGATCTTCTAATCCAACCCTACCTGCTCAAGCAAGGTCAGTCAGCATAGGTGGTCCAGTGCTGTGTGCAACCAGCTCTCAACACCTGGAAATGTGGTTAGCATAAACTAATGCAATTTTAAGAGGCAAGCAGCCCTTCTCTGTGACCAAGCAGGTCACATATTCATTCCCTTTCCCTCATTACCAGGCCCTGAAGTTCTGTGAACCAAGCAGACAAATCAAACAGATTAACTTCCCTCCCTCACAGTCTCACTGTTCCTGGGGACCAGACCAATCACTCCCTTCCTTACCAAGCCTGTGGTGGCAATGACTCAGTCAGAGAACAGGGAAGCATCACAGCACCCAGAGCACTGTCAACAAAATCAAGGTACTGCAAGGTCTAACTGGTGAACTCTGACCACAACTCCTGCTGGACAGTGAGACCTGAACTATATTATACATTCTATATTATGCTATTATACTGATTCTGCTTATAGAAATCCTGTGCCATTTTAATCATAAATTCTGCTCTATACTAATAATAACATACTGTTAAGAAATAAAGCTTTAATTTTTAACTACAATTGGTGCCATCATCATTCTGTCAAGGATCCCTCAAAGTAAACATCTTTTCCCTCAGCGTCAGGTGATGCCATGAGCAGTCAAATAATATCTGCAGAGACTGCACCACCTCTCTGGGCAACCTGCTTGATCATTCTCTCAGTAGAAGTTTTCTTGTGTTCAGGTAAAATTCTGTCCATTTTAGTTTGCACCCACTGCCTGTCTTGGCTCGCCTTTGCGCTCACCATCTCACTACACACCGCTGAGTGGAGCTGTGCTTCCTCCTTGTCCTTCTGTCACATCAGGTATTTTATGGGCCAGACTCCTTTGAGCCAGCCTCTTTCCAGACTGAACAGGCTCAACTCCCTCAGCCTCTTCCCATATCAAAGATCATAAATCATCTTTGTGGCCCTTCACTGGCCTCACTCCAGTAAACCCATCTCTCTCTTGTTCTGCAATGTCCAAATCTTGACTCAGCACTCCAGATGAGTCTCAGTAGTATGAGCAGAGAGGAAAAATCATCCCCCATGACCTCCTGACAATGCTCTGCCTAAGGTAGGCCAGGAGGTTGTTGGTCAACTTTGCAGCAAGGGTGAGTTGCTGGCTCGTGTCAATTTTGTCACCCACACCAAGAGCTGCTTTCCAGTCTACCAGCCCCCAATGTGTAGTGGTGCACAGGGTTATTCATTCCCAGGTTCCTAGGGCTTCCTGTTGTAGAACTTCATGAGGTTCCCCCCTGCCAAACTCTCCAGTCTGTTGAGAGTCCCTCTGAACAGCAGAACAACCACCTGATTTGGCAGCTAATCCTCCCCATTTTGCATCATCTGAAAATTTGCTAAGAGTAAACTCTGCCTCAGTGTCCAGGTCATTATTAAATATGTAAAACAGCATTGGCTACAATATCAAGCTGGGGTTCAGCACTAGTGACTAGCCTCCAAATGGACCTTTTGCCACTGATCATTTCCCCACAGGCCTGGTTGTTCCACCAGTTTTCAGTCCACCTCACTGACCACTTAACTAACTCATACTTCACCACCATGACCATGAGGATGTTAGGAATTCTTTTCTTGCCATACTGAACTCTATTAACATTTCCCACTAACATTAGTAAGAATTCTGAGAGGAAGTACTGGTGCAAGGATATAGTGCTGCACTTAATTAACAGCAATGCCATGGTTGAATCATTGAAATCATCAAGAATAAACCCTCTGAATGCTAGAAACAAAGAATAAAAATTCAAAGGCAAGATGATGTTAAGCAAATATCTGGCAATATTCTCCACTCTCATTAGTACTTTCACTATTACTGTAATTCGTTTTTAAAAAATGTTTTTGAAATCCCTGTAGTCCCACACAGCACTCCTCCTCGACTAACTTAAACCACTAACTTACAATTCCATCTTATTTATGGAAAAGATAAGAGAGAACTCACTTTCTTTACAGAGCATAGAGAATACAACTTCTAAGGCAACTGCAGAACCTGCCTTTTTGCCCATGAGGACAGGTGAAAAGGTTACAGAGCTGTAATATTTCCAGGCTGATGGTAAAAGTAATCACATCTTTGTATCTGCCAGAGTGCCTGCACTGTCATGAGTGTTATTCAGGGCTAATTTAGTTGGCAAAGAAGTGCCAGACTACTAATTCATATGGCCAGACACACAGAGGTTCATTTCTGTCAAAAAATTAGCCCAAGTGCTACTACACTTCTAAAAATGAAGAAAACCATGTTGGCAAATTCATTCTCTGTGGGAATTTCTATAGCAGCTGGTCTTTGAGAGATGCTCAATTAAAACAAGGCTGATGGCTGCTGCTTGACAAATCAATTCAGAAGTGACAAATATAAGGGAAAAAAGCATGGAAGCAACTGTGAAAGCACGGCAGAAAATTTAATGTTGCCATAATTAGTCAAGGAGCAGTCAAGCAGTGAAACAGCATTGTAAAGCTACGTACCTTTCTTAACAATCCCCAAGAAATTAAATACTCACTACTGTTTTCACAATTATTTAAAAATCTGAAACACATTTTTCTTCTTTCATATGATGTAATACAGTTATTAAAAATCATAATTGTCAGTAAAGAAGAAAGAACATTTTCAAATAAAATATCAGCTAAAAATATCTTTGAATTAATTCATCAGTAATCCATATTAGTATTTTTTAAAGGACCTATCAACCAAATACCAAAGGAGCCATTTAGCTGCTGCAGTGCTGGGTTATATCTACATCTCTAAAGTCATTATCAAAAGAACTCCTAAGAGAAAGACTCAGGAAGGCTGCAGTCAGACAGCCCTAGTAAAACTCTCAAAATAAAACTTAACTTAAAAAAAAATCTGCTGCTGCTGCTGCTAAAATGGGTCATTACGACAACAAATTTCTCTTGCAAAAAAACAGATTTATTTTACTAAATTAATGCAGTGGTACAGAGCTCCTGATAAGCAACAGGAATTCCATTCAGGTTGGCTATTAAGGTAGAGACTTATTGTTTATATTAAAAAGACATGCAAAATAAAGTAGCACCTACCTTATCAAAGGTCTCTGTCATTTTTTGCATGACATCTTTCTTGTACAAACTTTGAAACATCTCTGCTGTTACCATGCCTAAAAAAAAGTAGTGTTTTAAAAAGAATTACTGACAACTCCATAACATTAATCAAGTCCAAACCACAGCAAGAACTTTATTAAATTTAGAAACACTGAAGACAGGGGAATTCTCTTTTATGTATGTACACTGGTTCAGGCAACATATACAGAAAAGGATACATAAATTAATTTATAGGAAAAAGTATTGATGAACCAAAACTGAAATTCCCATTAGAGAAGTCTGCTCTGTGCTGTCTGGAAAGGCTGTTTTCTCTGTTCATTCATTTACTTCAAGGATTGACTAAAATTTTGCCCACAGGTCAAAACAAGTCAAAAACCCCAAAGTATTTCTCATAAGAGAAGGCATATTAGTCAAAGACCTAGAGGGGAAAAAAAAGAGATATGTAAAAAGTATGTTTCTAGCTGCTTAAATACACTCAGAAGTTTCAAACTAATAGGACAGTCTTCTTAAATCTCTTACTTGCCATCCTGAAGCATTTCACTAGCAGACTGTCCCCAGAAGGCAGTGCTTCAATATTTGTTATGAAACAGACAGATTCAAAACTCTCTAGTAAAAGCAACTGCAATGAGGCAAGAGATTGCTTTTCTAGTCACCAAAGCAGGCAGCTGAATTTGCTAGCTGGTTATTTTCAAGCAAGGATACTAGCAAAACAAAAGATACCAAGAAATACAAAACAAATGCCAACTGAAACATTGGATTTTAATTAGAATAGTCATCAAAAGCACTGTCCCTATGTGAGGATTCTCCAAAGCAATGTGACATGCCACTTCAGAAACCTGACCCTGCAAACCTTGTTCAAATACAACTCTCAGAGCTGGAATGCTGCTAGCACAAAGAATTTAACCAGCAGCATTCTTTCCTATTTTGCCTGCCCATCTGGAGTTCGTCTTAATGAACAGTACAGATCATAAGTTCATGATTTACTGCAGAGAAAAATTCCATTTCAAAAAGCACACTTCAGACTCCTCTCACACACAGGCAGTGGAAGGGGCTGTGAAGAAGGTAAATTACCTTGACAGCCTGAGCACTGAATGAAGAAGTTGATGAGATCCAGAAGTGCCACATTTCTGTCTTGTTTATAAGCTTCAACCCAGTCAACTACTACAGACTAGAACAAATTAAAGAAGCTCATTAGTCAGGAGATGAAGACAGTTTGCTGCACTCCACTGAAGATACCCACAATAAAGACAAAACTAACACTGCTCCATCTCCATTAAATTACAAAACCAAGAATAAACTCCAAGAAATTCTCTTCCATTTCTAGTAGTTCTAAAAGACTCTTTCAAGTCTTAAACTGCTTTAGACAATGTAGTTTTTCACAGATGCTTTGCTTCCTGTTAACAGGGAAAATTACCACAGTTTTAATAAATGTAATATAAAGAAAAATAAAAAAGTTGTCCTCCTGAGTTCTTGATTGCACTGAGGTAACAATTTAATTTAAAAACAAAGAAATAAACACAAACAACAAAAAAATCCAAACACACATTTAGCCTCTGCACCATCTAATAACTAGTATTAAGTCCTACCAGCAATTTACCCTGGAAGTTCTCTTTTTCTCTAGGACTATGATTTGTGCAGAAGGCTTGAAACAGTTCACATACTAACATAAGCCAAAAAAACTACTCCAGATGTCATTTCTAGGGCAGTACAGCCTACAGCCTGTAAGTGACATGGGTCTCCTGGGACAACCCATCCAGGCTTCAACCCACCAGTAGCTCCACACAGGTCTAACAAATTCCAGCAGCAACAGAACTCAAGCCCTGCTGCCTTTCCAAGACCTTCCCATGATGATTGGCACAGCAGAAGCCAACCTCTTCAGGAAGCTCTACTGAAGTTACCTCAGCTGTAGCACGAAGATTTCACATCCAAAATATAAATGTACTTTTCATGCATGTGCATACACACACACACTCTCTTTGCTTACAAACACTACACACCAGAGACATATCTATAACTGTACATAAAAATATTTGGGTCTCCAGATTTTCATATACATATACAAAGATAATATATACATGTGCTCACAGAATATGGGGAGGTGGGCTTCCTCACATTGAAGAAAATTGCTAACTATATAGATGAACAGGGAACCTGGCTATTATGCAAGCTGCTGGCAAACTGCATTGGAATGAAGGTAAATGATTAACAGATCAAGGCAAGCGCACGGGGGAAAAGGAAAAAAGGGGGAAAAGGGGGAAAAAAGAAAAATGAAAAAAAAAGAAGAAAAAGAAAAAAAAGAAAAACCTGATTTTTCAGAATTCTGGACAACTAAAATTTGCTATTGATGAATCTTTTCCACATTTTTTAAAATAATTATCTTTTTGTATATTAAGGCATTGTAGACTGGTTTCGGTACAATTTCCTTCCTCTTTTTAAATATCTGACAGCTACCTCTTCACTAATTTCTTGAAGCTTCAATATATTCTTTCCAAGAGCCACACTCACAGCAGTTTTCCAATCAAAAATGTTTCTTCCCCAGCTAAACCAAAATTTAAATGTTCCACAGTACAAATAATGGAAATGACCACTGTTTATTCATCTTCCCTCCACCAAATGCTTTCAGAACTCAGTGCTGGGAATACCTGCATGGCCTGCTTCCCCATGCTAACCACTTCAAACAAGGTAACTGCCTCAACCACTTCTCCATTCTGCAGCTGGCTCACTCTTCTGCTAGCAGGAGAATTCCTCCTGATGTTTTCACACTGCTCTCGGACCTTCCGCTTCTCTCTCTGAAACAAGTCAAACACAGTGTGTGAGAAAACACAACCCACAACAGGCATTCACAGACACGAGTTTATTTCACTCTTACTGTAAACACTTCTCCAGGCTGCTCAGTTTTATGCCCCACAGACCCCAACAATTCCTCACCAAATACGACCATACTAAAAGGAATGAAAGTAAGGATTTACCAGTTTGAATTTTACTCTCAACAATGAGTCATAAACATAGGAAGATGTAACGGGAAAGAAGTTTTTGTACAGTTGCACACTACCCAGAAGGCAGTTTTCAGTGGCAGCTGTAATTTCTGAATAACAGAAAGCAAGCACAGAAGCTCTTCTACATCTTTTTCCTCACAGGTTAAACTGACTACCTGCAAATTAACATTGGTGGCACACAAAGCACAGAAAGGAAGAGCAATGGTGAAATGAACTGACCACTCAAAAGCCAGCATTGAGGCTTTGCTGCCAATGGAATTTTAGGGTCAAGCTGTATCCAGTGACCAGCTTTTAGATGCATTGTGATTGCTGCATGCAGTACTCAATTTTGTAACAACTGAACGAGACACAAAATAAACTCCACAATTTAAAAGAATTAAAACTTTTAAAAGTTTTAAAATTAACTTACTGGTGTTTTCAGGTTGCCATTTCTCACACAGGTGCCATTCTGAGCAGGAGACTCAGGCACAGTCTCATCATGGACAGCATTCTCTCTAAGGTGCAATTAAAAAAAAGATTGAAGGAGTTAGCAGCAAGCACTCAGAACTACACACTTCAGGACAAAGCCAGAAGAAAAGCAAATACATGCATTTCAGGATTTTTAATTTGTTGTTTGGAACTGGTGACATTTTTTCACTAAAACCAAACAGCTAACTTTAAAAGTACAACAGAAATTTGGGGCCTTTTTCAGAGTATTGGCTTTCCTGTAAGATATGCAGATAATTAGAAAACCAGCAAAGCTATCAAAGGTATCAAGGAAGTATAAAGTAAGTAAATGAAACAGAAAGCTGACATTGACTTAATGCAGCCTTTGTTGACTTAAGAGCTTTGCACCATGAACCAGTAACACAAGTAGGCATTCACTCTGTGGGTGCCCTAAGCTAAACAAGGCAGCAACATTTGATGTGTTGACATTTTAAAATGAGAAGAAGAAATTGGTTTACTTTGTTTATTAAACATGCTAAAGAAAAAAGACACATAAAAAACTTCATTTTCAAGTCATTGCTAATATCATGGAGGAACAATTGTATAAAGAAAGATGCACCTTCTGGGAGATCTGAAGCCATACATTTATCTGCAATGAAACCATGTCATTTTTCATCATTCCCAACGCTAACAATGTGCTTTGCCAAAGGTCATGTTTGATTAGATGAGCTGGATCCCACTTGTGCAGCAGGTCCAGCACAGGAAGCTGGCTGCAATGGCCTCCTTTAAACTACAGTGGCCAGGACATGAAGCCAGTTGACTTGTACTACAGGAAGGCACAGAAAGAAAGTAAATATGAGAGTGTACAATTACTTCTATTTTCTTGATACTACTGCAACAAGAGCGTGTACTAACACAAGTGACCACTTTACAAACAAAAAAAAAATAGTGTGTTACACTATCAGATACCATCAACTCTCCAGTATCCAGTGTTGGCTAACACAGATGGAGAATTGAGCTGGCTCTGCATCCATGTTCTATGGATGCAGAGCCAGCTCAAATCCACCTACATTTATCAATGCCAGATAAGCATTTTTATCATTCTTCTTCCCACAATTGTTTTGCAAAGCAAATTCTGAGACTGAATAACATCAACTGCAGGACCAAGGTCACAACATTATTTTGTTGGTAAGAGCAGACAGATTTTATTTAAATATGTCTCTGTTTACTTTTTGATCTACTGAGACACTTCAAGAAATGATGTAGAATAAGGCTTCCAAAGACTCGAATAAAAATTCTACAGAAATATAAAATTGCACAAAAATATATAAAATTTCTAAATACAATTATGCATATGCTTACCTTCTTTACAGAGAAATGAAAGTCAAATTCCCTTAATTACTCGCTATAGAAAAGTTTGAAACATGCCAAAGTGTTTGATAGATGGAAGGAAAGAAAATAATTCAGGATGAACCAATCCTAATACCAACTGTGTGGACTTCTGCATGTAAAGAGTGGGATAAACTATAGCTCCCAGCTCAGTCAGTATTCTATAAGAAATCATTCACAAAATTTTTCAATTGTCTTCTTTGATTTAAAATTGCAAGCCACAGAGATTAAGTAGCCCAAGCACTACTGGAGACTTCCCAGCTGAAAAGAACAAACAGCAAGGAACAGCAATATGCATTGCTTCTCTGATGCCAGTTTGCTCTTCTCAGATCCTTCTACAGAGCACAAAACCAAAAAGAATCCAAACATGTTTGGCAAGGAGCTGTTTCTCCTATGTGATTTAATCCTTCCACTTTTGATTTCAAAGCAGAATGCATCACTGTGGGGCTGGACTAACAGGTTTTTACTTGCACTGTTTCACAGGAGCTGCAACTCAGGTGCCAGCCAACACTGCAGTAACATGGGTTACCAGTTTCTGCATTGTACCTCAACATAACACTCAACACACCTTCAAAACCTTTTCTGAAGTGTTTACAAGTGTTTACAAGTATTCAGCAACTTACTCTATCCCAGAAAGAAAATGAATGCACTGCATTTGATTATAGCAACTATATTTGAGTCCAAGTTGGTTTAAAACATTTAAATAATTCAAAAATCAGAACTGCCACAGGACAGTTCTGTCAAGGACTTGTCTGATCACGTACTGCTTTTACTATCTCTGTGTAGAACATACTTTGAAGGTTTAATTCACGCCTCTCTTTCCTAAGAACATTCTAAAGGACAGCTCTCTGGACAGTATCTATTGGCCTTGTGCTACTTGTTTCTTTTCTTATGCCAGACAAAATGTACTTGTAGCAAAAGAGGCAAAGTAAGGAAACGCCTGGCATATGGAGCAGCATGTTACCAAAGCTCAGCAAAACCTCCAAGAGTGGGAAGACCACAGACCTACAGCTCCTTCATGCTGGGCCAAATAAACACCAAATAAAACATATCTGGGGTGAAACCTGTTACAGTAACTGTTACACAAGCAACTAAACATCTATCTTAAGCACTCAGCAAATATAACTAAGCACTAAATACTAATATTAAAAAGCCATTTAGTTTCTGAACTGTTTTGGTTACCAGTGCATTGCAGCACATAGCTATGCCTCGGGAAGCACTGGGAAACAACAGACAACTTACATAAAAGTAGAGGTTGTTTTTAAACTCAGGTACTACTAATTTTCATGTTTCTCCCTTCTCTCTCTTTTTTTTCTTTTTTTTTTTGGTGTTTATACTGGTGTTTAATACTGGTGTTTCCAGTTAGGCTATTCGTAAGGCAGGTACAAACATTTGCAGAAACTAGACCAGCACCTAGAAACTGAAGCCCATGTAACCACTGAGCAATTAAATGGGATATTTAAATGGAACTTTCATTTGCACAACTACATTTCTGTTGAAGAAACTGTTAAAAGAATTAAGATATCCTCTTATCCTCTTAAGCAAAACATAGGTATTACTGTACCTAGCTGGGGGAAGACACAGGGGTCACTTCTGCAGCAATCCCTATACGTGTCTCCATTTAACATCTCAACTATAGGAGTGCAATGGTAGGTTTGACAAATTTTGAAGTAGCTTTTTTTTTTTTTTTCTCTCCCTTTGTTATTTTACACCATGTTGAGCACTTTGCATACATTCACTGCTTCATGCACTGGAAGAAACAGCTCTCAGTTGTTTAGTTGTTTCCATCGGGAACCAGTAAGAAAGCAAAAGCAGAAGGCCATTTCTATTTCCACCTCTATACCCTGTTATGTATGGCTCAGAGACTCATTTTTACCTTGTGTTCCTGCCACAATGTTGTCCTTTCACTAACACTTGAAGTATTACTTATAAAACACTTGAAGTATGAAGGAAGCCAAGTCCCACATCTAATCCTCAGACACAATACTACTGTGATAACGTCTGAATTCAGTTTTCTTATCTTATTAAACATTTAGAATAGATCTGGTGACTCACACTTGAAAAGAAAACTACCTCTTTACCAAAGAGGAAATATATTCATTTTGTGTGTAAAAGGAACGATTAATCTGTGCTACTGAAAGAATCCTACCTGTAAACTTTTTAAATTCTAAATTTCAAAACAACTGTTTCATCTACTAGAACCAATATAAGAAGCTCCAATAAGCAACTGCCGTGTACCTGCCTAACACCTCTGAAGGTAAAAGGCTGGTTTCAGATGAAACATACTGTAATGGACACATGGGAAGCTATACATGTCATCATGGGCTACAACTCTCAGCTTCCATTAGAGCGTAATGAAGCAAAACACATGGAGCAAACAGGCCCAGAACACGACAGGATCAGAAAAGACCAGGCTGCAATGAGTTCAAAGCACACAACAGTGAACATCTAAGAAGTTTCACTCTTTGAAACCAAACAAGAAATATCTAAATGTTGTAACTTTACCTTTTATTTATTTATATTTATTCTAGTGGAACTTCTAGTTGCCATTGCATAAACAATTATATGAATACTTTATCTCATCTCAACAAACGACTTAGAAATACATTATAAATGGAAGAAGACATGATGGCTCCCTGATAAAAACAATACAAAATATACAGAAGCAATGCCCCCATCGATGCCTACAGGGAGCTTGCAGATTACTTAGCACTCTTCCCCCTCAGCATCCCCAAATTCTCCAATGAAAGGAACACACGCACTGACAATGAATCTGCCCCTTTTTTTTTTTTTTTTTTTGGTAAGATAGGGTACACATAGGCACTGCGGTGAATAAGGCACAGAAAAGCTTGCAAAGCCAAGGTCCCTGTCAAACAGCATTAAACACTACATTAAGGAGGTGCTAAATAGTACACGAAAGGAAATAAAATGAAGATATTAGCAATAAAGCACAATGCAGAGCAAACCCCTTTTTTCCCCTTTCCCCCAAGGTGACACACCACAGATTGCCGCGGTATCTGCACGGCACGAACCCGAGGGACAGCACCCGAATTTACCCACAGATTTTACAGACAACCTGCGCCAGGTCTTACTTTTGGCTGGGAAGGGTACTGGCTGCGTTGGGCTCGGCTATCATTTCCGCCACATTATTTCAGCAGCACAAGCCAGCTGTCACGGCCTTCTGAGGAAACTTCACCGAAATCGACAGTGTTAAAAACATAACAACCCTTCGGCTTTTGCGGGCGGAACAGCGGCCGAAAACTGTCAAGAAAGGCACACAAAGAGACTTAATTCCATGCAAACCAGGCCAGAAACAGCCACTCCTCCATACCCCGCCCGGCCGCAGAAGAGGATGAAACAGAAAGAAATGAAACCTACCGACAACCGTGCAGTCCCTCCCTGGCGCTGCCCAGCGCGGCCGGCCCGGGCCCGGCGTCAATCACGGCGGCCGCTGGGCCCGGCAGGGGCGGGCAGCGCTGTCACATGGGCGGCGGCGGCGCTTCCGCAGCGGCCGGAAAGACGCGGCCGCTGACGGTCCCTGCCCGCCGCTGCGGGCCCGGTGGTGCCTATGGGGCCCGGCCGCCTCTCGTGGTCGCTGCTGCTGCGCTGTCGGCGGGCGGCGGCGGCGGCTCTGGGCGCGCCCCGGTGCCACCCGCTGCCCGCCCGCCCGCTCAGCGCCGCCGCCCCGCTCCGGGCCCCCCTGCGCCCGCCGGGCACGGGCGGCGGAGCGCCCTGGAACGGGGCGGCGGGCGCCGGCGGGGATGAAGAAGAAGAAGAAGAGGAGGATGATGAGGCCGCCCTGGAGGAGCTGCTGGCTCCGTCTCCGCTGGCCCCGGGGCCCGGCGCCCAGCGCGTTGCCGTCGTGCACCCCGCGGTGAAGTGGGGCCCGCAGAAGTCGCCGCTCACCACGGGTGCGGGGCTGCGGGGGCGGGCGGGCTCGCAGGGAGCTGTACATCAGGGGGGTCGGATGGACTGCCCTGGGAGGCGGTGGAGTCTCTGTGCCTGGACGTGTGTAAGAAAAGACTGGCGGTAGCACTGAGAGCCGTGAGCTGTTGACATGCTGGTGTCTGGTCACAGGTTGGACTCGATGATCTCAGAGGTCTTTTCCAGCCCAATTGATTCTGTGCCGGTAGCGTGAAGTGGCCCCGTGTCACAGCGGTGAAACCGCGACGTGCGGCTTGCAAAGGACAAGCGGGGATGGAAGGTCTCGGTCGTTTTCTCCTTCTTTGACAACTTTTTAAAAGACAAGGAGCTGTTAGTGAGGGCTGGCAGGCCTGTGCTTTGACTTGCAAACCACGCTGACTGTGTTTTGGTCAGGTTGGTCGGGGAAGCAGTTTGGTGTCCTCCTTATTAGCACAATGTTAATGGCCCTCAGCCCTGCTGCCTGCCCAGGTGGGCTGGAGTCCTTTGGCCTTAGGGCTGCCCAGAAGTTGGCTGGAGAGCAGCAATACTCTCCTGTCCAGACAAGAGAGTGCTCTGAAGATGAAGTCCTGTATAAATCCTCTCGGGGACTTAAGTGCTTTTATGCAGTTACCTAGTGATGCACCAATAATTCCTCTGTAAGGACTTTTGTTTAGGACTACTATTAGGTTTCTCTCAGAAATCATAATTAGCTAATGTATAAGCATTAATCACACACAAGATACATTATGAACTTGATGCTTCTCTTTGAACACTTCTCTAATTAGAAGGCTGCAATGTAAAGGATTAAAGCATCTTGTAAATTGGCTTTTTATGTATAGAATCATAGAATGGTTTGGGTTGGAGGAAACCTCTGAAGGTCATCTAGTTTGACCCCTGTAATGATACAGGACATCTTCCACTGGAGCTTGTTCAGAGCCCTGTCTTATCTGGCCTGAATGTTCACAGGGAATATTTACAGGACCTCCACCTCTCTGGGCAATCTATTCCAGTGTTTCACCACTCTTATTATAGAAAACTTCTTTATATCAAATCTAAATTGAATCTCTTGGTTTAAAACCACTGCCCCATTTTATTGCAACAGGTCCTGCTAAAAAGTCTGTCCCCATCTTTCTTATAAACCCCTTTTACGTACTAAAAGGCTGTAAAAAGTCTTCCCAGGAGTCTTCTCCAAGCTGGACAGCACCAACTCTCCCAGACTTTTCTCATAGGAGAGGTTCCACCCGTCTGATCATCTCTGTGGCACTCCTCTGGACTGCTCCAACAGGTCCATGACTACCTTGTGCTGGGACCCCAGAGCTGGATGCAGCACTGCAGGTGGGGTCACCAGTGCAGAGCAGAGGGGCAGAATCCCCTCCCTTGCCCCGCTTTGCTTTGGATGCAGCCCAGGACATGTTTGGCACTCAGGGCTGTGAGCACAGAGTGCTGGGCCATGTCCAGTTTCTCATCCACCAACGCCCCTGAGTCCTTCTCAGCAGGGCTGCTGTGATCTGTCCATCCCTCAGCCTGTACCAATATCCTGGGGGCTTGCCCTGACCCCGGTGCAGGACCTTGCACTTGTTGATCATCACTAGTTTTCCATGGGCCCACTTCTTGAGCCTGTCAGTGTTCTTCTGGATGGCAAGAGACACTTTGTATATACTTACTCTTTTATTCCAATTTATTATGTGATGAGCCTAAATCATGTTTAGTTTTATTAGTGCTGCTAATTCTAACAAATTCTCACATTGCAGAATAAAGCTTTTAACCTTTGCAGAATTGATGTAAGTGACGTAATTTTACAACTGAAAAGTAGGTAAAATATGACGGCACCTTTCTGTCCAAACATACAGTAGAATAGCAACGGTCCCTCTCCATTTATTTAGGCCCTCCTTAGAGCCTGAAATCTGAACCAATGTTTTGGAATGATTTTTGAAGCACCACAGATACAATAGGAAATCTGTGTATTTTACAAAAAGTATGAACAGTATGAGGAAAAAGTGGATCACGATTATCTTTAAAAATACGTTACCTTTTGGACCAATGTAATCTATTTAGTATATAAATAATGTTTTGCTGTCTAGGGAAACTTTACAAATTTGTTCTGAAGAGGAAAAGTTTGGCATATCAAGACTAGAACTGCTGATCTGATATTCTTGTGTAGTCTTTGTGATTTCACAAAGTTCTCAAAAATCACTGCTTTGCAGTGTAGATGTTAAAAACTCAAAAGTAATTGATGAACCAGAATACAGGATTCAAATCTACTGGTTTTAGCAAGTCACAAACCAGTTTAGGTCCTTTAAGTGACTGTGAAGTTAGCAGCAGGATATGCTGTATTAGTAATTCCTAAATTATTGCTGCAAAACATCAAAGTGTTAATGGTGTGGCTTTGTGCTTATCTGAAATAATAGATTTTCCAGCTAGTTATTCATTTCACTTGTTGAGGAAAAAAGCTTGGTGATTTCTTTCCTGACAATACAATTAAAAATTCTCCTAAGCCAACAACCACAGAAATAATTTATACTGTCAGAAAGAAGCTTTGTGTGATAAAATTGCATCAAACTGTTCAATTACTCTGATTAGAGGTAAGACACTTTGCTCCTTGTGCTAGAGGTTACAAGAAGTACTGTAGTTATTGGAGATCTGAGCAGGGTTATGATGGTACATTGTAATATTTATTTCTTTTTTCTGTTATTGTTATGTTCCTGAAGCTGAATTACAGATTGCCGAAGCCGTTGCTCTTGTAGATACTCTTCAGAACTGGACTGTTTTAGATAAAATAATTATTCCTACAAAAAATCCCAACAAGAAGTTTGTTTTTGGCAAAGGAAACTTTCAGGTTTTGACAGGTAAGGACTGAGATCTTTCAGCACTGCATCACTCTAAATGAAAGACTTTTGCAGACAAACTGTTCAAGGATAGGTGTGAAAGCTGAAGAGAGGGAGAATTTTGTTTATCCATCATGCAGGTTTCCAGGCAAACGTGAAAGAATTTTTAAGGTTACAAAAGCAATGCAGAATAGACATAACCCCTGGTCACTGAAAATGTGTGAGTTAACTTAGTCTGTAACTTTATGTGATTGACATAAGTGAAACTGATGCTGTTCTTGGCACAGAACTAAAGTAGCAATTAAAACTGCTCTATGAACAAATACTATGGTGCCATTTGATGTTTTATGAGCATTCTGCTCAGTGCAAAATTGTTTATAGTCTGGGCATTTTAAAAAGAGAATTTACATTTAACACTGTATTTTGCAATCATTATCCATCTTTTAGAAAAGATTAAAAAATTGCCCCATGTGACAGCTGTCTTCTTGAATATGGAAAGAATATCTTCACTAACAAAGGTAATTAAACATAGTATCAAATCATATTCTTTGTATCACTGTTGTTTGGAAGCTGTTGATGTTAGGAGAAGTGGTTGGTTAAGATTCTGAATTTGCAAATATTAATATATGAAGCACCAGGACTGAGTTTTATTGAAAAGAATCTTAATACCTATTGCATTTGTCCAGTTGATATATGTTTCCAGCATGTGCATGAAATTTTCTAGCAGCTTACTACAATTTATTATAGACTCTGCTCCCACTTTTGACACTAGCCCTTTTTAAAATGTTGAAAACGTTACTCAAGGTGTTTTTTACAAAATTATGGTATTAACACAGGTGTTAACAGAGATTCTGTTAGGAAGAATGTCAATATTTTGGATTAGCTATGTGCTCAAGTTTCTATATTTATAATAGATAGCATATTTTTCCCTATGCTGCAGATGCTGAATTGTATTTTGAATATGAGGTGTAAATTCAGAGCAAGCTTATAGTTGAATGTTTCAAATACTTAAACTTTCATTCCTAACCCTTAAAAAGAAGCATTGAGGGGTGCAGCATACTTCAGTATTTTAACACTGGCAGTAAAACAATTGGTACATGAACTACAAATATTCATGGACAAACTGACATAAAAACTTTTCTGAGTTTTAATATGTGCAGCATCATGCAGGGTGTAAAGTGTGTGCAAACTTTACAAGCAAACATTAATGCTTTGCTGGTGGTTTTGAATGCTTTCCCTGATTATAAAATGAAGAGATGACAAATATCTCTAACAGATGGTTATTCAAGTGCTTCCATTTGTTGATGAAAGGAAAGTTGAAAATGTTTCACTTCAATTTCCTAGTTTTTAGGAAAACTGTTTATTTTACAGTATGAGTTCTTTCAATACTAGATTTGTTAAAAATTGTTTTCTTTTCACGAATATAGATCTTAAGAGAAATTAAACAGGGTTGATTCAGGAAAGTATTTGAGAACATGTATACAAGCATTCTGGGTTTTAGAGGTGGCATAAGGAAACTGCTGCATATTTTAAGTGTCTTTTGCTGTATTAGAGCAAGGATGAGGGGTTTGGGTTGGTTGGGTTTATTAAGTGTTTCATTGAAATAATTTTCCTGCATTCCTCTCTATTTGTTTGCAAGTTTTAGTAATCTTTTTTATTTTCCGATGTTATCCCTAGCCATTCCCATTCCAGTATTTCATAATTATTTTTTACAAGGATTTAACTACTGATGTTCTTGATTCTGAGATATGCTGTAAGACTTGTTGCAAGAATCCATAAAGGGCAGTGGAAGGATTCTCACTGAATTTGATGGGCCTAGACATAAAGTTCTACTCTCTAAATTTGCTTTAACTCCTCTCTTTCTGGTCAACCAAATTTTGACTTTGCATGCTCATAATGATTGCCCATCCATTGCAGTGGAATCCCGAGTTCCTCTGAGTTCAAGTGTCCATCAGCTAACTAACTGTACTTGCTGTGTAGGAATTGATCTAGAGATACTGTGGGGGACAGAAGACATCTCGATTATTTTGTCTTGCATGGCTAAAGAAAGAACTAGAAGGTGCTTGGGGCGTGCCAGTCTTTGACAGATACACCGTGGTACTTCACATTTTTCGCTGCAATGCCCGCACGAAAGAAGCAAAACTGCAGGTAGCACTGGCTGAAATTCCACTTCTCAGGTATCTGGGCTGTGCACATCACATACTCATATCTACATGGTTTAGTGACTATTTCTTTACAGTAACAAAAGCCAGCAACATTTACTGTAAAGAAAAAATATATAGGGTGTTCAATGATTGATTAGAGCACAGAATTATTTACTAGATTGCCGTTATTTTAAGCTTCTGCAGTGCTGACAGGCAAAACCAGAATGTGTTCAATAATCTTACAAAATGTATTTTTCATGAAAAGGTCCTGGTTCTTTCTAAGACACAAGATGGATTGCAAGAATATATAGGAATTGGATATGTATATCCCATATATAAAATTGTTGAGTGTAATAAGGAAAGCTATAAACAAGGACGAATAATTTGTATTTAAATTTTCCATAATTATACATTCTGTGGCACAGAAATGTGTACATGGCAGTTGGTGTGAGTTATGTGGATGTTTTAGAGGTATAGTTGGCTCTTTGAAATTTCAGAATAGCAATTACAATTTACCAAGAGAATTGTAGGCTTTTTCAAGCTACAGTTGAGCCAGAAAAATTCATTTTGTTTTTTT
The DNA here is from genome assembly GCF_023055355.1 of Agelaius tricolor. Lineage (NCBI taxonomy): Eukaryota > Metazoa > Chordata > Aves > Passeriformes > Icteridae > Agelaius > Agelaius tricolor. The sequence goes on from NW_027269339.1 coordinate 268,767, forward strand.
CTCCAGGCTTCTTGCCATTAGCAGGTTTTATTTACAACTCAGTAATTTAGTGGTTTTATTTGTATTATCAGAATAACACTACTGCTTCACAATTTTTAGGTATTTTGGTATAAGTGGATTTTAAAAAATTGCTTCCAATTAACTGTTATTCTGCTGCCAGGTCAAATCTGAAAAACGAGGTGTCTCAGCAAGATCAGCAGAGAGGAGGTTCAAGATACATCATGGGCTCAGGTAAAGTCTAAATAATCTCATGATTTAGAGGATTTTTTTCTCCATGGCTTTTAAACAAATTTAGTTGCATCTTATTTTATTTGTAGGAGGTCAGGAGGAAAAAACAGTGTTCTGCGTCTAATTAAACAAATGTACAAAAATCTATCGGAAAGTAAGTTAAATAATAAGGTTTGGGTCTGTACTAGTCAAGTTTTTTGGTCAGTAACTGGTGAAGGATAAACTATTTGCTTGCCACAGGGATTTTTCATAAGTGTACATGGATATTTTAGAGTGGTTAGCATATGTTTCATAATTACTTATTCACTTTTTTAGCCAAGAATACATAGTTTTAGTGGCTTATTTTTAACCTCACTAACCCTAGTGCTAGCTCACTTGATTTCCAAATACATCACTTGCTATACAGTTTCTCTTGTAAGCTGTTCTGCCAATTACTCATTTGCATTTTTCAGGTGAAAAATTTCTAGAAACACAGAATCGTGTCTTAAAAGAAAGGGAATTTAAAATCAGGAACGCCTTGGAGAAACTGAGGAGAAAAAGGGCTTTACTTAGAACTCAGCGCAGAAAATGCGAGTTCCCAATGGTCTCAGTAATGGGCTATACCAACTGTGGTAAGCAAAACCTCCTGAAATCATAACACAAAAGAGCTTATATTGTCTAGTTTTTAATTAGAAACTCTAGCCAGATTCTCATTTGTGTGTGTATAGGCTTCGTATTTTAATTAGTTTTTTTAATTGTGTAATGAATATTTGTCAGTTAGGATGTAGTTAGGAAAGCAAATTAAGCTGCTTGGTTTTTCAGTCTCCAAGACATGTTTTGGAGAAATGCCTAGCACCTATTGTGCCAGAAAGATTTTATATACAGTGCTAAAGACTGCACTGTTATTGTCCCTTTATATGAATCTCTACTACTTGATCAGAATGGGTACAGAAAAGTACACGAGTGTTAGATCACAATGAAGACTTGAGGCATAGGAAGACAATTAAGAGTTGGCTATTGATCTGAGAAACCTGCTTAAGGACCACTGTAGCTTTTCATGGATTATGTGTAGCACTCTGAGATGTGTTCCTAGGAGAAGCTAAATAAAGCTAAAGAGGTTTTTTCTTCTTTTTTTGGTTTGGTGTGTTTTTTTAGCTTACACAAGTGAATTCTTACTCAAGGCATAAATCATTGGACTAGAAACTTTTTTCAGGTTGGATTATCTAAAGACAATTTCATTTTCTTACTCAACTTTTTTAAAAAAACAAAACTATCCTGCACTCAAATATTTGGATTATACTGTATGTTTTTCTTAAATGTCATACTTCCATACTTTACCAACTGAAGATAGATATAGATATAGGTATAGATATAAAACAGTTTGGCATACACATAATTGAAATACTTTAATTAGGCTATATACTGAGCACTTTAATGACTAAATATATGAAGTATTCATTGAGTCAAATAAATGTCTCTATTATTATGTTCATGAGGAAATGCCTAATAAAGGCCTCAGCCTAATAAGGTATATATTATTAGCACTTATCTTTATTTTTTTTATTTAGCAAGTAAATAATTTCATTTGGCAACAGAAGCACTGAGGAGTGTGTAAGTGCATGCTTCCTAATGCTGTCATGGCAGTGCTCTTCAGAGTCTTAATGGTGAGAGATGTAGGTAGATCAAATGAGGTCAAATGAGTCTTTGATTATCTTGTGATTTCACAGCACAGCTGTAGATACCAGTATGTGATTACATATGTGGCCTTAAACCCAATTCCAGGTTATAAAATGTAAGACTGTCTTTGGATTTCCTAATATCATATAGATAACTGATCACAAGCTACAATTAAACAACTCAAATAGATGTAAAAACATATGTTACATCATACATTTCACCTGAGCCTTGCAAATTAAATTTTAATTGGAACAAGCCATTAAAATACTGTCATTTTTTATTTAATTAGGAAAAACTACTTTGATCAAAGCCTTGACTGGGGAAGCAGGACTTCAACCCAAAGATCAGCTGTTTGCCACTCTGGATATTACAGCCCATGCTGGCTATTTGCCCTCACATATGCCAGTTATTTATGTTGACACCATTGGGTTTCTGACTGATCTTCCACATAATCTGGTTGAGTCATTTTCAGCTACACTAGAAGAAGTGGCTTACTCAGTAAGTAGTCGACTATAAAAATCAGGAAATCAAATAATTTCATTTTAGATAATCCTCACCCCTTCAAAACAGAGGAAGTTAATTGACATGCTGTTCTTGGCAAAGTATCTGGCTGACTAAAGTAAACTCCTGAGATAATGATGTAAATATCTTAAAATAAACTAATTTTCTGATGCTTTACTTATGTAGAACATGCAGCTACGAAGGGATTTCAGAAAGGGCTTATTTGGAGTATATGTGTGCATCACCATGATACTTAAACCAGATAAACCAGATTTTTCTGATAAAATATCTGAACAGTGCATCCAAGTGAGTCAAGGCTAGCTTTTCTGGGAGTTAAAAATGAATTAAAGCATCTGAAATTACCTGGTTTTAACTTAAGGTTGCTTGTAGACTACAAGTGGGTGATTGTGATGTGATGCAGGCAGCATGTAATAAATATAAATGTACTTTAGCAATTATTTTCTCATTAAAGTTTGTTTTCCTGTGCTATAACAAAGTGTAAAGCTGCATACATACACACAGATATTTAAACAAAAACCCTGTATTATGAAAGGTAATGAAATTTAGTGGTAGCTAGATGCCAGAATGCTGCTAAAGATTAGACTTAACCATGTAATAGCAGGGCTTTCAAAACCTGGCTGAAACCATCCTGTTTGTCATTTACTTCTAATTATTTTTCAGAAGTATAAAGCAATGTCTCAAGCAAAGATGATGAAACTATTTGAATGCAAATGTTGAGTTTGGTTGCTTGGTTTTTATTATGGCAAACATTATACCTGAAACTGGTAAATTTTGTATGAAGCTTTTTAGTGAAGCATCAGTAATAGTATCCTGGGAGCTAAGCAGAAGGATAGTATTCTATATTTTGAATGTAAAAATAGAATTACAAGTAACAGGGAGGTTTTTTCCCTCTGTTTTTGAAACAGTTTTGAAGCCTTACTGTTACAAAGCCTTGGCTTTGAACAAAATGAATCAGTTACTATTTGAAATCTGATTCTGTAACTAGCTTGATTGACAGCATTTGCTTCAGGTTTGTGGGAGGCAATTTGTACTCACTAGAGGTGGAAGGCTAAGCTGCTGCAGATTTTCTTCCATCATGGTCTAAGAAACAGTAGCTTAATACTGGTTTAGTAGTTAATTTTACAGTGCTAATCTGCCAGTGTATTACCAAATGGACAGGAAAGTATTTTACATTAATTAGCAATGCAAAAATGGTATACAATCTCTACAACCTGGTAAATGGTATTGTATATTGATCTTTGCCAGGATCTGATAGTTCATGTGAGGGATGTTACTCATCCAGAAACCATCCTCCAGAAAGCCACTGTTCTGTCAGTTCTGAGGAATCTCAATCTTCCTAGCCATTTACTGGACTCAATGGTAGAAGTTCATAACAAAGTGGATTTGATAGAAAGGTAAGCAGGAGATGCTAAGTGTACTTAAACATTTCTTATGTTCCAGGATCTTTTTCATTCTTAGTGTAGAAAAGAGATCCCACACTTCAGAATATATTTAATAGTGTTTCTCAGTCTTTTACATATGTAACTATGGTCTGAAAAAGAATTAATTATCTTTTAATTACAAAAGAAATCACTTGAGTCATACAAGAAGTGGCCTCTGTAGAAGGTGTCAGTACAAAGTAACTCAGTTAAATTGTCCGTGCTTGGAATATTTTCACAACCTAATCTTCATGAACAAATGTGCTAGCAATTAATTTTCTTTCAGGTATAAACCCGCTGAAGAAAGTGCTTTAGCTGTTTCTGCTCTGCATGGGCATGGTTTAGAAGAACTGAAACAAGAAATAGAGAAAAAAATACTGACAGCAACAGGGAAGAAGATTCTAACAGTTAATATCAACTTAGAGGGACCTCAGCTAAGGTAAATAATTTTAAATCATGTGAAGGACTTGGAGAAAGATGAAACACTTAATCATTCATGTCTGAAAGTTTTCAGATCATATCATACTGATTTTAATCTGCTACCTCTCTTAAGAATAACAGAGATACTTATCAATGTTTTGCGACCTATTGACAAAAAATAGCCCCATTAGAGAAGTGAAGTGAAACACTTTATCTTTTAAAGTGTTACCTAGATAGGAACCTTCGGACCTAGACCAAGAATCACATTTTGTGCAATGTGTCATACTTTTAAAATACTAATATGCTTTCACATTTACAGTTGGCTCTATAAAGAAGCAACAGTTCAGGAAGTAGAGGTCATGCCTGAAGACGGCACAGCCAGGGTGAAGGTGATAATCGGCAGCTCTGCTTTCGGCAGATACAAAAACCTCTTTCCCAACAGTGAGATTTTCATGTCATGAAATTGCATCCTGTTCCAGGAGAAGAAACTGATCTCTGCAAGAGGATGTGAAATAAATGACCTGTTAGTCTCACTGCTGAATAGTTTATTTTTCTTCCACACTTGATGGTTTTGGCGCATTTTAGAAATGGACGCTGCTTCAGAAAACTTCTATATGGAAACAATAAGAGCTTTGAGCTTAATTTTGTCAGCAAGTACCAGGACAGCACTAAATTTTTTATGTTAAACCTGTTGTTGGCTGAGGACCTCAAACACACGGAATGGCATCTGACTTAATCTACAGAAAAGTACCAAGTTTCTTATATCATATAAATAAAGCTTTTTATTGCCTTTTTCAGAAGAAAATAGTATTTATTATAGTTAAGGTGTTTCAGATGGTCTTTGGAAAAGGAAAGTTAGTGAAGAAAATATTGTTGGTTGTATATAAATAATAAAGATAAATCTGTTTTCAAGCAGAATGCGTGAATGTAAGTAAAATAACTGCCATGTCTTATTGCAGTGAAGAAAAACAAATCAATTAAGGCATTAAATAAAGTTAGCTGTGAACATCTTTTACCCATACAGTTTTCTTGCCTACAGTAATTTATCCACAATACCTATTACTATGTCAGTTCTTGGAGAAAACATTTAAGGTAAAGCAAACCTTTTCACAGAGGAAAACAATAGGAAAAAACCCACAACAGATCCATTTCTTAAGTTACGAATTACTACTGAGAACCAATAAAACAACATCACAGAAAGGAAAAACCAAATATTTCACTCCATATTACAGAGAGAGATCAAGTTTTATTAGAATAAGAAGGGTAAAAAAGAGGGCACAAAAGATGGGCAGAAAAACTTCTGCAAACATTAGCAGACATCTGAATTTAGTTTTGTATATAAAGTGCATCTCAAAAGTGAGGTATATGGATGAAGTTGCATAGTGAACTTTACACAATAATTGGTCCTATTTTAGTCCTGATGCTTGACATTTTTCTTGCTTTCATGATGATCTGTTATTACACAGTTCATTTAGAAAAACAGAATTAGTATGTGATGGGAAATAGCATAAACCTCTTAGTTTTGGCATATTCAAAAACTACTTAGTGAGAGGAAAAATAATTACAGAGCTACTAAAATAGCTAAATAACAGACCAGGTGTGAAACCCCAAATGAGCATGATAGAAGCCAAGAATCTGTGTTTCTAGGGCAGTTTAAGTTAAGATCAGGAATTTGTTTCCTCTGTGTTTATTTTCAGTGTAAGGCATACTTAGGCAACACCTAGTAAAATGTTTAACTGCCACAGACAAACTGTGTAAGGGCCTCATTTTGGTATCTTTATCCCTGCAGAACTGGCATGATTAAGTGCAAATTCAATTACCTCTTAAAAATTCCAAATAATTTTGGGGCTACCCTGTTCGTGAGGTAGCCCACAACTGATACTCAGCACATTGGTGTGTATATATAAGATCATTTCAAATTGGATTGTCAGTGCAGCATCTCTGATATATCAAAATATTTTAAACTGTTCCTTTTGTTTATTTAACAGAAACTATGAAAACTGACAAGTCAATTTCAGACTGATATAAGAAAGTAAGAATTTGGGTTGCAATTAGTGCAGAATGTCCTTACAGTTATAAGGAAGATAAAATCTTACCACTAAATGCAACTACTGATATTTTCCTCCTTCTTTAGTCCTATGGAAAATAAGACTGAGTTCTTGGGACTTTTAGTATCGCCAGCTGAATCAAAGCTTCTCCAAAAAATCTAAGAAGAATCAAAATCTATCAAGAATCAAAGCATCTCCAAAAAAATTACACCTATGCCATAGTTCTTTAGAGACTTCAGCAAGGTACCTGCCCTCTTTTCTGTCCAAAGGCCTCAAAACCCTGATGGTGTTGAGAGACCTTTTCCTACTAAGCCTTGAAAGTATTACTGGTTTAATTTAAGTGGACCTTTATGGGATTCAGGATGTTTACAGCAGGGCACAATAAATGCAGACAAAGCCTTTTCAACTTTTCATAGATTAGGAAGCTGAGAATCAAATGCTATTTGTTCCACTTCACTTTGACAGAGCAATGGAGGATTAATTTTTGTGTTAAGTTCTATCACATCTTTGACAAAATCATTGTTTCCTATAAAGTCTCCAGCAATGATGTTAATACATTTTCTTTTTGGTCCTGGATACTGCTGCTTTATCCAGATTTTCAAACATGGAAGACTCTGGAGTGTCATTTTCTTCAATGATCCAAATGGGTGTACAAGAATATACCTTAAATTTTCAGTAAGGTTAATCCCTGCCACAAAGAATTTTCCTGAAACAAAAATCAGAAAGTGACACATTAAATACTCTTTTGAGGAGAAGAGAAACTTCTCAGTATTGCATTACCTTCACATCTCGTTCCAGTGGGGATCATTAAAATACTAACTTCACACTCTTTCTGTATTGTTTCGTGTCCCTGTAGCTGTTTCCCCTTGTTGCAATTGCATTCTGTAGTAAACAATTCCTGAGCCACACTCACTTATCCAAGCATTCCAGTTTAGCTAAATTGGTCTAGTTATTCATTGCAGTCTAAAGGTTCTCCACTGACTAGTTCTCTGTAAATTACTCCTCTGTTTCTGTGAGGGTTGTTTCCAAAGGCTCAGCGTTCCCCCGCAATGGATGGGAGCGCAGGGTGCACCCTCCGGCTGGGGAGTGCTCTTCGAAGTGCCTCTCCCGTTGCCACCCTGTGTGTTCACTGCAAAAGCTGGGTCACAGGTTCTGAACTGACCCTCTGTCACATTGCACTGCACCAGCATGCTTGAGAGCTGCTGTTCATGTGCAGCTACACCCTGCTCGTACTGCTTGGTATCACAGAATCATTAAGGTTGGAAAAGGCCTCCAAGATCATAGAGTCCAACATTTGACCAAACATCGCCACGACAGCTAACCATGGCACTAAGTGCCACGTCCAGTTGTTTCTTGAACACCTCCAGGGACAGTGACTCCACCACCTCCATGGGCAGCCCATTCCAATGCTTAACCACACTTTCAGTGAAGAAATTGTTCCTGATTTCCAAGCTCAGCATCCCCCTGGCCTGAGGCCATTTCCTCTTCTGGTTGCCTGCGAGAAGAGGCCAATTTCCACCTTGCTACAACCTCCTTTCAAGTAGCTGTAGAGAGTGATAAGGTGTTCCCTGAGAGAAACCTTGTATGAGCTTCCTTTAACAACCAGGCTAGTGGAATGCACTTCTCTCACCATCTGTGCTGCCTAAAGCAAGACTGGACTGAGGAAGCAGACTCCTCCCCATGAGGCGGGCGCAACTGCACCAGCGAGCAGGTCTGCACTGAGGGCTCCCTTTCTGTGGGTCACACCAGTGAGGTGGCTGCCACAATCTCTGTGTATGTGCACTGACAGTATCCACACAGCACACACAGGGTGGTTATATTCCAGAAGGCAACAATTGCCCAGCTTCCTACTTGTTCTGCATGGTTGTAAGTGCCCCTTCTCTCCTGCGAGCGAACTGCCTGTGCCTGTGTCACAGACACATTTTCTGAAAAATCCTTTCCTTAGGATTTTTCTCCTGAGAAGTTGAGAGGCCTCAGGAGCAAAATGTAAACAATGATTATCTGCTGCTGTGGAATGCAGCAGGTGGATCTCTGATTGGTCTCATGTGATCGTTTCTAATTAATGGCCAATCACAGTCAGTTGGCTTGGACTCTCTGTCTGAGACACAAGCTTTTGTTATCATTCTTTCCTATTCTATTCTTAGCTAGCCTTCTGATTAAATCCTTTCTTCTATTCTTTTAGCATAGTTATAATATAATATATATCATAAAATAATAAATCAAGCCTTCTGAAACATGGAGTCAGATCCTCATCTCTTCCCTCATCCTGGGACCCCTGTGAACACCTGTCACTTGCCTACCTGGCCGGCCCGTCCGCTTCATGCGCTCCAAATACCGGATGAGAGCACGAGTGGATGTTTTGTTTCCCCACCAGTATGGGATGGGAGGCCACAGCTCACAGTGCTTCCCCAGTTCCATCTCCTCTTCGTACGAGACTATAACCTGATGGCCAAGGTGCCACAAGGTCCGCAGCGTGGGCACCACCTAAAAGGAAGCAGGCCCAGGTTGACGTCAGCAACACAGCAGCATTCCTTAACTCCACATACTGTGAGACCTCACCTTGGCACAGATTCAGTTTAGATAAAGAGCAGCCCAGAAGGTGATAGGCTAGTCCACAAGCTACAGGACAATATGACCCTAGGAGCTTCAGCAAATTCCTCCTTTCCTCAAACAATTCAGCTATGATCATGTTCATAACTCAAGGTCTTACACCTGCATAATAGGAAACCATCCCTGTGTCAGCCCTCATGCACAAGCCACAGCTGAAAGTTTGTCAGGGGAGGAAGACTGAGACCATCTGTTTCAGGAATGCACACAGAGAGAAGCAGGAATCATTTTGGCTGATTCCACACATTGATGCAAATTTGGGACAGTAACCACTAAAGAAAACTGAATTGTTTAAAAATTGGTAATACTAAATGTGAGTCACCAAGAGCTACATTAATTCTCATTTCTCTAAGTGGAAAGTTTATGAAATTGGGATGCTCCAGACATTTTTAATTGAGAAAGACCTGAGTCAGACATTTTCTCTATCAGACAGATGAGCTAAAATAGCTGTTAAATTTAAGTGTCTCAATATGAAATTTTGAGACACTACATTTTCCAGCTTCAGAAGTTACCTTGGGAGAGAACTGAGGCCCTCTCACTAGTTTTATTTGCAAAAAAACCACCAAAACATATTTAACAGACATTGTTTCTTCTAAGAATGTTGTGGTTAAAAACTACATTTACAGCTTGTGAAAAAGAAATGGTGGCTTTTTGATGTTCCTATTAGGTTATTAAGTTAAATAAAAGCCAAAGGCACTTGAAAATTAATAATATAAATATTAGAAGATAGCTGTGGGTTGAATTAATCCCTCTCAGTTCATCCACAAAAGAAAGAATGCAAGCTTCTATTAGGTCAGAAAATATTGCAAAATTAAGACACAAGCTTCTTAAGCTACAAAACTTTGTGGTTGACTGAAGCCTTTGCTTTACTCCAGCTGCCTTTCTAAAGCTGGAACCTTTTAAACAAACAAGCAAAGATGTGCAATAAAAGCCAAAAAAACAAGCTACCAGAGATGTGTATATAAACACAGGTGCTTATTATGCAGACAAAGCAGAAATTAAAGTCTAACAAGGGATTTTTAAACCCTAGTAATCCAGATCAAAGGAAGACACCTTGAATAGTTAAGACAATTAAAATTTTAAATGCAGTGTAATATTGTCACACTGTGGCCTGTGCCAGTACTACATACAGACCTTGCCTGAGCAGCTGCTTCATAAACACTTTCACACTTCATTCTGTACAACAACAGAGATGTGGTCTTGAAAGACAGTAGGTAGCAGTTTATTTTAGAATAAGTCAACAAGCACTTGGATATTCAAGGGCAAATCTAAATCTCTGATTGTGACAAATCCCACAGATGCCTAACCTGCAATGGTACCACTAGCAAAGTGGTGAGATCCATTGTGCTAGTTACAGACCCCATAGATATAAAGTTTTCCTACTCAAGGGAAGTACTTGGTTTGTTTTTTCTCCAGTTCTCTTCCTCCATCCTCCTGGACACAACTCAGAAATGTTCTTTCTTCATCAAGTGATCTCAGACCATTCTTTCGATATAGTTATTCAACAAGTTGTCATCAGCAACTTTCCCCTTTTGCAGTTAATAACTTTCTTCTGTTTAGGAGCTGGCCATGTGTCTAAAAGCAAATTTGACCACCTTCTCCAGTATCTCTGCTCATCCACAACTTACACACTCAAGTTATTTGGGGAAACAATAAATAGTGTCACTCAGGTCTTCAGTTATTCAGCTGAGGCCTGAATATTCAGAATCCCCAGTTTTCCTGAGAATTGTTCTATTTTAACTCTGCTGTACAAAATGCTTTGAAGTGGTAATACTCACATGTTAGTGATACACCAGCTTCAAAGGCTGAATTTGAATCATAAACAGGGTCATCATTCTCCTGCACCACTCACATCTCCAGAGAAAACCCTCTATTCCTCTGCATCTTTGAAATGTTAATTATTTAACTACTAAAAGCTCCCACACCTTGTAAAAAAACAGAGGGAGCTAAAATTCTCAACTTCTAAACTCTAGCAATCAAATATTTTCTGATTTAAATTAAGGCTTTTCTGGAGGTATGGGTAACTGTGAGACTGGTTAGGAGGTCAGCACCAGGAAAAAAAGTGCCACCAGAAATGCACTGAGGGCAGAGATGCTTCTAAGAGGGACCTCAACAAGTTGACAGAAACCTCATGAAGCTCAACAAAAACAAATACAAAGTCCTGAACAGACTAACCCCACACACCAGGACAGACTGGTGGAAGCTGGCAAGAAACCTGCTTTGCAGAAAAGGACCTGAAGATTCACGTAGGCATCAAGCTGCACGCGAGCCAGAATGCTCACCTGGCAAAGGTCAGTTGTGAACTGGGCTGTATCAGCAAAGGCACAGACAGCAAATCAAGAAAAGGGGATCTTCCCTTCTATTCAGCAACTGTGGGACTGAGCTCAGATATTGTTTCCATCTGGGGCTTCCCCAGTACAAAAAAATCACTGATGAGCTGGAGTGAATCCAGCAGCACACCAGCAGAGCAAGCAGAGGCTGGAGCAGAGGCTGGAGCAGAGGCTGGAGCATGGCACACAGGGACAGGCTGAGGGAGCTGAGTCTGTCCAGCATGAAAAGACAAGACTGGACAGTCTGCAAGTACCTAATGGGTAAATGTAGAGAAGACTCCTCAGATATGCACAGCAAAGGATGGAAGTCAGCAGACATAAGAGAGATTCTGATCAGATAGAGAAGGAAAACAATGTTACTGTGAGAGTGGTCAAATTTTCATAGAAAGGTTGTGAAATCTCCATCCTTGGAGATAATCAAGAATGAACAGGACGCAGCCCAGCGTAACTTGGAATCTGGTCCTACTTTACATGGTGGTGTTGGACCAAATGACCTCCAGAGGTCACTTCCAACCTAAACTGTTTAAAATAGAAAAAAATTAATTTATAATTATTGCTGTGAAAAGGCAGAAAATGGATTCTTTAAATTCTAAATAATAAATATAAGATGCACAACTTTTATTCGCCTTTATTTTTTCTTTCATTTTCCTTTCTTTTCCTCTCTTTTCTTTTCTCTCTTCTTTTCCATTTCCTTTCCAAGAAAACTCAGACAGGACAATGGATGACAGTTGTCTCTACGATTGTCCCACATACATAACAGTCAAATTTAACTCCCTCCTCTACACTGTGGAATGTATGTTTGCTTTATCTCCTCAGTTCTATTAGATAATGACCTATCTCTAATGCAGTAAATGGTAGTTTTCCAAGGTTAAAAACACGGTGAAAGTAGAATATATCTAAAAATTTCCAATCAAAGATCTCACTGGGGTGTATCATTCTTTTAAAATGTGAAAAAAAAGCATCTCATACTTACATTTCTAGGACACAGTTTACACTGGAAAATCTCTTTTATACAGGCAACAAGATGATTATGAAGTCTTTTGGTTAATCCATCAAAATTCCTGCAGGCTATGATAACAACTTCCTGAGGATGAGTTTCTAACCACCTCAATATTTCCCACAGAATATCCTACAAGAAAGAGATATGGGGGCAGGAGAAAGGACATACAATCAACAGAGCAGTGATGGTGGAGTAGACTCACAATCACAATAATGAAAAACTGTGTTTTCTCAAAAAAAAAAAAAAAGTGTTTCTGTAATTATATAGGGCTTTTAATGCCTTCTTCCCTTTAACAACATCTCTCCTTACCAGGGAAACAGGAATGCCCTGAGTCTCATCCTGGGACAACACATGATAAACCCCAGAACATCAGGCATGTGGTAGGGGATAGGCAGTGGAGAGCAGGCACAAAGAGTCTGGTTTGAGGATAAGGGAAGCATTGATGCTCCAGTATCACATGCAGCTGCTGAACCTAACTTCCAGCCCTGCTGATTTTCTCTAATTTGAAGTCCTCACAAAAGAAAAACAAATAACCTACTCAGAAGACTTTAAGCCAGTTTTTCTGGATTATGATGGCCCTCAAATGAAAAAATGACACTGGTTTCATAGCTATCACAAAGGTAAGGAAAATACCTGCACAGTAACAGTTGTGTAAACCATATGCACGAAGTACAAATTCATAGAAGGATCATTAGCCTTGTGGGCAATCCTGAAATCCAGGTATCGAACTCCAGCCTCAAGTTGCTCTGTCACAGTCAGGACCTGAAAGGTGAAACAGAAGACAGAGGTCCTGAGAACTTGAAAGAGATTTGTTTCTTTAGTTTAGAAAGCTAAAAGAGGGGTACAAAGTTAGCTCTGTGGCATTTTTCACAGGTCTTTCATCTTTAAAATGTTACTGTATGGCACAAATTGCAACTTGGAAGCATTTTGAGCTCTGGCAAGAGGGATTCCAATTTCCCTGCAGCATTTACTGCAAGTACAGATTAGATTAGTTTCAGACAGTTGCCCTTGTTGTGTTCTGAAAGTTAAAGACCAATTAACCTGTGCATAAATACATGATTGCTCTTCACACAATTATTCATTTAAAAAACCATTGCAGGATCAGCAAGTTAGAAATGCTGTATTTATCTTATTAGATCAAAGGCTTTACCGTGGCTGTCTCTACGGACCTCACACATCCTCAACAGAAGGAAAATCAAAAATAGAAAAAACTACTGGCTATTGTTCTTTTTGAAGATATAGTTACTTATGAAGCTTGAATTAACCTGTAGAAGTCTTACAAAACAGAGGCACTCCTCTATATCCACTTCCCTCAGAGCACTTCCACTGGCTTTGAGGGCTGAATAGAACAGGTGATAAAGCTGCTTCTGGGGCAAAAAGTTTCAAATTATATGTCTTTTCCTTATGTCAAGACTCTCTTAGCAAAAGAAAATAGAATCAATTTAATTAGGTATGTTTAAACACTAGTCCATCTTACTTCAACCTGCTAGGGATAAAAATTTCAGCTTCAGAAACCATACATTATACTGATTTAAATCAGAAAGGATCAGAAATCTAAATCAGTACAAGGCATTGCTCTTGAATATCCAGATTCGTAGCTTTAGCACTGTGGCAGAGCTTAAGGCACATGGCAGGATGCTCACCTTGCTCAGTTTAACCCCCTAACTTCCTGGTTTTTGGACATGAATTAAGCCTCCCCAGGCTGTGCCCGAGGGGCTGGGCTGGGACAGAGCAGCCCTGGGTGCCCCAGGGTCCAGGGGTGCAGTGGGTCAGCTCTTCCTGGGCCTGCTGGGTCTCCACCAGGCTGAAGCAGTTGAAGGGATGATCCACTCCCCTTTGCTTGGAGTATGTTGGAGATGGGAGTGTACATGGCTGTAGGTCATTTATAACCTCTTGTACGTGGCTGTAGGTCATTTATAACCTCTGTGGCCAGAAAAAGCACCAAATGAAATTGCTGCTCTGAACTGCCGTTCAGATTAATTCATTTCTTATCTGTTGACTACACAGGAAAACAAGACAAATTAGACTCTCTAATTAGTCACCTGGGTTTGGATACTGGATTAGGCAGCGTGAACATTGCCCCCTAAAGGGCAAAATTCAGAAGGAAGCCCTGAGGAGCAATGCTGCTCAATGCTTCAATCTCACACCAGGCATCCAGGGCATGACTGGAAGTGCCACAGCCATTACACAGGAACCATTTGGGCCTCCAGACTGACAGCCACAGCAACTGGGGCTCAAGCAGGCAACTCCCAGGCACTGGGCCATCCAGGAACTTGGGGATCCTACCATCAGAAGGGCTCCATGGTGTCTGTTCTGCATTCCAAAGGGTGGAGTCATCTCCCCACACAGATAACTGGAGCACAGCAGAGCTAAGGAGGGGCAGGATTGTAGCTGTGCCTCTTCCCTAACAGCACTGGGACACTTCCTGCTTGTCACACTGGGTTTGGACCAGAAGATTATTATAATGATGTTAAGAGATTGTTTGTCACCAACAGGGTCACTTTGCCAGCTGCAAACCCACAAGTTAGGAGGTTTCCAAATCTTTCTTTGGCTAAAGTCCCCCTCAAAAAAGCAGCTCAAAATAAACAAGGATCTGTGCTAAGCAAGTGCCCGTCAACATCAGCTCATGATTGCTGGTTCATATTTGATAGCTGGTAGTGTCTAAGATTCTAGTTTGCCAGAGCTGCTCAAACACAACAAAAGAAACCTTAGCAGCTTATTGATATTTATCAATTATTCAGTTTTAATTCTCTAATAATGAACTACTCCTTCAATAAGAACAAAACCAGAAAGATTTTTGGTACCTCTTTGACATCAGGAAAGTCTATTCTTTGTAAAAATCTTCAAAAGCTGTACCTTAAATCATGATCATCAATTTTGTCTTTACCATACATTTATAAGGAACAAAGAGATAACTACTCTTACACACACACACATTTTAAAAAGTTAACTAAACCTTATGTGATGGACCACACCTTCACTCTTTTAATCTTTATGGGGAAAAAAAAATCCTTCAACAAGGGTTTTTTCTGTTTCTGCTGCTGGTGAAACACCCAGTATAGGTAGGGAAAGCAACTGATATCTCACACAACAGTGATAGCAAAAATGACAAGCAAAACTCCTGAACAAAGTTCAAGAGAAAAAAAAAATCTCTGTTAATTACATTAATATTAAATTTTATTTACCACCACAATAAACATGTGAAAAATGGTTTCTAGTACCAAGTGGTCAGCTTTAAACAACAACTACAAGTATCATCCCTGCCTCACCTGCATGCTTTTTGCCCATAAAAGATGATTAGATATGTGTGGCTCCTATCTCATACTCTGAAGTGCTGGATTTTGAAAGAGTAATTTTCTTCATATTGGCTGGAATGGAACTGTGGCTTGGATTTGAGCTGGAAAGAGCATTGATTACACAGGGATGTTCTTGCTGTTGCTGAGAAGAGCTTACACAGAGTCAGGGCCTTTTCTGCCTCTCACCCCACCCCACCAGCAAGGGAGCTGGGGGTACACAAGGAGCTGGGAGGGGACACAGCCAGGACAGCTGGCCCTAACTGACCACAGGGATATCCCACATCATAAGGAGTCATGCTCAGCATATAAAGCTGGGGGAAGAAGAGAGGGAATGTTCAGAGTGATGGTGTTTGTCCTGTTAAGACACAGTTACACATGATGGAGCCTGGCCTTCTTGGAGGTGACTGAACACCTTCATGTCCATGGGAAGTGGTGAATTAATTCCTTATTTTGCTTTGCTTGCCCATGTGGCTTTTGCTTTACCTATTAAAAGGTCTCTATCTCAACCCACAAGTTCTCCAGCTTTTACCCTTCAATTCCCCCCCCTGTCTCACCCTGGGGCAGCGAGAAGCAGCAGTGCAGGGCTGAGCTGCTGGCTGGGCTTAAACCACAACACCCAAGCATGGGATCTCATGAGAGCACAGATTTCTGGGCAGCAGGCTATTCTGTCACTGTACACTCTCAGCCCTGCAGCACAAGTTTCAACTTTGCCAAGGCAAGAAGAGAACCCCAGACAATGGTTACCTGTGTTATAGACCACTTCATGATAATGGGGTGCACAATGCAGGGCAGACATTTGTTTAAAAACTTCACCAGCTTGGACTCATTGCCACTAACAGCAGAGCTTTTATCCAAACAGTAGGTCATAGTGTCGTGACTCCCTGTAGAATACAAAAATAAGTGTACAGAAAATCTCATTTCTTAACAACTCAAGACCACATTCCATGGCTACATGTCATGTGCACACCTGATAGGCCACCACATTTGCAAGCCACACACCTACATATTCTGAGAGCCTCTGTAGCTATGGCAAAAAGCTGGAATTGTCTACAGAGGTTGGTCACCTAACATTAATAAGCTTAGTGTAAAATCCTTGTAAAGGGAAGGCATTGACACTTTTCAATAAACCATCTGAACTACACATGACTGTTGTTTGCCACAAACCACAATAAAATGGTTTGTTTCAAATGACCTCTTCCCTCAAAATAATTATCTTGATGTGAAAACATATTTTTTTCAGGGAATAAATAGCTGAAGGCTGAATTTATCTAGAAATTGTCCTGTTTTCAGAGTTGTCCAAATGCAGGATTTCATTGTCCAATACCCTCATCTCTGCAAGGGAAAATATGACTGAAAGAAGAAATTCATCTTCTTACACCTTTAACACTTAACTTTGCACTTTAACCATTTATATCTTAAATATCTGCTAAAGTTGTCTTCCTGAAGTAAGCCCTCACCTCCCCTACAAAAACAACAAAGAAGGTGGGTGCTTGAAGGTTTCTGAGACAAATCCAAGTTCATGAGTGAAAGATGAACAAGATCCTCATTTGATGGACTTCAAAAATTACCTGACTCTTTCCACCACAAGGAATTATGCAGGCATGGGAGCCAAGACCAATATGCCCAAATACTTTATTTCCTTGAAGTCTTAATAAATCTGACACATCTCTTGCATATGTTTAGATGAAACTATTGCAACTCACAATTTCATCAGGATATGGAACCAGTGATTTTGCTAGCTTTTCTGTTCCATTATTTCTTCCAGTTTTATAAAGCATCAATAAGAAAAGCTAACAATTCAGTGAAGTGACTTGCTTGCATGTAAACAGAATATCTACAAAGAATTTGCTTATCATTTTGAGGTTTAAGTCTTCTGTCAAATTAAGTGTTCACTGGTGCTAGGAAGTGCTTTCTTGAATTGTCAGTCTTACTGGACCAGTGGTAATATTTCTAATAAACACAGTAAAAAGGATTGGTTTGGAAGTAAAAATTCTTTCAAACTGTCAATAATAGTTTGATGTCGCAATCAATTTTCTCACCTTCTAAAAACCATTTTTAATTTATTTTACTGCTTTAAACACCCAAAACACACTCACTGCAGATGGGAGATCAGTATTGAGGGTAGGCAATAAAAGAAGTATGTGTTAGAAGATGTAGGAGTCAAACTATTAAATATCCATGGACCAAATCCAAGTCTGAGAGATAAGCAGGATTCCATTGATGGGTGTTGCATCTATGGATGCCAACCAGCAAATGGATAGCAATCTTTTACTCACAAGTCTTTTCTGATGTCATGAGTTACAGTAATGAAAGGAAGATGGGTACATCCATGACACAACATATATGATGCAAAGATAGTGAGCTAGCACCAAGCCAGGTAGCTCCAGACCTTGATTCCACACCTCCTCAGCAGCACTGTGCTGAATCTGGTGCAAGCACAATACTAATTAATGAGATTTGCCACTGTCTCATCATCATGCTTTCAGAATCCACACTGTCATGTTTCTTGCATGCCTTCTATGAGATAAACTTCCACTTCCAAACTGGGTTTCCTCCCTCTGGAAACCTGCCAGAGCTGTCTTGACCTGATTGGTCTTGATCTGTTTGTGTTCTGACTTGGGCTAGATCAGCTTTGTAGGTCAACTGGACAGACATCAAAATATTCTAAGCTAATAGCCTGCAATGCTCTGTAAAAGTCCTCTAATGTTTGCTGAAATGGACTTGCCTTCAACTGTTCTTCATGCCTGTTCTCCCTGCAGGCATATTCACAAGAACAACAAACATTTTCAAGAATAACAGGGTTATTAGGACAAGAGCCAGGAAGGCAAACAAACCCGTCAGTAGGTTCTCCACCTTCTAAGATGGCTAAGAAACACCAGGGGAAAGTCTCATAGAAACACCATGGCTCCTTTTCCAGCAAAACAAAATCCCACTGAGTATGCTACTGACTTTTGAATTATTTTTGCAATAGGAACAAAAATAGGCAAAGAGAAGACTATTACCTTCTTTCTTCAGTCATAAGACAGACACATATTTTCATTTTTCCTCTCATGCTGATTAAATAAGAAATCTAGGGGGTTTTCTTTAATAGCACCTGTCCTAGTCCTCTTACATAGGCTTTATCCTAAACAGAGATGTGCTTGTTTTGAAGCTAACATCAATTCAAATTACATTATCTAAGAAGCCTCCATGAAATAAGTTTCTGGGTTTCAATTTTAATTGGAACTCCACACTCCATTAGTTCACAACAGGCAGAAAAAAGCCAAAACACTACAATTTTTGGATTCTCCCGAGGCTCTACCCACTGAAGACATGACTTCACACTATCTCTAAATATATGCCTTTCCCAAAATTAACCTATGATCCTGTGGCCTAGATAAAACATTCATCTACATACTGTGCTGCTTTGCCCCCAAGCTATCTGTCACATC
This sequence comes from Agelaius tricolor, assembly GCF_023055355.1. Taxonomy (NCBI): domain Eukaryota; kingdom Metazoa; phylum Chordata; class Aves; order Passeriformes; family Icteridae; genus Agelaius; species Agelaius tricolor. The sequence continues at coordinate 287,723 of NW_027269339.1, forward strand.
TACATGTGTGAGAGAAAACACAGGCTAGACTTTTCTTTAGAACCATTTTTGAAGTGGAAGCAAAGGGAATCACTCAAGAGCTGATGGCCTTCAGTGCCTCCCCGTTTGTCAGTGAAACCACATTATACCATAAATTTTTTTGGACAGAATTAGAGGGGGAAAAAATCAAGGCAGCAGAAAGAAGCAATAATATGACCAAAGAAAGGTTAATAACACACAGGTATCGTTCAAATGCATTTACACATAACACGATAAATCCAGTTTTTATAAGCTGGATCATGTAGAAAAGTAACAGTCTACATTAGTAAAAACATGTTAATTATAAGTCTCAATTCTCCTTTTTCTGCAACTTCACAGCCTCTTTTCGGCAGTACAAAGAAACAAATAGTAAGGCAAACCTTAATTCTCCCCTTTTGGAAACATTTTATTATATGGGAATTCACAAGAATTAATTAGGGAAATTTTATCTTTGCCCAAATAAGTTAATCCTTAGATTATTAATAGTATCTCACAAGATAATTCAAAGTGCCTCTTTATTTTTATCTCTAAAAAAACAATAAAAAATTTCTTTGTTACCCTTCCCCTCTAAGAAACACCAAACATTACAGACCAATATTATTGACATAACATCACACAAACCCTCCCCCACACGCTGACCCAAATATAAACATAGCCATCCTGAAATGGGACAAACAGGATATTCCAATGCTTAAATGGTAAGCTAACAAAACAGTGGAGAACAAAAGTTAATCTTTACCTGGAAGAGCTAAGTTATAGAGGGGAATATCCCAGAGCTTCTCTGGTAACTGTGACATCCATTGACCATTTTCATGGCACACGTGAACGAAGGTTTGCAAAGGGCCTTCCATTGGTATGTGCTCTGGGACTTCATAGGGTGTTCTGGGAGGGAAAAAGAAAAGAAAAACAATAAACCACTCCAAATAAACCACTCCATCTACTGTGGTTGAATTAATGGCATTGCACCTGTGAAGGAAGAATTTATAGATGTTAAAAAATGCCAACCCTTCCCTCAAGTAGTTGCAGAAAAATGTCAAGAGCTTGTAGCCACAACATGTGCTGCTTTTGATAACACTGTCTCCCAGCACAATGCCAAAGGATGGATTCCAGCTTCAGGTTTGCAAACTGACCAAGTCAAAGAAAAAATCAAGCCAAGGCAAATATACACAGTTTCATTGGTATGGAGAAATTGTTGTCTGTATTGGCTGTTGTGAAACCACAAGGAGTACCTCCCTCCAGTGTGAAACTCTGTCTGTTCCTTTACCCTCTGCAGTCCCAGGAGCATGGCAATGGGACCAATGGCAGGGCTGGGACAGGGGCTGGGTCTGCTACCCTCAGGTCCCTAGAGAACACTTACCTTCAAGGATCCAGTCAGGTGCCACAGGAGTACCTCTATGAAAAGCCTTTACAAAAATGTCATGACATTGGATTTGCAGGTCATTCCACCATCTGAGGTCAAAGAGGAAGACTTTCCTCTCCTTATTCCTGCTTTGGAGAACACCAAAGATGTTTTTACCACTCCTATGAGTCCATGATCATAAGTATTTCAGTTTGGTCTGACCTTCCTGAAACTAGTCTAGAACAGTTCTTCTCTGGGATCTTCTGCAAAATTTGCAGTGGTCATGCAGGAGTGCCAGTGGAGAAAGCCCAGGTGAGAAATCGTGGCATCACCAGGGCCTGCTAGAGTTATCCTGTTCATTTTTCATTTTACAATCTCCTGGATTGTGCAGAACACAAAAATAAGTTCTTTGTGTTTTGGGGTCTTTTTCCTAGTATGTTCCTAGTTCAGGTGGTGGTCTGAGGATTAGAGCCTTCCTTCTTTTCACTCCTTTCAAGGCTTTATTTTGTCACAGATAGTGTGAGAGCTTCTTCTGGCAGAGTGATGGCACAGTGATTACCAATACCAACATATTACCAATATCACAGCTTCCTTTTTAATGTTGTTTTTAAAAGCTGCCAATGTAAATGATTCCTTCCTGTCTGCTACAGCAATCTCAGTCATATACGTATTTTTGAGGTTTTGTACTCTGCAAACACCCTCACTGGTCCCTGGTCTCTTTTGCTGTATCTTAGCACATTAATTCAAGATTGTTTCTCCTAGGAGGTTGTTGGTTTTTTTCCTCATATACTGGAGAGCCACCGTGCTTATATGAAGAACATTTCCTTAAACATGGTGCAATATTTTTTTCTTTTGACAGTCACATAGGGTCATCTGAAAGGCAACATTAGGAATTGCATTCCTAAGTTTTATGTCCATACCACACAAAAAGATACAATCTGCTTTTATACAGCCAATGCACAAAGCATCGCCTGCCTAGCTTGCCTTGCTGTGCTTTTGGTGCATCTTTGAGTTGTAAGAAAGAAATGGTCTCTATATGCCACATCAGCCATTCTTATTCCTGGAAAAATATTCAGATCTCAGGCAGATCAACTCACCCATCCTCTGGCTCTGCACTTTAATATGATGAGCTTCTGTCCCCCACAGACCCTTGTTCAGACAACAGATGTCTGAAGCTCATTTTGTCACCTTTTGCTGTTTCATGCTTCATCACACTGCACACCACTGCTCACCCACAGCTGCTCTGCTCTAGTCTCTGTACCAAGTAACATCAGCGTGGGCAGGGGCTGCAGGTGCTGAAAACAGCATTTCTGTTTATAAAGACTGGATGGTCTCTCTTCTTCTCCAGCTCTGAAGCTGACAGGAGCTCTGAGGCTGTAAGACCCCAGCATATGGCAGCACTTATGCAGGACCTGTATGCAGACTAGAGACCTAACTATAAGCATTGTTTTTCCTCTTCTGAGTGGGGAGATTTGCAGCTTCCTTTCCAGAGCTTCTGGGGTTCTTCAAAGCCACCCATGCTCCCCCAGAGCAGGCACCCATCACCCCAGGGACCCGTAGCAAGTCCCTTAAGCCCTGCCAGGTGGTCACACCTTGTCCTGGCACATGCTTCTTTGCAACACAGCACCCCCAGGATGCATCCAAGGGTGCAGGTTTGCCTGCTGCCACTCTCCTCCTGTCATGTGCTCTCACCATCTTGTTTGGGCTAACACAGGGCAGCTTCACAGCTGACAAAAAAAAGCTGGGTTTCTGCCATGCTGGTCCCTTTCTCCAAGTCAGCACAGAGTCAGGATAGCACATGCTCAGGAGGTCCCTGCAGAGGCATCAAGCCCTGCAATTGCCTTTACTGAGCTGTACAAGAGATCCCCTGGCATTGTCCAGCCAAAGCCCACGGGCAGCACAGCTGCCATCATTGTTCCAGCCTCTGCAGGACCAGGACACTTCACAAAGAGTGTCCTGCTGTCCCTGAGGAAAGCCAGCAGAGACCAGAAACAGCAAGACCAAGACACACTGCAGTCCTGCAAACACAGGCATGTGAGAGATGCACATCTCCTTCTCTTCCTCTTCTTCTTCCACAGTACCCTGAGAGAGACTGGGGATGGCAGCCGCTGGCAGTGCATGGCAGGAGCTGCACCATGGCCATCTGCTGATCAAGTCCTGTGCAGAAGTGACTGGACCAGGTTTTGTCCCACTCCCCCATGCAATGCAAAGCCCTAGATGTTCACACTGCCACCTCTAAACTCAGCTGCTGCCTTGTGTTTGAGGGGCAACCTTTAGGGAGAAACCAAGGCTGACTTGAAGAAATGAAACTGCAACCATTAGCTGCTGCATCTCATTACTAAACCCTAAACTTCAAAATAAGAACTGTTTCTTTTTTCCCCTTATCCAGACACATAAGTCCACCCTACACACAGTACTGTGATAAAATACTGTGTTGGGTTTGCATGGCAAGATTTTGATAGTGGGGGGAGTCTACAGAGCTGATTCCTCTGAGAAGCTGCCAGAAATTGTCCCCAAGTAGAACAGAGCCAATGCCAGCTGGCTCCAAGGCAGGCTAAGGGTGAGCCCATCAACAACAGTGGTAGAGCCTCTGGAGTAACAGGCTCAAAAAGGGGGAAAAAGTTGCTGTGCAACAGCAGCCAGGAAAAGAGGGGTAAGAATATGTGAGAGAGACAACTCTGCAGACACCAGAGCCAGTGCAGAAGGAGGGGCAGGAGGTGCTCCAGGCACTGGAGCAGAGATTTGCCTGCAGCCCATGGCGAAGACCATGGTGAGGCAGCTGTGCCCCTGCAGCCCATGGAGATCCATTCTGGAGCAGAGCCCTCCACCTGCAGCCTGTGGAGGGTCCCACACTAGGGCTGGTGAATGCCCAAAGGAGAATGTGACCCCATGGGAAGCCCAGGTGGGAGCAGGCTTCTGGCAAGACCTGTGGTCTCATGGAGAGAGGAGCCCACACTGGAGCAGATCACAAAGAACAGCAGCTCTTGGGAAAGACTGATGTTGGAGAAATTAGTGGAGGACTGTCTCCCACAGGAGGGACCATGCTGGAGCAGAAGAGTGTGAGAGGTCATCCCCAAGGAGGAAGGATAAGCAGAGACAATACTTGATGAACTGACCTCAGCCCCCATTCCACATCCCCCTGTGCCACTGCAGGTAGAGGAAATCAGGAAATCAAAAATGAAGTTGCACCCTGGGAGAATGGAGGGGTGGAGAGTAGGTGTTCTAAGATTTGCTGGTTATTTCTCTCATTTCATTGGTAATGAATTCAATATTTTCCCCAAGCCAAGTCTGCTTTGCCTTTTTTGTGACAGTATCTGGTGAGTGATCTCTCCCTGTCCTTATCTGGGCCTATGAGCCTTTCCTTACATTTTTCTCCCCCCTTGCTGAGCAGGAGAGCGATAGAGAGACTCTGGTGGGCACTTGGCTTCCAGTCAGGAGCAGCCCACCCTAACTACCCTCGCTCCCCTTGTTCACATCAGCCGTCTGACCTTCCCTGGGTGCTCTGCATACAGACAGCAATTCCATTTTGAGGACTTTACCGGGACACATGCAAGAAACACGCAATAAAACATGCAGACCTATAAAGCCGCTACATTTTGTATATATCTTATATCCAAGTCTTTGAGATCAGAAGAAAGGAAAATTTCATACTCTTGATGTCAGGTAAATTATGTAATACTATTGAAAGCAGGTATTAAGCAGGCTGTATTAAAATGTTTAAATAAGGATAAGGGATTTCCCTGCATCCAGGGCACCCGTTCAGAAAGAATAATTGAAGTTGTGATATGAATTACAGAAAAGAATTCTGAATTACAGAAAAGAATTCTCTTCCTAAAATGAGTTGTTCTGATTTGATTTGTCCAGCCGCAGGACACAGAGAGCGTCGGGCTGATGTCCCTCGCCCGGAGGGGCTGTGCCCGGTCGGAGCGCGCCTTGCCCGCGCAGCCCCGCTGGGACACGGCCAAACGCCGGCCAACGCAGTTCCGGGAGGCAGATATAATTAAAGAACCACTCATGATGACATCAGTAAAACATGTGCTGCAGCCGACCCAGAAGCTAAAAAAAACCCCACGGGAGTTACGGGAAACCCTGTGAGGAGCAGTACCCGAGCACCCCGGGGAGGAGGGGCCGCCAGCCCCGGGGACGATGGGGACCGGGGCTGCCCCCGCCTCCCTCCCGCTGCCGGGCCCGCCGAGGAGCCGCATCCCTCCCTCTGCCCCTGGCCACTGCTTTACTCACTCCGAGGAACGACTCCGTGCCCATGCCGGCTCCTCGGGAAGCCGTGCGCACCCCAGCCCGCCCGGGCCCCGCACCAGGCGGGGCGGAGCTGCCCCGCCCGGCTCAAGTGGCCGCGGGTTTGAGGAAGGTGAAGAAGGGGCGGGAGGGATGAAGAAGAGGAGGAGAAGTGGCGCTGCCCGAAGCGCAGAGCCGCTCTCTGGACTGACGGGGCATTGCTCCAGGAGGAGCCTGCGGGCAGGCACAGGAGGAGGGAGCGCCAGGTATGCCGTGCTGCTCCCGCATTTGACATCTATTCATGCAGAAAGGCTTAAGATAAATATTTACAAATATATATATACGTTAGAAGTACCTTACTTTCCTGCTGTGTCTATCCAGCAAAGCTTGTCAGGGCCTCAGCTGTGGTGAAATTCACTTATGATGTCACCTGGCAGAAATCTTGGCAAGCTCTTCAAAAAGCTTTTCTGTGTAAAGAGGCGGGAGGTAAATAGATGAGTGAATGGCATATAGAGGCAAACATGCATACCGTCGGTGCAGGGTGTGTTCTCAGCCTTCCCAGAGAGACGGGGAAAGGATCTCACCTACCCCTTAGTGTTCCAAAAGCACACTAAAACACACAGTTCCCTCAGTAAAGAATGGTGAGCTGAAACTCCAGCTGAAAGAATGGATAGAGATTAGCTCCCCTTTCTCCACAGGGCAGCATTCCTAGAGGGTTATCTGCAATGGAGCTGTGATCTAAGTGCTCTGGGATCATGCTGCATTTTGGATTAGTAATACTTAGGCTGCTGCAGTGTTGTGCTTCTTAATGCAAGGATGTATTTTCCAGACAGGCCTTTTTCACTAACTCATTTCTGCATGAGGCAGAGCAGTGTATATGCACAGAACAAAACTTGCTGTGGTACCAACAGCAGCAAGATCAGGTTAACACTCAGCTGAATGAGTCATTTCCATTGGTGAATCCCAGGACAGCAGGGCTGCCTGGACTTCAGGGAGATGCTCACAGTTATATGTATCAGTCCAGGCTGCTGTTTATATATCAGGTCTTACAGAGTATCACAAAACTAGCTGCCAGTAGATGCAGAATAGATGTGCACCAAGTTTAGCACTAGGCACAAAAAGGATGAAATGTCAAAAGAAATGAAGTAAAGCATAGGAGAAGGTAGGAAAGAAAAGACACTATTTGATGGCTGCGTGGTTTTGTACCACCACGCTAGAAAGCAGCTGAGAACAGTTACAGAGAAGTGTTATTGTGTATTGTGCCCTTTGTAGAATGAAATAAATAGCAAAGTATTTCCATCAGAAAAGGCTAGGAGTCAAAATCAAAGTCAACTTTAATTCTTCATTTTCTTAGAAAGTTAAGACTATGAAGGTGTGACAAAACAACAGTCAGGCAGTCTCTGGATACTACCATGATGAATACAGTACAGCCAGACATGGTTCCAGCCTTGTGAAACAAACCTGTGTGAAATTGCTTGGACTAAAAGGCAAAACATGACTGTGGAAAGAAAAAATTAAAGGCTATTTTAGTGTAGATTTGAAATGAGTAACAGAAAACTCAAAAAGAACCATGAAACTGAAATCCCACATTTTATTCTGAAGGCCTTAACACAGGACTTTACACCCTAGTAATGTGAAGTGTCTGCTGAGTGATGATCTTGCAGGTCTCTTGCAGGTCTCACCTCAACAGAAATACTCTATCAGGAAATCTCTAGCCATGTCCAAACCCTTCTAATTCCTACCCTTTCAAGTCTGAGTTTGTGTCTCAGTTCTTTGTTTGCACTGGAATTACTAGAGATGTCAAGAGAGTTGCTCTTGGTTTAGTTCTGAGATCACAATCTCTCAGGAGGGATTTAGGAATTCCATAAGCCAATGAATGACAGGAAGTTAATCAGCAAATGATTAAAGCCCTGAATAAGCATGTCTTCTGAGGAGCAGTCAAGGCAAGGATAACTTTTAGCAGTATTTGCAGAAATAATGATAAAAAAATTTCAAGGTGAGGAAGCAGGGACATGAAAAAGCCTAAGATTTTCCCTCTTCACAAAAGAAATGTCTGCATCAATAAGACAGGACAGACCTCAAAAGACCAGGAACTTGCCCAGAAGGAGCTTATCAGGTTTTGAAGCAATCAGTACTGAAGAAGTTTGAAGCTGGTAGCATCTGAGTGAGTCAAGACAGGCAGATAAATCAGTGTGGGGATTGATGGAAGTGCAGCTCTGATTTACAGCTGTGGGTCAGAGTGAAATTTCTGGTTAGTTAGTCACAGAGGCAGCAGTCATACAGCCTTAAACTGGACTTTATATATTTAAACACTTTGGCATGCCAAAATATGGTGCTCTCAGTCTGAGAGAAATCAGTTGATTTGTTCAGATGAATTAGAGGTTTATGACATTATTTTGAAAATGTACAGTATTTGAGATGTTGCATGAGGCTTTTGCCTTTCAACCCAGTCTTTTATTTTCAGATATGGAACACCTTTACTCTATGCTGTAATGTACAGAAATTATATAAAAATATACCACTAAGCATTTGAACAGCTTTAACTGAATTGCCTGGATTTGGGGTGTTTGCTCTGAGGACGTGTCCAACGCCCTAGGCAATGTGTGTATTTGTCCCTGTCCTGACTTACTGATAAGTCCTCTCAACCTTCACCCAATTTCTGGCTTTGGAACAAACAGGCAGCTTAATATTTCTGAGAGGAGGTTGTATATCTAGGGGCAGCAGCCATGATGTGTCCTAAGAGCAGGGGAAGCATTGAGGAGGCAGCTTGCAGCACCAGGGAGGTCACTCCGGGTAATAAAAAGACCTGGGAAGGAAAATGTAGCCCAGACCTGCTGAGAGCTTGAAACTGCTTGTCTGTGTTTGCTTCTAGAGTTATGAGACCACAGTGGCTACTCAAGCTTGCAATGCTGTGAGCAGGATGTGATGAGGATGGGAGGCGGTCTGGAGCCCTTCAGTGATGTGCCTCTGATAATTTGGCACCAGATGGCAGGAAACCTTAGGCAGAAGAATTGGGGTGGGATTTAGGTTGCCCAAACACATTGCAGCATGCCAATTCCACCATGAAGAACAGCCCTGGCTTTATTTGCAACAGGCAAAGCCAGTGATAAAATTCAGTGGCTGGTAAAAATGCTACTGGGGTGGTTAGACATGGGGTACAATGTTGCTGAGAGGAAAAAATAGAGTTGAATTTTATTAGTGAAAATTTTAAGTGAAATTTTTAAAACGTGGGGGGAAAAAAATCCTCAAATTCTTCCATTTTGATCCATTCCCACCAATATAAGAGAGGCTTCAGTGGGCATGGATCAAGGTGCAGGCAAAATAATCTTCCCCTCAAACAGAAGAAAGTGAGATTTTAATTTCAACTTAACTACACCATTATTGTCAAGAAGAGTTAAAATGCCCTAAAATACTTTTGGTACAGCCAGCTTACCTCATCTCTGGCACTAACAGTGCTTAAAACAAGGTAAGAAAAGCTCTTCCAACATGCACAGGAGAGCTGCTTGAAATGTCCTACTAGGAAGAGAAACTTAAGGGGAGATAAACAAAACTCTCTCCTCAGACCTAGCATCTGAGAAAACATGAACAAGAAGAGAACTGGGCTTTGTTGCTAGAACCTTACAGACAACCTAGGGAGAAACAAAAAATTAAATCCATTCTCATCCACCAGAAAGGATTTCAAGTTACAGGTAGAAAGGAAACCTTCTCATTCCTCCCTTTGCCATTAGTTTGTTATCTAACCCTTCAAACCTGTGGGAATCCCCTGTCCTGCATGAATCTCTGTCTTTTTTTCCTAATTGGAACAGGTCAGAAACAAAGCCCTCTACTCAGATGTCCCAATCCCTGGAGAAGCTGAAACAACTATGGACTCACACTTTTCATCCACAAAGGCAGCTCTCAGTTCAGCATCAGAGGCAGCTGCCTGGGCAGGATGAAGCTGAAGCATTGCTCTGGGAAAAGCAGGACCATCAAGACACTGTTCCCTGTCCATGTCTTTCCTGTGTGCAGCTTCTAACTTGGTGGCACACGATGGGGAGGAGGAGGAAGGACTCAATTTGTGCTTAAATTCATCACTTTGATGATGCTGAGGGAGTGAGTCACGTGTCCTTCAGTGCCATAAATAGCATCCCACTTCCTTTCTGTTGTCAGCGGTGAAGGTTAGGCTCCTGGGTCCTTCAGGACAAATGTCCAGTACTGGGCAAAGGTTGGAGGTAACAGTGTCTGGGTCTTTAAGCCATCCAGACTTTAACTCCTGTGGTTCTCATGTTGGTTAAGCCTTGGTGACCTTGTGTTGATAATGGATTGCTGGGAAATAACTGAATATTCTTCTAAAGCTGGTGAGTTCTTTTTCTCCCATGCATTGCTGATTTGTACTGTCACCCATAACCTGCCATGGAGCAAGACCTTTTACAGTCCATGCTTCAGCAACAAAGATGACTCACAAGCTGATACAGATCAGATAAACTGCATCCTCAGTGCAGAGCCACAGAGTTCTGTGCCCTGCAGAGCTACACCTTTTGCAGTTTCATAGACTTTGTGCTTCTTTTTGGTCTCTGCCCGCATTTCACACCTATTGGGGCACAATTGCAAAAGCAGGTGAGGATGGATGTCTCGGGCAGTGCAGGTATGATCTGCAGTAAATGTTCATCCTCCAACAGAACTTCACTCTGCAAACAGCACCAGTCATCCATGGCAGAGGATTTAGATGCAAGGCTGGTGGAAGCTGAGCTCAGGATGTCAGTCTGGGTCAAACTTTGCTAATATTAGATGCTAAAATCTACAACAGAAAAATTATATATGTTTCCCAGGGGGACAGATAACCTAAGAAAGTACTTCATCTCTTGTTACATTTACTTATTTTATTGCAGGGTAGCAAAGCACCATGTTGACCTCCCATACTACCACAAGGCAGTAATTGATAGCATAGTCATTTATGAACTGCTTGATACATATTACTGGCCCTTTTTTGTTTTCCTATCCACTGTCCTAAATCCCACTGTCCATTGGTAGATTGTTTTCCACTGGTATTTGTGTCAGGAATGTGGAGGTGAAAAATTGCACAAGGGCTGCAGCTCCCAGGGTAATCCCACTCCTGCACACCCAGGATAGCAGTTTTGCTGGAAGGGTTTGTACAAACATTTCAGTTAACTTTTCCCACCAACTTTGTACAAACATTTCAGTTAACTTTTCCCACCAACAGTTTGTGTTGTGGGGTTTTTGTGCCTGGGCTAATTAATCAGTATTCAGACATACAATAAATATGCCCATCATAAAACTCTAAAATAGTATAATAAGTACCCTTCCAGTTGTCACATAGCATTTTTAGTTAGGGGATGTTGCTATCACTGTGTAGAACACACAGCCTCCAATGTTGTCTGGCCATAAAAGCAGATTTGTCAAGCTCCAAAATGTTAACAAACCACCTTCCACTAAAAGAAGTGGTAAGAAGCCATTCCAATGCACTGGAAGCTCAGCAGTTGTCTGCATGAATGTCACAAGAAAGACACAGAGAAGCTCTAGCAGTGACCAAAGCTTACATGACTGTAGTTGTTTTCATGTTTCATTTTCCATGGCAATTTTCTTTCTTTTGGACTGCAGATGCAGTGAGACTCTTGTAACCACACCATGCCTTGCCAGGGAAAAAATACAACACCTCATAAAAAAAAAAAATCCTACACAAGACTTAAGTGTGAAGACTGTTTTCACAATTGACTTTTCCATGGATAAGGGTGTTCCCAATTGACAGGTTTTTCTGTAAAAACAAAGCTGGATTTTTTTCTTTCAGTAATATTCCTCCATATCTATTTTACCTGTCATGGCAGGGGCAAGTAATCAATTTATATTAATAAAGCTGAGTAATAAATCTCCCTTACAGGAGCATATAAACACATTTTTTTACAGCACACATGTTAGAAGCTACAGGAAGGAAGGACATTTGTGTCAAGTTGAAATGCAAGTTTTTCCTGTTCCCTGGTTACAAGTGAAGAACATGATGTCACGCCCATTGCTCATCGTTGCACTTATTGACTTTTTTATATGAACAGCTGTGCTAGAAAGAGGAAAGAATTTCACTAAGTTCACAGGTGTGAACCATCAACTCAAAGTTCAGCCATTGCTGTAAATGTATTTGAACAATTTCTGATCCTGAAATGGTCCTCAGGTCCTCTGATGTAGATAAAACTTTGTTTTGGCCTCCAGGGTTTGACCCATATTTTCAATCTCTGCACCATATTGAAAGGAAGGTCAGGGCTCAAGTAGTGGGGAAAGGAGGTTAACACAAAACCAAACAATTGATGGTTTATAGGAAATAGAACCTGGCACCTAGGAGATAACTCTAATAATCAAGTTATTTCTTTTTTGGTATGGTTTTTTCCTTGTTAGGCTTGGGCTTGGGATTTTTATAAGGGGAAGGGAATATTTTTTGAGGGAAATTATTTATGCAGTTGCCTAATCTGGTACAGTTTTTCTCCCTACTTTCTTACCCACAGCACTTTTTAAACCACATGCTGAATTGATGCAAAATCTTATCAACTGTATCACGAGGTTCTTGAAAACAGCCTCTCTTCAATGTTCTGATTACCTGACTAACAGACCCTTGGGTTTTAAGCCAAATGAAAAGGAATGGGCACTGCTTGTGTCTTGTGGAGGTCACATAGAATCCTAAAATCATTAAGGTTGAGGAAGTGACCTCTAAGATCATTGAGCCAAGCCTTTAGCCCAGCAATACCCTGTTTACCTCTAAACCATGTCCCCAAGTGCCACATCCACAGACCAAGATGGCAGAAAGGGGATTCAAGAAAGGGAATTTTTTCACTTTCTTCCTACTGCCATAGGTAGAGGGGGCTGATACCCTTGCAGAGGGCTGCACACTGTAGGGTGTACTTGCTCCTGGTACCCTGTCTAAGAGGGTCCTGGTGATTCACCTTTAAACACCTGTGGGCCTTTACATCTAAAACCCTGCTGCATCTCCTCATGGTAGTTGTGTTGCAGCACCAAGTGAACCAAGCCCTGAGCAGCCCATCCCATCCCATCCCATTCCATCCCAGAGCTGCCTGCCTTTGGCAGGAGGTTGAAAAGGAGACCCCTGCAAGGGCTCTTGCAGCCCCAGGAGTGCTCTGGTTCCAGGCCAGGAGATGTGACCAGAAAAACAGAATTAGAAGGAGGCATTCTAACACAGTTAGAATCAAACAGTCCAAGCCTCATGGGACATACAGTTAGCCAGACTGACATGATTTTTTAAATAGGGTTTCTTTCTAGCAGGTAGGGTGTATGCAACCACACTGTCATACACTTGCTTCTACTCCCATCATATCCTTCTCTTTCTTCCCAGCTGCTTCTGGATACAAACTAACAACCCTCTAAAGTCAACAGGGGGAAAGGAGCACATCTAGCATGCCCATCATCTAACCTTCTTCAGACTGGCTCAAAGAGAGACATACTGCTACCAAAGCTTTCTGGTTGATTTCTACATCCTTCCTAAGGACACCACATTACTAAAGACTCACATTTCAGGTGCCCTTACTTTTTCAGTGGTACAACCATAGTCTCCAACCCCCCTTCTCTTCCTGTTGCTTGTCCCTTTTCATTGATGATCATCTCAGCAAGGAAACTCAGTCACCTTTCAAAACACCTGCTTTCCTTAATAGAGTCAACCAAGGGATGCAGAAAGCACAGCCTCATACATGTCAGGTTGCTGCTTTCCAAGCCAGCTTTCTCCCACTGCGTCCTGTGATCTGCAAGGACCATGCCTACTGCTTGGGGCACAGAGCTTTCGCTCAGCTCTGGAGTTGAGGAGCACAACAGGGAGTGTTCCAGACCTGTGTCATGCACACAAACCTCTGTGCTTGTCATTTCTGTACAAGGGGCTTGAGCAGGTCCCCCAGTTTGGACAACCACAAGAGAAGAACCTCAGGACAGAGGCAGCCAAAGACACTGAATTATTTTTTTTGCCTGTGAGAGGAAGTATGATAAATTTGAAACAGTCACCCACAGTGGCTCACATTAGCACTGCAGGGCAATTGTGAGGAAAAGAGATCACAAGATACCACCATGCAAGAGCCAAAAGTTAGTAGCTGGAGAGCAAGTGGTCAGCTAAAAGGGGAACACAGTTCTGCTGTCTCTGCATTCATATTTTACCCACTAGGTGTACTGCTGAGAAAGGAAAGTGCTGGTGCCACATTCCTACTATTGTAGCTTGAAAAGAGATCATGAGATTATTTAGTTAAAGCTAATAAATCACTGCAGGGCTGCGTGAAGAGGAAAACAATGGTCCTAAAAGGATCAAAATTTTTCTGAGAGCATATCCACAAGGCATCAAAACATGTGAAACTCACTCTTCACCCAACAGACCTCAGCTGTTGTGTAAGCAAAAAATCCCCAAGTGATTTCAGGCTTGCAGCTGTTAGCACGAGGTTGAGAAATGCAAGTTTGTTTGCTCTTACAGTCTCAACTCCCTTTGCTCTCACAGAGTTTAGGAGAGGGTAATTTAAAGGAGATATAGGATACAATTGTGCAAGCACATTTATGCAGAGGTCTGTGTTCTTTTTCATTGCTTTGCTTACGGGAGTGTGACACCCTAGAGAACCAAAACCAGTGATATCCTTGTGTCAAAATGCTGGTGTACAGCAGGAGAGTTGTGTGCTTGCAACTTACCTTTGCTCAGCATGAGCTCTGTGTACCACTCTGATTCACTCTGATGGCAAGCATTGGTGGTCAGGATGTGGTTCTTACCTCAGGTCATGCTGTGTGGGCTTTCTACTGGTGTTTTCAAAGAAAAGCCAACCAACAGTGATGCAGACAGCGCTGCTATCTTAATGTCACATGTTAGAGTAACCACCCCAGCCACAGAAGTGCCCAGCTTGTGCAAGACCTTGGCGTGATAATTGTGGCTAAGAGAAGTATTTGCACAATCTCCAGTTACTATTTAATCCAACACCTAGGGCAAAATGTCAGGCTATTGTCTTGCAAAAGTGCAGAGTGATGTCAAGGGCTGTAAAATTTCTTGTACAAGCTTTCTCAATTCAGGCTCAGAAAAACACAAATAAAAACATGACTCATATTCTGACAGAGCAGCTGAGGCTCAGCCTGCACTTTGAGCAGCACCTGAGCAGGCATGTCCCTTCATATTCCTGTCCCTCTCAGCTCGATCAGGCAGGGCTTCTTCCAAAACAAAACCCAACCATTTTGCTCATCACATAAGCAACAAGGGCTGGGGTTTCTTTCTTTCTTTGTTTCTTTCTCCACTCTACTTTAAAACTTATCTCCAAAGGTTAGCCCACAGGCAACAGGCACAGATTCATTTTGAAATGTGTGCAGACAATTGTGATGACATTTGTGTGAGGGAAGTACTAACAAAATATGGATTCATGGATTTTCCTACAGTTATTCAGTAAGCCTAGAAGTCTCTAGGGAATTTCTTAAAAACACACAAGTCGTGCAGGTGCCCCCAGGGGACTGGAAAGGAGTACAGATATCTCCTAGACAGTAAATTCTGAGGTATTTAATCCTTGTGTGGGCAAACAGTAAAGGAAAGCTCCTTGTACTAGGACAGCCATAGTTCACATAATCATGTCCCTCTGTCATTACTCCCTGCACACAGTGTTCAGTTTCCTGAGAGTATTATGTTCCTTAGCAGCATTTTGATTGCTTTACCCATCAGCTCTTGGTGTCACCTGGAGTTTCATCTGAATGAAACCTGGCTTGCACCTGGAAATCATTCCCATCAGAGGAGGGTCAGAGCCACAGAGCAGGGACTAGAGTAGAGAGCAATTTCTAGAGAGTAAGTCATTCCATCCCAAACTAAAATCAGAGGGACCACAGCCTTGAAATTGCCATTTCCCTCCACCAGCTTCCTTTGATGCTCCTGGCAACTGTCACCCCATGTCCAGGAGAGACACAGCTCTAATGGGAGCTACTTGGTCACAGTTGCTTCAGGGCTTGCAGAGAAGGTCCCTGACACAGCCAGCAGTGCATGAACAGATGTGTCTGGTGGCTCCTGTTGGCTCAGGGTGATGTGGCAGCACAGAGCAGACTGGAGTCAGGCAGGGACACACAGTACATCATGAGCCAGAGCATCTGACAGAGACACTGCATACACTTTTTCTTTACATCCCAGCATTATGTTGCCACAGAAGGACAGACAGCCAATACCTGGTCCAACTCTGGGCCTGCTGGTACAAAAGAAATCATCCATAAAACATAAGATTGAGGTTTTCCTTAGGAAATCAACGCTGTGTGTTGTTATGCCCAAGAACTGTGGATTGGTTGAAGAGTCACAGTGCTAGATTTAATGTAGCATTAGAATGTGGCTTCATCATGAAGTGATTCTGCCTCAGGTCTTGTCTCAGATGTATCATCTATTTTCTGGAGTATCAAATTCAGCATTTAAAAGGAGTTTCAGTAAGAAAGGATGATGCCAGCAGAGGTCGGTGCATCACCGTACGCCACCTCTTTTATCTTATCTGGTAAAAAGAAGTTCAACTTGCAGATTATGAATCTTTTTTAAGAGGGAAGTGATTTTAAAAATATCTATAAGTAACATGTTTGGAGAGGAATCATCCCTAGTCACTAGCTCATCCTGAGAATTATGATAGAGGAAGAATGAACAACAAAAATCCCCTACTTTAAAAAAAAGGAAAGAACTTTTATGAATCTAGCACTTATTGACATCAGTTTCTCCATCACCCCTCTACTACACAAACATTTAAAGTAGATGCTGAAAATAAATGAAGAGTTTAAATCACCCTTTGTGGTTTTAATTATAAGAAAAGTCACTAACATGACAGGAGATACCCCTTATAAACTACAGTTCACCCTAAGACACTGTCTTTAAGTCAAATCAACTGTACATGGAAACGAGTGGTTGAAATGGATAAAACCAATTGTTAAACAGGAATTTTGCTGTCTGCCCTATTAGGAAGTCCCTCCTGACAGATTGTAGAAAATAGCAACTTGTTCTCAGTGACCTGCTTCTTATGGAAAAGCTAGAGAAATTCCTAGGATAGCCACCCTAAAACCACCCTGGCAGCTTTGGTGCCTGCATGCCAAGCAGAGATCACCTACAGTGAAGAAGTGGTAAGGAGCTGACTCATGTTACTCCCACTCACTCTTGTGAAAGTGGATGCAAACAGACCTCATTGGCATTGGCAGAGAGTGGGAGAGTGCAGCAACACCAGCAGCAGCCTGAGCAGGAAGGATGGGGTCTGAAGGGCTTGCTATCAGCTTTCCTGGGCACCTTCCCCTCTCTCAGCAGTTACTCCCACTAATTCCAGTTACTGCAGACCCCATGTCACCAAAACCCACCAGGTGTCAGTGAAGTAGGAGGCAGCAGATGGGGCTCTGCTGGGGCTCTTCAAATCTGCTAAAGAGTTCTTAAACAGTCTGGTGTGTGCATCAGTTACCCAAGAGTGCTGAGATGATCATGCTGATGTCTCTCCAGCTCTTCCAGGAAGATGGCCCTTGTGTATCTGTACAAAGTTTTCTCTAAAAGGCTATGTTCAGGGAAGTTGTGATGATAGGACAAGGAGTAAGGGGTACAAATTTAAAAAGGGGAAAATTAGGTTAGATATTAAGAAGGAATTCTTTACCATGAGTGTGGTGAGACACTGGAACAGGTTGCCCAGGGAGGCTGTGAATGCCCCAACACTGTCAGTGACCAAGTCCGGGTTGGATAAAGCCTTGGGCAACCTGGTCTAGTAGAAGGTGTCCCTGCCCGTGGCAGGAAGGGGTCAGATTAGATGATTTTTATTCCTTCCAACCATTAATATTCTATGGTTCTGTGATACAGTGTGGTTGCCCCAACCCTTGCAGGGTTCAAGGCCAGGCTGGGTGGGACTTGGAGTGGGACTTGGAGTGGGACCTGGTCTACTGGGAATTGTCCCTTCTCATGGCAGAGGAGGTGGAACTAGATGATCTTTAATTCCTTTTCAACCCAAACCCTTTAATGGTTCTCTTATCAAGTGTCCTTGGTATCCTTTACATCCCACTCTCATACCAGCAGTGTAATGGACATAGCAAGCTGCAGAGAGGGTTATTAATTGTGAAAAAGGAAGCTCTTATCAAATGATGAGAAACAAATTGAGTAATGTCAGGCTCCATGACCCCTTAACACAGATGATCCTGTGCCAAATTACATAAATTTCCTTCTGAGAATAGAGCTTGGAGAAGCCCTCCAGGCACTGGGAAGGTAGGAGTGACCACTGCCACTACACAGCCTCACCACCCAGAGGCAGAAGCCTATGACAGCACTCAGTGACCTCCAAGGTACTTTTGACCAGTGCTACCAACATTTGAGGGACAAGTCCAGGTCACCAGAACACAGAAGTGGGATTCAGCTCAATAAGCTTCACAGATACCTACAGCTGAGACATCTACTGATGCACTACCCAGCTAAGCACTACACATCTAAAACTCCTTTTGCAATCAAAGGGAGTAATTAATCAAAGGTGTGCACTTTATCAGCCTCTAAAATCAGTTTGCTGACTTACACCCTAAAGCTGCCTGTTCCTCTTGACCACATAGCGAAGGATTTGTTGGTTTCAAAGCAATAACCTTTTATTGGAAGTTATTGAGATTTGGAATTGTGTCTTCCAGTGAAAAGAGCTCTGGCCCAGGCTGAAGACTGGCAGAGGCAACAAGAGCACGCTGCAGTGGGTAGTCATCCCAGGAGTAGTGTCTGCAAAGTATTAAGAAATCCCAGACTGGAAGACACAATTCCAGATGCCAAATTGTTCAAGGCCAGCAAATATACAAGATAGCACAGTCAAGTGTGTCCATAGTACTCTTTTTTAAAGCCAAAGTGAGTCTGCCCGTTCCCTGCTGTGCAGAATCTGGCAAAGCATTTGGGAGGTAGCCCAAAACCCACCCACCCATTTACAGCTTGCATGAGTCTTGTTTTGGTGCAGGAGGAGAACGCAACATCAACACCAACTGTTTCTTTGACTTGCAGGTTGTCAATACTGCAGCACACTACACAAACAAACTCAATAAAGTGGTGCTTTATGCAGCTCAAACAGGCTGCAATCCTAGACAAATTTAATCTGCAGCTCTTTCAAATGGTGCCTACTGGGGATGAACAGGTCCATGGCAGAATAAAGAGATAGCTGCCTTGCTGAAATGATATGGCATGGCTGTTTTCAGATCCAGTTCTGCTGTAGGAAAAAATTACACATATTTGATAATTTTTCTATTGGCTGCTGTTCACATCCTTGTTTTCTTTCAATACTAACAAATAATTTGTTTCGTCAGTTTTTAAAACATTTCTGAATACAGAAATTAGGCTAGCAGCTGAATCATACCCTAATCTTCCTTTCTCCTTATTTAAAGACAACTCCCATCTTTTTCTTCCTGAACCTTTCAAGACATTACCTGCCTATAACATGTTCTCAGGTAAAACATTATTATCCAATATTCCTTGTGAAGTTCTTTAATATCTTCATGAGAAACTCATAATCCCTTGCTGACTTGAAAAACTCTAAATTTTTCTTTTCCCATTCTAAGTTAACATATTTATTTATATTGCTGGTATGGGCTATAATATCCTTCAATTGAAATATTGATCATTCTTCTAAAGACAGAGGCAAAAAAATGTTATTACAAAATTTTACCATCTGAGTATCATCTAGAAATATCTTTTCCTCTCTTCTGAACAGCTGACTAATCCATCCTTGCCTCCACCTTCCCTCTGTTACAACTGCACTTCTAAAATTATATTATTATACCTCTTGGCAGACACATCTTGTTTTGAGCTTTTATTTTTTAAAAGTTTATTCCTCTATCTTCATGTTATATTTATCACTCATCCTCAGTAGTCTGACCTAGTTTCTGCTTCCAGCTTGATCCTTTCTTGTGTTAAGGTTCATGCACAGTTCATGCTTTAATCAAGCTGATCTCTTACTGCACTTTCTCTCTTTTTTCACAGTGGGGTAGTATATGCCTGTGGATGGATATTGTGTCATTGTGTGTATTTTTTGTAAAGCACTAACCCATCAGCAGCTTTTATTGAAGTCTACCTGGTGTCACTCAGCTGCTATTCCTCCATCTTGTACTGGAATAATCATGAATCAATTTTTTAATGGCCACACCTCAATGGATTTTTCAGCCTTAAATTCTCATCCATTCCTCCCAATTGTCAATGAATACACAAAAATCTCTCCTTTACTCACTCACTTTACTTCTTGAATCAGAAGTAATTTTCCAGATTAAATCAAAATTTTTTTCAAGCAATCTACTGTATTTCTTTCCCAGCAAATATTCTTCATTATCCCCAGTAACCTTGTGCAACATATAGCAATCTTTTTTTGCCCCTGCAGTCCTTTTCTGTTTATGCTACAAACCTTGGGAATAAGATGCAATTTAAAGGTCTAGCTTGCATTCAAAAGCCAAATTTTGCAAAATTTATGGCTAGCACATGTTTTGATTGATAAGAACACAAAGATCAATTTCAGGATACCTTAAGTCATCAGCAGCACAACCCAGAGCACATGAGATCTTGCAAGTAAGATCATTTCATGTGCTACTGATGTGGCATCAGAGAGTGAATATGTCTAGATAGTCCATGCACTTGTCTCCAGTCAATCTGGCATTTGCCTATAGGGTTAAAGGGTCTGAACACTGGAAATCAGTGGATCTAGGAATATGCCAGGCTGCTGGCTGCTCATGTATGTCCTGTTTAAAGTCATTATAACATCACTGAATCACAGGAAAGGGAGAATACTGAGGAGGCCTCTTACATTAAAAGCATGCCTTTTCCAACACAGCTGGACATTTCCCTGAAAACATGACATATTTTAATATAAAATTCCTCAAATATACCAAATCTAGGTAATTATGCTACTTTCAATGCTATGAGCAAAAAGAATATTAGAAATTTATATGTATGCCTACACACACAATGTAAAAATAAGGCAATTCTGTAACAATAAATGCAAACTCCATTTTATTTAAACAAGCAAGGAGTTTTCTATAGTTCACAAAAATACAGCATAAGAATAAAATCGTCATATCATGATATTATATTTATTGTGTACCAGCACACAGGCCCAATGTCCATAGAAAAGGCAGTTGTGGAATTTGTCATTTCAAATAATAACTAGTCAAACACAATGCAAATGATAAAACATAAAGCTTACAAACTGAGGTTATATCCTAGGCACACTTCAAGGTCCCAGGTGTTCTTCAGACAGAACACAAGGAAGAAGAATCTTACTTTCCCTACTGTGTATGTATCACAAATAGGCTTTATAGCAGAGCCCAGGAAAAAGAGACTTATTCTCTATCAGATCATATATGGGGCTTGGGAATATCTTAGCATTTCAGCTTTCATTCTACAACAAAGTGTTTAGGCATTCTGAATATTTGATATGTAAAATCAACATCTTGATTTGATCTTGATTTCTGTCTGCATCTGTAAAGATCCAGAATGAAGAGATTTGAAAAGCACAAAATCACCCCTATGTCATTATAAGGTCTTCTTTTCAAGACTGGTAAATCCAACATTCTGACCTTCTAAGTTTTAGACAGATTAAGTGAAGAGCATTTTTAAGTTCTAGATACCTTGAGGGCCATAGAACTTAAGAGCATATAGCCACCTGCACCATAAATCATGGAGACCTCAACAGCTTACTCTTTAGGGCAAACACTTCTTTCAGGAAACAGAATAATGGGAAGGATGAGAGACATGAGCTAATATTTTTCAGAAACTACTTAAACCAACTCAACAGGGAATAACAGGTATCTGCACTTGTCTCAGGGATGTAGAGATGGGCTTAGTGCTAAGGAATAGAACACTTCACACTGAAATGTCTCCTTCTGTACTGAACACAGAGAAACCTCTCCTTGCAAGTGCCATCAGGAATTCATAAAAACTTTAGAGTTAACTTAGACTTAACAAAGTTAGCTGAAGTTGTCTTCCATCAGTAAGAATCTCCTTCCTTTAATTGTGCTGGTACCTTAAGTGTTGTGTTATTCTTCAGTTGCCTGCTGTATTGTGTGGCAAAGACTGTAGGTACATTTTCACCTGCTGGGTCACGGACACTTGGTGTTTCTGCTGTTGATTTCTGATTTTCTAATGGCCACAGTGCAGGTTTACTGTATTTATCAGAGTGACTACTGGGAAATGACAGGTTTACAGAGACTTCTTTGCTGCATGTGTGGGAGAAGTACACTACAAGAATGCAGTGGGACATAGTGTAGGCAGTTATATGGTACTGAGGTGGGGGTGGCTTTCCTGTCCTCATGGAGTATCCCCTAGTCCTGTTGTCAGGGGAAGTAGTGCTTGTGAAACTGATGTACATCAAACAGGTAAGAAATCCTTCATCACCGTTTATGAGGCCTCTTCTTTGTCACACAGAACTGGTGCTGGTTTATAGCAATGCTGCTAGGGCCCCGACGAAAGAGGAATGATGAGGAGGACTCCATTGATATCAGAAGACTAATTAGTTATTTTATTATACTACATTCTATACATCTAAAACTGAATCTGCCAAACACTCAACCCTGCACACAAATGCACACACTGCACTGAGTCTTGTGACTGTCCCCTGACAGTCCCAACACACACACACACAGCTGGCCCTGAGAGGCCAAGGAAACAAAACACCATCACTTTGGGTAAACAATTTCCATATTGCATTCCACTTTGGCACAAACACAGGCACAGCAAATGATAAGAATTGTGTTTTCTTGCTCTGAGGTTCAGAGAATGTGAATCCCAGAAATGTTCTTGGGAGGAATTGTGCCTTGCTTTTCTCTGTGAAGAGAAATGTGGGGCTACATTGGTTAGATAATTTAATCCAGTTTGGACTGAGGTGGGTCAACAGATGCAAAACTTAGCAGAGGTGGCAGCTTAGTACTCTTTTCTTTTAAAAAAGACATAAAATGTCCACTAGTGTCTTATTGTTCCCCAGATCTGGTTCTTACATCACAGATAACACAAACATTCTGTACACAGGTAGTACATGCAGTACAGAATGAAGGAATATTTTAGCACTGTCTAGGGATTGTTATCCTCAGGCATGTATCACCGGAAAATGTTCTCGTCTGGCTAGTATTAAAAATTATATCAATAAACATTTTCTCCATTCCTTTCTGACTATTGTAGGCTGATCTCAGAGCTCTGCCTCTAAGGCACATAGGAAAGGTTTGAACTTATACCCTCCAGCATTACTTGAATCTTCTACTGCTTGAATCATTGACCTGGTCTGGTCTTGTAGCCTAAGAAGAATGAAATTGTTTCTGCATAAGCAGAAACAATTATAGTAGATCTTTGACCAATTCCAAATTTAT
Organism: Agelaius tricolor; assembly: GCF_023055355.1. Taxonomy (NCBI): domain Eukaryota; kingdom Metazoa; phylum Chordata; class Aves; order Passeriformes; family Icteridae; genus Agelaius; species Agelaius tricolor. Next base: position 310,596 of record NW_027269339.1, read on the forward strand.
TTTTGTAGAGATGGTCAAAAGTATGTGATAAATATGGTTTGTATACCATACAGAGATGTAAAAATAAAGGAGCTGGCCATGCAAAGCATGCAAAGCATTCTGCCTTTGTTTTATGTGGGATTTGGGGATTTGGTTGTGTCTACTGGTTAAGCATTTACCTGTTGGACCAGTCTTCCTCAAGTAAATGAGTCAGCAATAAAAGGAAGAAGGTGTTTTGAAGATGTCCACAAAAAGCTCCAATTTACCAAAAGTAAGCACTTAGTTAATGACATTACAAAATTTTAAAATTCATTTCAGTTGGAGTAGATTTCCCACTGGAGGCCTTCAAAATCATCTAACATTTCTCCTACATCTAGGAAGGGAACTTATTTATTTATTATTAAAAATATATTTATATATTTATTGGTATTCAGAGAGTTACTGGGGGAATCACTAGGCACCCAGGATGAAGATATCAGTGCTGGAGGTATATAAATAGGTCTCCATGCCTATCCTTCCTTTGGAAAAGGAGAATTAGGGAAAGGTTTTTAAGACAAAATGAGAACGGCAAGCTAGCACCATTGCAGAACAAAATAATTTTCCATTATTCTATTTCTAACCTTTCTTGTCACTAGAGATATTGGAAGGAAAACAAAAAACTGAAGGTGAAATAAATATCTTTCCAATGATAAAGACTAAAATTGAAGTCCTTAATAAAGATTTTACATCTTCTTATTTACATATTCTTTATCTGAGGGCTTGAAAAATCTCCCATTTCTTTTCTCATCTCCATATAAGAAACAAAGCACCCTAAATTTTTCCTAATAATTTCCCAAAGTTTTTTGTTAATGTTTGTGTGGGTTTTTTCCGTTAATGTTATAATACAAAAAAGAAAGACAACTATTTTGTCAGGCTAATGTACATCAACAAAGGAAGAGCTGACAAAAAACCACTGAGCCTTGAGGCAATTTCTGTAGTGGAAAATAAATGCTTGGCATGGACAAAACTATACAGATGTAATGCCAAAAGTGAAGTAACTCCTCTCTTTAAAGCCTCAGAGAGTCATTGGAAAGCTTCACCCAAATTTCAGATTACTCTGTAATTTAATTTATTTTTCACTGATTCTGTGGCAGGTAAATCACTGAACTGACATTGAGGAGGTGGAGTTGGTTTCCTGCTCCTGAGACAGATTATCTGCAAGACCCTGGATCAGTCACAGTGCAGTAACCAAGAGCAGCCCTGCCAAGAAGGGCTTGAGGCTGCTGGTGGATGAGAGGCTGGACATGAGCTGGCAATGTGTTCTCACAGCCCAGAAAGCCAACTGTGTCCTGGGCTGCATCAAACACAACCTGTATCAATCAAAAGCTTTAAGTTCCAAATTCTGGATGTATTTTTATTCCACTTTGCTGCATTTCAAAAACGAAGTTAACCAATGCCTGGTTACTAAGAGGGAACTCAGACCAACTTTTGCTGCAGTTAGGTAGAGAATTTTACAAAACCAGTCAGTCACCAGCACATTTTTTATATGCTTCACAAGGCAAAGCATGGAATGGCTAACTTAAAATACTATTAGTTTAACCTCATCCAGTGTGGTATAGGTCAAATATAAATAAAACATAATAGATACTTATAAAAGGCAGGATGTATGGAGCAATCCCTTAAAATGGAAGCCAGCTGCCATCAGTCTGTGCCATATTGTTGATTAGCTGGTTTATTTTCTGTAGGTTACCCCTGGGCAGGTGCATATGGGGTAGGCCTGACCCTATGTAGGGCTGACCCACACCAACCAAGCACTCAGCCACTGAGTAACCAGCTCAGAGTGTGCCCTCAGCAAGGACTATGGATACTATGGATATACATACCATGGATATATGCACAAAAGGAATGAACCCACTCTTGTACCAGCTTCCTTCATGCCTTCATCCCTTGCCTCAAGGCAAGGGGCCTTGGCCTTGCTTTGGTGAACTGAGGCTGGAGAACAGCCCCAACATGGCTTTCAATTAGCACTGTCTTTTAGAAAGCAAAATCACAAAACAGCAACTTCTGAAATCTGAAAAGAAGCAAAGTAGTGGGCCTTTGGGTAGCAGGGAGAAACTCATCTATCTTCAAGGCTTTTTTGGTTTGAGAAGCTGTGCTACAAAGAGAGAGTTCTCAAAGCACCCAGACCTTGGAATGTCAGAGCAGCACGCACCATGTCTCCCTTTAGAAATGGAGGAAGGAATGGCTGGAGAATAACAAACCAGCAGCCCCAGCTTACATGCCTGGGAAAGTTCTAGCAAAAAAAAAATATTGCAGGGATGGCAAGTATTTCTCAAGTGTAAATTGTTTCAAAATTATCTACTTTGCTTTTCTGGCAGAGCAAAGGACCTAGTAGGTAGGCAATTTTGCAAGTAACTGGGTATTTTTGGTTAAATAAAGTATCTGCAGTCACTTCCTATTTTTTTTTTAATTAAAGGTTAGGACACTCGACTTGCCTCCAAACACCCTGCCATCACATTCCTCTCCAGATGGGGTAAACAGGAAATCTTGCATAATTCTCTATGTTCCTTATACCAGTTTGGCACTGACATGGTGCCAAAGGGCATTTAGCACCTTTGCTCTTAAGAACCCCTAGCAGTTTAATTACTGTTGGAATTATGACTTAGAAGAAAAACAACAGCCTATTTGTTGAGCAAACATTACAATAAGCTGAATGTTTTATTTCTCAATCTAGTTGTCTCTGTGCAGCTCCATGGACTCACCTCCCTTCCAGGGTGAAAGGTAGGAGTGATGGGACAAGCCCCTTCATCTTGTTATACAAATTATCTGGTCAAGTAGCACAGGAGCAAAGTGCTTGCTAATGATCTAAAGTAACCATCTACAATAAGTGTCTGAAAAACACCTGATGTGGGTTTTAGAGTAGTCTTCAGTGTTGTGGTGTGTTTTATGCTTGTTCAGTTTTCCCCCCATTGTTCTCCCAGAAGGTCCTGCCCTGTTACCAGTTTGTGTCAATCCCCAAACCCCTCCCCAGTTGTCTTGGTTATCTTTCTTGTTCCCCACCCCTGGCAGCCTGCCTGTCACTCGACACCCCTGCCTCTTTTTCTAGAGAGTTCGGGCCAGGGTGTCGAGTGATTGGGTTAGGGGCCAGGGTCCCTCCCGCAACTGTGTTTGATGGGTTCTCCGATCATGCCAATCCTTAATGTATCCCTCTCTGATTTGCTATCTTTCACCCCTCCCACCCTCTGTAAAACCGAGGCTTTTCCCTGCCTCGGGGCTCTCAGCTCCTTCTACCTGAACCTGCACGTTTCCCTACCAATAAAACCACCCTCCCTGAAGAAACTGAGGGTCGCCTCTTCATTTCATCCTGCGACTTCGGAGCTCTCTACTGCGGCCACACGTCCGCAAGGCTTGACATCACCTTGGGCACAAGGCCCTGACTCCGGGTTGGGGAAGTGCCTGACTGGCTGGAGGTTGGCTGGACACTTACCTAGCCTGGGCGTTTCACTTTCCACCGGCCACCGCTCCACTTCAGGTAACTGCATTGAAATAATGCACGTTGGAAAATCCTGTTTGTAGCCAAGTATATTCAATAGTACTTAGTGAATAAAGCTCCCTTCATGGTCTTCTGGGTCTCAGATTACTGTCTGGACTGTGACCCAGTTCTACTGAGGGGTCAAATATACCACCTAACCTTCTCCTGTCTCCTTTGAAATGTGTAGAACATTTTCCTAGGACATGTGGCTTGACCCATCTCCTGCTTGATCAGATCTCAGCATCAGATCTCCTACTTGTCAGCAGACCAGAAGGCTACCACATAAGAGAGTTGGGCAACATGGGTATTTTTAAAGGAAAAAAATCAACTCAGTTTGGTTCTTTCAAAACTGTTGTGAGGGATTTCTGGCTAGGAGAGGGATGCTGGGTTTGGAGAAAACAGCTAATTTTAGAGGAAATCTGCCTACAGCCCATGGAAACTGTGTTTAATATTTCTGCATGGCTAACCACAGTTCCCCTGCTCCTCTGTGCATGGGTTTTTGGGGGAGATTATCCTCATGAGGCACTGAGTACTTTCTCCCTACTCATAGTGTCTGAGGGCTTTGAATAGCAGGGGTGAAAAGGTCAAATACCTCAGAGGAAGACACTGAAACATCTGGTCTGGTAAATGATGCTTATTATTGCCTTCTTTGCAACATTACAAAGTGTCAGCATTAAAGATCTGAAAATGTATTATTTTAAAATGCTGTGTCTCTTTCCAAGCAGCAAAAAGATAGCAAACTCAATGCAAAGGCTAGATTTCACTGTGTGTCTGCAGGTCTAGAGCATTCTGAGATCCTGAAAGGATCACCAGGGTTCAGTGAGTCCAGGGTAGAGCTGGGTCGTTATTTAAACAGCCTATAAAAATACACCTTGATGTTGTCCTTTCTGGAGGAGAAAGGAGGGGAGGATCTACAGGGAAAAAAGGGGAAAATACTTGAAATGGGAGTGGATGAGCACCAGAAGAAAGGGGAACAAGACGGTGAGGCCATGGGTACATTAAGGCTGTAAAACAAAGGGAAGTTCAAGTGTGTGTGTGTGTAAATATCACCCCTGAAAGGACAACTCCACCAAGCATCCATGTTTGGTATTCCAGGCTGTCCTGGTGGGTCACAGCCTGTGTGTGCATTGAATGTGTGTGATCAGGCAGTTCTTTCAAGGTAACATCTGAATGCAGAGGAAAAATCATCTGTAAGCATTTCTTTAAATGTAGTTGTGTAGTTTATTTTCAGCAGCCTAAGGGGTGTCCTAAAGACAGGACAGCCTGGAAAAAGGCTAATGAGGATGGAAAAATGGAACCTGGATACTACAAATAGATCTGATCATTAAAGGAAAAAAACCAAACAAAACAAAAAAAACAACAACAACAACAAAACCAAAAAAAAACAAACAAAAAAAAAGAAAAAAAAAAAAAACAAGGAACCTCGGGAATCAGGGAATCCTGCAGTAGAGGAACAGTCCAGTTCAAGACATCAATCTTTAAAATGTTTATTAAAATCTGCCATATTGTTGCTGGTGCATCACTGTAACATGAGGAGTCAGATTCTGCTTTGGGAACAGCACAGACTTGAAAATCCAGAGCTGGTCATCAGAAAGTTCAGCAAAACTATGCTTGAGCATTTAAAGGTTTATGGAAAGTCACAAAAGCTACCAAGGTGTAACACAGATTAACTTTACCTCTCTAACCTATTGCATCAAGCCACAGGCCCACAGAAGAAGAAATATCTTCAACTCCAAATAAGCACACTCACAAATGTGGGCTTAGAAATCTTCACACAAATAAATTCTGTAGTTCATTTGACTTCTTCCAGTCAGATTTACTACAAGATGGAAGCATTTCTCCTTTGCTGTTTAGTGTCAAGGTTCAAGCAGCATAGAAGTTCTGTGGGATCCCTTTCACACCCAGGCCGGTTATCTGTTTTAAAAAATTAAAAATTAAAATATAAAAGAAAGGAAACAATGTAGTGAAAACATTCAAACACTGTGGAGCAAATATCATAGCAACAGACTACTAGGTGGAGGGTCCCCTGCTTCAAGAGGAGACCAAAAGGAGTCACTACTTGGAGGTCTTCCAAACTCTTTAACATCACTAAGATTATCAAGCACTACTCAATAATTTTGCTAATTTAAATGTTATCTTGGCCCTTGCATGTAGTCCTTATCTTCAAAACAATTCATAGTAATTTTTAACATGCTTTGCCCATGCAAGACAAATGTGAGTTTGGAAAACGCCAATTCCCTTGTGGAACTGGAGAACTCAATAACAAAACAAAGAAAAATGCTTATTTAATCCTCCTGTGGACTTGTAAAGTGTGATGCTTGAATATATCAGTTCTCAGCCATGAGATATCTGCCCTAAGCACTGCTTTCAACAGGAGTGTCCCAGATCCCATGAACAGATCTCCATCCCTCCTGTAACATGTCTTCATCCTGTGGCCAAACTGATAAAAGACTTTGGTCTGGGTTGATGGCAATTCCTAAGAACTGCATTTTATTCTCCTGAAGTTCTTTTTGCTAATGGAGTGAAAAAAAATGAAGAGAGAAACAAGTTCCAGATTCAAGAGCTCCAGACAAAAAAGTTTTTAAAAAGTAGCAATCATTTTTTGTTGGAATCTGGAATGTAGGGAATTCTCAGAACTTTAGGCCTGTAAGGCAAAGCTTAGAATTAAACAGAGAATTTGATTTGAGACCTTAGAAAAGGTTTCCAAACTTAAGTGCTAGAAATGAGAATGTGGATTTATAATTTAAAGTAGAGACACGTTAAGCTAAGTAGAGGAAAGTTTAGAGTTTTAGAGTACAGTATTATAGATTTATATATCAAAACATGAATAGCTAAGAAAGCTTACATTGTAACATGAATCCATAAGAAAAAATATTTAAAGATTAAATCAAAAACATACATATCCTTGTTAACAGTGTTTTTTTAGTTAATAAATCCTTAGAAGATCTTATAACTAAAAGTCTCATGACCGTTTAAACCATGTGGTGAAGATGTGAGCCAAACTTACCCTTCCTACCTATATAGAAGATGAAAAAAATAAATCACATCATATAAAAAACCTCAGAAAACCCATTTCTAACTCATTCAAAATTCCTTCAAATCCTCACAATTTTTAACAGACAAAAAAAATCCTAAAAGGATTGAGATGCAAAATTTTGCCCTGGTAAATTTAAAGGAGAAATATCTTCTGTAAACATTTAGATTTCCTGGCACAATTAAAAACTGAGAAGTAAGAGAATGAAATTTGCAAAAGGGATTCAATTATAGTAAGAGATAAAAGCAACACCTTGCAGTGTACTACAGAACACACTATCCATATGGCAGATCCATACCCACTCACTGCCTTCAGATCCTCACCAGCCAGCTTTGGCCAACCCAGATATCAACACTATAACTTGTAATTTCTTCATCCAAGTCTTCCTTCCAAGTGCATGAGCAGCTCTGCAAAAGCAGCTGGGCCTGGCTGGAGGACAAGCTATGCACCTGGAGCAGCTCATGAGGTGAGTGGGATGAGCAAGGGCAGCTGGGGCCACCTCACTCCCAGAACACGAGGCTTGGCAGGTCTGATGTACAGAAAGAAAGAAATAAAATCTGCTCACCTTGAAAATTTCTCCTGCATGAGGTTCCTTGGCTAAGGTGGCCTCGTCCAGTCCATCATATGCAGAAGTCACATACATTTCTGAGTAGTCTTTTCCACCAAAGCAGCAAGAGGTGATCCTTGGAGTAGGCAGCCTCACAGTTTGGATTCTTTTTCCTGGGAAAAATGTGCAATTGTTTTCTAATGTTCATTTTTTAGGAAGCATGTAATTATGAATATACTATTAGTACACATGGCACAGATGTGACATTACTCAGAAGGCACCTCCCCTTCAGACAGAGACCACATCCTAAAGGACAGTTTGTGGGGAAATCAAATTATTTCATCTGCCTCATTTCTAACTGTTTTTCAGGCTCTCCCCTGCATCTGTGAGGCTTCATTTCCTTTTCTCTAAACAAAGCAGTACTGTGTGTGAGCTCAGGAAGGGCAGGGACACCTAGCTTGGGATGGATGTTGTTCCTTAAAGCATTTTCCAGTTAAACATTTCAACACTGAGAAAATTTATATGCAGCATTTTGTGGGGGTTTTTTTATAGTGGCATTATTAAGAAGAGTGTGCTGCAGTTCATCAGCCAATGATGGGAGCAGGGGTACCTGACACTGGAGGCAGCACAGGGAGCTGCACTCTTTACATGATCAGAGCCTGAGCCAGCCATGCTCTTGGCAACCCATGGGGCAGAAATGGGCAATTCTTTTCACCTTATCTCCCCTTTAAACCATTCCCCCTGCTGCCATTCCCCTTACATTTATATGCACAAACTGGTGGAGGCCCTACCTGTCTCCGGGTCGATGCGGATGACTCTGCCACCATCAATACAGGCCACCCAGAGCTTCCCTTCTGCATCTATGCACATCCCATCAGGCATTTGCTCCTCTTTTTCCAGGTGGTACAAAAGCTTTGGGCAGGCTGCAGGAAGAGTTACAAAGGTGATGTTTTGTGGGCTGCTACCCATTCTGTATCAGACCCCAGTCTAACCTCTTCCATGCCCTTGCAGACAGCTACGTTCATTTTCTGTGAGAAAGACATGATGCAAAATGTCTTTCTGCAGATGTGTTAAAAGCCTAATTCAGCCTGGCAGGGACAAGTCCCCAGCACAGACATTTCAGTATGGGATTGTACCAAATTAGTGCTCCTGTTATTTTACCAAGAGAAGAGAACAAAATGCCCCCATCTCTCTTGTTAACCCACCTGCTGCCTGCCACAACACAGCTGCTGCAAGTGCAGTAACTTTTCCTGGACCTTTATTGGTCGTGTCACATAAATAATTACCTGCATTTAAACATTGGTGATAAGCAATCTCTCCTAGCAAAAGATCAAAAACTTTACTTTTGAATGGCCAACCAAGCAACCAGTTTTGATTAAACCTGGACACCAGCTCATGGTCAGGGATGCAGTGCAGATATGTTGGTGAGCAGTCAGGTTCATGGAGCAGGGTCCATGGGTCACAATCACCTGCTCTGACCCACCCAGCACCTTCTGGTCATTACACTACTCAAGAATCAACAGCTGTGAACATAAAGCCAAGCCTAGGAAGCTCAAACATGTTACTTTTTTATATTTGCAGGGGGAAATGTTGCATTATATCCTCTTTTGAAATCTTACATCCTAAAATCTGTAGAAAGAGATGTTCTCAACAAAATGAAATCTGAGTGAATGCATTTACTTTGTGTGATTTTCATCTGTGATTACCCAAAGTCTGCACTCTTTAAAGTACAAAGGCAGTTCAGACATTTAAATTCCTGTGGAGTATATCAGCTTGATACAGCATGAAAATATTTCAAAGAGTTTTGAAATTAGGTTAGATCCATTTTGCTTACACTTAAATTTAGTTCCTTGCAGATACAATAAAAATGTTTATGCATAAAATGAACTTAAGTTAAATTTGAAAACATCTTAATTTCAGAAATTTGGTTGGGAAAACTGTCACAATGACAGCTTGATACTCTGAGTACCTTTCTGTGAAATACATACATGCATGTTCTCCACTTGTATTTATGGAGCTAGTACAATCAAAGGAATTCCAGTAGATGGCACTCAAGAATAAATACCATCCTAAAAGCTCTTTCTCATTCTGCAGTGTAAATGGCTTCTTCCCTGCAACTCCTTGTATTGGTCTAAGTATGAGCCATGTCTCCAGATGAAAGAAAGCTGAAAGACTGTCAAAACTTTGTTCACCAAATACACCTGCTGAGTAAATTTGAGCAACATCACAGCCAGCTGACAAGCTGTAACCAGAAGATATGAGATCTGTCAAATAAATCCCTGCATCTCACAGGCCCAGGTCTTGCTGCAGACAGAGCAGTGGCACTACTTGTCACCAAATTTAAAAGCATGCGTACCAATCTTTCCAGTGTGCACATCGTAGCTGAAGGCATGGACAGCGTATGACAGGCTGTCGATGTGGAAGAAGGTCCTGTGGTCCAGGGACCAATCCAGACCATTGGAGATGTCCAACTGGTCTAACTGTTTTATTACTGAGTGGTCAGGGAAGAGGGTATAGAGAGCTCCTTGCCGCCTCGCTCGGACCCCTGGTGCCGTCTCTTCAGCCATCGTGCCTGAAATGGAAGTGGGAGCACTGGTTAGAAAGTAGAAGCTTGCTCCTCGTGTTTGATCAAAAACCTTCTCTAAGTGTTACCAAGAGGTTCTAGGGAGAATCACAGGATTGTGATTTTTTTTTCTTTTCTTCCTAAAAAGAAAATAACAGGTTGCCAAGAGAAGTTGTGGATGTCCCATGCCTTGGAAGTGTTCAAGGCCAGGTTGGATGGAGCTTTGAGTGACCTGATCTAGTGGAAGGTGTCTCTGCCCACAACAGGGAGATTGGAACTACATGGTCTTAAGGGTCCCTTCCAACCCAAACCATTCTATGATTCTACAATTCTGCAATCCTATGGTGAAAGAGACTAATAGGTCCTGTCAGATTGATGAGGAAGAGCAAAAGGAGCAGATGAGGGGCAGCTGCCTCCCACAGAGCAGATCCTGGCCAATGAAAGGATGCTACTGCATTGCCATGAGGTTTAAGTCATAGACATCAAAGACCCAAAGGACCACCAGGACACATCCCAGGGGGTTGAGTTTTTGCTCACAGCAGAAGTTGAGATGCAGGCAGGCATCAATCATATGCTGTTTTTGTTGTTGCTCTTTGTAGGCTACTTTCATAATTTAAATGGGCTGTGACCATTAAAATACAGGTGCACACCATGTGCCTGAGAGCATTGTTCAAACAATTCTTGAACTCTGTTGGGCTTTGTGCCATCACTGCTTCCCTGGGGAGCTTGTTCCAGTGCCTGACCACCCTGTGGGTGAAGACCTTTTACACAACGTACAACCTAAACCTCCTTCTTGCCTTCAGGAGGCTGAGGATCTCCCCCCATATCCTTGTTTTTCACAGGCTAACCAAGAGAGGCTGCATATAATGGGTGCAAGCTGCAGCTCATGTTCTGCTCTAGAAGCTGCATCCTTCTCTATATTTCCAGAAAAAACCCCACATACATGAGCCCTTCACTGGCTTTTCCATGAAGGCAGTTGTTTGAAAAACACCTTCACCAAGTAGGGGAGCCTTCCTGTCAGATAGCCCCTGTCAACAGCTTCTGTCCTCATCTAGGTCAGAAGATGTAGAGTCCCCTGTCCTCCTCCACTAGGCAGTAACCAAGCAGAGCATTCACAAGACAGGGAATAAATAAAAATATCTTATATAAAATACACTATAATTAGTTTCCCTTTGCTCCAGGGGAAATTTCTGCCAGGAGCTTACCAGCAAAAAACCTCCCCTTTGGATCCACTTTCCCATCATTGAACCTGTTGTTGGGTTTATCCTGCTCGAGCTCGAGGATGGTGGTGACTGCCTGGGTGTCCCAGTCCAGGAAGGCAAACCTGGTCCCCAGGGTGATGACATAGCCCCCACACTGCCGCAGAGCCACTGAGCTGACACGGGCATCTGTGGGGGAGAGAGAGCAGAGGATGAAAGGCAGCTCTGGGGCCATCACTCAGCCTTCACCAAGGGCATCTGGGCTTGACCGGGACATCCCTGGCCAGGAAAGGCTGAGCTGATGCTAAGATCCTTCTCCCCTGGGATTGTTAGCACATCTCACTGGCTCCATGTTCCATGGATTTTTCCACCTTCTAGGAGGGCACAGCCATTAGGACTGTTCCTTTTTCTCTGCAGGTCCCAAATGAAACATGCATTCCCATTCAGGCTTATCAGGGGCAACATGTGCACTCTACTTGGCTGGCTTAGGCCACACTGTGCTCAGCAACACATTGTGGGAAGATAGAGAGTGTGGTCCCATGAGAGACCACCAACCTGCAGGACTCCTACCAGGATGGGTGGATGGGACAGACAGAGTGCCAGGATGAAGCAGTGAGTGTGGACTCTTACCCACAGACACGCTCTGCACCTCATTGGTGACTGGGCTCCAGCGGCAAACTTTCTGAGAGTTGATGTCTACGTAGACAAGTGCATTCTCCCTTTCCTCCCAGACTGGGCACTCTCCCATCCGGTTCTTCTCCTTCACAACAGACTCGATTTTGATGGAGGAAGACATGGTCTGAGGGGAAGTTAATAATAGATGTAATTAAAAGCTCTTATGTGAATTTTTCCATATCTACAAAATTGAAAAGTAGAGGTTGTAAATAGCAAAGCACTCCAAATCCCACATGAAAGTAATTTAGGAGGTTCTTGTGACATTTCCATGGCCTCATAGCTGGAACTGAGCTTGAGGTGCCAAAGCTTCTCCTTACCAAAACTTTCCTAAACCCCAGCTGCTGATGAGGCACGTGTCTCCAGGCACAGGAGGGCTAGGGCTATGGCCCTAAGCTGGAACCAAGCTGCTGTCTGGGGATCCGTGATCCTAAGGGTCCCCCTGACCACAGGGAGGGATCAGAAGGCAGCAGCACCAATGAGTGGTGGATCAATCTTTTTGTGGAAAATCAAGGCTCTGCCCTATTAACACGAGTGAATTGATTTCCTCCACAGGAAGACATTTACACACCCACAGCACCACACACCCACCACTCCACTTTGCCACAGAAGCCACTACACAACAAATGCCTGTTCCCACACCAAGTCAGTGAGAATATGCAAATACAGAGGAAGGCTCCTGCCTTTGAAATTCTACTGCTTTGTTTTCCCTCTAAGCATTTCCTCTTCATCAGCTCCCTCAGTGCCCCAGCTTCATCTCCAACCCCTGCTGCACACTTCAAATTTTGCCAATGCCAAGCTCTGGGGTATGATTACCCCAGCTGCTGCTTGGGGGGCCAAAGCCACCAGTGAAGCTCCCATTCCATATGCCTGCATCTGCCAGAAGTTGTTCATGCTCTGGCTACCCATTGCAGCAGGGTGCTTGCAGGGACATCAGTCAATCAGCCACAGCTGGTTGACACCCACACATGGTGCACAACCCACCAGTTTTATGTCCAGTACCCACTGATGTCCTCCAAAACACAGATCTCATCCCTTCCCTGACCTTGCTGTGCGGTGGGAAGCGAGCAATAACCTCCACATTGAGCTCTTACAAAAGAAAGGGGCCCACTCAGTGCCTCAGTCACCCCTAATGGAGCCTCCTCCGCTGCGGCACCCGCTGGCCTCAGCACATTTTTTCCACAGATTGGGAGATAATTCTTGGGAGGCAGCCAATCCCTGACAAAACATCAATCCCAGGGATTACTGTCTTCAAGTGGGTATTGTTTCCTAGTAGGTGAGCCCATGATAAGGTGTACAAATAATTAATTAGCATTAATGTCCTTCAAAATACGTGGGAAGAGCCAGTCAATCACTGTGAGTGGAAATGCCAGGGCTGAGGGATATGGGATCTTTCCTTCAATGAGTCACATCACCAAGTTTCAAACAACCCATCTATCAAATATATCCTTCTCCCTTCCAAAATACCCTGGCCACAAGAGGCTGGGCAGCAAACTGTTCCACGCAGGAAAAGAGCATCTAAAGCATAAATGAAGATACACAGCAAGATGCCAAGTTTTAACCTCCAGAAACCTGTTAAACAGTGCTTGAGCTGGAGGAGTGAGTTTCTTGTGGGTTAACGCTTTGTGTCATGTGGCTGCCATATGTGGGACCCGAGGCTTGGAGAGACAATGCTGACTTTATTGTACCATGGTCTGGGAAGCACAGAGCTGTTCTCACCCCTGTGGGAAAACATGAGTTCGGCAGCAGCCCGGCAGCACAGTGGTTCCTGCAGAGGCAGAAAGCCTCCAGAACTGCAGCAGCCAGTGTGTATTTGTCTTGTCAGCTGTTTTATCGACCCAACCAAGCCTTGTTAAACCTTTCTTTCTCCACCAGCTCCTGTTTCATTTACATGCCCCTTGTCCAACTTCTGCAACACCAAAACAGGGGCCTGGCAGATAAGCCGTAGTGAAATACTGATTCACAGACCCATCCCACATGCCACATGAGGAGTACACAATCACACCACTGCCAGCTGTTTCACAAGGCACAGGCAGGGGAGAAACCATCGAAACCATCCTGCCTGCACCAGCTGCCTGCTTCCCCCTCTCCTGCTCCCCCAGTGATGCTGCAGAGACCTGCCCTGTCCCATGGACCCTCAGAGCACATCCACCTCCCTGACTGCACATTCAGCCACAGCACACTTCCCCTCTGCCAAAAAAATGACTCCTGTGTGTCACTCCAGCTGTGGAGGTTCCCATAATGGTGAATATTGTGGCTCAAATCATCCTCACCCCTCCCTGTTTTTAAGAAGAGGGCAATTAGAAGGGAAGGTCTGTGTTTTGCTAGCTGAGGTTTCACTAATTTTTACTAGCAGCTGAAAATGGTGGCTTTTAACAGGAAGGACCATCCAACCCTAACTGGCAGCATTGCCTCCAAAGGAGTTTCCACAAGCTGTGAGGGACTCAGCCTTGGTCCTACCCAGTCCCTGTCCCCCCTCTGCTCAGTGCTCTGCTCATTTCCTGCCATGCCCTCCCTGCTGGCACCCCAGGGAACTATACAGCAGTAACATTTCACCAAACACAGCATCTCAGAGGGAAAAATGAGGAAATGACCCCCAAAAACCCAGTTCAAAATATCCCAGCATAAGCAGTCCCCAAGAATCCTGCCACCTGGGCACCTTTATCTGTAGCACCTTGCACCCTGCTTGGTACAGCACTGATGAGAGAGAGCATGCAAGGAAAGACGAGAAATTCCAAGCAAAATCACCAAATACTTCTGTAATCTCCCGAAGCAAAATCCCTGCAGAAAAAATCATCACATTCACCCTGCCTATATCCTCTTTCCAACATTTTGTTGGCTTTGCAGCCTCCTGGACTCATGCAGAAGGGATGGACATGTGTCACTGAAACATCTTCCAAGTTAAATTGTTACACTCTTTAACTGGTAAAAGTTACCAGAATTTGGAGACCATAAGAAAATTTTCCTGTTAGGAATAAAAAATGAATGTAAAAACATCCTGTCTGCTCTAGAAACTAAACCCTCTCTCTGGCAGCCATTTGAAAAGAGCCTTTCTAGACCTCTGTCCACATTCCTTTTCAAATCATCTGCACAAAAGTTGGTCATTTCAGTACCCCTAAAAAGATATAGTTAAAATACAAATGAATGACTGACATTAAAAGTTTTTTTTGCTGTTTCCTTCCCTCTCTCCCTCCCATGCAAACATGCATAATTTCATTTTTAATGACCCTTCAAATAAGCAGGCAGACAGCTAAAACTTTTAATGTACACTCGAGCAACCATCTGCATAAACCAGAGAATTTTCAGAACCCTTTTCCCCTCAGTCAAACAGCTGAATATCTTTACCAAGCTGGAGGACACCTATGCGAAACTCTGCAGCTCATCACACCAACGCACCTGCTGAGGAAAATATTGCAAGCCCTGGCTTGGTGCCTCTTTTCCAGCACTGGTCCAATGAAACTGGCTGCTGTTTCCAGCGACGGTTAAAAATGTGCACCAGTTGATGTTATCTGCATGGAGCAGGTAACCCTTTACATTTTGTATTCAGTCAGCAGTCACATGAATGATGAGGCAGGGACCAAAGCCTTTCTGAATGGTCTGGTTTGCAGTGCCAGCAGCAGGACATGTGATAGAGAAAAATCCTTGCTCAGTATTTTTCTCATGTCAGGAGAGTGTGAGAGGGAAACTGAGGCGTTGCACCATTCAGTTGCCCCAAGGGCTAGCTCAGTCTTCCAAAATTTAGGGTGCTGAAAGGGGAAGGTTAATGAAAGATGCGAGGGAGGGTTTTGTAGTATTCTGATAAAGAAAAAAATATTGTTGTGATTAATCACAACAATAAGGCCTATTATCATCTTTAAGACTTGGCTCCTACTCCCAGCTGTGCCACAAGCTTCTTGTGTGTGAAGTCACCGGGCTCCTCACCTCTAGCATGCAAAGCCTGATCCCACTTTGGCAAAAAGCTCCAAGCTGCTGCCTGTAGCACACACAGGGCAGAACTTTTATCAGGCAGTCTCAGCAACTGCCATGGATGCTGCAGGATGGTGATGTCTTGCCTGGCTTTTATTTTCCTCCTTTGGCATTTGCCTTCTTTTTTTGTCTGTGGGAGGCCAAGGTGGAAGATGCCAAGTGCCTTCTGTCACCCAGCCCTGCTCAGCAGAGGGAGGTGATGGCAGGGCCAGCAAGGTGGGGACAAGGCTTGCCATGGGGACAGGGACCAAGCTGGGCAGTGAGCCAGAGAGACCACCAGAGTTTTGGTGACAGGGCCACACTCAGCAAGGGCAGAAGCCACTTGGGAGAAATCAGCCCCAGTCCAGCATGCAGGAACAATGCATTTCTTTATTCGTGAAAGACTTTAATGAACTCTGTAATTTGATGTTCAAATGATTCACAGGATGAACACGTTTCCCTGATAAGCAAGTAGACAAGATAGATGTATTATCCTACCATCAATAGTCACCATCAATCCACATTCAGAGATTAAAAAATTATAGCCCTAAGATATAAACAAATTCAAACATTTCTAGGAAAAAGCCAGATACATTTCCAAGTCAAACTCCTTCCACAATCACTGTATTACAACAACGTGATTCTGGGTGCCTTGAGGACCCTTCTGAGATCTCCTTGGCCTCCAATGGCTCCATCTCATCTCTGCACAAACCCTTAGTCCCTGCTTGCTCTCAGAAAAAATATTATGTTACTCTGCTTTCTTTTTCATAACCTAGATGAGAACTTCAAGGGGAGGTTCAAGTAGAACAATAGGCATGTTTTTCACAGCATTTTCAGCTGGAAGACACATTCAAAAGGAAAATTCTGGCTTATGATAATTTTCACTGAAAATTAATTTTCATCTGGAAAAAAAACCCCTGAGAAATATAAGTTATCTTGTTTTCTGCAAAATATTTCACAAAGCATTTTCTCTAAATGGATTTTGGAGGAGAAAACCACATTTTCCACACAGCTTTTCACTTCTGGTGACTTGGCTTCCCCATCATAGGCTGCAGCTACGTAAAACCAAGTGAGGCAGAGGGACAAAGAATTCACCTTGCTGCAAATGAAAACACCAAACGTGCAGCTTGCTGGGTGAGCAGCTTGGATGCTGCATCATCAGTGGCACAGGAAGGACAGCAGCTGGGAAAATTATACCAGAACACATCTCTCTAATTTATTCATGTGGCTGCAAATGCTCTGGGGATGCCCCTGACACATTTTGCACCATCTCTTATTCCGACCCTGACCACTTCTAGGCTACCAACACAATTACCACATCTCCCACTCTGCCATTTCAACATCCCACATGTCTGCCTTTCCAGAAGCCAGTCACTTTAGGAAGAGACATATCTCAAAGGTTTTGTAGGTGTTGTTGATGAGTGGTGCAGCTCTGCAGTAGCAGGTGCATGTATTTGCTAGCCAGCAGCTTTTCTATTAATTGTTTCCACAACATAAAGAGCCTGGCCCTGCCATGCACTTTGTTTGTTTCTAATGTTGCTGGGATGCAAAGCAGAACTTTCTAGTGAAGTTGGCCAAAGGCAGCCACGCACCCCTGTACCCCTGGCTGACACTCAACCACTTGTCTCCTCCTGGTGTGGCTTCCTCTCTCTCCTTTCCCACTGCTTTGGTGTCCTCTGATGCAGCTCTTACCCTCTGCTTTTTGTAGTCCCTAGTTTTTATCAACACAGAGTAGTCAGGAGAATACCAAGGCATTATCAAACCACATATTGTGGTACTTAAATAATTGCACTTGTCTTCTGTTCCCCACAGGCATGTGCTCAGACAATAGCTTGGAATTTGTTCTTGTGGCTTTGCAAATATTTAGTAAATCCATCGCTTCCCTTTTTTCCCCCATAGCTCTCAAAAATATACTTGTGTTACTTGTTCCCCTTGAGGGTCCATCCCATCATTCATTGCTCTAGAAATTCAACACTGCTTGTTATTTGGTTGTCCTGATCTCTTAAAGTTTTTATGCACCTTTGCAGCTCTTGGAGGAAGAGCCCTCCCTCCAACAGGCAGAGCTAACAAAGACACAGGCCTTAAAAACCCCGGGCAGATACAGGTATAGCTACTCACCCCAGCGATATCCCACCTGACAGCGTGGTCCAAAAGTGAAGCCAAAGCTTATCTTTTCCTGGCTTCACCCTTTCGTAGGAAGGGCCTGGTCCCTCCCTTGTGCTCGAGATGGGAAGAACTGGAGCTCCCCAGGCAGTCAGTGCCGCCTGCTTTTATTCCAGCAGAGCTATTTTGCCAGCAAAGGATTACAAGAGCTTTCTCCAGCTTGGTTGGGAACAACTACGTTTCACCTATGACTATAGATTTTGGTCATGAGGGAAGAAACCCTTGAGGGCTCAGCAGCTGCTCCTCCTGATACAGCCTTTCCTGTCACTGGGTTCTTGCTCAACCCTAATTGAAATCAGTGCTGATCTTTGATCAAAGAGGTGAGCGCCATTAATAAGCGAGGGATTAAACAAAAGTCAGGAAGCCTTCCTAATTGAGGGAACCAGCAACGGCTCAGCTCCAGTTTGCCAGATCCAGCACTCAGTCATGGGACCTGAGTGAAAATATGCCAGCAGCACCAGTTTGGGCTCCTCAGGGCTGGGGTTCAGGAAGCAGCTCCAGCCTCTGCACTGCAGGCTGCACTGAGACGCGTTCCCAGGGCATTTCAGCAGCATTAAAAATGCAACTCTCCTGGCAGAGTTGGCTCTTCCTGCTCATGAGAAGCCCACAAAACCTGTGCAGCAAAGAAGAGTAGGTGCTTTTACTGAAGGGGGAGGTGGCATTCATTTGTAAAATGTCTGCAGCAGCCTATTTTACCTGCCTCTGCTCTCACACTTGCAAAGCACAAAGAAACATGTTACTCCGACGTTTGCCCAGTGCCACCCATGCACAGCATGGAGGAAGAGGGGCTCCAGCAGCCATGTCCTCCTCCCTGTGGCTCATGGGTGCCTCCGCGCCAACTCTGATAAACCAGTCTTTGACCCAATTCTTCATGCCTGCACAAGATATTGCTCTTTCTTTTCTAATGCAGCAACAACATAAAAAAGATTGGCTTGTTTTTTTGTGTTGTGCTGGCAATCACCTTGCTGCCAGGTGGTGTGAGGGTGTGCACAGGTACAAAACCTCAACAGCAATGGCAGAGGGAGCTTATCTGTGTTTATGCCCACTTATTTTCTGCTGCATCTCTGGATCTCCACTAGTGATCAACCACAGCAGCCCAATAGCATGGTTCCAGAGCTAAAGGTATCACCAGGTTTGTGACTTTAGTGAGATCAGAGCCCTAAATTTGCTACATTCACCATCTCCCTCAACTCAAGCTTTCTCAGTACTGTGCCTTGAGTAGATTTTAGATTGTGCCTTTAGATTGCCTTGTAGCACAAAATAAATTAAGGATACAGACACTCCAAAGAACAAGGCCCAGCTTCCTTCACTGCCTCATGCTCATCCACACTGAAGTGCAGCTGCTCAAATCTTTTTTTTTTCCAGCTGCCAGGACAGATCCCTGCATGATTTAAAGAGGGGAAACAGTAATGTGCACAAAATAATCTTTGAACCCTTGGATCAAAGCAGCATCAGGGCCTTGGTGGGCAACTGATTCACCCACTACACACTCGAGGGCACAGCCAACACAAGATGATCCATCAGAAACTAACTGCAACAAGCCTGCAGAAATGGCAAACCATTATGTGCAGATTCTTGGAGCTACCTAGAGAGAAAATGCACTGCCACAGGCTCACTTGGCAGTCACTTGGTGGGTTACCCTCACACAGCAGGATGGGGACACACAGCTATTCCACCTGCAGATGGAGGTGCACTAACATGGGAGCAGGTAACATTCCAAGAGCAAAATTCTGCAGTATGAACAGTATGAAATCCAACTGAGATACATCACAGTGGCTGCAGCACGTACAGGCCTGAAGTTAAAGGCAAAAATGCAATCCAGTGAGTAAGTTTTCATTCACAACAGGTGGTGTGAAGAAATTGCAATAGATCTTCCCTTTCCTTCACACTTGTAAAAGCAGTGGCTTTTTGGGCATGTGGGCCTGCCTTGCCTCTCTGTACTCTGGGGGAGGTTGGTTCTGGAGGAGGTATGTGCAGGTTGTGCTGTATGCCCAAACAGCCAAGAATGCCCAATGTTTTCCTGTGATCATGGATGTCCCCAGAACAGGCCAAGGTCTTCAAAGGATAGAAAAGCACATGGTTCTTGACTCCAAAATTTTGGGTTTATATATAATAAAATGAGCAACATGGTAACAGGCACTGGGGAGAGAGAGTGATAAGTTCCAGCCAGAGTTAATTTAAGCACAGCCACAGCTGAGGCCTGTTAGAAGGAAGTTGCAGATGCAGTGAGAGGTATTAATGTTTCAATTGTTGGGAACATCATAAGACAAATGAAGTTACAGTTAAAACAGTGGTAGGACCACCAAAAGGCATTTTATGAGGAACTTCAAAAATATGTAAAAGATACAGTACAACTAGTTTAATCAGTAAAACAATACAGGGTAAGTTGCAAATGAGACAGAAGACTACTCAATAAAAATACATTAAAATATTATTTAATCACAAAATAGAATTACAACAGTAGCTTAATAGGGTGAGAATCTTTTTATCACAGCAGAAAAAGTACCATCATATATTTAAAGTAAGTTTAAAGGGAGAAAAAAGATCAGTTTTAAAATATTCCATGTATTTCAGCAGTTTTTCATCCTTTCCTGATGAAATATTATAATGGTGTTATGGTTTCAAAGCAAAAGATGCTGAACACCAGAATTAGACCTTCAGACTTGTCTTGCTTACACCAGCCCTCTGTAATCCATTCTGAAGAGTGTATTTAACCTGCAAATGGATACGGTGGAACTCCTTTCACCCCCAGTCCTGTTATCTGTTAAAACACAGAGAAAAAAAAAATAGAGTGATAATTCACCATTATTAGGCACTTGGTTTCCTTACAAAACTAGACATGTTTTAATTTAGAAAAGGACTGTGTCCTCCAACTTGACATCCTACTATATTTTGCACACATCAGCTCATCACAGACTGGAATTTCAATGCATGCTCTTTCTCTAAAGCTCAGTAATCACAGGCCAGAGTCCATTCCCCAAAAGCCTCTTCTCTTAGATACTGCTAAGCCTTAATTCTGCAGTTCACAATGTAACCTTCGGCATGCACACACAAAGAGCAGGGCTTTAAAACAAATCCCAGTGGAACGATTTTTTAAAGAGATAATTTCCTGATAATTAACTAGAAAGTAAATAAAAGCAGATGCTGTTATCTGCCTCTGATTAAGATATGTAAGTATTTACCCATCCTTTCCATAAATAGAAAATGCAAACAGTGTTGGGAGAGGGAGAAGTATAAAGAGATGATGGCATAGAAAATTTGCACTATCAGCATTGGTACAAAGTTTAAACCCCGAAGTATCTTCAAACCTCTAAATGTGTTTAACTTTCTGCAAGAGGAACAAAAAAATACAAACAACAGCTTAACATATATGACCAATGTTCTAACAACTGCCTTTTTCCAGCTTCCCACCACTGCCAACTGGAGTTCTGCTACCTTAAAAAATCAAGAGTGAAACAACATCCTTCTAAAATGAAAGGAGAAAGTATTATTCACCTTGAAAATCCCACCAGCCTGCGGTTGCCGTGAAAGCCACTCTTTATCCATCCCATCACTGGCAGAAGTCACAAACATTTCTGAATAATCCTTTCCTCCAAAACAGCAGGAAGTTGTTTTGTCTACGGGAAGTTTCACAGTCTGGAGTCTTTTACCTGCAGGAAAACATGCATGGTGTTTCCTGTTTGTCGACTTAGAACAAGAAATTTAAACAAATTATCGCAAATAACCTTTGTAGAGCCAGATGTTCTGCAAAAGTGGGAACCAGGGCTGGACGAGGTCCCACCCTGACTGATGAGCACCATGACAGGGAGAAACCAGACTTCTGTGAACCCTGTTGATGATGATGTATCATTTGACAAGTTTCAGGTTCAGGTATCACCAACAAATCCCACTTCAATCCCAGCTTGTCCTCTAATTAAATGCTAACATCCACAGCACAAACACGTATCTGAGCTCATCATCTAGGCAGTCCATGGAGTCAATGGAAATGGGATAGAATTCCTCTCTAAAACAGGTCACATGAATCACGCCCTAGACCTGCTGACTTTTCTACTTTTAACTACAAAAGCAGCCTGGAGCGAGCAGAACCTCGTGCAGCACTACGGAGGCGTACCTCCTGCTACACCTCTACTGCCTGCAGTTAAGGAAGATTAATTCCTAGAAGTTTTTCCTGAAATTTCAGCAGTCTTCCAAATCAAGCTTGCATAAAACAGGGATCATGGGACATGTGAGATGTTTATAGAAAACTAATGCTACCATAAATAATACTACACATTTATTATGCCAACAAATAATGACGGTTTTAATGAGAGTAGTGAACACATTGCCCCCAGTCCTAGCCAGAAGGCTGTTGAGACATCTTGCAGCAGATTTTTCCAAAATTTCTGCTAATTCTGGGCAATAACAGCCTATTCCCATTATCCTTATTTTATGTACCTACAAGTGAATTAATTTCTCTTTCTAAAAATATGCACATGGATTTCCTTAAAATATGAGTAACTTCTCTGTCCTCCCAATTCCATGTGCAAAGGGCTTGGTCCCCTTACAGCAACCAACTTTAGTGATGTGTTCAAATAGCAGGATGTTGGGAACCCTAGAAAGTGACTAACACCAAGTCTGGGAGAAAGTAAGTAGGAAGGGCATTCAAAAGGAAAAAACACAGCCTGGAAGATATCATTTACAAAGCTCTGAGGTGTCTCCCTGGAGTTTCAAGAAAATCTGCACCTGGATGCTTTACAATCTATCTGGAGTATTACTCTGTGCTTGGTCTCTATTGAAGAGACAAATATAGCAGATCTTTCTGACACTATAAATGTCAAATGATCTTGAAAACAATCATTAGGAAGAACTATAAAATATTTGATTGCAGTTTCGATTGAACATTAGGAAAAATTTCTTCACTGAAAAGGTTGTCAAGCATTGGAACAGGCTGTCCAGGGAAGCTGTGGGATCATCATCCCTGAAAGTATTTAAAACTATGTAGATGTGGTACTTAAAGACATGGTTTAGGGGTGGAGTTGGCACTGCTGGTTGATGGTTTGACTCCATGATCTTGGAGGTCTTTTCCAGTTTTAATGATTGTAGGATTCCAATTTAAAGAATAAAACTAGCAGGTCACTGAGTGACCAGAAGCTATGACAAGACTTGGTAACCTGTACATTAGACACCCCCTGAGTCCTTTGCAAACCCTGTGGGATCAGCCATCAGCCTTTCCCTGTAGCACATCCTCAATCTAAAGGCAGCAGCCATCTCTGCTAAAGAAGCCTAGACCTGAAAAGTTGCTTCACCCTGATCCTCAAAACCTTCACTTAGGAAAGATGCCAAACAAACAAGTCTCCTGGTCCCATTGCCCTAAAAACAAAGTCCAGGCTTTGCTATCATTGAAACCTGAAAATCCCTCACGTGCTTTAGATGAGCTCTTTATTGGTGGATATATCTGCAACTGGCTGACAGCCATTCAAGCCACACTTAATGGCTATTGTGCATTAAAAGAGGCTCTCATAGAATTCTCTTCAAACCTGACTGGGTTATCTCCCTAAATAATTACAATTCATTCAGAATTCAGGAAATTGCAGATTTTAGATATTACTTCAAAATGATAGCATGAGAGGGCAGGTAAGCATGAGATATTCACAAAAAAAGGTGGCTCTTTTTGACATGGCTACTTACCCTTTGAAACTTCACAACACTGCTGTCTGCAGGTGCTATGACATGGGTGAGGGGGAGACAGAACAGGTTCATGGAAGAGAAGTACACTGAGAAATGCACTACCAACACATCAGTACCTCATCCATCTGTGAGCAGAGTTAGAGACTGGGAGTGCATTAGGGATATGTACTGTGCCATCAATATTCCTGCTATCCCTACACATCTGCTTCTGGACACTACTCCTAGCTTTCCCATATGAAAACACCTCCAAAAGGGAGAAGGAAAAGGAAAATAAGTGAAAAAGTGAAAAAAAGGAAGGAAAATAAAAGGCAGGAAAAAGGCAGAAACAGTGAACCAGAGAGGAAAAATTACTGAATCTACTACATCAGGAGAGTATTCAGAGGGCTGGTGGATGTCACCAAGGAATGCTCTGCCCACCAGAGCGAGAGGATGTGGGTCCAGAGACAAGTCCCAGCATTACTGGCATCTCCCAACTGGAGCTTCCTTCTCCCTGAGCTGGGGTGCAGATTCTGCACAACTGGAGAAGTCCTACAGGTTGGCAAGACTTTGGATGGGTACATATCAAAAGGTGAGGGGGAAAGCAACAGTGTCCCATGGGACTTACAATAAAAGCCAGTAGGCTGCCCAAAGTAATACACTAAGCTGAAGAAACAAGACTCAAAAATGGTAGAAGTTTCCAGCAGAGTCAGAAGCAAGGCTGGTGCACGTGCGCCAGGGTCTGCTGCACACTGCACACAAGGTACTGGCATCCCTGAATCCACAGTCCCACACAACCCCAAGCCTTCTGCTAGGCTCCAGAGGCATCCCAGTGCAGTTGCTCTTCTGCTGCATGATGCAAACTTGTGCTGTCTGGGATCTGACAAAATCATGCTACCATTCCCACCCAACACCCCTTTGCAATGAATGTGGTTCAGTTCCCCTTAAGTGCTTTACATGTATTTTCTACCCAGAGTAAATCATCCCTGGCACATCACTAGAGTCCAAATGAGAGCAGCAATGAGCAACAGACTCAGACAATGGGCACACCCAAGACATTACTGTGGGAATGATAAAATGCTGTGGAATTCATTAAACATTTTTTAATTGTTTCATTGCAAAATTGATCATGCAAGTAACTTCCAACAATAAAAAAGATGTTGCTGACATCATTGTCCCATGGGACTTGTAATAAAATCCAGCAGGCTGCCCAAAATAATATACTAAGCTGAAGAAATAAAACTGAAAAATGGTTTTAAGTCATCTTTCCCATTTATCAATGAGATAAACATTGGTCTTAATTTTGGAGGATGCAAGAGGATGCTAACACAAACAATTCACAAGCATAATGATGGTCTCCTTAGTGACTTTATCTTTTCCAACACAACAGATGCTGGGAACAAAGGAGACATATTTACAAAGGTAATTTTTGAGAGCAGGGACATAAAACTGTTTGAAATTATAAGAAAAAGAAAAAAAAAGAAAAAAAAAAAACAGTTTTTAAAAAGGAGCAGATACACTATTTCTGTGAGGTGAAAAAACCCCACCCCCCACTCTTTGTTTTTATTTCTTCTTTTGGGTTTTTTTGTTTTGTTTTTTTTTAACACAAAATTCCAGTCCATCTTTTGCAAGGACTTACCTGTCTCGGGGTCAAGGCGAATCACTCTCCCACCATCATAACAAGCCACCCAGAGTTTGCCTTGTGTGTCAATGCACATCCCATCAGGAATGCTCTCCTCCTTTTCCAGTTTGTATATACTCCTACGGTTGCCTGCAGCATAAAAAAACCACAGAACTGAGTGAGACAGTTGTTAAAATTTTTATCAGTCACAGCCCAGCAGAGTTATTTGTACTATTATTTTCAAAAGCTGTGCTGAGGCCTTGAGTTTTTTTCCCCATGAAAGAAGTAGATTGTGTCTGCTGCCCTGTTTGTTTCCTGAGACAGTTGTTTCTCAGCATGAAAGCCTGTGGATCAGTTTCTATCCATTGAAAGTATAATCCTTCTTTCTGGCACTTATTTCTAGTGCACCACTCGTGTTCCCAACTTACAATATTAAATGAATGACTGAATAAATTAATGTTAGATATATTAATAAAACTAATTACTTGTTTTAAAAGCAGTTTGAATAATTTCAAGTATGGGTTGCTCCAGCTGGAGACTTTCCAAACAGTTTGCTGGAAAGTGCCAACAATCACTGTTTCAACACAAAACTGACCTTCAGATCTATAAACTGAGAGCTTACGTAAACACAGAGTTTGGGGATAAAGCATCAATTTCAAAGGCATACTATGGACCAGAAAACAAACAACTATATCTGGACTTTTATCCACTGTTAGTAAAGAAAATTAAACCCAACTTTCCAACATTGTTTATTTTATGCTCTGACAACTTCAATGTTCCTCATATGCAGCAGTATTTTTAATGAGTTTCCTTTTTGCTGCCGGGGATTGTCAGACTGCCCACAGAAAGAGCAAGCAAGGATGAGTGAGAGAGAGAAGTACCCTATTTCCTAGGGAAAAATTCAGTTATAAGCCATAGCAGAGAGATATTAGGACAAGGTGCTACATCCAAAATTACTTTAAATTCAGAGTTTTAAAACTAAACATCAAATTGGCTGGGTTCTTTTAAAGCAAAATACTGCAGCCCATGTACTCAAAAGCAAATTACTAGTCCAAGTCACCTGAATTTTTCTTTTGCCCAAGCTTGTAGAAGCCCTCAAGGCTTTGTTTTGTTTTAAATTAATGAAGGAAGCTTTGAGTTACTGTTACCGTTGTTGCCTTGTTCTTTCTGCAGAATCTTCCTTTAGTAGCTTGTATTTTAAAAAACAAAACAGGGTGAAGAGTGAAAAAGTATCTTGAGAAGCTGGCAGAGGTTTTGTGCAAGACTACAAGCTTGCTGTCAGTTTGCCTGTGCTGCCAGTAACAAGAAACACGCCGCCACAGGAAGAGACAGATGAGATACACTTTGTCCTTTTTACTGCAAGATCAGATATGCCTTGTGTTTAGTAACAGTAGTACAGATTGTTACTCAAAGTGCCAATTTAAATACTTTATAGTACTACCAAACGACCCTGACTGGTTTGAGCCAGGAGCCTACGCAGACAGAGGTTAATATGGCTTCTGTTCATCCTCCAAAGCTCTGTGTAATAACCAGAGCAGAAACAAACATCACCACCTTTAGGCACAAGCAATTGCTTTAGAATACAACCATTCATACCAATTTTTCCAGTTTGGAGGTCGTAATCAAAGGCATCCACGGAGTAGGACAAGCTGTCAATGTAAAAGAAGGTTCTGTGATCCAGCGACCAGTCCAGCCCATTGGAAATGTCCACCTGGTCAAAGTGCTTCACCACGGAGAGGTCGGGGAAGAGCGTGTACAGAGAGCCCTGGCGTCTCTCCAGCACGGCAGGACGGATCTCCTCTGCCATTGTACCTGTGCACAGCCAAAGGGGAAGAAGCAGGTTCAGAGCAAACAGACTCTTCTCCAGGTTTGGGACAGCCTCTCGCTACGATGGCCATCACACTGCCAGCGTAGAAAGGGGGGGCTTCTGAAATTTGAGGAAGAAACTGAGTTAAAAGCAAAAGAAAAAGGCAGACTTCCAAAGTGATTGCTTTTAGCAGAAGGTGGCAAAACACAGCCTTTGTTCTTTTGTTGAACATTTCTGCAGCAGAAATGGTGTGCAGCATGATTCCTGCAAAATGTTTTATTCAGTCACTCATGTATTAAGACAGGTGTGGCCAGCATTTAACTTACAATAAATCTTAATGCCTTGTAGAGCTGAGAGAGTGGAAAAAAATTACCTCCTCCTCAGAATGAGTCTCACACTAAAGCCTCTTTTAAAGTAAATCTCATCTTTACACGTTGAAGTTGGCAGATGAGACCAGCTCTTGAGAGGCTGTGTAAATGCAGGTTAAGTCAAGTCTTGAGACTGAATGATACAGCAAAGCACAGAATGGTGGTTTAAAATTCAGGAGGACAGCATCACAGCTGAGGCTGGAGGGCACCTCTGGACATCATCCAGGATCACCCCCTGCTCAGAGCAGGGTCAGACACCACAGGTTCCCCCCATCAGTGTTGGGCATTGAAGATCTCCATGGATGAAGACTCCATACTCTCCCTGGACAACCTGTTCCACTGTCTGGTCATCCTCAGTAAAAGAGTTTCCTTACACTCATACAGAATTGGCCGAGTTTCAGTTTGTGCCCACACCTTCTGGTCTTTCAGTGGGCACCACTGAGCAGAGCCTGGCCTCCATCTCTTTTACTCCCACCACAGTCAGGTACTTCACATACAGGTGGGATCCCCTGAGCCTTCTCATCTCCAGGATGAATAGTCCCTTAGTTTTTAGAAATAATATTCTGAGCTACAGAGAACAAACCACACAATATAATAAATTTCTCACTTAAAAAGTATTTTCTATTGGCACCCTTCCAGTATTCAAAACAAGCAGCTGACAGGAAAGAGGCAAGGCCAGTATCTTAAACTAGGCAGGCTTGGTGTAGTCAGCCTCTTTTTAACAAAATAGTCCAGATTAGATAGTGCCCAGGTGATATAAACAAATCTGCAAATGGATTTAAACTCTGTTTGAAGAAAACAAAAAAAAAAAAAATCCCCACCATTTAACTGTGAAGGAAAACTTGCTGCATCTACAATTGATCACCCCTCTTATCACCAAAACCCAGCAAGCACCGGAGGGAAGAAAGAGACTGCAGCATACCTGCAAAATACCTCCCTGCAGGATCCACCTTCCCATCATTGAACCGGGTGTTTGCTTTATCCTTGTCCACTTGAGTAATGGTGGTTACCAGCTCCTCTTTCCATTTCAAAGCAGCAAACCTGGTTCCCAGGGTGATGACATAATCCCCAGACTGACGGAGAGCCACGGAGCTCACAGGAGCATCTGGAAACGGGGTGAAATTGAAAAGTGAGATGTGCTATGAAGAGACATTTCTTTCCTGCCCTCCTTAGACATGCCAATTGAACTCAGCAGAACCATAGGCAAGAGAAACAACCTACTTTTCTTCCAACAAAACTGATGTTTAAATACATAGAAACAGATTATGTCACATGAACTTGAGTATTACCACTGCTTCCAGGAGCTATAATCATTACCAGCACCTAGTTCTGCTAGGTGCTTTATGGAAAAAAAAAAAGTATAAAAGGGGGGACAGGAACATATGCTTTTCACAATAGCTTACTGTGTGGGTTCTCCTCTCTCCAAGGGAAAAATCAATTGCCACAACAGCTCTAGAGCAACAGTGTTTATTTAGCACAGCTCCTGTGTAAATGAGCCGTGAAGTGATGGAGGCAGAGTATCTCTGCACTGGGACAGGTCACACGGGGCAGAGAGACACCCCCCAGACCACACTGCTGTGCCACTCAACCTCCAGCAGCACCAAAAACACACCAAGGAGTGGCAGAGCCCCCCAAGAGCTAAAACAAAAGAGAATATTAGTTCACACTCACTTTCCATGATTTCACTTGAGCTATTACGCATAAAACCTCAATTACATGTTATTATAAAGGAATTAGTAAAAGAAAACAGTGAGTGCAAAGACAACATTTCTGTAAAAGCCTTCAATCAGATGCAATCTAAGGAATAATAACTTTAGGCAGGGCAACCAAGTCTGACATAGTATTTTCTATGAATGGGACTAATCACTAATTTTCTAATTTAAAACCGAAACATTTCTTGTATTTATGGCTTTGCAGGGGTGTAATTAGGTAGTACTTTCACAAACACTTATAATCACCACCAGCCACCACTGGGTGACAAGAGGAACTGCTCCTTTCCAGCTGTTTGCTCATGGCTCAGGATGCCCCTTCCCTTTGGAGCCCTGGCAGCAGTACCACCGTGACAGAAATCCAAATGCTATTTGTCCCCAGCACTGGAGATGAACACCTGACTGCAAGCTCAGCTCCAGCAGCTGAGGCTGCTGGAGCTCTGGGCTCACTCACACTGGGGTGCCACCCCTCCTTCCCGTGGCAGCACAGAGGGCAGCAGTGTCCCCTGAGCCGTGTGTGGCACCTGCCGCATGCAGTAATTTTGCTGCTCTTTGGATTGCCAGTAACCACACTAATAGCAGTGGTTTTCTGCCTCTAGCAGCAGGAGGGGTTTCCTAGCAGAGCATGAGATTGCAAGTCTACTTTTACTCTCCCAGGAAAAGGCCTGGGGCCATGGCTTGGAGGAGTCCTTCCTCCTGGGCAGCACCCAGGGGTCCCTCCCACCCTGGGGGCAGCAGCCCCCAAGCACAGCTGTCCACTGGAGGTGTTGGACATCCAGGTGCCCCTGCAGCCACAAGAACAGCTCCACACCTTCCTGACAAATCACCCCAGAGGAAAGGGGTGCATGAGGACACAGCCACCCTACTGCTCACTGCACAAACCCAGCACAAGGAGTGCCTCAGCCCAGGCACCCAGCTCAGGCTGCTGTGACCCCAGAGGGATTTGTC
This sequence comes from Agelaius tricolor, assembly GCF_023055355.1. Taxonomy (NCBI): domain Eukaryota; kingdom Metazoa; phylum Chordata; class Aves; order Passeriformes; family Icteridae; genus Agelaius; species Agelaius tricolor. The sequence goes on from NW_027269339.1 coordinate 340,305, forward strand.
GAAGCAGCATCTGCAGGAATTGATTGATTTGCACCATTCTGCACCCAAGAGAAAACTGACCATAAGGCCTCCCCTCCAGGCCCAGTTATGCAGCTATGGTGTTCCCCCTGTAAAGTTAAAAAGGGCATTTGAAGTTGTTTCTGAGCATGGCATTGTTGCAATTCTCTAATTAAAACCTTTAATAATTAATAATTTCTCTTAGTTTCCACTTTGGAAGCCTGCTACTATAATCACACGGCATTCTTTGGTTGTTTGGGGGTTGTTTTTTTTCTTTTAATTGTGGCATTCCCAAAGACACAGCTATTAATCATAACTGTTCTATTACTAAAGAGAGGAAACAATTAACAAAAAAATAAAAGAAAAACAAGAGCTACTTCAGCTGCTCTCCTTTCCACATCTCCAGAGAGGCTACAAGCAAAAGACTACACCTTTGAGAGCAGATCAATCTGGGGGAAAGGAGATGCACATTCCCTCAGCTAAGCTAAGAGGAAAAAAGTTTGGGAAGCAACACTTCCAAAATCACCATCAGGCCTTCTCTCATCTTGAAATTGGCAACTACAGTGATTTGGAAGGCAGATAAGCCCAGATCATTTTCTAGTGAATAATGTGAACAGCTTATAGGTAGGCAAAATTGATTTTCACCGAGTGCTATTGAACATGGGAAAATAATAAATTGCACTGAAACCACTTAAGGAGCTGTCTCCCAACACAAATATTTACTCTATCACATCCAGCAGTAAATCTGGAATCCTTTTGTAATGTGAGTTGGCATATCTCTTCCTTTCTGGAAAAAATACTTGAGCCATTGAGACTCTAGCTGGTGATACCACTACCTTGAAAAAGTATCGCCTTCTTAAAGCATTATTGAAAATCATCTTTCATAACATAGAAAATGTTTCATAATACAGAAAATGTTATGAGCACTGATTCACATCAGAACTACTACAGACACCAACAGAAGAACTTTACCTCTGGGACAAAGTACGAATAAAAGAGAGCGAGCTGAGGACAACTTACAGGGAAAGGAAATAGATCAAACTTAACCCAGTACTAAAAAAATCATAAGGAAAGTTCCCAGGACTAGGTCTGATCTGTATCTAGGTCTCCTGGTGTGCTGGCAACCGAGGAAACCCAGGCTGTAGGGAAGGGTCTCCAGATCTGAGCCAGTGCAGCAGCCAAGGGGCAGAGCCCGAGTCCCAGCACGCAGCTCCCGCACACCGGGAGGGTTTTCCAGGGCTCCTTACCCAGGGCAATGGCCTGTGCTTGCCTGGTGACGGGGCTCCAGCGGCACACCTTCCTGCCCGTGATGTCCACGTAGAGCAGCGCGCCCTCCCTCTCGTCCCACACGGGCGACTCGCCGATCCTGCAGCCCTCCCTGGCCACGCACTCGATGCTGACAGATGACATGGCCTGCGGGGAAGCGACACCGCTTTACAGCCCGGCCCCGCCGGGCCTGCGGGGAGCCAGCCACCAGCGGGAACGGGGGGGAAAAAAAAAAACCAACAAAAAAAACCACCAAACCACAAGGAAGGGAGAAATTGAGTCGGGGTGCGGGCGGGCGCAGAGAGGCCAAGGCCGCTCCGCGGCGGGCCCGCCCCCGCATGCCCGGCTGCTGGGGCGCAGCGTGTGTGTGTGTGTGTGTGTCGGGTGTGTGTGTGTGGGGGGGTGTGTGTGTAGGTGTGGGTGTGTGAGCCGCCGTGTCATGTTCACACGGCGTGTGCGGGACCCTGCCTACCCGCCTGCCGGTGACCGCGGGAGAGAAGAGCAGCGATAACAAGCATCAATAACTCACAATAGCAAGGAAGCGCCCCCAGCCCGCCCCGGCCGTACCTGTTCGCAGCGCGCAGCAGGAGCGCTCCCGCTCCCGCCGCTCTTATAGCGCTCCTTGGGTACCCCCGGCAGGGGCGGGCTGCGCGGCCGGGCCCTTCGGGATCCTCCTCTCCCGACACGGCCAGCCCAGGAGCCGGCGGTGGCGGCTGTCCGAGCAGCAGCGGCTCGGCACCCCTCTTCCAAGAGCTGCAGAGAGGGAGAAGAGGGAGAAGAGCTTTCTTTCCCACTACGGTGGCCAAGTTTCTCAGCCCCCGGAGAGGCTGATTCCCTCAAGGCCTGGTTTCTCCCTGCCTTCTTGCTCTGGTGGAGGTGGCCACAGAGACTTGGCCCTGACTTCAGCACCAGAGATCCTTCACAGCTCCTGCAGCAGCACCTTGGTTATCCAGATATCCCGGGCCTTCAGTGTGCCCTGTCCTCTTTTACTCCCCTTGCTGTTTAGTCTCAAAAAACTTCCAAAGGCAGGAGGCAAATAGCTGGCAACAAAATTTGCAGATAGAGTTGTCTGTTGCGCCTGCTTATCTCTGTGCTATGGCCACTATAGCTCCCAGGCCTCAAGTCTCAAAGCAGGTCTTTATCCCAGGTCTCCTCTTCAGCATCCCATGACATACTGCCTTTTGCTTGGAGCTGGTGATCCCCACAGGGATCAGTGACATCAAGTGGCTTCAGTGGCCTTGTGTGTCTCCGCCTGGAAACTCAGGAGCACAAGGCAGGCACAGGCTGGCTTGCTGCTGCATCCCCACAAACCAGAATTAACTCAGCTGCTGCAAAGCTCGCCTCTTCCCCATCCAGACTCTGGTTTCCAGCTGGCTTATGTAGCAGGCCCATTATTCAAGGAGCACTGCACACCAGTGATCCCATAGCACCCACCAGGTCTTTTAGGAGGTAGTTCCCACACAGCTCCTCTTAGATATTTTATCTGGTCCTTATCATGTGTGAGAACCCAGAACATCCATTTGGCTGTCCAGGACGGCCAAAACCCCTGCCAGGGGGCTCAGAAGCCCTGGCATGGAGCCCAAAACACCTGTGGTTTTGATTATGACCCGTGGAGCAAATTACCAACCTTATAGGAAGATCAGCAAGCCACAACAGTTTAGGTAGAATAATAGTGAAGTTATCACGGGGTGAAAAAGTAGATTTTAGGTTTTCTGGTGTGGGGGTTCAGGAGGCAAGATGGAGGGATCTGGGTGTGTCCAGCCTTTCTCCTTCTTCTTCTTCTTGGCCTCCATCTTCTGCTGTGATGTTGGCACTTACAGATTGGTTTAGAGTAGAAGCTCACTGTCTAACATGGGTGATAGATATTGGAAAGTAATTGTAAATATTGTATACGTAGTTTTTAGTATAAACTCATAACACTGCCCCAGGGGCAGGCAGAGTGTGCCTGGAACTGTCCTGCTGGATGGACCTCGGCAGGGTAGGAGAAAATTTTTTATAGCTAAGACGAAATAAACAACCTTGAGACTGAGACCTGAAGAACTCTGACTCCTTCTTCAAGTGCTCGGGCTGGGAAAAGAGACTTTAAACATTCTTGGGGTCACAGCAACCCAAAAGATCCTGAGAATCATACACCCTCCTTGCAGCAATTATCTCCTACTGAATAATTTTATTTGGTTGCCTTTATTCATAAAGCAGGTGGTCACAGCCCAGGCTTCACTTGCTAACATTTATTTCTATTAGTGGTATCTTCAGAAAGTTCATGGGCTACATGACCTTACCAACATGTGTTTCATGTAGGCTTCTTCTGATGGAGTAGTGATGTGATATTCATTAACTTATATTCATTAACTTATTGTCACCTTATTTGAGCAGTCAGACTTCTATTTTATAGGCTTCCATGGTATTCCTTCAGTGCTTAGCATTGAATTAATTTCTTTTTCTGTCCTACTGCTGAATGCCCAACAAATAGCAGGATTTCATCTCAGACCTGAGACAAGCAAATTATTAGCAACAGCCAACACAGAGAAACACTCAGAAAAAGTCTGCCACATCTCTTTTTTTTCCATACACTTCACAACATGGAAAGAAGATTCAGAAATTAAAAAAAAAAAAAACAACCAAACAAACCCATATGCAAAGAATCAAATAATTCCTTAAGTATAACGAAGAACAATTATTGCTTCTTACAAAGCTTAGCCACATTTACTGCTCTCCCATTGTTTTTGCACACTACAAGGCCATTTGGGATACAATGCAAGAGCTTACTGAATCCAGCAGCAACAGGAGGTACACCCTCAACCCACCTCAGCAGTCTCTGTTCCTTGCTGACTTAAGCATTTGCCAGCATGGTTTGGAGGCATCAAAACAAGCTCTGTGCTGGCACACACCCTGGGAGAAAATTAACAGCCTCTGTAAGCACTGGGTTACAACACAAACTCTGTGCCATGTGCTTGGAGCTTGGATCTCTAGTTACATGGGACAGCACCCGTGCTTTGTCTTCTCTGTATTGGCTAATCCAAGCTTGTTGAAAGGTAGAGCAGGGAGGAATCCGTGGTGGGGTGCCTTCACAGAGAGCAGCAGCTAAAGTCTTCTGCCAGTACAAGTTCACCGTGGGAGAGAAGAGCACAGAAGAGGTGGCTGCCAAAGATTGTACTGCCTTGTGCCTTCCCACTGGGAACTTCCCACTGTGGCACTGCAGCCACAGGCTAGTGTGTGGCCAAATCTGACTGATAGGGAGCTAACTCAGCACCTCTGTGGCTTCCACGCTGCTAGCTTAGCATTTATTCCACATGGTGGGAGGGAGCAGGGAAGTGGAATTCTTACTTCTCTACAACCATGAAGAACACAAAGAGGAGATCTGTGATGTGGGAGGCCTTGTAGGGTGAAGTCACAGCTCTCCCCCAGCCTGCAGGTTCCCTCAGCCTGCCAGAAGCCATTACCCTTCTTGCTGGTCAGGAAACAGCAGCAGCTCTGGAGAACAGCCCAGAGCACCACAGAGATGGAAAAATCCCCCCACTCTCAATGACTGCAGGCAAGAAGAGGTGCTGGACTATTTCAGGTGCTATAGAGACTGGGTTTTACTTCTGCTCATTCCTGGAAAGCTGCAGTTGTTCTTGTCTTTTATGAGCCTGATCCTGCCATTTCTTCATTTTTAGAGCAATCCTTGTCTTTCTTCCTTCCTTACTACTGTGAGTCCTCCTTCCTGCTTGAAGGTGGGAGAGCTCTAGGCTGGATCCATGGCTGGTATGAAGTGCAAATGCTGTGTATCAGCTGTCTGTATCCCAAAAGCTGCCTCTCTCAGGCCACCTCAGCAGATGGGCAAGGTACAACCGAGAGCAGGGACTGTGCCAAGGGCTGTAGAGCCCAAAGAGCCACTACCTCAGTGCAAGCCTGTTAAATCCATTAGGGCAACCAGAGTGGGCATGTGGGAATTCTGCACTAGCAGATAGTATTGCATTTGGGGGTGCACAGATGGAGGGACAAGCAAAAAAACCTGAGCAAGAGCAGAGGTAGAAACATGAAATCAGTCCCTGCCATCAGTTCACTGGAAAGGAAGAGTTGGCACTGCCATGCACTTGTTTGCAGCCAAGTATAATTCTTGGAATTGGCTTGTGTATCCAGATCAAGTTTTATTTGTTAGCAAGCAACAAGTAACTCCAGGAGAGATCAAACTGCTGAGGAGTTTCAATTGTTTACTAGTCTGGATGATCACAGTTGTGTATTTAAACATAATAAAACATTTGCCAAAGTACTCCATTTTCCTGTTTGCAAACGTCTGCTTGGGAGAAGGTGGCACCAGCAGATTTGTGCCCATTGACTAATTTTATGTGTCTAACACCACTGTCACACAAGTTAATGCAGAATGGATTAAGAAGCTCAGACAGGGAATCTTTTCTACAAAGGATTGCACCAAATCACCATGAAGTCATATTGAAGTATTTAGCCTTTAAAAACCAGTTTTCACAAAAATGACAGTCGTACCCTTTACTTATTACAGTTTATTACACAGAGTTCTATCAGCACAATTCCTTCTGTACAGGCCACATGCTCATGAAAAAGCATCTCTCACTTAAGATTACAATGCTTAAGCAAATGTGTGACCCTTCCCACTGCAGCCAATCTCCCCAGTGCTTCATGAAAACCCTCACACTCTCACACCTCCAACTTCTTTGTCATGGGAGCACCAACCAGTGCAGGTTTCTGCTGCCTGAAGCTGCCTCACAAATCTGGAGCTCCCAGCCTGTGCTCCTCTGCTCTGTACTGGGAGCAGTTGGGCAACAGGGTGCTTCAGAAAGCATTCTTCAGTGGAGCACAGCCAATACATTTTTCATTAATGCCTTACTTTTCTGGTCTTTGTACCCCATGTGACCTGGATTTGCATTTTGCTTGCTTCAGGATAAAAAAAAAGAGCATTGATATGTGCTACAGCAGCTGCAAAATTATAGTCACAACAGAGGTCACACAACAGAGCCAGGACTTGAGGGAAAGGCAGCATCTTTCATTCAAATAACTGATCTAGCAACAGTGCTTTCAGTGTTTGCAGCTTACAGGCATGCAAATCCTTCTTCTGGCCAAATCAAAATTAAATTTCAAATTAACTGCAGATTTAGGGTGACTTCACAGTGCTTTAATTTAAGATGTTCAGCCAGACAGTTTGAGGAGCCTGGTTTATGTACCAGCCATTTGTAACGAGTGTAAACTACAACTTGCTTATTAATATCTGCATCACCTGGCTCATCCAGCTTTTCAGCCTCTGTCCTTCCTTTAACCAGGAGAAATGTGTGGCTTGTTGTATAATGATTAATCAGGAAAAAGATGAAACAATGCCCCTACTGCATTTTAGAGGAAACAAGAGAACAATAGCTGAGCCAGTTTTAAGGAGGGAAAGCACTTTGGTCAGGTTCCATTCAAACAGATGCAAATGGAGCCTAAAATGCCAGTGACAGGGGTTCCCAAACTACCCAGCACCACCCTTCTGAGATAAGGAACTATAAAGGAATGCAGCCAGACACTGGTTTCAGGTGAAGTGGGTGGGCTAGTTCAGAGGTGTTTTTCCCCCTCAGATGACTCATTCCCTCACCAGAGCCTGCATTCCCCAAGGTATAACCAGAGCCATTTTCTCAAGTGGCATATAACACTTTCTTTCTATAGGTACTACTCTTGAAGTCTGTCACAAGACTCAAGAGCTCTCAGACGACCAGGAGATTTCTTGATGGCACCTTCTTTTATGTTGCTGTTGAGCTAAGTTTTAAATCCTTCCTCAGGACACTGGCCCACCAATTTTATGAGCAGAACAACTCTAGAACTGTTATGGAACTGTCAAAATACAATTTTTGTCCTGCTCCCCAGTGCTCTTTCCTTGGGATAGGGTGGGTGGGGCAGCACCTGAGGAAAAACAACAGAAACCGGAAAAAATGTCTTCAGGATGTTTAAGCCAAAAGAAACCATGCAGGTGTCATCATGGAACCTACCCAGAGATTTAAAACAATGTATATCAGATAAAGCAGCCAAGGTGAGGCAGATATCCAGCTCCAAGTCTGATGAGAAAGCAATGGAAGGCAGGGAGGGTCTCCCCAACCTAAAACAAAAGAAGAATCCCAGAGAAAGGGCAGGGCAAGGTGGATTGAGGAGACTGCCCCAGAGAGAAGAAGCCTACTGGAAAAAGAAAGTTTATCTGGAAGCTGCATACACAGAGGCAGGGAAATTAATGAGAATATATGAGAGGCTGCTTCTCCTACAACTATGTGGTCACAGAAATTTATCCAAGCTCTCTGCAGAGGGGTGAACTTGCGGAACAGAAACAGTCATGCACATCCACTATTTTCAAACAACTTACCCAACTGCTACATAACATTTTCTTTCAGAAGTCTGTGCTTGCAGTCACTTTAATCCACCTGCCACATCCCACTAGATGCACTCACTTGGTTAGGAGCAGAGCCTGACAGCAGTTATCCCAGAATCATCTCTACAAGAGGTAAATATCACAGAGTTTCACCTCAGGAGTGGGAAAAGTGTTCAGCCATGAAGCTGGTGTAAAAGGAAGGTTCAGAAGCAGCAATAGCAAGGCATCCCTCATGAAACCAGAGCCCAGAAGTCTGTGTGTCTTCACTTCTTCCTAAGGAAGCCACATTGAAGCACTCCATTGTTTTCCATCTCTGCCCTTCCCTGGTATTTTCCCTTGCATGCCAAGCTCCCAGGTTGTGCAAGCAGCTTTTGTTCCTTAATTCACATCAAAAGCTTATTCTCTTAATAGATGTGTCAATTCTCTGCAGTGCTAAACCTTCACAATTTCTGGGATCATCCAAATTCCCAAGATGAGAATGAGTGGTTTCACTGGATTATCTTGGCAGCTCGCAGAGGCAGGCTTTGGTTCCCTCCCAGGTATCACATCCACACCATGAGTCTGCAGTACAGCCTGCACATCCAGGCCAGGTCATCAGAGCAACCACATCAAAATCAAGGGAATGTTTCAGGCTTACATTTAATAGCCAAACATTTGTCAATTTCTCCTTCAATCGTTTGGGATTCATGGTGCAAAGAAAACATTCCACAAGTGATATACAAAAGTTATAACTGAGAAACATTTCTTTTAGGGCAGAAACATAAATGCAGAGATGATGGTGCTCAGAACCACTGTGCAGCCCCTTTAGCCTTTGGACCATGTTACCATCAACAAGTAAGCACACTTAGTTATTTGATAAGACTCTACAAATAGTAGCTGTTTCTAAATTAATGGGGACACCAATCTCCTTCCTTCCCACATCCCAGCCACAAGCAGATTGTATGTGGAGAGGGAATTAGAAGCCACCAGTCAGAAAGTCACAACAAGGAAGTCTATTGCTGGTATCTGTTGCAAGATGCCTTTAGGGAAGAAGAAATCCTGGTCCTGAAAAACAACAAACAATCCAACACTTACTGCTTCTTCCTTGTGCTGGCTTTTCTTCCCTTCTGTCTGCACCTTTACTGCCTTTTCCCCCTTTTTTACCTCCTGCTTGCTTTTCAGCTGAGGGATTTGGGCTCCATTTCACCCAAGCTTTCTTTAGCTACAGCTCCAGCCTGCCTGGGGCCACCTGCTCAGTCACTCCAGTCCTTAAGCCAGCCCACAAGCGTGCTGTTGGCTGCTCAGCTTTGACTCACTGCTGCTGCTGGAGCCATCGCAGGCAGGAGGGTCACAGCTGCCTGCAACACCCACACTGCAAATCCCATCCTTCTTAAAGGCTGCCAGCTGCAGAGCCAGTCAGAGCAGGAAGGATGCTATGGGATCAGCTGTGCAGCTAGCCCAGCACCTCTCCCTCCACCTTCTCCTTCTTCCTTCTTCCCCTGCTCTAGCCCAGGGAGCAGCTCCTCCGTGCCAGCGAGGTACCTCACAGCACCGGCCTGTGGGAGCAGGGGGAACTACAGCAGAAGATCGGGTAAAACCCACGTGAAGCCGACATGAGCCCAGGAACGCAGTGCTGGCCCCGCTCTGTCCTTTGCACGCAGGCCGGTGGGAGCTCAGCTGCACACGTCTGCGGGTACAAGAACAGGGATCAGACAGAAGGCCTGGCTACGGCCCTTCCTCTGTAACTCACTTTGTCCGACCAGGGAAAACCAGCCATATTACAGCATAAGCAAATACATTGAAAAGGGAGGCTAGGGCAGCAAATGGTCTGTTACATTTGCTCAGCTAGGCAGAAACAAAAGCCAGGCTTGCACTATTTCCTATACACAGCAAATTAGTGCTCAGCGACTCTTTTTTGGGAGGCTGAAGGGGAAGGGTTTTCCTGGATACTTAACTTGTTAAAGTGTTGCCAAATAGGCAGAAATAATTTACTCCTGATGGACACAGAACTGATGAGTTCTACAACCTGCCAGACACAGAGGGTAAAGCCCTGAATAAATCACAACAAATGAAAATATTGTTAGCAGTTTCATAATTTAATGAAAAAGTACTTGTAAAAAGGGGACATCTGAAAAAGACCGAGTCCATCTTGGAAAATTGAATATATATATATTTATATATATAAAACAAAATGCAAAAACACAACAAAAAATTGACAAATAAGGTTAAGAGGTAATACTTCAAACAGTTAGCCACCGAACGCACAATAAAAACTAGCAAATGCACTTTGGGGACAATACTTGAGAACTACATCACCAAGGGCTCCTTCATATGTCTATTAAAATCATGTAAAAATTAGCAAAACCATTGCCCAGACTGGAAACAACTGAATTGATAACCCCAGAAGAGCAGAAACGCTGAGTTTTGCTGAAGCACCATTTTCCCTCTCTTCTGTCATATGCTTCCAGCCACAAAATAACATGAACACTTTGCTGACCTCCCAGATAAGTGTTCCCAATAAAAGCTTCATAAAATTTCATGGCCAGTGAGAGAGGATTACTAATAAATATTGAAGGAGAACTAAGAGAATCAGAACCAGAATACAAATGAACAGACATTTGTTTACTTATTCTGAATGACCCATGGCTTAGAACACAAAGCATTTCCCATAAAAATAAAATATATGGAAACCTAAATTGCTACTGCATATTTACACCAAAAGAAATAATTTTGAAGATACAGCTCCAGAAAGATCAATTACACAAATATACATAAAATCAAGAAGTAAAAAAAAAAAAAAAAATTAAAAAAAATTAAGATGCATGAAGCAAACAGAGCAGATTGGCCAAGTATACTTTTTTAAAAATGATTTCACTTCTGAAGAGTCCTCCAGCCCCTGACCTGCTAGTCCTATTGCAACTAGGGAGATTTCAAAGTTTAAAACAAATCTGAAAATGTCATTGCCATTTCCCAACCTAAAAGCAATAAATTAAAACTATGAAGCGAAACCGAGCTGCTGTTCAGATTCTGCATAGTCATCTTCACGCTGTGTGGGGGGGGAACATCTTTTTGTCTGTAGACAAAACTGAGCCCTCAACAGAGCTGTACAACGTGCCCTACACAACCTGTGGGTCGTTTCAGCCAGTGATGTGGGGACAGAGGATGTTGGAGTTTATGAAATGTACAGCATTTCAGACAAAAATAGTGCAGTAGCTTTGTTGATCAACACAACACCATCTGTAAAACAAGTTAGTTTGTATTCAAACAGAAATCCCCTGTCTTTGAAACAAACAGAAAGGGATTCATTCCCTTCCCTTCTCAACTTCTCAGTCAGTACTGGCTGAAATGTAATCACTATTTAACAACTGCTGATTTTAAAGGACATACAAAAAATGTGTTAGACTGGGAAACAGCAACTGATCCAGAGGTTGAAAAGCAGCGTAATAAAATAGTAGATTTTCAGGAATTAAAATAAACCATCTTTAATTAAACCATCATACTCTAAATGATGACTGGCTAAAATTTTACAGACCTAGATGCCAGAAGACTCCTATGCCTGTGTTCAGGCAACTAGGGTTGAAAATCTGCACCTGAAAAAAAAAATTCAGCTAAAATTATTCCTAATTCAGCTGATTTTAAAAATACCAGGTAAAAACACCTCTGGATATGAAATTTCAATTTCAAGAGGAACCTGGCATCACCGGTGATTGCCTAAATGTAAGTGTCAAATAGCATTTTTCTTTGAAGTAGTACATCTACTTTTGTAAACACTATCCACAAAATTAGCCATCTGTACTTGTTAGCTGGGTAAAATATTTACAAGTGCATCCCACAACAAGCATCTATGTACAGAGATTAAAAAAACTGAAGTACTAGAAGTTGTATATTTACAAAATAAGCGAATTATTGTGAAGAGAAACACAACCTTCAGCAAAAGCAGGGAATGGGGGGCATGTCTAGAGGTCAGCGAGTTTGGCAGCGCCAGCGACGCCTGCTTCCGCCCTCTGCAGGGAGCCTGCAAACGGCACTGCAGTTCAAAGCCTCCTGCAGAAGGGGATCAGCACTTAGTAGTCACTTTGGGCCTGATCCAGCAGAGCACAGCGGCATGTGCTCGGATAGCTGAGCACAAACGTTCGCGGGGGGGAAACCAGCAGGACTTTCCATGTGCTTAACTTCCTAACACATCCGCAAGCGCATTGCTGGATCAAAGCCACACTGCAGGTGCCATAACAACACAGTTTCAGTGTCTCCGTTTGCAGTCTCTTGCAACACCTTAGAGCAATGCAAGGACTTCTTCTAAACCTGTCCACCACCACTTCCACATGAACACGGTGCCTCGCACTTAAGCTGGCAAGGGGGAAGCAGTTTCCTGAATTTTTGCACAATTAACTGCTTTGTGCTCTCCCAGATGTTACCCTCTGACAAAACACACAATTTCCACAACTTTGTGGATAACTGAGCTAACCCTGCAAAGACTGCAAACCAATTCACAGTTGAACAAAACTACTCTGATTTCTCTCCCTCCCCCATCCCCTACTGCAGCTCTTCCTAAATAGGTCCTAGACTATTTTCTGGAACCTTCTGATGCTGAGCTTTGCACTGGTACACCGGAATACATAAAGGCAGAATTACCCCGTGGGGGCTTCTAATCACCTTTGTACCGAACTGTGAGATATAATATTCTTTTTGTTTCTATTGTGACAGTCTCTTCCAAAGTCCTTACTTGGGCTTTCTCTCTCTGAGCTACTTCGTCTTAACCTCACTTGTTCTTTGTTTTCATCACTTTCTGCTTCAGAGTCACTCAGCTCTAAGTCAGGACAGTACCCATCGTTGTCCTGGTATGGAGCACCTTCAAGTGCCTGCTTGCTCCACAAGCGATCTTTAGTTGCAAGTCTTCTCGTTGGCTTTTCACAGCACCGGAGATCTTCCGTGGTCCTCACCAGACTGTTGGTAGCCTCTTTAAAGGACCGGCTGAAATGTTCTATGGTGGATTTGCGGAATCCACTCTGGCTGGCCAAGTGAGCCGTGAGCACGGACTCTTGTTCGTAGGACGTCTGGCTGGAGCTGTCTCTCTGGCTCACATCTCCAGCCCTGCCCATCAGACCATTGGATTTGGACACCAGCCTTGAGTTCTCCTGCTGCAGCCGCCCGTTCCCGATGGAAGACTGTCCATGCAGAGCAGCCTGGAGTGCTAAAGGCTTCCCGGAAGGCTGGCCCCGGTGAAACTCCATCAGCTGCGTGGGGCCAGAATCCTTTGCCTCGCCCCGAGGCTTGCCGATCCCTGCCAGCAGCCCATTACTTCTGCTGTCGTGCTGATACCTGGCATAAGATTTTGCTTTAATTTCAAATGATTCCTTTGACATTGGTACACTCCGTTTGCTGTAAACAGTGCTGTTGTTGTCAGGAGAAAGCGGTCTGTTGCCAGGCTTCAGCGAGTTATTTCTGCAGTCTCCCAATGCTGATTTGGGCATTTTCAACTTCAGGGTGATCCTGGGAGGTGGGTAGAACAGTGTGTTCTCTAGTGCACTTGTCAGGGTATGGCCTACAGAAGAGAAAGAGGTGAGGAAGCAGAAGAAAAAGAAAAAAGGCTTTTTAAAAAAGTGTAACCTCTTTTGCCATCTGTAACAAGTTTTATAGTCCATTATACGGTCATGCAACAGTAAGAAGCATTTGCAAATAATTAGTGTGAAATTATTTTAGGACACTAAGGAGAAGTTGGGATAACCAAACTGTTCCAAATTATCCACCGCTTTGGAATTTAGGTAAGCATTTAAATATTTCCATTAAAAACAACAATATGCCCTTTTTACAGAGCTCTAAGCCAGTGAATTGAACCAGTTTTGAGATATGACTGAAGTTGTTCCAACAAAGCTGTAAAAAAGGTTCATATTCAGTTTTGGATGAAGAAAAAACAATGCTTCAAACTGAGTTTCAATTTGGACTTAGTTCAACTCTCTGCTTCGTATTATAAAATTCTCTAAGCTCTAAAAGTCTTTTTACCTCAACATACGAGTTGTTTGTGGTAATACATGCATACCGCACCCACTGCAAGTATCAAGCTATTATAATAAGTATTTAAAAACCACTTGTATTTGTAAAGATATTAAATAAACTTAGTAGACATTTTTAATAAAATGCATTTACACAAAAGCAAGGAGCTTCTGAGTGCCACTGCTTCCATGAAGTACTAGTCTGATCTAAAACAGTTAAAAAAAACCCCCTTATCAGTACTAATGAAACCTATCCATGTTTCAGGGGCAGAGAAAAAAGCAGGAAAATTTCACCCTAAACTGGTGAAGTATGTATCTTGAAAGACCAAAGAGATCTTAATTTCACACAAAAAATTAGCTGCCTTTCCTATTAAAAAAAACCCAGTAACTACACTGGTATGCATATGCTCTTCCTCTTTCCAAATGCTGTGTTCCTTATTTTAAAAACTTGCTGTAAATGCTAAGGGCAGAGTGGGGTTTGGCACCTCAGCATTCCCGAAGAGTTACCAGTCCCTATTAATACCCAGAGTACTTAAACTCTTTTGGGAGGAAGGAGAACAAATGCAGATGGCAAGCTAAGAAATCTGCACTGCTCATGACGTGCACAAGGCACATGAGAACAGCAGCAATTCCCATCAGTCACTCTTTCTCTTGCCTGAAGGAACCAACTGGTGACAGCCAGCAAAAAAGCCTTCTCAGCTGGGTGAACCAACCAGCAGGGTGGAGCTTGCTGTGGAGAACCAGTGCCACACACCAGCAGCCCTACAGTGCAAAAACCTAGAGATCACCAGCAGCTCATTTCTGCTATCTGAATGCCACAGTGGTAAGCAATAGGCATATACCAGAAACAGCTATAAAATAAAGAAATATTCAAGTAAATATTTTAAGTGATTATAGAGTTCTCTGTGTTGCTACTTTGATTGACTATGTACTTGAAGAAAATTCTTAAAGGCATTTTTACATGTTGAAAGCACTAACCAGGAACATAAAGAGAACACACTGCTTTAGTTTAAATACAGGCAGGATTTATAAATATTCTACATTTATATGATTACCTGCAGCAATTTCCTGATTAATGAGTTGGACTTGCAAGTTGAAGACCTGTTCATGTACTTTACTGTGGGACAACTTCAGTTTCTCTCTCCTGCTTACCATGTAGCAGAGATTTCTTACCTATGGAGGAATAACAGGAGACTTAAAAGGCAATAAGAAAATAAATTCAGACATAGTGTACAAATTGTATCAACAACGTTACTTGCAAAATCCCTTGGTAAAGTTCTTGTGAATTATTGTGAATATTACTGAATGTACCTAACTATTAAAAAAATGTTCAGCCTGGAAAAGAGAAGGCTCTGGAGAGACCTCACTGCAGTTTTTCCTTATATGAAAAGGGATTGTAAGAAAGAGAGACCAGAGCCTCTAGAGACAGAAAAAGAGGTAATGTTTTTGAACTGAAGGAGGGTAAGTTTACACTGGGTGTAAGGAAGACATTGTTTACAGTGAGACACTGCAACAGGTTGCCCAGAGAAGTTGTGGAGGCCCCATCCCTGATGTGTGGATGGGGCTTTTAGTAACATGGTCTCATGAAAGGTGTCCCTGTCCATGGCAGGAGTGTTGGAACTAGAGGGTCTTAAGGTCCCTTCCAACCCAAACCATTCTGATTCAGTTCCACATAATTCTATTTGTTTGAGTTAATAGCAACATTTCCACCTAAGGCGAAAGAGTAAGAAGAGACACTGGAAGTTCTTGATAAACACCTAAAAGTGCAAAACACAGAAACAGCATAGGGGCTGGTTGAAAGGTATCTGCCAAATAAATTTTCCCTAGCACTCAGTTCCATCAGTTCAGAACTGGAATCTCTTTACCTAGAAACCAAATTCCAAGATTGCCAAATTTATATATATCCCCAGATACAATAGAATAGAAAATCTTGTGGCACAAGAAGTTCAGAAACTTGGAAACAGGCATTTCAAATTATGAATTCCCTCCACTCAGAATAAGTACATAAATTTCAACAATATTTGGTGCAAACCAAACATTTATCAAACAAAAAGCTTGACACGGTCTCTTGAAAAATAAAAAAACCACCCCCAAATACCAACCCGCCATCTGAGGCATGTTATGGGTTTTATATTTTTTCTTAAAGTATGCTTCTATATCTAAAGCAGTCCTGGAAAAGATCTGAGATTGATTATGATAGATTAAAGACAACAGTTACAATGATAAGTACAAATCTTCGCTCCAACAATCTTCCTGTATCTTCATGTTGTTCTCTCCCCAGTATTGTTTCCCCTTTTATACAACACTAACAGGCAGCCTCCAAGTGGTAACAAGCCTTACTCTTATTTTTTGTTTAATAAAAGTAACATTTTTTCTCATTTCATCTGTATCACTAAATACTACTACAGAGGGTCAAATAAATTTCTTCATTTTTTTAAACATTTACTCAGCTGAAGCTGAAATCACAGAATCAATTACCAAATATGTCCATTGTGCATAGAAATATGCATCCTAAAACACATACAGGAATAACCTTTAAGCAAGTCAGGAAGCCTTGCTTTCACCTTGGATCTTTCACTGGACTGAGAGAGGCAGCTCCTGAAAGTCTCTACAGCAGGCAGTGCAGCATATCAAAAGATTAGAGTTCAAGGCCTTACTTTTATTATTTTTTTAAATTATCATTTTCAAAATCATCTCACTTTGCATTCCCCATTCTCACTTTCATCCACAAAGAAAGACCTTTCTCACCTGCAAATAGTTTTTCAAAACTTTACAAGTTAATTCTTACCCTCTCTAGGTCCTGCCTTAAGTGCATGAACATCCTCATGCGAGTATGAATGCTATCTTCTTTTGGCTGCACCAAGCCATTTTCTTCATCCTCCTTGGGAGGAAACAATGGTTTGTTAAAGTTACTTTTTCGCTTTAATTTCCAGTAATTGTAGATAAAGTCTACAGCAAATTTAGGAAGGCCCAGCTCTGCTGCAACATCCTCCACTTTTACTAGTGAGTAAAACTCTTCTTCCAGCTCTCGGAGTTTTTGGGCTCGCAGGCTCGTTTTCTCACTCTCTGTTTGCTTCTGCTCTAGCACACTCTTGGGGTGCTCCTCAACATCAGGCAGCGAATTCTGTTTGTTCTTGCTGTGCTTTAGACAGTACGACTTGAACTTGACTTCATCCCCATCATCCAGGATAGTCTTCATCTCTAAGCTATGCTCAAAGGCACAGGTGACATGAAAGGCAGTGATGCAGCTTTTCACAGAGCACTGCAGACAAAATCAAACAAAAAGCCTCAGTTACTAATTACTCAATTACTAACAGTAGCACCAAACTAGAAAAAAAGGACATAACTACCTTAACTACATGAAAAGCCATCCCTATCAAAACCAATTTCCTACACTTCCTTAAAAACAGTGATCCCTTTGAAACTGGTATTACCCAATATAGTATTTTCTTGTTTGCAGAGTGTTCAGTGGAAGTTTTCTGTTCACCTTTGATACACATAATAGTGGCTCTTAAACACCTCAGCCTTATTCAAAAGATGTCAACCCAGACTAATTCTTCTGTCTAATCAACTAATTTGATAACAAATGGCTATGAAGCGGACATCTATCCAACAGTCATCTCCCTTGTAAAGCATCTCTGAACACAGGAAGAAGAAAATGCAAAACCGAAATTGCCCTTCTGACAAACTCACCCCTGCAGAGTCACTATGGGACAAGGACATACCTGAATGCAAGCACCAGTTTTCAGTTTGCATAAACTACACACTAGAGCCCATCGACTTGGTGGAATGTGAGACACCTTTGTGATTGGCTCCATCCTCTCTGGGCAAGCAATACTAACCTGAAAAGAAAAAAAGCAGTGCAGAATACAGTTATCAAAGGGAAAAAAAAAACCCCAAGCTCTCCATTTATATCAGAAGAAGAAAGCCATCCATTCATTTCTCTTGCAGCAAGATCTCCATGTACTCATGCCTCTCAGAAATGGACCCCAAAAGATTCCACACGCAGACAATAGTGTGGAATACTATCAGTTTAACCTGACGACTCAAAGTTGCAATTATTCAAAACATTTGAGGCACCTACAGCACGCCCTTGTTATGAACCAACATCCTGATTTGAGCCAGGACAGGGTTAATTTTTGCAGTAGCCAAGAGGGAGCATGGCTAGGACCCAGAGGTTATTCTCACATCATTTTCTGAGAGTGGGGGGAAGGGCTCTCTTCTGGTCAGGTAAGTGTGGTGTGAAACCAGTGGTTGGGTAGCACTGGCTCTGTTACTGATATTGTAGCTCTTACAGTCCATTTTTCTTTGTTTTTTTTATTTCATTTGCTGCTTCCAGTAATTCTTCTTTTCTTGACCCATGATCCTTACCATTTGTGCCTCCAAATCCCCTCTCCAGCCTGGTGCAAGGAAGGGGGGAGTGGTGCATGGTTTAAGTGCTTCAGAGGGAACACTAAATTGGGGAATACCATTCTTAAACCACTAGCAGTTGAGAGACTGCTGCAAGTGTCACTCTAAGTTTATTTCCATTCCCTTGTGGTTTTGTTTTTGGGGGTTTTTTTCCCCTCTGTGTTGCTTTTACAGGTCTAACTTTAAAAAATGTCATAATACGAGCCCCTCAGAACAAAACAGGACCACTTTCCTGAGAAGTTCCTTCTGTAAAATCCCTAGATCTGCTACGGTATCTACTTCTGTCAACTCAATATTTGGGACAGAACTAGATCTATCAGTCAGCAGCCAGGAAAAGCCTTGCTTCCCAGCTCTGCCTCTCCACTGAGCACTCTCACCACAAGAGATAATCCTAACACACTTTCCTAACTATGAACTGTATCAAATATAATTTGAGAAAAAAAAAACCCAACAAACTTCTCTTATTACAAAGCAGGATATATTGTCTTGTGCTAGTTTTCACAGACTGAGTCTGGATGATCAATTTGTCTCTGGTAGACCAGATGATAGATATTACTAAAAGAAAATAAAAAAAACACCCATATATAGACAGAATAGTTTTTCCTATTCTTTGTTATATTAACTTCCACATATCCATTGTGATAGAAGTTTCTCAGTTGCCTGTTGTCTATACAGGGAAATGAAGACTTTCCTCTATGATCTGGAAACCAAAACAGATATATCTATATCTGTAGACATCCCTAAGCCACTCCTGACAGGATTTATCCAAGCACAGAAATAAAAACCTGGCCAGCTCTGAATGACTAACATGCAGAACTGGGCCAGTATGAGAATGGCACACGGCAGAATATTTCAGTGGGTAACTGTCCCAAAAACACCAGCCTCCAGAAGCTTGGATTTTGACACTTCTCCAACACTTTTTGAATTGAGCAGTTTTGTGCCTTGGAGGGCTACCTGGCTGAACCAAAACCACAATGCTGATACTGTGCTGATACACCACACTTTCATTCAAGCAATTCATCTGAATAGAGCAGACCTGTATTTCCTGTGGTGGGAGTATGGGCTTCTTCTCAAAGGGGTCAAGCCTAAGAATTCAAAGAAAGGAGGTTCCTAGGTCATGCTTTGTGGCAATGTGAGGTCAGAAGAAAGCTGATGGCTATAAAAAGCAGTTAAGGGTAAGATTTGAACAACAATTATTTTGTTTTTCTAGAAAATTACTACATTATAGTAATTTTCATAGATTAAATCTACAGTAAGAGACACCCAGGAAAATCTGGGTTGGATGAATTAGTTTAACATGTGATAATTAAACTGGCAACTTTACAAGAGCTGGTAGACAAAGCTGAATTTTTTAGCTTCCCTTTGGAGGTACATCATCAATCACTTGATGCACATATTCATTTTAAAACCTGTTTAATCCCTACGGATGAAAAGCTTTCCTTCAGCAGACCTCCTCAGTGAGGTAGACTTAGCCAAAGATAGCAGTGCTAAGTCACAGTTGCTATGCTCAAAATATTTTTGCTGCTCTCTCCTTATCATGCATTGCTTTAAGGATCATTTAACTAGGTGGAAAGAACAGCTTTGCAAGAGATTACTCAGTTCATCATTTCCACATTAGAAAAAAAAAAAAGATGACCAATAGTTCATGAATTAATGACATAAATGGACTCAAATAAGATAATGTTTGTTACAGTACTTCCCTCTCTGATCTGCCAAGTGCAAGCCCACGTCTTCTGGAATATACTGAGTGCATGGCATTTCCCAAAGTCTTCATTACGAAGACACTGAGATGCTTCAGAAGGTTCAGGTTTTAAAGAAGCTAAGTCAGGCAATACATGATGTACTCATGAGACAGACGTGGCTAACAATATAACCTCTTGTAGCCTTCCTATAAATTGGTGGAATAGTGACAAGACTGTCCCTGGAATGCCTGAGTAGCTCAACAAAATCATGGTCAGTGCTCTTCAGTATCATCAAATGTAGCTCTTTTGCTTCCAAAATGAAAGAAACTTTCAAGAAACTCTTTTGGAGTTGCTTGGAAGCAAAAGAAACTCTTTTGCTTCCAAAATGAAAGAACCTGACTTGACCATGCTCAGAACAAGTTGCATAGGTATTTCTGAAACAATATTGTACAAAGATTGATTGTTACCACTACACTGAGAGACAAGACTTCCCTTAAGAATCAAGGGATTTCATCAATGTGCCAGGTTGTCTATATTCTTTTCAAAAAGAAATCAGAATCTACAATGACTTTTTTTCTGGAGACTGAGTAATATCAGCTTTTCACTGGGCTTCCCAGCAGGAGCTGGGAATTGACACCAGCTTGAGACCTTTTCCCTGTCCCTTTCTGTCCCTTAAATATTCTCCCTGCTCCTTCCCCAGAGGAGACTCATAAGGTCAGGAAGCATTTATATTGGAAATACTGTTCATTCACCTTGTAATGCTGACTGTTGACATTACCCCACTTTGTAAAAGCACAAAGAGGCACTTACAGAGTCAGGTGCAATTTATTTACACTGGCCTTGTGCCACCTGCATGTTTCTGCAGAGCGAGTCAAGGCAAAGTCCGTTTGAACTTTGCTGCTCACAAGGGATCCAGAGAGCAGAAGCCAACCTTCTCATCCCCCAAGAACTCCCATTCCAAGGCAGAAATGATCCATCTGCCATAACATGTAGTCATTTTCTCCATTTCTTCACTTTGCATCAGGTTACATCTTGACTGCTATACTCTGAAGAAGTTCTAGGAGTGGGAGAGAGTGAAGACAGTGGGTTGTTGAAGCCTATTATCGTGTTATGCACATGATCAATCACCCTGCTGTCCTATTCTTCCCTGCTAACTGTGCCACCAGCAGCTGTACCAGTACACAAGGATCTGCATCAGTGCTCGGGAAGGGCAGCCCAGTGGCTTGAGCACAGCCACTCACAACAGCTGCTCAGGACAGTAAATTTTTATCTTTGCTCTACAGCCAGGGGAGTGTTATCACTTTCTGCTTCAGTTAACACCACATTGACTGGCAGAGAACATACCTATAATAGGTTATCTAAGGCAGAGAAACACCTTGACTTTCAAAACACTCAATACAGGTTTTCTGGTATCAATGTTTCCTTTTTTGATTTTTTTTTTTTTTTTCAATTTAGAAGAACACTTTTAAAAAAACATGAAATAGACCATGTATTTACACTAGAGCAAAGTAAAGGCAGAAGAAGAAGAGGATATAAACCAATGAGTACTCTTTGGAAAGTAAAAACCTTCAATCGTCCCAATCAGTCAAGGGAGCGAAAAGAAAGCCTTTAAACAGCATTAGCTCCCAAGGAAGGCAGGGAAGAAAAAAGATTTTAAGACAGTGCTGAATGAATTAATGCAGGAGAATACCTGGCACAATTGACTTCAACAATGCTAGACTACACTTGGTGACTCATGAAGCCTCTCTGAACCTCTTGCCACAAGACACAGATGTTTTATAGCCCCTTCCTCCCTGCTTTCTGCCTTGCTTCACTTCGTTAAGGCCTCAAGAGGAAATACCAGTGACTTTAATGTTTCTTTTAGGGAGTTCCAGCATGCTAGTACCTTGGGAGAAAAAAAAAATAGATACATGAGAATACACATTCTCCCCTAAAGCATCCATCCCTGGGTCTCCAAACTCTGTCTTTCTTGCCCCCTGCAGCACATAAGGCCACTCCAGACAGGAACTGACCTGCCATTTTAGTAGAGATTTACAAAGGGTTTTCCCAGCTTCTCTGGTAACTGAATTGTTTTACAAGTGACTACACACAAGCCCAAGAGAATGGATTCAAGAGGCATTTCCCATGCCTGCAGGCACATGCCACCTCTTCACTATGCCTGACACACTTGGCATTGGTGTGGAGAGGAGGTGTCCAAAACCCGGAATCACTGAATGGGCTGTGGAAACAGCTGGATTCAAGCTCTCCCACCCTGGGAGTAGCTTCTCTTCCTCAGCCAGAAGAGCAGAGCCTGGGCAGGCAAAAAGCCAGGGTGTGCTTCCTGCCCAGCCATCACCACCTTCCCAAACCTCACTGTTCCTTTTCTGCTGATAACAGCAAGGCAACCACATGCAGAATGGACCTCTTAGAAAAACCAGTCAGCTCAGAGGCAGGAAAGCTTCCAGGCAAGACACTTCATAAGCACAAGAGGAGAAGTAATTTTTTTTTAAAAATAAATATTCTTGGTTTTTTTCTCAACTCCTCTCTCCTTGAAGGTGAAAGTGATGACAGAAACTACAAGTAGGCCTGAAAGGAAAAGTGCAACTGCAAAGACAATCTCCTTAAGAAGCAGATATATGTGCCTGAGACAACTAAGAATTACACATTATATCCGGTTGCTAAGTCAAAATAAACCAAACCAAAATCTTAACATCTTCTTCAAAGTTGTGCACACATCAGACCTGTCTGCACTTGGGAGCAGAAAATTCAGAAAATACTGTATCCTTGATTTTATGGTGCTGACAGATCTGGCTACTGTCTCACATTAAACCACCCACCATAATGGAATTGTGAATCTTACCAGAAATAAAACAAAAATATCCCAAGCGCAAAATTAAACACAAAATCCATCTCTACCTAAGTGAACTTTCTGTTTTACAGAACTACACTGTGATGCTAAACTTGATTCAAAAGGGAGGAGGAAGTGTAAGACTTCATTATGAAACTCTCCATATATGTTATGCACAGATATATCAAAAAAACATTTACTTATAAAGTGTATATAACATGAAGATAAAAATTTTCATCTCCCCACCATTCAGAAAAATTCTAATTCAAAGAAACTTTAAGTACAGATTGCAGCATACATCCTATAGAAATAATGCAGTGCAGGCAACCTTTAAGCAAACAAACAAACATAACTCTGAAAAAAGTGGAGGTACTCATGCAAATTACACATGTATCCAAGCACACAGATTCATAAAAAATATGAGACAATGAAGCTGCAGTTGTAAGATACAGCTTATATCAATGGACCTTTCTAGCAGGGCACAGATACCATAATGACACCAAGAAGTGATTGCTGAGTAAATGGAGGTGACAAAGTGACTCATTAGTAGAACACAATCTGGACTCTCCCAGACTTCACAGACTGAGCAGCCCTATCAAAATAAAGCCCAGTATTATGTCAAAGACCTTAAATCATGAGAATGCAAGAAGGCAGAGGATGGAACAGGAAGAGGAAGACAGGAGAGAACTTAGGGTTTTACCTCTGGAATCCAAAGAGCACAGCTCACATGTGCCCACTTGGTCCCTGTCCTGGTAGCTTTCATGGCACCTCCTCTTTTAGGACAGAGGAGGCACTGAGGATGTATTCCCAGGACACAGGTACGACACAGCCAGCTCCCTTCAGGTACTTTTAAGATTCCATAGCAAGCCTTGGAGAAAAACAGATATTGGAATCATTGTGCTGACATTATTTCACACACAAGCATCCATATTCACAGAGAGCAAAGCTTTCAAAAAGTAAAGGCACTACCGGCCTTCACTTAATCTGTGATTTCTTTACCTTAAAATGAGTCAACTAATCCAAGAGAGAAACAGCCTCAAAAGCAAGTTTTTACATCTGTTTATAAAACATATCCACTGGGACTGCACAACAGCACTGGTGTTACAAACCTTTACCTTTGCCTTTAGTGACTTTTAAACACTTACTTACTTTTAAACACTTTACTTCTGAAGTAAACAACATGGATATTCCTTTAAATTAGCTTCTGTATCTAATACTTTCTAAAATCACCATTTCCTACTGCTAAAAATGTCATACTCTAACCCTAATTCTATTTAGGGATAGGGATATGAGCATTGCATTTCCTGCAATGTTTGTGGTTCTGTGAACTTTCTTTCTTTAAATATTTATATAATATTGTAACAAAAATTACAGCATACACTGGAAGTGTAAGATGCTGGCTTTTACACTTATTTCCCAAGTATTGCACTTAACCACATGGAAAATTAAAATTTTCTTAAGTTTTGCTAGGTTTGAGAATTAAAATAAAAAAGGAAAATAAATAGTTTAGTTTCCAATTCAAATTCCTCGTGGTTCTTAATAGAGCCAATGGCGGATCCTGATGTACATACACAACCTTCCTACCTCCATGAAGCTGAGCTATCTGAAATCACTGGCTGCCACCAAGGTCTAATTTCACTCAACCACTCCAAATAAAAGTTTTATCAAAAGGGTGGATATCACAGGAAATCTCACAATTTCTAACACTATCTCTAGTAATGATAACATTAAAAGACTCAAAAGAACAGGATCAGTAGTTGTAACCATTCTTTCAGACTAAATCTAGTATAAAATTCCCATACCTGCCTTCCCAGACTTTTGCTTGTATTTCCGTATTTAATATTAAACAATATCATAAAACACTGCACATTTATGTCAAGCTTGTAGGGAGGGGGACTTCCTTGAATTAAATACAGCAAGACTGACTAACCTAAATGTTTTTTTTTGATGTTACAACTCCTGTAAAAGCCCAACAGGGGGAGCTGCAATCCAAATTTTACAAGTGTTCTTCTCCTCCTCTGTGGCATATTCCCACCTGAATTCTTTCTGTTACTAGAGCAGAAGTGGCATTAAATCTAAGATCATATCTAGGGTGTTGGAAATGGACTGAAACTATTTTCTAATTTTAACTGATCAGCAAAGGATGCCTAGACTACTAAAACAGTAATTTCACAACATGTTTGAGCCAGCACAACGGGGTACCACGAAGGAAGAATTTTCTCACACTCCTCCTCCCCTCCACCTCCAAACTTGTGACGACAAACAGACCTGAGTCTACTTGTTGAACCAAAGCTGATCCAGATTAAAAATGAAACAAGTTGTTGCTATAGTTAGGATTTGCTCTAGCCCTGTTATAGTTAGGATTCACTCTAGCCCAGACACACTCTCCAGTTTGTTTCAGGCAGATCCAGCACAGGGAAGAGTGAGGGGCAAGAAGGCAGCAGACCATCAACTCAAGCTCAGCTGTCAGGAGACAACCATGAACCCTTGACTGCAAATCCATCATTACTCCTTAACAGGCACAAGCAAGGACTGAACAGGCAGCCCCCAGCTGCCAGCCATATTCCTGTCACTGCCACCTTACTGCCAAGCTCAGGCTCACAGGCTGCTTCACACGGGGACTCAGGTCAGGAAAGCAGCCAGGCTGGAAGCCAGCCCACTGTGAGCAGGTGACAGGTCTTTTTTCAGACAGATACATTTTCCAAATATTACTTGCAGTCAGTACAAAAATGCATTAAAAAGAAAAAAAGAACTTTCTTGGTCTCTTTTCAATTTGTAGCAAAACTCCCTTCCAGAACAGGATGCACAGAACCACAGGATTCATACCCCTTTTCTGAATACCTTTACCTGACTATGCTGTGCTCAGGCAGTATAAAGTCTTGACTACATCTGAACCACTATAAACATGAGCACCATTCAGACTGAGACCATGGTTTTTGCAGGTGATGGCTGCTGAAAAAGATCACTCTATTAAGTACCTACATATGGTTCCAGATGGCTAAATTTGGACAGTCTATGTCTGACTACATAAGTAGTCAGTAAAAGAAAAAAAAAAGCTCTGAAACAAATGATCTTTAGATTTCTCACAAATAGGCAAGCCAGTATTTCCTGTCCTGTTTATCTTCAAAAGCAGATTTAGTAATAGGGCGAACAATTATTTACAGTTGCAGAGGAAATACTTGCATGTCCCAAAAACACACTTTGCATTCCTGCTAGACTGTAGCTGTCCACTTATTAACTTTGCTAGGCCACTTAATCTACTGTAATTGTTATAGTCCAAAATTTCACCTCAGTATTGCACCATTCTTCATATGTAGAAAACCGCCCAGTCCTCCACTTAGCATTTAACACTCATTCAAATTCCACATTTGCCTGGGTAAACAAACCACAGGAGAGTGTCACCATTTCTGCAGGCACTAACCTGATGGACACAGATGTTACACTTGTCACAGAACACCATGTCATTGCCATCCTCGCTGTCCGGGGACCGGCACACGTCACAGATGACGTCCTCATCGTACTCGATGCCCAGCCCCTCTTCGGTCTCGATGGCGTGATTCATGTTCTCATGGCAGTGCCGCTCCAGCACTTCAATTGTCTTCTCCATCGTATTCTCATCCAGGAGCCCACAGCCTACAACACAGAAAGGGAAGGGCAATTAGAGGACAGTCAGATGCCTCTGAGTCAGAGCTGCAGGAAGAGGAAAAAGACAACTTCTAGCAACTAATGCAGTAGACACAGCATCTAAAAATAAAATAAAAAAGACAAGATTTTTCACTCACAGACTGATTATAACATTGTTTTATAAATACAAGCAGAACTACTACTTGAGTAAAAATTTTACACAAACCACAAGTCTGCACCTGGAAGAAAACACTGCAGCATAAAAGACAACAGTTGCTGTAACTGCTGGCTGCTCTCACACAACCCTTCCTACACCTCCATAATTTTACTAAACACTAATGAAATCCAAAAATCACACACTGTATTCTTTTGAAGACTAATGCCCTAGGAAACAAAACTTATCAAGAATACTTCATATCTTATAATGAAAATTGCACCACCCAGTACCTCTAAATCCATTGTGATGATGTGATGAAAGTATGATGATTATGAAAAATGGTTTTATTTTTCTGATTTTTTTTTTAAATAAAATAGTAGATAAATATACTGTTGGAATCCATACTATCTGTTCACGTGAACACTACACACGCTATATGTACTTACCACTAATCAAACTTAGCATAAGCAGGACCACTTTAAAAGTATTTGCTATGAGATTGGCCCTCAGCTTGCAGCTTCAGGACATACACTGCATTAGAAACCCCATGACTTTCACAGCTACAAGACATCTCCAAATTGCATCTCATCAAAACCCTTGCTCAAAAATGATCATAATGTTCACAGCTTGTGATTTACAGGCCTTCAAATGTTGGGATATTCACATATCATTAATTAAAGAGGCTAATATTTTAACTAAGGCTACTTAGTTAAAATACTGTGATTCCTTGTTACAAACAATAAACAGGGAGAGTTAAAGTGTTCTCTCCCACGCTCTAATACTTTCTCATTGCCTGAATTAAATGAATTACCAAATCATTCAGGTAGGAAGGGTACTACAGAGGGCTTCAGCCTCTGCCTGGGCTCCAAGCAGAGTCAATAGGAAATCCAAAAAGGCTGTTGCTTAAGAGATACATGGAGTCATATCTTGAAAATCTCCATGGATGGAGGAGATCTGCCCCCTTGAAAAGCTAACAGCTTTTGCTCACGGCATACCTGTATGCCTGAGAAGTTTTTGTCCTTGCTTCTACTTATATGCATCCTTTGGCACTGGAGCTCAGTCATGAGCTCCCGACTTCACCAAAGCAGTCTCCCAACACATCTACTTATTTTCTTGAATGCATAATTGGAACTTTCTTGTGCTTAGAAGACAGTGCTCTTGAAGTCCTGCTAGGTCTCTTCAGTAATTCCACCCTTCAGAGCTGCCTCCCAGATCCCACCCAGTTACCTAAGTAGAAACATGCTGTCCTGAAGCCAGGACCAGAAAAACTACTCCCCCTCCTCACTCCCCTCTGGATCTCAGTCACCACTATTTCATTGCTGTTACAGACAATGCTGCCATTGATTATCACTTCTCTATAGGTACTTCTTATTTTATTAGCAGCAAATGCAGGAGATGCCAACCCGTCCTTCCTAAAGGACCTACAATCACCCATGGAAGAATACCAGCCACACAGGCTATTCCACCACAATTCAGTTATTCCAATGATAATTTCAGTACTATTTTCCATAGCTCACTCCTGCTCATAGACCTCTATACCCACAACTTGCATGGCAAAAGAAAGTTTACTTAGCTGATTTTGAATGGGCTAACATGTGTGAAACTTAATTACTCTGTTGAGAACCCAGCATGCAAGTTCCGCAGAACTCTGAATTTGAAGATATGTTCCAAGTTCAAGAAATGGAAACATCTGCTTTCCCTATATAAAATCTTTAACTTTTGAAGTCCTAGAATTAATTCCACCTGGTGTAGGCTTTTTCTCTCCTGCCTCAGTCTGCAGAAGTTGCAGATTTTGGACATCAAGAAATTTTTAGGTACAAGAGATAAAAGATAAAACATTAACAGATCAAGAAAGTAATTACTTTTTTAGTTCCTGTTTCTCTTAGCATTTCCACTCAATTCTCATTCAGCAATCTTTCAGAGACCTTACACAGAAAGACTAGTCAACAGCAAAAAACTTAAACAGCAAAAATTAAGTGCAGCTTTTAAAATGAGAACATGTTGTGGAATTACCCATTTCTGTAAGCTCTTCATTTAGCTCCTGGAGCCAAAAGATGTCCATGTCATCCAAGTCATAGCGACACATAGACTCTGCTAGTTCCAAAATGTTGATGTAACCTGGTTCTGTGGGCTCTTGGCTGGAACAGTGGATGTATTTCCTGGGTCGTGTATACAGTACTTCTTTAACCTTTTCTGCTACAACCCTGTGAGTGAAAAAAAAAAAAAAAAAACTTACAGCTTTTTAAGACCCATCCTTGAAAGACATAAAATATTTGCTGTAAATGCAAAGAAAGCTGGGGTTTCACAGATTTTAAACCAGCCAGTAAGTACAGTCAGCCTATGGAGACAGGATTCTCGAAATGTCAACGGAGAAAAAGATTTGTGTTCCTTCTGTTGTTTCTTTCTGTTGTTTCTTTCAAGTATTTTCAGAGATAAAACTCTGTGTTTAATTAGTTTTATTTTGGAATGGAAAGAATAATCTGAACTAGATAAAGTTCAATCTTTCCCTGAATTCAATGCAAAAAGCCCTACATGTGGAAGGAAGCCAGAGAGATACAGAACAGTGCCATGCATGAGCAGCTCTGCATGCTTTCTGGAGCTCACCCTCCACAGGACAAGGAAAAGATAAAAACTCAGGAAAATAAGGCAGCAAAGAAGGAGGAGACAGCTGTCAAGCTGTATCCCACATAATTCTGACTGGACAATGTGGATTATCAGTGTTAGCACGATGTCCTTCTGCCATTCTTCATCTCCCTTACCCTGCTCATTTTTTCCTCTAAATCCCTTGCGAGCTTTTCTTTTTTCTGGTCCAATTTTTTCCTCCAATATAATGCTGCTGGTATGAGCTGCAATATACTTATTTTTAATAACTTGGTAGTGACAATAGCATCAGCGGAAATTAAATTATGCTGACTCAGCACTATCACCAGACAATTCATTTATCTTCATCTTGAAGAGCACACTGGCATTAACCTTTCTTTGTTGAAACATGTTTTGTTTCCACCAGGAAGGGCTGCAGGACTACAGTGCTATGCTTCCCTAGCCTAAACACAGTGTGAGAACTGAAGATTGTTTATCTATCTCCAGAATCCGAGATCACTGAACTTCTATAATGTTAAATAGCCAACTGTGGTGAGAGAAGGTAGAAAAGGTTAAAACATTGAGAATAACCAAAATTAGATTATATGAACAAATGAGTCCTTTTATCAGGTATCAGTGATTACTGCATGCCTAGTGCTCTATATCACCATGCAGTGTAGGGAAACCTTTCAAGTAATATGCATAAGATATGAGTTTATTTTTAATTTATTCAACTCCCCATGCTGAAATAAAAAACAGCTTTTAATCCATAGCACCATGCGACTGAGGAAAAAAGATCTCTTTATTCAAGTATCACAATGTAGATACTGTAACAGCATGCAGACAGAATGAGATCTGGACTGAAGCACCACAAAAATGTTTTCCAAATTGGCACTTGTGTGGTTTAAGAACATGTCTGAAGGCTGCTACACTGAAGATTTAAACATACCAACAAAGAAAAATCTGACTGCACTTAGACAGCTCGGTTTTGAGAGACCATCTTCTCTGAGTTGCCATTTTGTACACATGATTCACGTCTGATCAGCAATACCTGAGAGAAGGCTGCGGAATAGTTTCTGGACTGGCTGGAACCTGAACCCCTTTCTCCCATTCCTGTTTCCACGTGTCTGCAAAGACGTAATACTCATCAGGGTTGACATGGTGAGAGTCTGGGAGTTTCATGGCACTAATGAGATCCTTGCGGAACACCTGCAGGAAACACAGAGCGCAAACATGGATTTGAGAGAGAGCATTGTGTTAAAGAATGTGGCAGGTACTTTTCTTATCTACACTGAAACAGTGCACATGCATTGATATTTTTTTAAAGAGTATCAACACAAATCAATTTGAAACTACCTAGATTATTAATTTTAGTGCATTAGGTATAGTATGATAAGAGGTTTACACTAATTCAAAACCATGGTGCTGCATAAAGGCTAAACAGAAGGAAGAAGGTTTTTACAGGTAACCAGAAAGAGGAGAAAAGAAGCCTGCATCTGATTCAGACTCCTCACCATATTTTCAATCAGCTTATTGTCAGCCTGTAGGTTGTACCCTCACTTAGACCCAAGGTAGGATACACTTTTCTTTCACTCAGTTCAGCTACTTTAAACTGTCATATTCATCATGGGCTACAAACAGTTGCCATGGCAAAACTGATGGATAGGCACTTGCTCATTTATTAAAACCACTTGAAGTTTTATTAGTTGGGATCTCTGAGATTGAAGATGAATAGCAGCCTTTGCTGGAACACAAGACCTGCATTGCTCTGTGTGTAAGCAGTGATGGACAAAATCCAGCCTCAGCATCTTTCAACAAACCTGTACCATGAAACACCACCCTCATACAAAGCAAACCATAGCAGCAGATCTTCAGCCATAACACTTGGCTCCAGAGAGTTACATTTTTACAAGCATGTAAACATGATTATCAGTCATCTCAAAGCTTACTTAATGTCAGTATCTGTCAACTACAGGTGTGTACAATTTAAATAAAGAGCACATTTATCCTCTGTGGGCTTTTTCCTCCACTGCTACACTGCACCAGCTTAATGTTCAGTAAAGCAAAACAGTTACTGTGACTTGGTTTTAGGGAGACATTGCAACTAATTAACTGTATTATTGTAATAAGAAATCAAATCCTCAAAGGGCCATAAAACGAAATGGAAAATATCCCTGCAGTAAGTTGTGACAGGTTAAATTCTCTACTTACCAATTCAGTTTTATAACCAGAGAGTAATAAACAATCTCAGAGCCCAATATCTTCATGTACCCTTTTCAATTTGACAGTACCAGACTGGTTATGCCTACTGCAAAAATTCTCAGCTGTTCTTGGAAATCATCCAGTAAATATTACTTTAAAAGTCTCTGTGCTAAACAGGTCTTGAAATAGCTGCTGGTGACCTGGAACATCAGCGTTACTTCATTATGTTCTACAACTGCATCTCATATGGGTGGCCAGGAGAGCAAGCTGACCGAGGGTACTCAAACCCACAGACTCAAGGGTCTTGTATTTGCTATTAATGTGTTACCTGCCTTGGTTCAGAACAGACTGTTCACTGCTGCTTTCTGTATAAAACTCCTCAGGTACATAACAGGCTCATATTAAAATCTGAATGTCAAGAGTGAAAGCACTGAGACTGCAAGCATCTTTTTTTTTTTTTTCAAGCACTATATGTACACACCAAAATAAAAT
Organism: Agelaius tricolor; assembly: GCF_023055355.1. NCBI lineage: Eukaryota > Metazoa > Chordata > Aves > Passeriformes > Icteridae > Agelaius > Agelaius tricolor. Next base: position 371,854 of record NW_027269339.1, read on the forward strand.
GTAAAATTATTTATACTGCTTAAAAGGCATTTTAGTTTTCTGTGCTACAGGTACAGAGCCAGAATTATTAGTAACACTAACAGGGTACAATTCCAAAGAACACCAGAATGGAAAAGTATGATACAGGAGAAGTGCAATGACTGCTTTAATTATCAGAAAATATATTTCTCAAATCTTATCTGAGGTAAGTGCTTTACAAACTACCTTTTAAGCCAGTGACAGAATATAAAAGTGAAGTATTTCCTATCAAACTCACTATTTCTTAACCACTAGATGAAAAATGATATTAAAGGCATCTGTATTCTAACTACATTGCTTAGCAGCAAATCTTCTGATCATCCATTATGTATGCAAACTGTACCTCTATTTTTAGAGCACAAACCCCCTGGAGCATGAACTTTTTCTGGGTTTCTTTTGACTATTCTAAGTACCGACCACACCACCACCATGCCACAACATTAAGTTCTCTGCTTCAGATTTCTACAGTTTACAGTATAGGTACCACTGAAGGTCAATAATTTAATCAATAAAAAAATAACTGCTGAAATCTTAAGGGACTCCAAAACTCAGTTAAGACCTCCTAAGAAATGCCTGTTCACACTTGTGATTAACAGTGCAATTGTAATGATTCCAAGTGTCTGCAAGAAATCCTCAATCTTTAGCTCTAGTCATTCTTCATTTCTTCACGTGTGGCAAAGCAGGGTCTTCCAACAGTAAAATACTCTTAGAGGGCAACGTATGAGAATACTCAATCTGTATTTCTTTCACTGTGGAAGTAAACCAAAACACTCAGGGGACCCAAAGAGAGTTTTCTGACAAATGAAGTAAATTCTACTTCAGCAGTCAGCCTCAAGGCTATGAACTAAGCCATCTACACCAAGAGCAGCACACATGCCTCCAGGATTTAGATAGCCAGCTTCTCCTCATGGCTGTTTCTTTCTAACATTTATTTGAAAAACAAAAATGCTGCTCCTTTACTAACTGTGTCCATAGAACAACAGCTAGTCTGCTCTACAGCACACACTCTCCCCTCTTGGCAAGAACCACCTGCATTTCCAGTTAGCCCATGAAGCTCAGCTCACCTTTCAATCACCCCAAAGTAGTTCTGCTTCTTACCTAATATAAAGCACAACCCCTCAATTTTATTTTAACATCACCTGTAGTATCATATATATTGAAAATACCTGAAAAGTGAGCATGCCAAGGCTAAGCTTATAAGATATTCCCATCCAGAAACATCACAACCAGATTCAGCTGGTGCCAAGTTGTGTCTTTAGCACACAACACAACAAGGCCCTGCAGAGCTGAGCTATAACCAAGTGCAGCTCCCAGAGCCACACAGAAGTGGGAAACTCCCCACCACTCAGAGCATTCCACAGTAGTTACTGTGTGACAGTGGGATTTATTAAAAATAATTTTTAGCAAAGACAGCGTGAAAGTACATATGAGTTTTAGCCTTACCATGCAAGACTGCGTGGTCTGAACTTAAAATTTAATTTTGCTGCCAGGAATTTTTAGCTTCAACCACAAGCAGTATAGCACTTTGAGTAAATTACATCAGTGAAATGTGTCTGCTTATGTCATCATTGTCTCATAATCTAATCGTTACCATTTCATTGAGAACTTCTATTACATATTTCATGCTTTAGAACTGGGGGCTTAAATCTGGAATAAAAGACCTTGTTCTTTAGTCATGTTGTGGTTTTAAGCCCAGCTGGAAATTAACTACTCAGCCACTTGCTCCCCTGTCTTCCCGCCTAAAATCCGGTGGAATGGGGAGTAGAATCAAAGTAAACTTATATGTTGAGATAAGAACAGTTCAATAATTGAAAATAAAGTAAAACACAATAATAATGGTAAATAATAGTAACAATAGTGATAATAAAAAGGAAAAACTCAAACAAGTGATGCACAATACAGTTGCTCACCACCCACTACCAATGCCAGACCCCACTTCCCAAAGCCAGATCAGCTCCCCTTCTGGGTAACTCCCCCACAGTTTATATAACAATTCTGTGGTGGGAATATCCCTTTGGTCAGTTTGGGTCACCTGTCCCAGTTATGCTCCCTCACAGTCTTTTTGGTTTCATGGTTTATTTTTTATTGCATACCTCCTCCCTGACAGAGCATGAGACACATAAAAAAAGAAAAGTCCTTGAATTGGGATAAAGATGAATTACCAAATAACCAAAGCATCACTGTGTTATCAACACCATATTAATTCCAAATACAAAACACAGCACTGCAACAGCTACTGAGAAGAAATTAGCTTTACCCTCACTGAAACCAGGACAGGTCAGCATTAGTGGCTTGTTCTGCAGTAGAAGTCTGCCTGCTTTTGCTGAGGAAATGAGAACCTCCGAGTCAGCTCTGCAGACACATTGCCATCTATAAAGCCTTTAAAAGCTAAATTCTACAAAAAGTCTTGAGAAATATGGATGCTCTGCTCCTCCAAAGCACTAATACACCAAGAAACCATATCAAAGATGTAGTTTGCACATTATATTTGTTTTTCAGACTTCTGAGTCCTATTTGGAAATTATGTTAGAAGAGTACGTCCAAGAAAAATTAACTTCTCAGAATTTATTTTAAAATGCTTCACCGAAAGCCATCTATGATTTGAACCTAAACTCCTTCTGGAAGCACTCTATGGAAATGCAATATATAATCTTCCTCACTGGACCCTTGTTGTGCTTACTCTGAATATATCAGGCTCTGAAACAAAGAATACGATTTTGCATGAAGTATCCTTATCCATTAAAGATATCACAGAGAATACAAGCAATGCTATAGAGAATTACAGTAAAATACTAGCACTGAAAACAGAGAATGGTCTTGACAATAAAATGGCCTTCTACAAACCCCATCTTTGATGAACAACTCAAATATCAGATCTGCACAGACTGCCAGGCACCTTCTGTTCATGACCACTGCAAACTTAAAACGACATTAAGAAAAGAAAAAAATGAGTGAAATCCCTTTTCCAATACCCCTCTGTAAGCTACTACCGAAGCTGACTGATGCCACTGCTCATTCACCATGTCTTGCCCAAATGCACGCGTGAGGAAAAATAAATGGATTGTGTCATCTCTTAAAAATTCAATGTAAGCCAGTACTTCTTGTGACACTCTCCATGCTTTCAGGTACTTCGATCAACTGCTTACAGACTCCCAACATGGGTAAGTCACTTGTCACAGGCATCTAGGCCATGACTGGGAACCACACCTCCAAGGCCTAAGTACATTATGGGTCATGCTCTTCTTACAATCAAAGCCCACTTTATGCTGGATTGCATGAAACTGCTTCAGTCATGAGGCTTCCCCTGCACCCAGCAGAACTCAGCAACTCAGGCTTTTCAGTTCTCATCCATCATCCATCATTCAGTTCTCATCTCACAAGGGAGTCAGGAGATGCACTGCTCAGAAACACAGAGCTATGATTTTTTTAAAAAGCAGGCAGGAACTACTATGTCCTGTCTTCCCTGCAAAAGTATATTAGATCTTTTACAGCAAACAGCATGGAATTGTTGTGTTGTGTCTGTATAAGCTGGACTGTTCTGTTCCCCCTATCATGCAATGGTTCTGCCCTGGTTCTCCCTTCCCTCCCTTGTGCTGCCAGTTATCCCAACTCTTCCCCAGTTGCCTTGGAGATCAATGTACCCTTTCTCAAATCCCCCCACCGGTACCCTGTCCATCACTCAGCGCTCCCACCCTTCTCTCTAGAACTCTCTAGAAACTTCCAGCTAGAGTGTCGAGTGATTAGCTCAGGGGCCAGGGCCCCACCCTCAAGTTATCCCCATTGGTGTTCTCCCTAAGTCAATCTTTTGTATCCCACTCCCTTCTGGAACCCTATTCGTCCAAGGACTGACTCCTCCCCTGTGTCCCTCCCTCCTTATAAGCTGTTGCAAGCCCTCCCTCGCTCTCTTCAGTTGTCGGTTTCCTCTGGGACCCAATAAACCTGGATTCACCACAGCTGGAGAGTGCTCTCTTTTTCTGCTGACTGTAGCCATAAGCCAAGCCACGTCCTACCACAAGGTCACGCTGCTGTCATAGCACAGAGCGTTTGCCTCAGGTGCTGTCCCACACCACGGAGATTGGGATGGTGCCCCCATACTGCTAGCGGTGCTGGATAGTTAGCTGGGACATCCGAGAAGGACAATCAATCTTTCCCCAGCTGGACCGCTTCATGGAATGAGGGCCAGCATCCTCTCTAACCAGACAACAGCTAGCATTTTCCTATATTTTTGGTGTCCCTCCCAACCCATCTTGAAGGCTAAGTTTGAAATTCTACTGTCAAACACTTGAGTTTATGTGAAATGCAAATTACACAAGAGTTTTTCCATCATGTTGAGGTAAAATAATCTTTCTTTATTCTCCTTTGAAAGGATCTAGTGACTTTTATTCCCATAAGCACCCCCAAGCATTAAGGCTTATTCTACTATTGTAGCTCTCAAGTACAGGCCCTCATCAAACATACTTACGAAGGAGCAGGTTTTCACCTAAAATCACCTCAAAAATAATAAAACAAAATTTAAATTCTCATATGACTTATTACAAATGTAATACAGCCACATAGTATCTGAGCATACTTTATCTTTGTATGGATGGTTGACAGTATGTGCAAAAGAATGCCCATTAACTCCAAGAACAGAACTTGGTGAGCTTTTTCTGGAAAGGTAGAATTTTTCCTGTTAATATATTGCAACCTGGGCAGGAAGTCTCCGAACTAAGAAGCTTACCTTATAGAGAAGTGTAGAAACTTAAGGCAGGTTTGCTTTGGGTTTTGGTTGGTTGAGCAATTTTTGGCAGCAAAGTAAATAAAAGGCAACATAAATTTCAAATGGAAATAAAGCTACAGTTCCAGGCACATATACCAACAAGACTGAGAAACTTAAAATGTTAAAAATGCTGATAGTCAGGAATATGTGTAGAATTAAATTTGTAGTTCTCAAACATCCACACAATTTGGAAAAGCAAGGGAGTAAATCCTAATGTTAAAACCCCTTACTCCCTAAAACTATCTTAATTATCCAGGACTTGAGTAAATGAAATATTGTACCTTTCATTTAAGTAGCCATGATTCCTCCGAGCCTCCGTTTACAAGCATGTATAGAAAAAGCCAGGAATTTGAATACTAAATCAATGCTACCTAACATCATGTCTCTGACAGTATCTCATGAGCCAGAAGAACGTGCAAGAATGTGTCAAGTTTCCTTCTGGTTGCTAATCAGACATAAGCTTTGGATTTTGGGGTTAATCCTAACAATCAATTTCTAAAGTGGTATTAATTTATACAGATATTTTAAAATATCTGTACTTGCTATCATCTGTCCAATTCCTTTTTTAATCTTGTTTACTTCTCAGTCTCAACCACTTCCTGTAGCAGATGAGCTTCCCAGCCTAATTGCATGAAAAGGATATCCTTTTAATTGCTACAGATTTTTTAAGTTTGGGGCTCATTTTTCAATGCTCATGGCTGCCTTTTCTGTCCAGTTCTTCCATCACAAGGACAGGCAGGACTGAAGCACTCTAGCTCTGCTGTTTCCAACCCATTCACACTTTACTGTTATGCCTGCTCATTCACTTCAAAGGTAAAATAGCTCAGCTTTTTCACAAGCAAGCTCTTCCACATCTTTCTGCATTTGGGTCACCTCTTCCTAAAGAGTTCAAATAGCCTGAGACAGTATCTCAAAGGAAAAAAAATCATAGAAGTAACTGATGAGTTTCCATCTCCAGCCTTATGTATTTAAAAAAAAAAAAAAAAAACTAACCCAAGCAGGCTAAAAGTAGCTCATGGATAACACATGCTTGCCAGAGGTCTTGAAAAGCCTGTACACATCCCAGATAATTCAGAATTTTTTTAAGTGAGCATGCACATAAAAGTGGCAGTCTCTTATTACACATGGCGCATGCAAAGCAATATAGTTTAACCATGTTGCCCATTCACTCACAGAACAAAATAAAGCACTTTCAAGCTGCAAAAAGAGTCCATTTGCTGCCAAGAGTCTAGTCTTACAGGGTGCCTCTCAGGATCAAGACCTACGATTTATGTGGCAGTTAAATGCCACTAAAAAGAGTTTCACGTACCCAAGTAATGAATGCAGACCATTTACTTTTGGAAGATAAGCTGCATTTCACATGATAATACAGCTGTCACAATCAGCAATGAGGGATTAAAAATTACTCCTGCTGTGAGATTTGAAACCCTATTTGCAAAGAGAAGTAAAATATTGCCATGTTATATGGAAAGGGTTTAAAAAAAACACAACACTAACTTAACTTCTTTGCACTTTCAAGGAGGAGACAGGATTGAAAAAAGATATACATAAATTTGAGTGTCATAAAGATCTCTTAGGCTCTTTTGTGACCCCACAAGCATAAGGGAAAAGACATGGTCAGTCATACAGGCCAGTCCAGCTAATGCATTTTCCCTGGAAAAATTATTCCCACTACTCTGCCATCATTTTCTGCCTCAGTTTTCATGGAGACAGGAAACTGCCAAGTACAGGCTTCATGCTGAGCCAGACATCCAAATGTCTCCTACCCTGCAGCTCCCACACAGCCTACTGCAGAAGGCTGTGAGTCCCTCCTGTCTACATTTAAATCCACTGAGGGGCAACACCACAAATGGTATGTGGCCAACATCATCATAAAAGTCTCCAAACCAGCTATGACTCTGAAATACTGGAGTACCTCTAACCTCAACACAGCTTATTTATTCACAGTAAATGCTAAAGCTAATTGGATAACAGAACTTTGAAGTCACCATTTCAGTAGTTTGTGATAGACTGTAATCCAGAAGGTGAGCAGTAAGAGAGAGACACAGCCCTACTTTTGACATTACCTACAGAAGCACCACGGTCTGAAGAAGCATCACTACAGGCTTCCCTTGTTCTCACCTTCTTCTCCAAGGAGGAGACAGGAGTAAGCTGAAACCAGGTCCAACCCACTAACATCAATCAATCAATCCCTTCTGGATTGATACACACTCTGGAAATGGGCTTTGACACTTGCAGTGTAACACCGCACCTCTCGGCCTGGCAGTAACACCAGAGATCTCGCTCCATTGAGGCCATTCCCAAACCCACCCGGATTCTAAAGCACCTGGAAGGCAATTCAAGCAGTCCTCAGATGCAGCCACTCATCACTTTTTACAGGCAACCTCAGAGGACACCAGCATAATTAGCTAAGTCCTGCACTGGACATATATTCACAACTTGCTTATTGGAGCACCAAACCTAAGCTTTTGATTGGAGAGAACCCAGGTACTCAGGTTGGGCTGCTGATGGTACAGGAAGGGGAAGAAAGCATATATACTCACATGCAATATATTTGAAAAACCAAGACTTATTGGCATGAAAAAAAAAATTAATGTATGAAGACCATGAACAAAAATATTCCAAACAACTATTTATAGCTTTGACCTTCTAGATTTTCTGCATCACTAACTCAAGAAGCAGCCTGCTGCCTGGCAAGCAGAGGTGAATGAAAGGAGAGCAATGCCAACTTGTTACAGAGAGGTCTTGCTAAAGAGATGCTGTCAGCCTGAAAATTTAAATTTCTATCTAATAGATATTAGATGTATAGTGGGGTCCCTTTTCAGTATTTGCTTTGCTCCGCTGTCACCACTAGATGCATAAATAATCAATTTCAATGCTCTGCTGACAAAAGCATTTTGTATACTACATTTCCCAGCATATGCTTTTCACGGGGCTGGAGGGAGCGCTTGCTTTTAGCAGAACAAAAGCAAAACATAAACAATAGTTAAAAGTCTTATGTTCAGTACTCTGTCACCTTCCCTTCCACTCCCTCTCCAGGAGAACTTAATTCATTTCAGGGATCTTTTAAATATGGTACTCAAGACACTCCTTCCAAAGTGGATATGTTCTAAAGTTTGGGATTTCTTTCCTTTTTTTTCCCTTCTTTTTCCCCCCCAGGAGGAGAAGCTTAAGTCAAATATGACAAAGTGATTCCAGTATTACTAGAAGGATTATATTATGAAATAGACTTGGAAATTTCAAGTGTATATTCCAGGTTTTATTCTTTAAAGTTTCAAATTTCAAGCACTAAAGGAATCAAGATTTTGCCTCAGAACTGGTAAAAGGCAGCAAAGATGATCTGAAAAGGATGAACTGAAAATACTGCTAGTTTTAACTCCTAGAGGTTATGTAAACAGAAAACTTGTATGCTACATAGCTGGACCACATCCTCATAATTATTGTTTTAATGTACATATGCACATAGAGAAAAAATGGAGCAAACTTAAAGGAGGCTGTAATAGGGCAATCCCTGTGATGAAGAGATATAAGAATAAAACTGCATGGCTGGGCAGAAAGAAGGGACTGGTAAGGGACTAGCACCTATTGTATCTGAAACAGCAAGCAGCCTGGCAATATATGTGCTTCAGCTCCCATTTGCACAGCTTGACTGGTAACAAAGCTACTGCCTAGGCACACATGAGCAACACTTACAAGACCTCAGAAGCCACAAGCTGCTTTAAGATTTAAATTCTTACAGAACCATAATCCTCATAATATGTTAAAGGCAAAAAGCTTAGTGGGTTTTTCTTAACCTTACTAGCTGCAAATAAAACACCATGTAGCTAGCTAGTTCAAGCCAATTTTATTTTTTTAACATTTTTGCATTTTCTTTTAGAATTGAGTTTTCTTGAATTGACTTGCAATAAGAATTAAGCTTCCAAAGAAATGACACATCCTGTATCATTTACCTTGTTCTTACCACACCAAACCCACCTAGTTAGCAGCACATAGAAAAGAAGCACAAAGCATATTTGCTGAATAGCTTAAGCTATAGGAGCATAATCTACATATTTCACACAACCTTGCACAGCAGTAACCACTCAGGTAAAAAGCTGCTGGTACAGTAAATAACCTTAAATTCTATAGAAATAAAGTGGGGTTTGTCAGTCTTTTTTCAGCACTCATACTAAAATTCTGAAGGACTCATTCAGAGGCAATATGATAACAAGTAAGGGGAATTAGCTACAAGAAATATTTCTCAAATTTGTAGTTGGCATCTGACTTCAGCCCTTAAGAAAGCAAGCATAAAATCTGGAGAAGGCAGCCAACAAATCTTCCACTAGGAGGGTCTACCAATGGAGTGGTCAACAGGATGACTTTGAGCACTGGATTGTGCAAAAATGTCAATTTAATAAATAGGTCAGTACAGGTCCAGTGACAGTGGTAAGTGTTGAGGTTCTAACAGGTGGAGATGGCAGAGTACACAAAAAAGCTACATTGACAGTAAAAAGCCAAGAGTAACAAAGTAGCAAACACTGCATATACATATCCTACCCACTTAAGCCTCCCACTGTTCCATCCTGAAGCAGACATCATCCTTCCCAAACACATACCTATTAGCCACTTTTCTACTCATAAGACCATATCAGCTTTTCCCAATTTCAAAATGATATTAAAATTCCAGGGAAAGAACAAACTACATATTACCATCTGCAAATGCCATAAGTCATTTTGGACCATCAAACATCAGAGTTCCTGTAATACTCACACAGTGAGGAAAATGAGGGTTCACAAAGAATTTGACAGGTGACAAAAGGACTCACCAGCAATAGATTCATAGCTCACTCCTTCAAGGCTTAGAAACATGAAAACTGCATGAAAAAAAGCTATCAGTGACCAACCCAGTTCTTACCTCAGCAGGCTTCTTTTGTTCATTTGCTGGTGTTTTTGACTTGCTCCTGTATTTTGAACAAGAAGAAAAGGAAGTGGAAGGACCTGTTAAAAAAAAAAAGAAGAAATAAAAAAGGATCATTATAGCTTGGCTCAATTCATTTATTTTCCAGTGAAACACAAGGCACTCCAATCTCTTGAATTATAATTTTTGACAAGATGTGGGCAAAAAAAACCTGTTAGGCAGTCTGTAGGCTTAATTTCAGCTCTTCCTGTTCCACTCGTTCTTTATAAAACCACAGCACACCAAGTTTATGGGTACACTCTGCTCTGCCCAACACAAGCATGAGTAAACAGAAACAAGCAGACAGACTGCTTTCTTTCATTTAGTTCCCTTCAAACAAAGTGGAAGGAAGAGGAAAACAGAGCTTGAAAATGCTCAAAAAAAAACCCTAAAGAAAAAGCAATGATACTAAAATGTGCCAACAAGAGATGCAAAAAACCCATAGTGTGATATCTGAGATGTTTCTGGCAAAATGTTATTTTAGCAGAGGATACATCAATGACTTGCAGTGAATATGACAATGAATCATTATTATGTACAGAGCTACTAGATAGGCAGAGGTTTATAAGAAACAAACAAGACCCTGTCACACAGGCTTGTTCTGTTTTGGGTTTCTTGCAGATAAAATGGGAAGATATTCAGGTAGATGTCTGCCAAGGAACACTTAAAGTGTAACTTTACTAAATTGTTGAACAGAGAGAAGTGGAGTAGATCAAGAACCAGTATGAGATAACACAGCAATCAATACACTGATTATAATTCTAACACATTAATGCTCAAGAAGCTTGCCACCCCCAACTATTTTAACGTTGAAGCTCCGCATACCATGAGACAATGGGATTATTTTTAGAAAAATAATCACAGAATAGAACCCTGGGCAGCAAAATTTCTCTTGATTTACAGATTTCTTCTTGCCAACTATAAATGAGAAAGATATACAAGTTTCTCTTGAAATTCTAAGTATACTCAAAACTCCCCTTATAAGATCCTTTGCCTTATTCTCCTCCTATAACATGATTCAGAACACCAAAGACCACAAATGCAAAAAGAAACCAATCAAGAAACATTTTTTTTGAAATTTTAAGAGGTTAAACACTTCGCCCTCAAACCATAGAGGGAAACCACAAGGGGGTGATAGACAAAAAAAAAAAAACTAGCAGGTATTACTTACTCTCATTGTCTGAACTGTCACTGGTGCTTAGATGCCTGTGGCGTTTCATCCTGACGCATCCTAAAGAGAAAAAAAACCAAGTTGATGGCAACAGTTCTACCAGAAAATCACTTGGCTGCTGGCTGATGCCAAGTTCTTCTAACTAAAGGCAAAGCTCCTCTGAAGAGGTCTTGGGCATAGAAACAGTCCCAGTCCAGTCATTATGGTGTATTTCTGCAAGCAACTAATAGATCACAGTACTATTTGTGAAACTGAGCACCCTCAAAACCAGCATGCCTCTGCTGGGCAGAGCCTGCTTTTAATTTTGCAGAAAGAAGTGCAACCCGCCAGCTGATTCCCGGCAGGGCATGAGCGTGCACTGCTCCACTCAATGTCCCATCTGTTCAGCTGGAGCAAGAGTTGCCATGGCGGCAGTAGCTAGCTGAGAGACGGGTGGAGGCCAGGAAATAAGGTGGATGCACAGCAAGGCAAGGATTTAGAAATCTAACACACCTTAAAAAAACCTAAACAAACAAACAAAACACAAAGAAACCTTAAGGCGTTGATGCAAAGCAAAAGGCTGATTTTAAATAGCAGCAATCATAGAAAGCAGTGACTGATGCCATTTAAGTCACCTGATCACCCTTTATTTCACATGCAACATGGTTTTCAGAAGTTTGAGAAGTGATCAAGAGTATCACTGAGAAATACTTCAGTGGCACTGCACCAGCTGCATTAAAAAAAGGTTTTGAACTTTTTGAAATTCAATTTTGAACATGTAATGCTACAGAGAGGGGAAGAAGAACTTTCTGCACTTCTACTTAATAAAAGAAAAATCAAAACAGTTATCAGCTATATACTCTAAACAAGTGCCAAGAAAAATCTATATATATTCTTATTAGTCCTGCCACTCTATAACATTCATTGTTACATTTGTTAACTAAGGTTCAATAACAGTTTACAATTAATAGCAGTAAATAAAAATCACCCCTATGTTTGTAATGGATCGAATGAGAAAATCAATAAAGAAAAGAAGTAAAAAGTAATTCTGCAGGAATACTCTATTTTTTTGTTGTTTCTTTTTTAAGCAGAAGATATGCTCAAGTAGGTTACAGATAGCTGAACCTGAAATGTCTGCAGTACTCTAAGTGCCAGCTTGGCTACACCTGAAGTGTAAACAGCTTCATTGCTTAAACATAACCACATGCCATTAAAAAAAGCAACATAGCTGAATAATCCATTTGATAAGCACTCCACATTAGTTACTGTACAATGGGTCTTGAGATTATCCAAATACCACGGGATAAACAAGATCTCCAGATAAGAGAAGCCTGCCCAAAGGCTTTGAAGAGATTGAAATTGAATTGTTTGCAGCACAAGTGTTCAATTTAGTGGAAAATTTCAGCAGTCTTTGTATTTAAGAGAGTGAGTTTACTGAATCTAAATGCAGTGATCACTCCAAGTTTAAAATCAATCCTTTCAACCTGTTTTACAAAAAGACATTGTCCGCACTCCTGAAAGCTGACAAAGGAAGCGATGCTTCCAGTTATCAAGAAAGCAGATACAGAATTTCTGAGTTGGGTATTTAACCTGGGGGGAAGACAGAAAGACACAAGACAAAGGTCATTTGCATCATCACTTAAGCAAGGTATAAAATTCCATTACATAACAAATAATTTCACATTAATTCACCTTCTCACAGCTCAAGCAACATAGGGGAGACAAGGCAGCCATGCTACATGCGCAGACCAGTGTCCAAGAAAAGAGCAACAGCAAATATTAAATAGTCAAAACACCACAGGGCTTTGCTTCCAGCAAGCAATGGAAGGTAGCTGGTACAGATGAAGAAACTTCCATGAAGCTCTTGGACAAAAGCTGTTTGACATGTAGCAGGCACTTGGGTCAGAAGGACTTGTCTTTGTACATGTTTTGGGGACACCAGACTTGAAGTTTGCTGCAGGGTACTGAAGGCAGGTCTACAAGACTACTTTCATACTGCAAACTTGTGAAATTAAAAGGCACAGATTTTAATCACGAGCAAATAAAACTTACTCCCCTTTTGAGAGTTTGCACTCCAGGCCAAACCCAGCCCCTTCCAGCATGCAAGTCTCCCTAAAAAACACAGGTTCTGCCCATGACAACTTATCTGCTGACAGGTTTTATTTCCTGCCTTAAAGACCATCAGGTACATTAGAAGACCTGGGAAACAACAAAAAGAAGCATCTAAGTGAGCTGAGCAATATTCCCCACTTCCACTTCTCAGCAAGTAGTAAGCACTTCCATTTCTTAGCAAGAAATGGAAGTGCTTGCTACTTGCTCTGGTTTTATGTCCAGGTGAATTTTTCAGCAATTGTTAAAAGGTGCTGCAAGCCTATGGCAGGTGATTCCCATCTCTTAGAGCCTATATAAACATGCAGCAATAAAACTTTTTCGCTCTGTACTAAGGACAACTATCTGCAAAGTGTAACATGAGCATTCAATTAAAGTAGGGTCAAACATGAGGCTGAGAGAGACAACTACAGGACAGAACACCCAGGAAGCCTGGACTTCTGCATGGGCAGCTAGGAAAGAAGAGCAGAGATGCCTAAGCTTCAAAAACAGCTTACATAGAAATGGCAAGTGTAACAAAACCTTTAGAACAAAAAGCTCACCTCTGCCAAAAACTCCATGAGAGTAAAAAAACAAACAAACACACACTAAACAAAAGTAACAAGCTGTTATTTGAGAACTGGGTTTGTAGCAGCTCAGGGAAGAGATTTACACCTCCATGATAGCAGACAGAAACAGAAAAAGTAGTCACTGAGGGCAAAAAGCCCTGAATAGCAATAGTACTGGATTCCTGCCTGACTTTTTCAGCAATATTAACCACATCAACAGTGTATAAAAATCCACAGTTCCAACAAATTACAGGTGTGGCGTGTTCGGTAAGTCAGGTTTTTTAAGTGTCTAACGGGCTACAAGTTCACCCTAATGTCCCCACACGATGCGGGAGGACCCAGAGCCTGAGCACCATTCAGCAGAGAACACCTCTACAGGGGACTTCACTTTCTTTTTAACAGAGAACTGCTTTGCTGTTCCCTTGTGTAAACTGGGACTGCCACGCAACTTCCAGCTCACTTCCACTTCAAGGCATGAGGACTCATCAGAAAGGCTCCCTGATAATGATGCTTCCATTCCCTAGACACTAGAGAGGGTTCCCAAAACATCCATTCAGTGGGAAAGCTCCTGCCTCACTTCGCCTGCCTTTGAAGAATGGAGAAGAATCAGAAGCAGCTCAATTCAGAAATTCAGGGGACATCCCTTCCTCCCCCCACCATGAAAATTGATGCCAACCTTTCCCAGCTTCAGTCCAAAAGCCCCAAAGCAGACTGGCATCCTTCAGTTTGTCCAGGCATTTTGCAAATGGACATGATGAACTTCTCGATTCAACCAACTTAAGTTTTAACATCGACACTTTCTAGCAGTTTCAATGTACAAGCTAAGGGAGAGTAAAGCAACTCAAGACTGAAACGTTGTTGCAGAATAGAAGAGACGTGGCTCTGTCCCTCTCTCCTCCCAAAATGCCTGGAGAAAATCCTCGTTTCTCAGTCACTAGATCACGATTCTCACTACCTTAGAAAGTAGTGGCTATGGACTTCAAGAGCGCACAGGCATTATAGGCAAGCACAGACTACCTCAAAAACGATCATTAAAAATACAAACACAATATACTAAGTGCTTTTGCCCCCTTTTTTTTATTTTTTAATCCACAGAGGGACTAACATCTTATTAATCACTTGTATGACAACATATACAAATTCTAAAAATGCCCACCTTCAGGGATCTTCTAAATGAAAACTGAAAAACAGAAGCAGCAGTAAGAAATCTTCATGTCACAAGGAAAAAGATGTTCAACTCTGCAGGCAATTACTGCAATGAAACATTTGCTGGCATCATTTTTAATATGAATTAGTAGAGTTATTCCTAAACTTGAACCATATTCTACACCTGTTGCACTTCTAACTTGCCAAGCCATGGCTGCACGTTTATGCCCAATCTGTTTGAAACAGCTTAATACATGAACTGCAACTTTAAAAAAGAGAAATCAGCATCGCTGCCTGCTGTCACCTTAACAACTGAAGACAGGTCAAGATGCCCTAAACCTTTCTGTGTGTTTAAGCAGAAAACAACCCCAGGAAAACCTCAGCCACAGACAGCAACGTTACACTGCCAGCTTTTCCTGGCTTCCACAAGGCTGCTGT
Source organism: Agelaius tricolor (assembly GCF_023055355.1). NCBI lineage: Eukaryota > Metazoa > Chordata > Aves > Passeriformes > Icteridae > Agelaius > Agelaius tricolor. The sequence goes on from NW_027269339.1 coordinate 386,958, forward strand.
ACATATTGGGAATTTTGCCCTGGAGACAGAATCGATGCTTGTATCCAACACATCACTGCACTTTCAAGGAAAGCCAGGAAAAAGCCACCCTGCACACGCCTGGCTGAAATCAAAACATGAATCCCAAGCTAAGAGGAATCAACACCTCAGACAGCACATGCAAGAATCTTAAGATAGTAACACTGATATTTCCAAAAATCTAAGGGATATGTTTTGTAATTAATGATTTCTAAGTTATGTTTGCTCCTTTTTGCTTATTCACAAGTACTTGCACTGCTAAAGTGAACAAGAAGCAGCCACTTGCCTCTACCACCATTCTCTTCCACCCCTGAGGAAAATCAATGTAGCACTGACTTAAGGCACTTCCCACTTTTCAAAAGCTAGTTACCATGGATTACTCAAAAAAAAAAAAATCACTCAAGTAGCACATGTAAGTAGCAGACAGGTAACAAAATTTCAGAGCCTTATCCAAAACAAAAACCCATCTCAAATACCTGCCGAAACAAGACAAAACAAATATTTTTTCATTTTCAATTTGCATCAGAGTAAACAAATAAATTTACCAAATAAACTACTACATTTAGCTACTTTTTCTAATGCATTCCTCTGCATAGTTCATCAGTAACAGCAGACACAGGGATGAGATATCACAGTCTGAATTTGTACAGCATATTAGGCAAGACATCAGTGACAAGCACACAAAATGAATCCTTACAGCCAGCCAAGATTTCTGAACAAAACAGTATCTCCAAGGAATAGCCATGCTTCCTGGCTTCTGTTTGTTGCAGACAAAGGTTAAACACATCCATACACTACTCAGTACCTGTTAGGACCTATAAAGATGGAAAAGACAGAACCAGAAAATTCAAGAAACTGTTAAGCAAATATATCCTAGACCTGTGAGATTTTACTTCTTCACATCTTAAAATAGCCTGACAAAAATGGAATTGGCCACAACACTATGGAAATTTTCAAGTGGGACAAAAAGTAACCTACTTTATTTTATTAAAAAGAAAAACAGCATCTATGTATGAAAACCAAATGACAGGCTACAATGCAAATTTCAGATTAAAATTCTGTACTTACATTTTTACAATATGGCTTGTCTACAAAAAAAAAAAAAAGGCAGAGGCAGTAGGTAGCAATTTCCAAGTCTCCAAAATGTGGTTTATGTAACTGTTAAATTTAGATTAGGAAGCAAATTATCTTGAAAGGTCTCCAGGAAATGTAGTACAGTAAAACCATTTAAATAGGTCAGATTTCATAGTCAACTGCCAGGGAAATTACGAAATATGAATAGAGTTAATGCAACCTTTCAAATAACTAGAGGAAGAGAGATCACCCGTGTTTGGGTTTTTTATTATTATTTTTAAATATCCTATCCAATCTCACAAAAAGGCTATATAAACTGGAAAAAATACTCACTTAGAACCTGGTGTAGCAATATTTGCTACACTGAAAAGGTTTGAAAGGTTAAACAATTCACAGAAGAGGAGGATCAGCAAACAAAGTAACAACCTTAACAAGTCTGTGATTGCTTTTTTATTTCACTCTAAGCAGAAAAGTCTTAAAAATTTGTAGTATACTCCTACTGTACTCAAGAAGTCCATAATAGAGTGACCACATCTATCCTAGTCTCCCCTAACTCCCAAAATAAAATAAGGAATTATTTTGTGAAGATTGTTCTGGGCCCACCACAAAATAAAATTTGTCTTGCTACTATTCCATACTAAGTCTTGATTAGCATAATAATCTGTAATTCAACAAAGAAGGAATGCACCAGTTTTTAGAAGCAGCAGTACCAGCAACAGCCAATTCCTTTGTCATTAGGCAGTAAGTAATTGTAGCAAGCAAGGAAGTGCACATTACAGGAATCTGGCTAATAACATGGGTCTATATGAAATGCAGTAGCAACAAGGCAGTCTCAAACTCTGTCTTCCTTGGATGTTGCATCTTTATATAAAACAATTCAGCAGCTGCCTCAAAGGTACTGAAGGTTTAAAAAGGAGAAGAAAAGTCCAAAATATCGTATTCCAACATGACTTATCCCCTGAAATTGATAAATTCTGAACTGGACTGAAGTAATCTGATAGATCATAAAACTAGGATGAAGAAACCCCAAATATAATCACACACACACATTCCTTGTGGATTATAGGCCAAAAGGGAACCCTGACATCCTTTCATGTGCCCTTCTACTGTGATGATCCATCATTCAGCTTAGTGCAAAGTACTTAACGACCATCACTTTGCCTTCCAAGTAAAAAAGAGGGTAAGTGATGCTACTTCACATTAATAATGTGCTTTGATGACACGATAACATACAGCTCCAAGTACCTTTCCTACCTTGAAAACAGAAGTACAGGTTTTAATTTCTGGTACCACATCCATGCATTGACCCACTGCAAGGGCAGGGGAGCAGATTTACACCAGAGGCCTTCTAAATTGCCTCACACCAAGCAGCTTGTTAAAAACCAGAAATCCTCAGAAGAACAAATCACCAGCAACACGTGCAGTGCCACCATTACCTCAGGAGAAACTCTCCAAGAGGCTATAAAGATATTACACTGCACTGTCTTCCCAGTGATTTCCTGACACCCAGCACTGACTGAGCAGACATTTTCATCTTTGAGACAAGCTACACATGTTGGCCTGTACACAGAACAGCCAGGTGGGCCAGGCTGACATGGAAATATTTCTGTCCATTAATCACACAGTTCTAGCATTAGCATCCTGAAGACAATACTGATCTGGACAGTTCATTAAAACAAAAATAAACCACATCAGACTGTCATTAATTCAATCAAATACACCACTCTGTATGTGGTTCTGAGCAACTCTCTGCTTCAGACCTCATTATCAGTTTTCTACTCCTGAACACCACACTGGTTTTATACCAGCTGTTTATTAACAGGACTATCATTTTCCTAAAACAGCATCAGAGATTTGGACACACAAAATTATTTCCTTCAAAACACCATATTGCATTTGAATGCAAGTCTGCTTTTAATATAAAAGAAAAAAACCCCAAATCCTTTCCTTCCCTAGAACCACAACCAGTCTGGTGCTGCCTGGCATCGCCACGCTTACACGCCTGAAGTGTGTCTGTGTGGCTGCAGCCCCATGAACACTCCTCACATCCACCTCCCAGCTCCTCTCACCCTCCTCCTGGCATCACTACCAGGCAGAGAAAAGGCAAAAAGGAGGGTACATCCCTCAGAAAAGGGAGTCACGGCCCTCAGCAGGGTACTGTGCCTGCCCACCCCAGCCAGGTCCATCTCAGTGCTGTAGGTCCCTCCCTGGGGGAGCAAGGAGATCTCCAGCACGATGAAATGAGCAACAAGTTCCCAACGGGAAAGTCACAATGGGAAGTGATGGTGCTTGTTTGATACCGAACAAACAAGCACCACCACCTGCTGAGGTGACCAGCAGGACGCTGTCAACAGAAGGATGCCACTACAGCTCTCACTTCCTCTGCTCAGCATCACATAAACTGTCTCTTGTCAGGCTGTTGGAAACAACACAGCAGTGAACTGATCCCTGAAGGAAATGCCCAGGAGGCAAGGCCAGCTCACATACGGCCCTAAAACTGCACCTGCACCAAGTGCCATGGAAAAGCACCTACCCCAGTTCCTCATCCACTCGGAAGAGCCCTCAGCTGGGTTCACAGTTATTCAACATGTTCTGTCTGTTTTGCAGGGCTTCCTCAGAAGAAAACTCATACCTGACTAAACACTAAGACATTCAAGAACCAAGGGACAAAAGAAAAAAAGTCCACTTACTAAACAAAGCTAAGGACAACATTGGCTTTGAAGACTGATGTGGGTGCACTGCTACTAAAAATGGACCAGGAGAGGTCATCACACCCTATGCTAAGCCAGGCAAACAAGGGGCTGGCTGCCCCTTTGGGTTCCACACCCAAAGACAGCCACGTGCCCTGTGTCTGTCTGCAAGGAGACTGCAGCCACAGGCATGCCAAGCACTGGTGAGAAACAGGAGCAGCACACGCTTCACCAATATGACTGAGCAGAAAAACCTCCAAGCGCTTAGCTGGGCTTTCTATTTTAAGAACTGGTATGATTCACATTACCTTGGCTCTAAGTGTTTTTCAGTCTTCACCATATCTACCCTCATGATAAGCTCAGATTAAGCAAGCACTAAAAGCCCTGACATTTCAGAGCTGCAGCGCAGAGCAGCCATACATCACGCTGGAGCCTCCAGCATCAGCAAGCAGCTGCATCCAGGTCTCCCAAGTGCATATTCTGTGACCTTGTCACTCACTGCCCTTCCTGTGCTGATGCACATGTGGAAAAAAACAGAAGAAAAATCCCTGTGATACACTAAGTATTGTTCTGCTGTTGCACAATGATGAAGCTGCAGGGACATGGGAGATGGGGACAAAAGAAAGCCCACAGAAGTATCCCTACTTAATTGAAAATTAAGCAATAACCAGTATTAGACTAGTTCAAGTGAAGCTCCAGTTTGCCCCATCTGCCTGATGCTGCCAGCAGTTGCCCACTTGTATCTTTTTCTTTTATTCACCTGTACTAATGCATGCTTCCATGACAAAATACAGTACTAGTATTGCAGCTAGGATCACATGCAGGAAAAATACTATCAAAGAAGGAAGGATCTAGAAATGCTTGTGCTATTTGGGATTATGAAAAACAACTTTTCAATTAATAGCATAGGAAACAGCTCTTATATCCTACAAAACACTTGCTTAAAATAATAATTTAATTTTTTTGAACTTGCTAATGAATATATTAAAGTAGGTTTCACTGTTCTTGCTTTGTTCTTTTCAAATATCAAATAAAAGAATCAACAACAGCAGCCTGCATTAACTATTTCATCTGTTTCAACTCATTTTTTTCTTACTTATAATGCTTTGAAGAGGCTAACCACTTCACTTCAAAATTTTCCATCACCAACAAAACCTGACGGATTGTAAAAGGCAGAAAACATCAATATGCATCTTTATACCCTACACAAAGAAAGTAAGAACACAAATATTTTCCTGCAGGAAACATTAGGTTGATAATTTCTTTCCTTATCTGACAAGAAATGGCTGTCATTTACAAGTTGAAATAAATCTGGATGCTAAAGCTTTCCTCAAGTAAAAAGAGTGCACTAAGGGGATCATTGGATAGGAACAATTAAAGGGAATGTACTGTCACAGCCAGAACTCTAAACAGTATTTGGAGTATTTCAAATCTCTGGTTGAATACTTACATTCTACATTTTCCTTTTACACAACATGTATATATGCAATTGCATTATTATTTTGGTTCTCCATGTCAAAACATCACAGCATGAGAAAGCATTTACTATAAGGATTTTTTAAAATACTTTTTAGTTTAGGTTAGTATTTTTAAAAAATCTTTTGAAGAGATTAAAAAAACTGTCTTAATAACTAATGATTTAAAATTAATTTTAATGTCTGGTTAATTAAATTAATGTTATTGTACTACAAATCTGTAATATACAACACATCAGAGGACACAGAGGGTCTTTTAGTCAAAGATTTAAAATAGATCTATAAAAATAAATACTATTCCAGGTTTCTCTCTATCACCAAACTGACATGGGGAAAAAACATCATGAAAGATGTACTGTGGCCAAGTGATGTTTGTCCATTTTTATGTACAAAGTAGAGGCAGAAACAAGTATTTTTCTCTGCCATAACACAAGCTGCAGCAATGACTAAATAAGTAATAGAATTGTTCACTGGGGCTGATGCTACCCTGAAGAGAGGAAAGGACCATTCTATTTGCCCAAGGTTTCAAAAATGCCACATCTTGTTTGGGAAAGCAGTCAAGAGATGCATCCTGAAAACCACGCAAGGTTCAATTTCTCATCAAATGGCCAAATTGAAGCCAAAGTACTTTCATATTTTTAATGAGGGGACACACTGATCAGGACTGACCATTAACATTCCTCTAAATTCCTCCTTCCTCTTCTATTCTGTGGAAATAAACAAGATTTAAACAACTAAGACTAGATCATCACCATTATACTGCTCCTAGTAGAAAACATGTCCTTCTCAGGCTGTGCTGATGCAGGTGGCTTTTCTGGCACAGGAGAAAAGCTGCCAACCCACAAGGTGGATCACAAAGAACATGGGGACTTGAACAGGTGGACTCAAAGTAGAGGAGAACACTCTCCATCCCCTGAGGATAAGGAACTATCCATAGCTGACCTTCCAAAGCTGCCAAGGTGTGAGGAAATGAGTCTGCCTCCAAAGCAGGTCTCTTGTCTGCACTCCTGTACTGGGAAGAATGGAAATGCCTACAAGCCACGGAAGTAGGAAGGTGTTTCACTAAATGTTTACTCATATGGTAAGAGCTACAAGATGCTGCAGCTGCTGCAATTGAATCCATGCTGTGAAGAACAGTACTAAAATCTCTGCTGAGAAACAGGAAAAGAGGTTCCAACTGAAAGTACAACTATGAAACTGAACAAAACAAACAAAACCACCCTTACAGCAGCATCACTCTTAAGACTCCATGATGCAATGCAAAATCTGCAGTTGATATTTTTTGTACATGCAACTCCACCTCGTCAAGGAGGTTTTCACAGACCTGTAAAGAAGCTGCCTTCTCTGCAGGCTCTTACCTCACCCAGCTGCAGGACATGGGGCACACTGCAGCTGTACTAGTTACCAGGGGCTCTGCAAAGGAAAGAAGGCACAATCAAGCCTGCACTTAGACTGGGGCAGAATAAAACCACCCCAGACTCTGGCCATCCACCTCCCCACCTCTGCAACACCAAAAGTGACTGGCTGTTCACAGAGAAGCTGTGATATGGCAGCAGATCACAGATCAGGCACATGCAGCTACTCCCTCAGCCATCCTGCCAGTGAGGCAGAGTGCTGTTGGCCTATCCCAACATTAACTATGGTTTCTAGTTAATACATGCACAGCCACACCACAGCACCTGTGAGACACTTCTAGGTCTGAAGAAGATTAAAACACACGCATTAATTCAATGTCTTTAAAAATACAGTACTTGGACATTCCCAAATCACCTGTAGCAAACTACTGTAGGAGGAGAACAGCACATTGATGCAAGAGAGGCAGCCTTCTGGGAAGGCCCAGGAGAAGCAGCAACAAGCACCAACACAAACCTGTCTGGTTTCATTTGCTACACCCACTCAGTGACACAGAGAAAGCTTTATGGATGAGCAACATTAGTGGATCACTCATTCAGGCTAAGTGCAAGGCAGTATCTTCTAGCTCCCTCAACACCATTGGAGAAGTATTTGTAAAATGTGAACCCCACCTACAGCTCTAAGGAAAGTTTGCCATGGCTTTAGGGTAAGAGATGAAACAGACTATCTTTGAAAGGAGGATGCAGAAGAGGGGAGATCTATTTTAAGTGGCAAAGAGAAGCAACAGAATGAAGAGACTACTCACAGCTTCTCATGGCCCAGGAGACAAGGAAAACAAAGTTACAAAAGAAACTTCAAGGGAAAGTAATTAAATGAAGGAAAAAAAAATCATTATGTACAAAATGACTTTGAGAAACTCCATGCTATAGAATATTGCAGGGGCTGAAAAACAAACAGATTGAAGGAAATTAAGCAAAATGGAGAATAAGGGCTATTAAACACAATGTCATGTCAATCTGCTGGAAATCCCAAAATCAAAATTTTACAAGAAACAGAGTCAATAGAACTTTATAAAGTGTCCACTGCTGACCATTATCAGAGAGAGCAACTGGCCTAATTGAGTAAGGTAAATCATCTGAAACTACACATACTCATAACCCATTAAATCCTCTTATGCTATGGATTTCATTGGTTTTTAATTCATCACTTCCTAACCTGACCTCTGCGGACTACAGAAGAGGGGTGTCTATAAGGCCGTGATAAATACTGAAATGAGTCTGTTTATCAGATAAGATTTTGATTATGATGAGCACAATCAGCAGAGATTCTGACACTTGACATACTGTTGCCCTTAAAATTTGTTGATAGCTGCTCACAGAACGATTCTGGTCAAAATTATTAAGTAAAAGATTAGATAATTCCCAGTGTGCTTGAGTTGTTGATTTTTCGTTTTTCTTTTTTAAGGAGAAATCAAATAAACAGTTGTACAAATACAGCTTACATCCACCTTAGGGCCCTATCCACTTGGGATTTTCTTTTGGGTTCTCTTCTATTCTGCAGAGATTCAATCCCCTTAATAACTAGATTTCCAATTCCATGTCTCAAGTTTAAGAATCCACTACATTTTCATTTTCTTACATTTTTCCAAATCTGGATAACTAACAGTGTTCTCATGTGATTCTTACAGGTTTATTATCTCAAACCTTTCCAAGATACACATCTGAAGTTATTCTGCCTCTCTCCTCCCTCATAAGGAAATAACCCAAAACCTCCAGCCAGCACTGTACTGCTGCACACTTGAATTTTGCAAGCTAAACGCCTAAAAACCTACCTAAACTACTTAGAAAAATGTAATCTGCTTAAACTTTTGCCTGCAAAGCCTAAACGTGATAGTGATCCATCTCATCTGAGCCATCAATTTCATTGGTGAAATCTATCTGAGGTCATCTTTTCCAACTGCAATGACAAAGCACAATGCATCACAGCCCTGCTAACAGTACAGAATCAGGTGGGAGGAGAGGCTGACGCTGGTATTGTGTAGAAAAGAATTGCTAAGCCCTGACCCCTCGAAGACAAAGCGATGGTGCAAGAGTAGTCAAGGCCAAAGCTCTATTTGCAGAAAATCAATGGGTTATGCACAATAGCAGCTGCACTCAGATGTTCACAGCTCAGCTGGAATCTGTAGAACTGGTCTCTAAATTCAGAGTATTTGACGTTGAAAACTAGGGAAAAAAACCCCAAGAAACAGTCCTGCCCTCCCCCCATTTAAAAAAAAATTTAAACGGTCATAACAGAAGCAAGCTTTGATCTAAAATTCTTGAAATTGAGATGAGTGAATCCCTTCTCTTTGCCAGTCCTTAGGATCTTTGGTAGCCAGCCAAATGGCTCAGCTTAGCTTTACTTTGCACATCAGTCCAAAAGTTGAATAAGTAATAAAACTTGCATGAGGAGAGGGCTTTATAATCACATTAGAGACATGCAAGGGAGGCCGGTTACCTCGGTTCACCGGACAGCTTGAACAAGGCTTCATAATGAGGGACAGGTGTTGGCACCAATTAGGAACACTCAGCTCACTGCTGACATTGGCCCCTCAAAGCACTGACTGCACTTTAATCCTCTAAGCCACATAAAAGAAAAGCAGAGTGGGCAGACAAAAAAAAAATCTAAAAATGCCTCTGCAGAGGATTGGAATATTTTTGCTTACTTAAGGGAATAAAATAGAAGAGTCACAAAGCTGCAGAAAGTTCACTATGAAGTATCTTGAGTATATCAAGAATATAAATCTTCTGCACAAGCAGAGTATTTAATTTTAGGAAGGATATCACCATGTATAGTATGCATTCATCACAACTATCAGAATTTATATCCAGAAAAGAATCACAAAATAAAAAGGAGTAGAAGCAGCACATGTAAATACTGAGGTAAGATAAAATTATTCCATCTATGCCTACCAGCATTTCAAACATTATGGGATACATAAGACAGATTTTAACTGAGATTATTAAGGAGTCCCACAGGCTGAAATGTTACTGTTAACAGCTTCTTTTATGACTTCCTCCCCTTTAAAAGACTTTATATTCCTTTAAAATTCAGAAAGCTTTCATTCAAAAGGTGATATCTGAAAGTTGAAGGTATATAGATTCAATTTACACATTGTAAACACCAACACACACATTTGTTTATTTATTTTTAAGTATCAGTTCCTCCTTCACTTACATGCCAGGTCATGAGGTAGATGTTTTCGCTTCAGCTGATGACATCACAAGCTCCTAAAAAAACGAAAGGAGTGCTTTTAGGTAGTAGGAATGACATCAGGCATTTCATGTTTGAGCTACAATTTAATTTTTGGCAAGTAAGTGAAGGTTGTATTAAATTTTTATTGCAGCTTTCCCAAGCAAATGATATGCCCAGAATATAAAGCCTTAAATTCCACAATTCTCTTTTGATATGAGGGAAACTGAAATATATCAGCTATATGTGCACATACCATGATAGAAATGCAATAAGTACTACAGCTAAAAACAAATTTATAAGAATATTCTCAAAGTTGATTTTCCCATCCTCTTAATATGAATGAACTTTACTAATACCAACAAAATGAAATTTTGATTAGTATTTTCTCTATCCTGTTTTGGCCATAAAACCACTTCAACAAACACATTCAAATAGATGCACACTTATTCAGCTGGCTTAAGGTGTTGATTTCCCCTTAAACACAGATGCTTTCTTCATTCAAGAGGGTCTTCCACGAACCACGCATTCTTAGAAATTCACATGAGGGCAAACAAAATAAGCATAGAGGGAAAGCTCCATGTGGCTCCTGATTTAATTCCCCACGACATTCCTCCAGACCTCTCCTTGACAATCCCGAATAGCTTAGCTTCCCTGGCAGGGATTCTGCTTACTCGCCCTTTTTAATCTAGTCCTGAGCCTTGAGCAACATTAAATATGGGAATAGAAGGAATTTTTCCCTCTACCAACTGCCCACATTCCCCTCCTGCAGGATCATGCACATGTATGTTTTGTGCTCTATTGTAATGCACATGGCAAAGGCATTACAGCTGTCACACCCAACAGATGAGTTGCAGCACTCCTCAGAGATGTCAGCAGCCCAACCAAGGGCTGTCCTGGCAGGCAGTCTGCCCCATGCCTCGGAGAAAAAGTTAACAAAAACAGGACAGCTACGAGCTGTGGAAGAAAGTATTACAGAGCAAAAATGCAAGTAAAAACCGAGGAAGCGATAACTGCATAGCCTCCCAGAAGAAAAATAATTAAAAATGGGGATATGACATGGTTTTTCTAAGTGAAATAAGGCAGTTTCTGGCCGAAGTGTCAGCACCATGCTCTAACATCTGCGCTCCTCCACCCATCTGGAGTACAAGAAAAAGATACAACCACCCATCCACTAAGGAGTGGCACAGATCCCATTACTTATTACAACTATTGTTGCTCAACTTAGGCTGTGGCATCAAAAGAAAACATTTCTTTACAATGTGAGGGGGCAGGGGGGTGGGGAAGAGAAGAGGAACACAATATATTACAGCTCCTGTATGTTGACTATGCAAAATTTTGAAGTTTTGGCTCTACTAATTCTATTTGATTTTAAGTTTCACTTTTGGGCGGTTTTTTGTGTTTCTGTGTTTGGTGTTTTGTACTATTTTTTAGGGGTTTTTTTTGTGGGAAGAGGGGGGGGGGGGGGGGTGGGCAGCAGAGGTGCTTGGTTTGGGGGTTTGTTTCTTTTTATTAAATCTTCCTAAGTTCCTCTTCCCATCTTCCTGACATTCTCTGGCTATACCCCACATTAAGCAATTAACTTTGAGCAACACAAGAAGATCTGTAGATCAAAGCAATACCAGAGCCAAGGTCGTTGAAACATGAATCACACTATGTGGGTCGGGTTTTTAACTCGAGATAAGGAGACACACTTGGCCACCACCACCACCACACAAGTGGCCTGAAGCAATCCACAGGGTGCATCCAGAGGGACCCAGCTCAGGGGCAGCAGGAACACCTGGCACACAGGGAGCGGGGGTGACCAGAGGGGCTCACTTAAACAGCTGCTCTGCTGGTGCTACCCTGCCTGGTACTCTGCCTCTACCCTCCAGCTAAGAAATGCCAAGAGCCTCACCCACAAAACACACTGGAGGAGGGAGGGCAAGGGAAGAAAATAAGTAAATAATTAGTAAATGGCTGGCTAAGTTTCCAAACATTTTCCAAGAATTTTTCTTTTGACTTATTTCATTATGGGATAATTCTTTAATGTCCCGATTGAACCCATTTAATATAAGTTTTCCATAGAAACACAAGCAAAGCCCTGGTTGTGGCAGCTCAAATGGCATCATTAAAATGCAACACAGCCTACAACTTTTAAGTGTGAACAAAACCACAGCTTTTGCCTCTCAGCTGAACCACAAAACTAATATATTTTTGAACTCTTCATTAAAAACACATTTATTTGCTCAGTCAAATGCCAAGATGAACTCTGGAATACTGGAAGGTTCAACTAAAAATTGTTTTCTTTCTCTAATCCTCACAGTATAGTCATAATCTTCAGTCCCAACCTTACTTATTTCACAGCCATGAACAAATATACACAATGGGATGAAAAATACAGTTGCCCCCACAAAATACTATTTCCCCCCTCCTTGTTTTAAAAGCTTTAAAAGCTGTCTCAACATATTAATTGAAAAGCTCTAAATTAAGTAACCTCAAATTAATGATCTGGGGTTCTTCCTCAACAGATTATAAAAAATGGAAGAATACCAACCTCCCTGTGAGCAGCAAGTTCAAGAGCAAGGTAAAGAATGCACAGAAGATGCTCACCCTCCCTTCCACACAGACTGCCAACAGACTTAACTCCTACACTCCAGATGCATTTGAAAAAGCAATGGGCCAGCAACAGAAACTGTGGCATGAAGAAACAAAAAAAAAAAATTATAGGAGCTAAAGGACAGTGTAGACACATAAAACAAACTTAGAAATGCACAGTAGCTTTTCATAAATACTGCCTGGAAACTAAGCGTCACCAGGGAAAAAAGCATCAGCAAGATTTATTTCTTAAAATACAACTTACAACAACAGAAGGCCACTTGGAACACAGATCTATTTTTGTAGTTATCACTACTGCTATACTATCGCTCTCTCTGTAATTTACCACAGTGCTTACCAACAGCCAAGCCACCAAAACAAGAATTGGACTGGTTGAAAATAGAGCTTCGTGCTTTTCTCATCAACCATCCCACACACTGTGCTGCCATTTGCAAAAACAGAGATGGTCACAGAATAAAGATCTGCCAGGGTCCTGAAAAAGGGCAGCCAGGTAGGACTGAGAACTCAAGACTGCATTACAGAGGCTCCTGGGCCTCTCCAGGGGAGCTCCTTCCACGCAGTGTGACCCTTACTGCCAGCACGTTGTCCCAGCACTTTTAGCACACCTTTCCCCATGCTGCTCGAGCCTTTACCAGGTCTCTCCTAGCACTGGACCCCGATGATCTCACCTCTTTTTTGTTGACACAGTTTGAACACCAACCTAACTCTCTTTTCAGTAGGTCCTTGTCTTTTCTCCAGATGAAATAAAACCCAGTTCTCTCACCCTCCATTTATAGGACATGTCTTCTACATTTCTGATTCTTCTAGTTGCTGCTGTCCACCACCCTTTCCCGGGCTGGCACACAAAACCAGTATGAAGTTGTGATATCCTCAACAAAGTTCCCCATCTGAATCCTTCCCTACACAAAAAAAAATGCTATTCTCTTTTTAGAGAAAAATATCCTTTACAGTCACCTGAGTTGCAGATAACAATCCTACATATAAACTCCAGTGCATTTGCTTTTCCAGCAGCACGACTGATGTCTCAAGTCCTGGCTGTGAGCAATTATTGCTGCTGGGGCCCACTGCCCCCAGCCTGCAGGCATGCAGCCAAACCTTTATGTCACAGAGCTGCCCCTCCATGTCCTGCTCAGCCCCATCCAACCCCTCCTTCCAGACTCCATCTCAAATCAAAGTAACTCTGAGTTCAAAGCATCTTCTCAAGTAGACATGCAGCTCCACCCAGATTGATTCAGGTATTGAATGAACAGAGGCCTCATTCCTTCACCCACATCATTAATTGCAAATATTAATTCACCTGTCTTGTTTGAAACTAATTAGCAATTATCCTCTCAGTTTCTCTCAGCAGCTACAAACATTCCTGTGAGCATTTCAGCTAATCCATGCTTCCTTAGCTAGGTTCTGATAATATGGATTGCCTGATAACTTGCATCATCTACTGTGCAATTCCTACCTCACAAATTACTTTCAAAACTGAATTAGAAAGCTGATCTTGTGATGCTTCACATCTCCTCCATAAATAATCCCAGGGATATAACACCGCATAGGTGGGAAAGGTATTAGAAAAATTTATAATTTCCTGGTTTTTTACAGATTGTTTCAGATATCTAGCACATACAGACAGCTCCCCACAGACTACCAATAAACATCACACAGACCTCTTACAAAAGGCAGGTCAAAAAATTAATACTACCAAGACAGCAAAAGAAATAAAACCAGTAGTCTTTAAGATTATAAACATAGTATTTAAGGTAATGGTACTCCTTCCCTTATAGTACTGAAAAAATCATAACAGAACAAGTATCCAAATACCAAAACAGTACCCATCATATTTAACTGAAGAGCTATTTCCAGGCAACACTTATCCTACAGTGATTAGAGGTAGCAAAGAAAAAGTCAGTAAGCTTTAAGGAAAGTCTTGTAAAATCCCTACAAAGTCTTTGAAGCAAACAGTGTTGGATTTCTGCTTGTAATAAACTGATTTGTTGTTTATTCTTCCTCTTCTTCACAAGCTTCTAAACAGTACTGACTACAGTAAGTACTCTTGATTTTTATCCCTCTTCCACATTGGCTTAGCCAACAAAGTAATTCAGTATAAATTCACAATTTCATTGTAAAAATCTAAAGACAGTCCATCTCACCTTAAGGTAGATAGAGACGCTGAAAGCATTTAGTAAAGCCTGCAGCCTTCTAGCACCTTCAGTTCTTCCCACTGTCACAAAACTATTTTGTGACACCTTTATGCAGCAACAAGCCTATTCTTAATAATAGCTGGTGATTTAGTAATTCCCAGCAACCAATTAAACTTGCTGGGAAAAAAATTTCCCACAGCAGCTTACCCCACCTTCAGACAAACAATGCAGCAGGATGTCTAGAAGGATAGGTTTCATAAGGCAACTAACAAGTAACATCAAGACATTTTATGAAATGCTCTGAAGTCCTGGGCCCCAGGCAATCAGATGGTGATCCAACACAGCAGTTATTTAGCCTGTGTGTAGTGCCAACCATTCTGCAAAACACTCAAAACATCTTATCGATTACTTGAAAATCATTGTTACACAACATAAGCTACATACACATGCAAAAAACTGAGTCAGGCTGAAAAAATTGCCCTTACAGAGAAAAGCTACTAACACCAACATAAACAAACACTTACTTTAAGATGCAAAGTTATTTACATTCTTCATATACAGACTAGAAATTATAATTAGTCAAACAAAAGCCTGTGTCTGTAAGAGACAAATGAAATGGGATACACTTAAGACAAAACCCAAAAGGTTTAAGCTTAGCATTAAGGAAACATGCTGAGAGTGAGAACTGCTGACCCACGTCCCCAGGGGGAGGATTGGAGGCTGCAGCTCTTGACGTTTAAACAAAGATTGGACAAGAGTCCCGGTTGCTGTGCTGCCAACACAACATGCTCCGTGGAGCTCAGCTCTTCTCAACGCAGCCGGAGGGCAAGGCAACAATACATGGGACTTGAGTATAAGGAGCTCTGCACAAAGTGGTTTGTTGGGACTGTCTGTGCTGAGGGCTGCACCTCACCATGCAGACATGCAGAGCAGCAAGTACTGTGCATCAGAGAGCCACAGAACTCATGTGTATCGCTGCATGCTGGTGAGAGCAAAGCAATCCCAAGCAGCTATTCCACCATTCCATCTCTCTTCCCTACATCAGACACTAAGGGATCTATCTATCTATCTATAGATATCCCTGACAGATGCTACAGTGTACAGCTGCATGCAAGGACAGTTAGTACACAGCAGCTCAGATCCCTGCTCCTCTTTTTGGGATGAAATGTTAAGGCGATGTGCTACTTCAGCCTGGTGCAGGATGCATCTCTCTCAGAAGAGGAGGTATTCCCTGCAGTAGGATGCACCTCAAGGCAGAGGAATGTAGAAGAAAGAATACAAATGCATGAGGCAGAAGGCTGCAGAACAAGATCTAAACTGAGATAAAAACATAGCAAACTAGCAGGAGGCCTCCTGATCCACAAAGCCTGGAATGGGGTACAGGCAGAAACAACAGAAGTATTTTGGCTCTACCTGATACCAGAAACTTGAAAACAGGTCTGTGAGCCACAGAGCAGCAAAAACAAGCTATTTATGAGGATCTGGAGCAAAACAAATTGGATGCAGTTCTTGAGGAAGGAGATCATTACATGTCCTGCTGTTAGCCACAGCCACATGCTGGCCAGTTGGATTTCAACTATCAACCCACCTCATTTGACTTCTACCTCCTGTACTAAACAGATGTGCTCATGTGCATTTCCTGTAGCTGAGTGATGGCAGTACTGTTCCATGCTATTTTCTGAAGGGTGGTTCAAACAAACATTTCAGAAGCAATAATCTAGATGACCTAGAAGCATCTTTTTCCATAGCCAAATTCTATTATTTAATGCAACTATATTTGTACGCAGACCGTTAGTGGAGATCTTAAAATAAAAAATAAAACTATTTAAGTGTGAGAACTTACAAAGTATGGTAAGATAACAGATGTTATGTTTCTAATGCCACAGCTATGCCACTTCCATACTCTCCACAGCAAGTTCCATGACCCCACCACACACAAAAGAGAGTTACAAATGCTAAAAGCAGTATGTGGATCCTTCACACAATGACAATATAAAATATGAAGGAACATATTTAACCTTTGGACGAAAGTAATACCAAAATGTGCACTTCAATGTACTCAAGCTAGAGCTCTGGAACAAGAAACAGCAAACACCACAAGGTTTTAACTCCCCACCCAGCAAATGGAAAGGTCTTTACAGAGAGATTCAAAGTGCCCAGCATGTTCAGGACAGCCAGTTCACACACCAAATAGGGAATGATGCCAGAACTCTCTCTTCTCACAGATTCAACTACTCATTTGCAATCCTGTAAAGGATACCTTCAGGAATCAGACACATGCTGGAACCTTTCTTCCTCCTCGCCTCATATGTACTCTTCAGGCATCAAATTCAGCATCACATAAGGTGTCAGCAGTTGCCATACCTTCAAAGGCTGTCCTTAGCTTTCATCCCATCCTCCCAGTCCTCCTCTCCGGGCCACCAAGAGTCTGGCCCAGCATTTTCTGCGTTTTCCTCAAACCTTTTTCCATTGCACAACTCTGCTGCTGCCTACCTACAGCACTTAAGCATTATGGTCATTCCCATCACTTCACCAGAAGACCACTCTGTACAAGCATTTCTTATCTATGTTGTGATATTTTGCTTCAATCATTTACTTGCAGGATGACCAACCACCAGTTGCTGGGGAGTGTCATGAAGAGCTCGTGGCTCAAACCACCACCCACTTTTACACAACAAATGAGCCTGCTGAGCCTCTGTTCCTATCCTAGTCAATGCAAGTAGAAAAAAAAAAGGAAACTACAAGCAAAAAGATTGAGAATAAAGAATAATTTATGCCTGGATTACAGGAGGAAAGTTATCTCACAACTGGATGACAGCAAGAAAAGATTCTGTCTCCTTTTCTGGATACACTAAGTTGTGATGCTCACCAGTGTACAACACAGGGCTTCAGAAAGGCTACAGAGCACACTCTTTTGAGTTTCTTCAAATGCCCCAGCTATGTAGAAATTGAGTAAAGAGCAGTGTAGATACTGAATATTCCTGGCCCTTAAGGGGATCTCAGTGGCCACAGAAAAATAACCCTCATAAACAGCTCACCTCACATAAAACCATTTAGTCCAGTATTTAACTGAATGTCAGCACCCAGAGGAAGAAAAAAGGGGGGGGCAAGAAAAAGGTAACAGTGTTAACTTCATTGATTATCACAGTGATTTAAAGTACTTTTAACATCCTTTATTAAACCTGGCACATCAGTATTTGTGATTTTTCATAAGGAAAGTCTCTCTGTTCCTTCATGGTCAGACATCAAACCAGCACTTAAACTGTCACCTTCCCCTGAAAAGAAACTGCATAAATAAATAAAGCACTCAAGCTTTGCCCTTAGACCGCAAAAATACAAGGCTGGGAGCACAATCAAATGACGATTAATGAAGCAGCAGACACTAAAACACAGTAAACAAGACTTCATCACCTTCATCCTCTGTGGCTGCAAATCCCATGGCAGCAACCAAATATGCCTTCTTCATTGAAGATGATCTTAAATGGTTGGAAAGGGTTGTGTTGGGTTGTTTTTTTTTTTTACTGCTATGAAGGAGAAACTTGTGTCAATCCTTTTCCAAAGTCATTTCTACTCAGTTAGACAAAACACATGACAAACTCTGAGAAACAAGCAGGGAAACTTTGGTCTTGGTGGAGTCAATGGGAATTAAAGCCAGAGCCAAAACAAAGCCAGAAATTAGCAAAACATTTATCTGACAAATTTGTGATCAGAATTCCTAAATTACAAAACTGAGCTTACTTCTTCTTAAAATCTTCTGATGCAAATATATTGGGGAAGGGTGGGGGATTGCAAGACCAAGTTGTAAAGCACGAAAACTATTCTTTTTTAAAGCACCCACTGTTAGAAGAATTTACTGTCAAAAGGAAAAACCTTTACCGGAATTGTCTAAAATATTCAGATCTTTCTGTTTTCTTGTAGTTTATTAATGTAGGACTTTCACTACACAAATCTGTTGCCTTTACAGAGGCAAAACTTCGGATATTGCTTAGCAAGAGATAAAACTAGATTTGGATAGTTTCCCAGCCACGTCATTATGGATGGGCTTCCACCAGTTCCAAGAAGGACAGCAGGTAACACTGCCCTTCACAATACACTGGCATTAAAAAAAAAAAAAAAAAAGAAAAGAAAAAAAAAAAAAAAGAAAAATTGCCTTCATAGGTTTGCTCCCTTAAGAGTTTTACATTACTTCTGCTTACCTGAAGCACAAAAACGTCAATAATCCTGCCAGACCTGGAAAGCTCAAAAGCAGAAGTAAACAAAGAAACTGAGCTTTGTCTCCTTTGAGAATTGCCATCATGCAGTTAAATCCACAATTCTGACTGATTAAATCCCTGTGAACCTATAAGAGACCACAAAACAGGCAGAGGTGGCATAGAGCACCCTAATGTGACATTAAATCCTCTAAAAGATAGATCTAAAGACGCTTTGTTATGGCCAAAGGAATCTGGTACAGGAGTGAAGTTGGCTCAACTTGTACAGCCCTTGTGCAAAGGCTGACACTAATGCCACTTCAGAATTAGGTGTACATGACCAGTCAGATCATTATAACAGAGTTACACCACAGTAACACCTTCAAGCTGTTATGAAAGCTGACTTCTTTGATAGCATGAGCTTAGGATAGATTCCCTGAAATTATTTAAAGGGGGAAAGAAAAATAGCATTTTGACAAAAAAATTATCTTAGGGTAGCAAAAGGTTGAAAAAGGGTTTGATACAAGTAACCAGGATGCATTAAAATGTTTTAAAAGTTACTCCACTAAACCAATGCTTTGCCACTGTCTCACTTTTTCAAGCAGTTCCTCCCAATATAAAAGCAACTTTGTTTTGAAACACTCTCACTATCTGTACCAAACTAAATACAATTGTTGATGTGTGTTTAAGTTCAACATACAGACTTAACTTCCTTAACCAAGCAAAATTTACCTATGTACAGGCATAACACAGAAGGGTTTCTTGTTAAACACTAGCTAAATAGTCATCACACCAATATCAGCATTCATCAGGAAAAAAGTTTAAAATCAGAAATCCATCTTTTAATGAATTTTTAAAAATACAACTTGAATTTGCTTTTGTACATACACATATGTAAACTCCCACAAATGTACCAGATCAAAAAAAAAAAAAAAACCTTACAAAAAAACACTGATGAAGGAAAAGGCCCCCGTTATCAGGCTGAGCAAACTTACACCAAAAAAACCCCAAACCAACAAGTCTGCCAAAATACTTTCAGGTTGACTGCTAACAATCTGGAAGTTTGTAGTCTGTAGTCTAGTAGAGGAGACAGATTTAATTTTACCTAAATGATTTATAGGGTCCCAAGAAGACTGTGAGACATTCACTGGAAACACTGATTTCTCCAATAATAAGGAAAAAGTTGGAAAGTTAAGTCAAAAACAAGAGGGGAGGGCCAAAGGGACGCTACAAAGGCATCAAAGACATGGATGGCTGAGAGAGATAAGTAAGAACTACAAATCACATTCAAGTTCTCATCTGCAATTGAGGCTTTACTTTTTCCCTTAAGTTCCTTCAGACTTTTTTTCCAATTCTTATCCCATTCACACTTCAAAAATAGACTGACTCAGGTGTAGAAGTCAAGCACACAGAAGTGAACACAGAAAATAAAGTAGTTCAATAATCTTAGAGAATGAAATGGCACCTGCAAAAGCTACTAGATTTCACTAAATTAATGCACATCCCTGTTTGCTGTTACATATAGAGGCTTCTGCAAATCTAGAACAAGTACAAGAAGATGCCAAACAAAGGATCTAAGACAGCACTTAAGCCAGTTTAATCCACATAATGGGAGTCACAGGGCTCTGACTGATACTGAGCTGATTGGCAGGAGTGTAAGCTTTCTAATAACTTATGTCCCACCTTCTGAAGTCTTATGGCATTTACAGAGGAAGAAAAATGAAAACATCATGCATCAGACCCATATGTATTCAGTTTTAAGCAACAGAGGAAAGACTACTAAGAATACTAAGTACTGAAACAAAGTTTAACATACTCTTTCTTGGAGCTCAGAGCAGAGTCCCATTTTCTACAGTATTATACCACAGATATTCTGTCCCTGTATAGGTATGCAACCAAATAAGGCAAGTCAGATCTCCATCAAAACTGCAGAAACACACATGAATGTAACCTGTCAGTCACCAGCAAAATCTCATTCAGTTGCCATTTTAAGTAAACTCTTTGTACACTAGCTATCTATGTAAGTGTTTGGATCAAAAATATGTTTACTACTAACTGGAGCAAACTTAGGCATCTGAAAAATACCTGAATAAAGAACAGCTTTCACAATTTTCATAAAATATTACTGGAAATTATAGTATGAATCATTAAAAAATACAAAACTACAAGAATCAAAATGAAACCGCTTGAATTTATGGATACGAGTTGCAAAGGGCATACAAAACTATTTCGTATCATTTCTATTTATATAAAAATATGGAATTATTTCTTCCCACGGGCTTTTTCATCTTTTTCTTCTTTGGCCCAAAAAAGTGAAGAAGCACTAACCAAAGAAAGTGAAGAAAATTAGTATCTGTTATACAGACATAGTATTTTGAAAAAATATCTTCCATACAAGAATCAGTACTATAAGAAGGGAATTTTACTTCCTAGGTATGCCAACAGCCATTACAATACTGTTGTTCATAAACATGTACCTTACATTAAGATCAACTTTTTGATTCCTCCCTCACTCCTAGCACATTCTGTTGCAGAGCTGCAAGCTCAAATTTGTCAAGCAAAATGCTTCACTTACTTCTTAAGATTGCTCATTTCATGCTACAATGGAAATGATTACATTGTTAACATAAGGAAGACTGCAACTTCATTATCAGGTTTAAGTATCTCCCTTTCAGTTACTTAAATGACAAGCAATTCGATTTTTGTAAAAGAACAGAACTGCTCTTGATTTAGGCCCAAGCAGAAGAGTTGCTGGAACTCCCCCAAACAAGGTTAACGATGTCAAAGCATAGCAGCAACGCTGACAAGCAGTACCCCTTCTTTTTCCAGTGCTCTGGTCAGCAGTTCTTGAAAAAAAAAAAAGCTACCATAAAAAGCTGTTATGTGCTTGAAATGAGCATTTTTATCCTCCCTCCTATCAAACAACGTCTAACAAGTTTACATTGCACTGCAGAGTAATCACTCGTTATCACTATTTCAGTCACTATTTTCCTGCTGGGAAAAGAGTCTATTAGTATGAAAGCAGGAAGAAGAGCACCACTTTATTACTGCTATGCTCTTTCTATCCAAGTATTAATAAAAGTGGGAGAGGTATTAGTCCTACCTCTTTGCTGAGGCTCCTCCTGGCCAGATAATTGCTGAGCCTTACATCTTCCTGTGTGTCCCTAATGCACTCACACATTGAGTATTTCAGCTCCACAAGGTCCTCGGTTGGCTTGCTTTTTCATTAAAGCCAAAGCCTGTACAGGACACAGACACTATTTCCTATGATGAGTCCTCTACAGCCACTTTCATATCAAAGCTTGCAAATTAACACTGAAAAAATATTAAATAAGTACAAGCAGTTAAAAGCAGAACAAATAAAGATAATTAAACCTAAGGAGTCCCACTAGGGACATTTGTTTCCTCCCTTGACAGGGTAGACATTTCTCCTATACACTTTTGTATCCAGCAGCTCAAGATGTCAGGTTTTCTGACTTGTCAGCAGATAGAAAATACTACCTTTTTATTCTGCTATACTTGATATGTAGAGGAAGATTTAAATATTTGCACACTAAAAGAAATTTTCTCAATACCACCACAGTCTACAGAGGAATCATTATTTAAAAACTGTCTGGTCTGTTAAACCAAGACTTAGATTTTTAAGTATGAACGAAAGCTCATAGTTTAGTTATGGTTTTCAAGGGCTTGTGAACAGCCACGTTACTGTAGCTCTTGTCTAGAACTTGTAGTAAATCCATCATTTATCTACATATTTAAAGAATTTCTCTCATTCAATATTACATAATAAACTATATAGCATAATTAAAAGACAACACCCAGGCAGAACTTCTCCTATGCAGTTCTCCTCTCATTACTTTGTCATCAACCCAACAGCATCAACATATTCCAAAACAAGAGCTACCTGAAAATAAAAATCAGCTTGGAAAACAGTCAAACAAAATTACCTACTTACAATAAATATTCCTGGTCAGTTGTTTCACTTTGCAGCTCCTGCTGTGTGGGGTATCACCCCTCCCTTTGGAGGATCTCAGGCATCCCAGCCTCGACTCACCCACTGCACTACGCTAACTCTCAGAGGCTGTTGGACTTGCTGTGCACCAAACCACTTGTGCAGGCATGAAAATGCTCTTTAAGACATGAGCAAGAGCCTAAGCCTTTCACCAGCTAAGGCTGTCAACAGTCAGGAGCTTTAAGCAGGTAAGACAAACCCTCAGAAAATATTCAAGAGTAACTTTTTAGAGCAAGGTAGGAAAAAAGGAAAAAGGAAGGAAAGGGGGCTGGGGGAAGCCCAGAACAGTAGATTAGCAAAATAATACATAATTCCCCCAAGACTGTGTGACAAGCATATTCAGTTTAGCAACCAGTCAGGCATGTGGCATAAACCTGTTTTTTAACATCTCCTAGAGCTCTAATTAAAACACAAAGAGACATTAACAATGTGATTTGTTATGTTCACCATTCAATTCAATAATCAGGAAGAACAGCTCTTTAACCTAATGCTGTAACAGGTGTACTTTGAAGAAGAAAAGCACTCCAAAGTTTTCAAACAAAGTTTAACCAGCTAAGGCAAGCATCCCAGTATTTAATCCAGGAGAAAGTTATAACAAATAGCATCAGCAGTCACGAGCTTATCCTCCCACCTTCTCCTGCTTCTCTGAAGAGGGCGACTAAGCAAGTGCCAGTGGAGCCTCCGCAGTCATGCTCACAGCTCGGGGTCTCTTCCATTCCTTTAAATCCAAGTAAAGCCTGCATTATTGCTCTACAAATGCAGGAGCATTCCTTAGGTCCAAGATCACGCATCCCAGACTCCTCTCATCCCCAAATTCTTGGTCTCCTACACACTGAAGTAAGATATTAAATGTTGGAAGAGTTCAGATGTCATCTAGAACAGGGTAACTTGGAAGCAAATGAATAAGAAAGAGTGAACAGCCCAGGGAAACAAGGAGGTGCTTGGCAATTACATCATCATCTTTCCACAGAAAGCAATACCCGGTTTGTCACATTTCTGAAACTTATTTTCCAGATACCTTCTTGTAGTCAAAATAAGTTGAAGTATCAATAAAAATAGTACCTATAGACAAAATTTTTAGGGGTTCATCAGACATGCAGCTGTAGCTGAAAAATAGCATAAAGAAAAGTACTTTTAAAGTGACAGGTGTAATTGATCATTTAACATGAATAAATATAAAAGAAATCAATTCTCAAATCGAAACACTATCCTTTTTATTAGCAGCATTAGATTAAAATAAGCTATGTGTTAAAATGTAAAATTTCATACAGTTATCTCACTTTTCAGAGGTGCCATCAAGCCCTCCAGATCTCCAGCATCTCCCACTCCCACCTGACCCAGCCTCCACCAGCATAAAACCTGCCAGGGCCTTGACATAACATTTTGTACATCAGCTCTTCAAGATGCAAATAGCATCTGTTGGCTTCCATTACATAAATACCCCCGATAAGAGCTATTATTAACTTGTTAGTTTCCATTTTAAGTAAAGAATGTAAAAATTGTATTTATGTCTCCAATTACATGGAGCCTTGAGCGTTACAGGCAGTTCAAGTCTTCAGAAAAGAGAAACACCACACAATGTCAGAGGCTCCCCTCTCTGCAGAATTCAAAAGCCCCTGAGCTCCCTTAGCTATAGCGCCCACAAAGATTGTGGGAGTGGAGAGATTAAGCAACATGCGCAAATAGCAAGTTTTGGCTCAGTCCATAATGAAAGAAGTCACCAACTAAAACACAACACTACCACTGATCTAGACAAAACAGTAAATTTTTGGTTACAAATGCACTGAGAGAATTATACCTATACTTAACCAAATATTGGCTTTTACATTTTGGTTGAATACAACATTCTTTGCTATCAAATTATGTGGTATTTTCTGAAGAGTGGTCACAACACTACACCATCAGACCCATTCAAGTTATAGCCCCCCAAAGCACATACTAACTTTTGAAGGAGACTTCTAGGGACTAAAGGAGGAAGACAAACCATAGAAACAGATGTTTACATGACATTTCCATCCATGGATGATAAAAGATGCACAACAGAAATGGGTGCACATTCCTTCTCCAGATGCATCCCATGTCTTGCCAAGCTAACCAAAAATATGCAGGCACCATGCCCCGCTTCTCACCCACTGGGGCATGATAGTCAGAAATTAATTACAAAGATTGAAATAAGCTACCTAAATAGACTACAAGGAACACTGCAGGAGTGTTTCAAACTCAAGTCAGCTTGTGCAGGGTTTAGTTTCACTTCTCCCCATCAGGTCTACCAAATCCAGCCATTTTCACCATGGCCTTGGACACTTGCCAACACACTCACCAGGAGCTGAGGTCACCAGTCAAGACATCCCCCAGGCCAGCTGCAGCAAGCTCTTGGGGAAAATGCTCTACAGCATTCAGCATGTGGGAACTACTACAGTGACCACACACACGTCTCTGCCCATGTGTATATACATATAGAAATGTACAGGTAAAAAATAATACGCAATTGTAGATAAGAAGGCGTCATATAAATTCTTCTCCATAAGTGAATTATCCAGGTCTATTAAAAGCATGTATATATTTTAAAAATCAAAATTAAAGCCCATAACAATCCCAGGTATCCCAATAAATCCTAAACACAAACTTTCTGATTTTCTGGTGCTGAGAAGAAGTGCACAGAACTACAGAGAAGAAAACAGCTGGGTTTATTCTAACACTACACTGAGATCTATCTATCCCAGGCTCTTATATTCACAGCGGATTTTCATGGTTTTAATGAGATCCCAAATGAACACGCATCCTTGCCAATAAATGCCACTGCATATGTTCCTACATCAGTTCTCTAGCAAACCTTTGTGGGTATCTGCTACGTGTACATAACACAAATATAACAAAAAAAGACCTACAGTCAGACCCAATTCAGAGGAATTTTTGCCACTGGGGGAGGGCAGCTTGCTCTGTAAGAGGAACCTAGAAAGAGGAAACATCAAAGGAGGGACAGGTAACAGAAACAGTTCTGCTATTTTGATTACTTTTACTGCATCTAAAGTCCAACTTTTGCAAATAAACCTTTCAAGTTCTCCTCCTCTCTGCAATAAAACCAGGGCATGTCATGTCTAGTCTGAAAAGAGGTCAGACGTTCAGTTAAAAAAGAAAAACAAAACAACACAAACTTTAGATCCTAAAAGTACTAATTTGCTTTTACTTTGAAAAGGTCCATTCTTAACCAAAGAGACATCAAATTGCATTTTCTCCCATTGGTAAAGTGCAGGTAAAGACTTTTCTGATGTCTCCTTAAGGAGCTCTGTGGCAAGCTGGAATGTTATGCAAACGTGCATTCATCCAGGTCGACCTTTCCGGCCTAAGGCTCTCACACTTTTCAAGCCAGCTCTCTCTAACCATCACTAAGATGCGGTCTCACTGTGTAGAGGTGAGCAGGTGTGCTGGAGATGCTCTACACAACAGCCCATAACAAGCACCAACCTGATGTAAAAAGTCAGCTGCTGACCAAGCATCTCGCAAGCACCAGGACAAAATACATTTCTCTTACTCTTTCAGTTTTTAGTGCAAAGGCTCTTTTATATTAACAGAGAAGCACAACAGCTTTCAAGTATCTAGTGTGTAGTAATTGAAGGTTTTCTAATCATACTTGAATGTTGTCTTCAGCATCCCTTTCTCCTGAACATGAAAAAAACCATTGGGCTTTGAAGCACAGTGCAAATTTTAGTGATATTTTAATAAAAATACATAGCTGCTCATTATAACAATTGCAAACAATAGCTGAACTCCTCAAGTAACTACAAGTGCTTTTTATAAAATAACTCTAGTTAAAAGACAGAAAAAAAGTGGTGTTTATTTGCCTGGTAACATGCATTTTAGGGTGCCCTGTACCAAATTCTCCCATTAATCATCCCATTATTATTTGCAAGTATAAATAGTTTTACTACACCCCCAGCCGCTAACCATACCGGTCGCGGTACATCCGTAGAAAGAAGCCATGCCTTTGCAGAAACATGAACAGCATTAAAGCGAACAGCATTCAGGGGAGGAAGGTTTGATCTGGAGAACTGAAGTCGGGACCTTCCCGCTCCTCTGCCGGCAGGCACAGGGGGCACTGGGGGGCCATCCGCTCCCGCCGCTCAGGAAAAAACTTACCTTGGCGGCCCGGCCGGGCAGGCGGGAGGGCTGCGCTAGCGCTTCATTGTCAAACTCAGTTCTAGCAAGTTCCTCGACATACCGGCGGAGCGGTGCTCGGCGGCGGACAAGCGCCCGGCTGTCTGTCTGTCTGTCTGCCCGCCAGCCACGCCCAGCCGCGCTCCGCAGGGCCCCGCCGGCTCGGGCACCGCCGGGTCGCCGCCTCTCCGGGCTGCGGCGAACAAAAGGGCGCTTGGCCGGAGGTCGCCCGGCCCTTGCCGCCCCCCGCGGGTGCAGCGCCCGCCCGGCTCCGGAGCGGCCGTAACTTTTCCCTCCGGACGCGGCCGGGGCCGCAGCGCCCACACCGGACGGGCGGGCTGCCCGCCGCGCCTCCCGCCCGCCGCCCCCGGCGCGGCAACGCGCGCTCTCCGCCGCTGCCCCACGTACCCGCAGCGCCTGCCGCCTCCCCGCGCTCGCCGCCGCTTCCTCCTCCTCCTCCCTCCTGCCCGGCCTTGGCGCCAAACGCCGCCGCCGCAGGCCCAGCGCCTCCCCCGCACAGGCCCGGCGCGGCGGCCCCGGCGCCCGCCCCCCGCCCCGCCTCCATGCGGGCAGCCCGGGCCGCGCTCACCTCCCGCCGCCGGCCCGGCCCGGCGCGCCGCCGCCTCCTCCTCCTCCTCCTGCCCTGCTCGCTGCCGTGGGCGGCCGCGGCCGTCAGGGCTGGCGCTCCCGCCGCGGCGGCGGCTCCTGCTGCGGGTGCTGCTGGTGCCGTCCCGCGCCGGCGCGCATCGCCCCCGCCCGCCCGCCCGCCCGGGCCCGTGGCCGGCGGCGGCTCCCGCCCTGCGTGCCGGCTGCTCGGCGCGCCCGCAGCCCGGCCCGCTCCTCCTCCGGCGGCGGCGGCCGCACAAGAGCCCTATTGTATTATTGACACTGCTGGGCTCCAGGCCCCGCCTCTTCCCCTTCCCTCCCTGCCCGCGCCGGGCCTTCCTGCCAGCTGCGCCGGCAGAGCCGCCCCCTGCCCGGAGAGCGAGCGGGAGGCGGACGGCAGGGAAGGAAGAAGGGCAGCGTGTCTGGTGAAGGTGTGGAGCGCATGTCCTGTGAGGAGCGGCTGAGGGAGCTGGGGTTGTTCAGTCTGCAGAAGAGGAGGCTCAGGGGTGACCTTATCACTTTCTACAACCACGAAAGGAGGCTGTAGCCAGGTGGGGGTCAACATCTCCTAGGCAACCAGCGACAGGACAAGAGGTCATAGTGTAAAACTATGGACGGAGTTTTAGGTCGGACATGAGGAAGAATTTTTCCACAGAAAGGGCGATTAGATATTTGAATGGGCTGCCCAGGGAGATAGTGCAGTCACCGTCCCTGGAGATGTTTAAGAAAAGACTGGATGTGGCACTCAGTGTCATGGTCTAGTTGATATGGCAGTGTTCGGTCATGGGTTGGACTCGATGCTCCCAGGGGTCTTTCCAACCTAATTCATTCTGTGGTTCTGTGAAGGGGCTGGAAGTGAAGGTCACAGTCTCAGCCCTTCCAGTGGGTGTCAGGGTCAGAGGGGAGAGAACCATACCTGAAACCAGACGAGAGACAGGAGCTGGCTCCTGCCACTCCCACGTGTTGCTTTTCCCTTTGCCAGTTCAGAAGATGAGCCAAGGGGCAATGCCTGGTCTGCATCCCTGAAGCCGCTGGCTACCAAGACTCAGCTTTGGACTGGGCAGCTGGTGGCGGTGACAGAGGTAGCCAGGCACCTCACCACATCCCTTTTACCTTCCAGCAGCTTCTGAGTGCACAATGCACCCATCTCAGCCCAGTCCAGCATTAAACTGAGAACTCAGTGGCACAATTTGTAAAAAAAGGAGCATAAGGTTTACCTTAAGGCAGCTTTTAGCCAGTTATCAGTGTTAATCATTCAGCCTATGGCATTGAAACAGCATTGGATAGAAAGCACAGTAGGAAGCATCAGAATAAAGGAAACAGTGGAAAAAATTCAGCAAACCTCCTCCGTTGTTACGCCCCACACCCACACTCATTTCCCTTACTGCTATTACCAAGTATTGCTTGCGTCAAACCCTATGGAAACCCCTTTTGCCTTCCTTAGCAGAAGGACTGCTGCAAAGAGTCTTAGCTGGAGATCATCCTTCAGCTGCTGCAGCCCCATTTCTCCATGCACAAAGTAACTGAGGCATGGAAGGGCTATGGAAACTCGGCAGAGAAAGAAATGGAACCTGGGGACTCAGATCTGGGGTACAGGCCTTCTCTTGAGGCCAGGCACAGAAAAGAAACAGCAAGATTATAATAAGGAGTACAAAGGAGAAAAATGAAGAGATAAGCAGCAAGCATGGAAAGGATAGTTTTGCATGCCTGAGCTGCATTTCTACAATGTTTTCTGACAGCAGCTGAAAGATGAAGAGAAACAGATCATAAGAAGAGAGGCACTGTTTCAGCCAAATGTTCCATCTAGCTCAGCCTAGCCTCCCACCTGCTCTACCAAGTCACGGGCACCTCGCACTGACTTCCTCTTGGCCCATGTGGGCATCCACAGTAAGATACTTCCCCTGAGTACTCTCCAAGTACTTAATCACATTTCCCAAGCAGTATGTGGAGCACTGTTTAGTAACCCTCAACAAATCACTTCTCCAATACTTGTCCAAGTCAGCTCTCACTGAATTCTTGTAGGCTTCTGAGTGTAAATCACTGCTGGCAAGGACTTCCATGCATCTACTACCTGCTTCAAAATAAAAAAAAAAAGTCTTTTTTCTTTGAAATAACTGGTTCATATTCCCGAGTGTATTATGAAGCATAGCTTTCTACAAATGCAGTTAGACCACAACTAAACAGCAATGCTGACACATATGACTTCCTTCACACACCAGCAATCACCTCATTTGCCTTCAGTTCATTTACCTGCCAGAAAAGCACTCTGAGCAGCTTCAGAAAACCACAATATCGAGTAAAACACCAAGAATGCTGCCCCTACCACTGCCACTTGTGGAATCCTTTATATCAAACCAGGTGGAGCAGGCAGCAGGGCAAGCAATATTAAATTCAAGACAAGAGATTTGAAAACCTAAATGAAGGGAATTCAGAGTGATAAAACCAAGTTCAAGTACTAAAGGCCTGTTTTCTTATCATAAAAGAAATAAAGTCTGATTGAGTTAAACTGAACAAAAACCATTTTCAAGTACCAATCTATTCATTAGGATTTCAGAGCAATTTATATTTTTTCTGTGTCCATGAAACCTGCTTAGTAGAGTATACTCACAACACAGACACACCCACATATAGTGTTTAAAGTATCCATCATTCTGAAGGACAATAAAGAATGAAGTGAAGGAAACATTCTTACAAGAAGTTTCCTGGCAGATTACTATATATATGAGTGACCTCATCAGGAGCAGATGCAGCCCAACCCAGGAAAGGTGTTTAGCAGCTATCTTCATTTCCCATGTCTGGAATCACACACACCTCCCTACACTGGCTGTCACATGTCAAGAGAAAATGGCATCCAAGCTTCTAATTCTATAGTAAATCTACAACTGTACGTGGTGGTCTCATAGCCAAAAGATAAGTGACATAGGAAAACCCATATCAGAAAGTCTGTGGGGCTACAAATTTCAATAAATGCTTTACATTCATTGTGTATTTCTATAGGAACATCAAGCAAGATGAATAAATAGGAAGCAGATTGTACACTTTTGCTCTTTTTGAAGACGTATGCAACACAGTTTCTACATTTGCTCACAAAAGGGTGAACTATAGATCTCAAAAAGGCAGATGTTAACATGTTGATAAAATGTAGCACAAACAGGAAGTCTTCCCAAAGGAAGGATGATCTGGAAACTAGAAGAGGTATGATCAGGGTAAAATAATGTATGCACATATACCATACCCAAGTTGAACCAAGTCCTAACTCAGCTGTACAAAAGCTGCCTGCGGTATATTAGGATATTAAGAAAGTTACACTGAAGTAACATTTAACATTTGAGAAGATGGTCACGCAGAGTTTGACATGGATCTGAGCCACAAAAGAAGCACCTCTAACTGAAATACCTAGAAGCACTCCAGTAAATCTGAATAACAAGTATTTTTTTATATTGCATCTGCTATCACTGATCAGATGCCAGAGAAGTATGTCACAGAGGAGTAGTTGGGGGAAATAAGCATTAGAAAGGCCTGAGAAGTTAAATCAAACCCCTTACCTCCAAGTCTTTGTGGCATTCCCAGCCTGTACATAGAAGCCTCCCTGGCCAGTGATTCTAGTTGTCTCTGATAAAAGAAATACACAGATACCAAAGGCTGGTAATACCACTTTTCTTTGAAATGCATAGATGCTGCATAAAACTCCCTTCATCAGCAGAGCAGATACCATTGATGAAACCTTAACACAATGTCCTTGAAACCAGAGCAAGCATTGGCAGTTACTGGCAAGAGACAGAAAAGCTTAACTTCTTTATTTTCCTTTCACAGTGAGCAAAATTATTGAACTGTTACCATAAAGCACAAACATGCACCTGCAAATGAGAGCTTTAATTATGACTGCGGAGAAACTTTCATTCTTCTGTGTAACAAAATGCAAAGCAGAATCTCAAATAAGGATGGCTAGCCATCTCTAAACCCTTGTGACTAAAAATGTTTCTGATACTCACTAGCAGAAATAGAAGCAAAGAACACTCAGAGCTTCAAAAGATAGTCTTTAAACACTGAATCCAATCCTTTAGCACTTGTTGGGGCAGCTATCAAAAGATGCCCTCAGGTCATAGTACAGCCCTTCCATTTTATCTCCAGGACTCTATAAAAAAGGCCCCTGAAGTGTTTTTTTTGTTTTGTTTTGTTTTGTGGAGGGACTTCAGAAATGGAGGGGAAGATCTCCCTTCATAAAAAGATCAGGACATTCAGACAAAAAAAAAAAGTACTTTCACAATCATGAACCATTTACGCTCTTAAAAGCAAAATGTCCCAGCTTCACTTCTCAGGATCTGACAAGTTCAAAGTTCTGTGCTTAGGGAGATCTTTGATTTATCCTCTCCTTCTAAGACAGTAGCACAGAATGGAGAGGGTTGCCAGTAGCTTTCAAAACCAATTAGTATTACAGTTCTGTACCTTAAATGCATGGAAGTAAGTACCTAAAAAAAAAAAGAATCAAAGAATACATGTTATGCTTGTAGTAGTGAGGAAATAAAATTGCCTAAAAAATAAAGAAGGTAAATTGCCTAAAAGATCTGCAAAGTTAGCTGCCTCTCTGGTGATGTACATCAGTTTGGGGGAAATCTCACCACAGCAGACAGCATCCAGGTAAGTAGGGGACAGTAGGGCTGCTGCTCCCTCCAGTGTTCAGAAATCACAGCTCTGTGGTCACCCCACCTTTCCATATCCCTCAAAAGGTTTAATTATTTTTCTTTTTATTTTTGAGACACGAGTTTAATGGCTTAAACAGGAAAATAAAAAGACAAACCAAAATAAAGAAACAAACCCAAGCTTTCCAAGTTTTCTTCCCTATGACAAAAGGATCTCAAAAATTAAAGTGTAGATTCTCACATGACTCTATGAACTGTGACTTCACTACCACAATACTTGTGCTAAAATGAAGTTGAAAAAGCAGAGAGATCCATACCACTGTCATCTAGACACAGAGTCCTTTGAGCTCCCAGTGCTGCAGAGGTGCTTTGCTTTAAATTTAGCCTCATCATTTGGGTAGATCTTATAATAGCACATTGCTTTCAGCCTTTGCAGTTTGGGAACATCAGACAAACACTTGTTTAAACACTTGTTTAAATGTTCAAGAGCCTTTTAACATCACTGTAATTTCCTATCTATGAACTTTACCTGTTGTTTGAAAAACAAACTTTCTACATCTCTTTTAGCAAAAGGATACAAGTAAAATCCACACAGATTTGAAAGATCTCCTGGGCCCTTGCAGCACTGGCAATTTTAAAGCCTTGAGCAATTGGAAAGAGGATGACTTGTACTTACTTGACAGATGCTGGCCACATTGCTTAATATACATTCTGGGAAAATACTTAGATACTCTGGCCATTAAATTGTCATAGCTGGGGATTATCACTAAATGCATCAAAAAAAAAAAAAAAAAAGAACGAGCAGTTGCACATTTTTCTTTATGTACTCAGAAAACTTCAGAGCTTTTTTAAAAGCTTCTCTCACTTCCCCCTCCTTTTCTCCTCTCTTACATAGAAGCAGTGATGTGCTTCAGGAAGGCTCTGACCACAAACATTACCAGCAACACTCTTATGGCAACTGGGCCCTCTGAAGAGATGAAAGCAGTAAAAAGCATTTTTCTATCAAACTGGACACCAAGATATTAATGTCTGGACTGTTAATGCTCCGTGACTCCCAGGCATTCAGTTAATCCTCCTGCACATCTTGTTTCTAGCAGGTTTGATGTTTGCAAGGTTTTGCCATATGTAAATGGTTGTGCTGAGAGACAGAGCTCAGAATAGACAGCTTTAAGAAAAACTTTCAGGATGGCAATACAGTAAATGATTACTTTTCAGAAATTGTTGTCCTCAGCAAATAACTATAGCTCATGCTGCAAACTCTGCAATCAATGCCCAAGGAACAGGGTGGACTCCCAGAACTAACTGCCTTCCAACAGATACTGCAGCAAAATGCAGCACTACAGCACACAGCTTCAGGAAAGTGCTACAGCCAGTTGCAGCATCGCACTCAAATCCATGGATGCTAGAGACAATACTTGCAATTGGCACTTATTCACAGCTTCTGAAACTGTTGGAGTGGAATTTACATGGTTTAGATCAGATTTAAACATGCCTTGGAAGAGCTGTTTCTGCAGACCTCCTAAGACCTATATCACCCTGGTGGACTCAGGAGGCTTACTCATTAATTCCAAAAATAAATGGCACAAAGGTCCCAATGAGTCAACAAGGAACTAATAGTAAAAGACCTACAGTTTAGGAACTAATCAGGCAGGCAACTGGGCTACTCCTAGGTGTTAAAAGATTTATTTCACTATGTCCTGCATTAAATTTTTATGAAAACGGCCTTTGAAGTCAACATCTTTTAGAAGATACTATTGTCAATGCTGATTTAAATTTGTGCAGAACACTGAATTCTGTATTAATAAAACCTAAATACTTAAAAAACAGCATTGAAGTAAGAAAATATTCAGCTACAGAGTTTTACTCATGCTTAAGTTAGTAAAACTTTTTTTCCCCTTATTAGTCAGAATGACTTAAGCAAGTATTTTCTAATAAAAGGTTATGGTTGCTTTATGGAATTGAAAAAAAATCTGTCCAAGTTATATAAGTGCAGCCTGGTATGTGGATTAAAATCATGCAAAAGAATGCATGTATATTAGATATGACAAAAGAAATTGGGTGATCTTCTAGCAACTGGGGCACAGATACTTCTTCATGTTCATATTTGAAGATGTGATTGTTAAAAATGGTGAAAATACTTAAGGGCAGCTTTGGTATGACTCAGATACATAAAAGAAAAGATTATTAGGCAACTTGCATCCAACTGGGGTAACAAGATGGTTTCCAAACTATAAACTTGTATAATAATAGCTAAAGGTAAACCAAAAGCTTTGATACTTTAAAGCTTCACAATTTTACTCAATATATTCAAAAGACATTTGCATTGACATATATACAGTACTTCATGTTCTTTCCAAACACTTATGCCTAGTGAGAGTTACCCTGGACCATCTCTTCTTGGAAAAGTCACATTTCTGATGAGTTTAAAGCCACATTTGGAAATGTATTAAATGTTTGCCTGTTTTCAGGAGGATTTTACTGGTTGTCATATACTAAATGGACCTGCTTTCTAAATTAACAATTTTACTTCTATAAACACCACAATCTCTGACTGAGGAAAAATCCCTGCTGTCAAAAAAATCACCTTTTCCAGAAGATGAATGCCTAGAGAGTTAAAGCTTATTTTCAATTAGCTATGAGTATCTATTTCAAGATATATTCCTGTTTAATATCCCAGTTTTTATACCTAATATAATGTAATTATGCTTTTCAATCTACCTTAATTTTAAGAAGTTTTCAGAATCCAGAGTTCAAATATTTCAAATGTTTATTATGAATCACATTCACAGTGCAATACAAATTACATTAAAAGCTACACAAGAAATGTACAAAGAATACATTAAACACGTACCATTCTGTAATGCAAAGAATTCCTGACTCTTAAGCTAGAAGTGTTCTTAACACATGTTAGCAAGAAATGGAAATCAAAAGATAAATAATTGGATTGAGAAACTCCTTCATTATTTAGGGTTTTTTTTTATTAAAAATTCTTTATGTCGGTAAACAGACCATCATTGTTTAAAATAAAAAAGCAACACTTCTCTTTCCCAGCACATAGAAAAGTTATTCCACTGTTTCAAGCCTAGATTAATTTTCAATTAATCTTCCTGTCCTCCAGCAAAAGGAGTCACAAAAGTCCATTTAGCACTTTGTTTCCAGGGCAGGTTAATGATACAAAAAATAAGCTATAAACAAACATACACATAATCATGTGTCAGCATGTAACTCTGGAAATATTTATGTAGAAGTTTAGAGACCAAGATAGTCTGGTATATGTACTGCTAATACAAATCACACAATGCCAGCTCTGAAGTACATGATACAATGTCAATGTACTGTCCATACCAAAATAATATTAACTCTACATGTCTAGATTAATTCCTGTAAATGTTGACTGATGAGTTGTGCTAGTACTTTGGAGAGCAAGATAAAATTTTTAGCTCTTTTTACAGGCCTCACCTCATATTTACCAAAAAAACCCCCAAAAAACAACAAATTCCTGGCTGCCTAAGTGCAAG
This sequence comes from Agelaius tricolor, assembly GCF_023055355.1. Classification (NCBI taxonomy): domain Eukaryota; kingdom Metazoa; phylum Chordata; class Aves; order Passeriformes; family Icteridae; genus Agelaius; species Agelaius tricolor. Next base: position 422,650 of record NW_027269339.1, read on the forward strand.
TAGTAATTTCTGCTACCAGTTTAATTCTGGTGGTGGCTTGACTTTGTTAAATAAAAACATTTCAAAGAAGTGGCAATTTTCTTACCTCCAGTACACCAATGGTTTAGTTTATTCAGGACATATTCTTCTTTAATCTATGCATAACTATAACAAGAGGTCCTAAGGACATATTCTTGAGTTTAAACTAATGGCAAGCATTTGCCCAGTAGCAACAAAATGACAGTTCAGAACCTCTCTTGGGCATTACAGAATTATGAATTTCAGGAGAAGAGATTCTTTCATGTGCTAATTCAAAAAAAATTAGAGATGTTTTTAGCCACCCACTTTGGAGCTGCAGAGCTGTGAAACTGATGAGTCAAGACTCATCTTCAGTTAAAATTTGCAAGATTCTTCCCTTTTGATGGATGAACATAATGAGGAAATGGCTTTAGCACCTCAACACAGCCCCAATCCTTTCAATGAATTGTAAAGGCTAAGCAAACTGGCAAGCCATGTTTTAATTATGAAATTTGGTTTTGTGTGTCTGCATGCACAATTGGTTCAAGTATTACAGAGGGCTTGTAAACCTGGACTGAAGCTTTAAGTTCATGTAGAAAAATCAGTAAGGATGTAATATGCAAAAATAAATCAATCATGTTTTTAATATCCATATAGATTTGCATTCTAATATGCCTTATTGAACAATAAGCATTATTACTGAACACTATTCAAATACATCTCAAGAAATGCTGGTAGTACTTCTTCAGTCTGTCTTTAGAATTAATACAAAATAAATCCTATGGCAGTGTGTAGCATTTTACATCACTTTCTATATTACTTCTGCAAGTAAAAGCCTTCTCCTGGGGTCTAGCAAGGAAGAAGGGGTTTTTAATACCATCAGAGTCCTTCTCTGACTACTGGTTATGTCCCTTCTAGCAAACAACAATATGCCAGAGGTTTATTGCTCAAGTGCAAAGAAACCTCAAATATATCCCACGTGTGAGCTGGCAATGCCAGAGGCAGCTGTGTTGCCAAAGAACCTGAGCAGACCTTAGAGCAACTTCAGCAGAGCACTCATGCTCAGGATTCACCCTAGAGCAGAAAAGCCTGGCAAGTGCTCACTTACCAGAATGCTGTTGTGACAACTCTCACCACAAATGCTGCTGCAAACAACTTTATTCAAAAAGCATGCTGAAGGAGAGTTAGCCAAAGTCACAAACTGCTTTTGAAAGCATGCTACAAGGACAATTAATTTCAGACTAAGCTTTCAGAAAAAGTAAATGACTACAGCTTCCTTCCTGGACCCCCAGTAAAGACAAATTTGCATGTGGGAAAATTTTGAAGGGCAAATTTCACATAAATACACTTTCTAAACAATGTGTCTGAGTGAAAGATAACAATTACTACTGCATCAAACTTGGATCAGCATTGCACTTTTAAAATATGTATAATCATTAGATGTGGTCAAGAAACATTCAAGTGTCGATAGATGTTTAGAAATCACTGTAAAAAAGTTAGTAGAAAAGCTCAATTGTTTTTGAAGTTAAACTTAAGTTTCAAACACAATGCACATGGCTGGCTATGCAGTTTACTCCAGTTCAGATAATGTATTAAAAACCACCAGTGGCTTTATGAAAGGAATATATGAGAAATACAAAACTAAATGACAAAACTACTGCGATATTCAAGCCAAGTGATGTCCAAGTCTAAGACAAACCGTACGTGAGCACCTTCATGCTAAACTTCACATTCCCATCTGCATGTCAGCAAAATTGTAGAAATTGTCTACATCTTGAGATGCTGATGCTTTGCTTTCTGATACAAAAACCTGTTTTGTTAAACAAGAAAATAGTTATGCATCAGTAAAAGCAGTCGTGCTCATTTGGAACCAGTAATGCTTATTTTTAGTTTTGCATTTCATGAGAGACACAACTCTGCGGGTTCCCACTGTGTGATAGAACAAATCCTAGTATTCTCTCAGCCCTGATGCCTCCACCATTTGTTATTGTCACCCTTTCCTAGCACACATTCTGGCTGCATTAACCCTTGCCTTCAGGATCAGGAGCTTGGGGCTTCATTATTCAGGGGTCACAGCTTCAGTTAGTATCTATTTAGATGTATATTGATTGGAAAAGTCAACTCTCCCCAGAAGAGCAGAGGAAAAATAAATACACAAAATCCTTAGACTACTATTTTCCTTTAACAGAAAGGGAGAGTTTGTAAGAAAGACTTCCTTGTGCTACATTACACTCAAAAAATCTTCATTGCTTCTCCAGCAGATGACTATTTTTTAAAAAGTAACTTCAATTACTTTTTCATTTTTCAAAATTTATCAATGGATGTGAAAGTCCAAGCTCTAGCTACAAGATGACTGTTTTCCAGAAACTGGGCAGCCTAGTTCCAAGTAAGTCTTTTGAAAGGAACTGAAAGACAGCAAGGAGCTGCATGGATGCTAGATGTCTTAAAGATATTGAAGTCTTTGAACAACTGCCTGAAAGCAAAGGGTTTGTCACTCTCCTGTTATCAGGAGTGCTCTAAACGTTTCCATAAACTTTCTCAAAACCATCACCATTCAGAGAAAGGGAACAGTAAGGAAAGATGAGGTGTGGTGTAAGGAAGCTAAAGTGAAAGAAGCTGACAGAAGAAAAAAGAATGCTGTCTTTGAAGGAAGGCATTCTGTGGTATCCTACACAGCAAAAGTAAACATGGAATAAAGTTGAAATCCCATCATATTATCTTTGTCGTGGTTTAATAGACAGGACACCACAGTTAAGTGACTAAATCCAAGGCTTAAGTGGAACTTTTTTGTACTACAATTATAGAACTTGATTTTGTGTTATGTGAAATAACAGTTTTAAGTGGAAATCTTGTATTCTTCAGTGGATATGGGGATTCAGAACTTTCTTCCTAGGACAATTTTCTTGTCAGCAAAAAGTAACTCATGTTTTGAGTACAAAAAACCAAAACAACAACAAAAGGATATTCCAATTTTACTACCCATGAACCGAAAAAGATTGTGTAGTATGTCAACACTATATCTTGACCATGAAATAGCTCAAACATTCTGTAATATTTTCTGTGAATAAAGCAATACACCAGCCTACCTTGGTGCCACTAAAAACTTCATTTACTGTGCTTCGACATTGTTCCACAGCACCATCTCCGTTGAATTCCAAAGCAACCACTGGACCTAGAAAATAGGTTCATCTAAAATCAATAATACTTTTAAGCTTGGCATTAAACAGTAGATTTCTCAGCCCATAGTCCTAACCCATAGGGAATTGTGAAGCTCGCAAGAAGCATTTTATTTTTTTGCTTGAGCAGCCCCATAACAGAAGATAAAGAATTAAAAAGACAAACATGTTACAAAAAAAAGTACAGTGTCATCTGCAATTTCATGCCTTTTTTTTTTTTTTCAGAACTTTGGACAGGATTCCAGTTTTACTTCTTGAAAGGCAGTAATAGCACAAAAATGCTAAGGAGTCAAGTCATCATGGAAGTGAGTCAGACTACACTGCTCAAATAGTGAGCCATTTCACAGACATGTGGAGTGGGACTGAGTCATTCAAGCATTTTTGCTTAAGTCCCAAGATAGTGAATTGCCTGATTTTTAGACTTGTTCTCACCCACTATTTGCAGATCTGCTTTCTCTGGTTTCATTCTGAACATGGTATTTCTTCCCACATGACTGCAATACTGCCCATAAGCTGGACTACCATCTTACAAGTGCAATGACTTTTGTCCTATTCTTACAATGAGCATCACAGACCTCTCATGTCACCATGAAAAAACCTGCATGTTGCTACCAAGTCTGGGAATGTGCAGTGAGCTTTAGCATGTAACACATAACAAGATGTCAGTACTTCTGAAAGAAGAAACAAAACCCAACTGTAATCATATCAATAGAAAGGCTTTTGAAGTACTCAGACAGCACACCAGTTACAAACAAAAATTTTAAACATTTATCTGCTTTATGTACACCTATATTGATTTGCTTAAATAATTTATGCAGAAACACCAAACAGCTCAGTGGTTGAGCAGCACTTGTGACAAGTCAGAAAATAGTCTAAAAGCATGAGCTTTTTTTGACCACTCCAGGCAGATCTGCACGTGCCACTGCTCCTGAACTATGCAGTTGGACCACTAGAGGGGGAGCAGAAACACAAAATACATGTGAAATAACTCATTTCTGATGCCTTCAGAAGTTTTGGCTGGTTTAGGACCTCACTGAGGCTTCCAAAACTCATCTCAACAGGTTTTACAGTATGCCCTTGAAATACAGATTTGTCCTTCATTCCTCTTTCTTCTCCAGAACTCTCTAGTGACAGATTTCTATATCAAGAGGAGAAAAAAAACACAAACTCACCTTTTTCCAGCAGTGGAATGAATTCTAATGCACTCTGCTGGAAAACTCGGTGAGCATCCTCTGCCTTCATTAAAACCTCTTTAGTCTGTACCAGCTGAAAGCCTTTGCTAGTCATCTGTTAACAGAGGAAGAATTCATGTTAAAAAATGCTTCTAAGACAGAGTTCTACTTGAGTATCCATATTACACTGTATTAGACTCATTTTTCCCATACACATTAGGTCTCAGAGCAAAGGGACCCTTTTTTCTCTTTTCAGAGATCATTTGCTTTTTCTACACTCCTGTTTATTTTCATTCCATTCATCCAGATTTTCTCCTCTGCCCTAGTGCACCTAGAGGAATAAATGTGAATGTTTTTATTTTATATATTAGGGCCCAGGGTTATGTGTTTTTCCCCACAATCCCTCACAAGCAGAAACTAATGGGATTTAAAGGCATTCAGCATCTGGAAACAAGCAGTCAGTTCTCTTTAGTCTGCAATAGTTCAGTCAAGCATTAGGTCAATCTCTCATCTATCCACTGCTAATTTTCAGTTTTGGAACAAGAGTTAACAACATTTGAAAACACATATACACGTTCCACCCCCTCATTTTTACTCCAAATCTAATATGAAACTAAAAGCACGTGGGAAAGGAGCAAATACATTTTTACTTCCAAAATATCCATTAATCTGCAGAGCAGTTAGATTTCCACAGAAACTCACTAACTAGTCCTTTAGCATCTTCTTAACTCTAACTTCTAAATAACTACTAACAGAGGAGAACACATCTATTACCCTCCTCCTGTAGCTATTCCTTTGTCAGAAAAGAAACCACCCATAAGTATCATTATCTCCCTTCACTCTAGTAACTCAGTAGCTCAGTCCCACAAAAGTCCAGCTGGGCACTGGGGAGGCAAGGAGACACCCTACAGCTTTCTTTCCTTGCAGACAAAAACCCAAGGGAAAGAGCTCCACCAGATGTTTAGTTGATCATACAACATTGTGACCAGCATCTTTTGCAGATACCACTCTCAGATGCTGTGGTCCATGGTTACTGGCTCTGCTCTGTGACATCCTTGGCACTTAAGGATGGTGAAAGCAGCCAGCCACTCCCAGCTTTTAGCCCCAGGAAAGTACAAACTCAGCCAAGCTTGGAAGCTGCTGTCTCACAGGAAAAAAGAAATTAAAAGAAAGACCAATAAAAAAAAGCTATTTAAGTCATTGAAGACAGCTAGACAGCTGACCAGCCATGACAAGCACTCATTGTCTCTTTCAGAAAAAAAGTTCCAGCACTGGATGAAACAGGGGATACATTTTAACACTTTTTTTTTTTACTCTTTTTTAGTACTGAAAATCTTTCAGGACAGACTTTTGTTAACGGAGGCTTTCAGGACAATAAGCTAACAAGTTAATTAGTTACATCCCTCCCACAAGCATTGTCAATCACTTACTCTATGTTTAACCAAGTTCATCAAATCAACTACATATTTTCTTCAGAGCATTGCTTTGGTGTGCCATGATGGAAAAGTACACCAGAACTATTAGAGGATAGATGTGCCACTCACAGGATGCCAACTGTAAAGCAACTGACTGATCAAATGAAATTCAGTCTCTTACCTTGCTTTGAAGTTTTAAACAATGCAGTTGATCAGTATGGTCAGTAGACAAACAGAGCCTCTATAGTCCCCCTTCCGGGAGAATCAGAGGCTGTCCACAGGAATGTTGAATTAGGAATTGAAAAGCCTGAATGAAGACAAAGGTTGCTCACCTCATCAATTAACTTCCTGGCATTTGCAGTTGTGTAGTCACCGGCAAAAAACACGGCCAAACATGATTCATCGCTGTTTTTCTGTCTCCGCCCTCGAGTTATGGGTATTATACTCTTTGTGGCATCAGTAGAAATCCTGACAGCTTTCAGCTCTTCAGAGCTGGGCAGAGGAACATAATCTTGGACTGCAGCAGTTTCAGGCAAAAGGCCCCAGTTATTTTCTCCAGACACAGGGGTAAAGTCATGGATGTTGCTCCACGTGTTATTGAAGATACTCAGACCAGCATCTTTAAATTGTAAAGCAAGCTCAGGATAATAGTACTGGAAACATCCAAATTTCATACCTGTGGAGGACTCGATAATGGGCTGGGTGGCACAGCACAAGAACACCTCCAGCTTCCTGCAGTCCCGCGTGCGGAACTGCTGGCAGGCAACCACACACTTACAATCTTTGCAGTCACGGAAGAACACGCTGCCTTTTATTGGTCCTAAAAAGATTTGGCAATTTACACAGTCGTCAATCGTGATTGTAGCAGAATGGTCAAATATGTAGATTTGACAGTTCTCGCAGTCCTGAATGACAAATTGTTGCCCTGCTACTTTTCCAGGCAGTCGACCCACAGTTTCGTTCTTAAGTCCGGAAAAGGTGTATTCTTTGGGGTCAATCTGAAGGAGGAATAAAATAATTAAAAAAAAGGTTAAAGTCTTCAAATGCAGAGAATATTAAAATGCTAAATGCCCATTGACTTGCACTGATTGAAGCACCACTGAATAGTACAGGATATAATGCCACAAGTGTCTTCAATGAGTGATGAAAGATCAGAAGCAACTCTATCAGCTAAACTACTGGAATACACAGTATTGAGATACAACTAAGAAGTGAAACTACACCTCTGAGGATCTCCAGGGGAATAAAAAAAAGCAACTCAGTTAGTCCTTTAATAAAGAAAGGGGCAAGGGGAGCTAGTTTTAACTGTAGACTCTGAAATGTTTCAACAAGGATGATGACTTGGGTAGAGTAGTAACTGTAATAAATAAATTGTCAACATACTTACAGATTCATAAAGCTGGAGATACACAGTATTTGCTTTTTTGAGTAATCTTCTTGGTCATATTTTACCTCAACGCATTGCAAGGAAATCTTGTTGCTGTCAAACAGTATCTTCTCTATAATGTTTGCAAACTACAGAGCGCTCATTAATGTGTGCCACAGCATTATCTTGTGCTAACAACGACAAGATTTTTGTGCTAACAAAACATACGAGATTGTTTTAGCTATGTCCAAGAAGCAAAAATTGGCAGTGGTGGTACAGGGGGCATGTTTGCAGATCTCCTCCACACTCCACCATCCCTCTGGCTGGGGCAGAACACCTGGGGGAGGCTGTGGCTTTCCCTGGCACTCTCCTTTAGGGAACAGCAACTCACAAGCCACACAGCACCTAGGATGGATGCAATACAGGTGGAAAGCATGAATAATACAGCCCATGCTGTCTGAAAACCAAAGGAATCTGAGCTGGCTTATTTCTAATATAAGTTAAGTCTCAAGCCATCTACAGTTCCTGGAACAAATTCTACTCTGCCCTCTTGTGAAAGCTCATTAAAATTGCACTTAGAAGTGTGTAAGTGAAGGACTAACACAAGACCTCTTCACCAACCTGCTCTCTGATTATCAGCCTTGAAGCTCCTAAAATTTGCTGCATCATAATCAGTTATCATGCATTACCACAGATTTGGTGTATTTCAATTCCTAAAAATACTTCTTCCCAGCATGTCTAACACTGACACAATATTTAGAGGCCAGCAAAAGGCATAAACCAGAATGGGCTAGCACCAGACATTCATTAAACCAGCCTTGGTAGCTTTTGACTGGAGCAGCCAAAGAAAGCTAAAAATCTCTACCAGCTGATAAAATGTATTTCATTTTATGCAACATATATGACCTTCAGATAGGAAAGGAGTTTTGCAGCTGATGAATCTTCCAAATAAAATGCAAGTTGAGACAATGAAGATGGCTTCCTAGAATTCTCTCCTCAATCATATTTAATACCACTAGTACACATCCAGGAAAGTTAGCTGGAAGTGTTACAAGTAAAATTGGGAGACTCAAAAGATAAGGGACACCTCATGGAGACTCAGTCACACAACATACTTTGGATTCTAACTCTCCAATGTCCTTAGTCTCAAGTAATGTTACATATTTGAATATACAAGTTACTTACCCTCATATTCCCCCTTACTTGAGAAAACAAATATTAAAATTGCTTTTGGACATATTCTTCCTAGGCATCTCCTAGAACATGTATGTATCTTCGTGTATATCTGTATGTTGGGTGTTGGGGTTTTTTTAATGGCCATGGGACACAGACTTACTGCTTTCAAAAGAGGCACAGAGGAACAGTTACTTCTCTTAGGAATGAGAAGTTCAGTGTTTCCAGAACTCACAGCATTTTTGAAACTTGGAACCCAAGCACATCTTTCTGATTTGCTCTGCTCTATAAACCCTGTGAAGCAGCACTAGCTCATCCTACCCAGTGGCCTTTGCAAGGATGTGTGAAACTTCACTTCGCAATTTTACTTAGGCCTAGGTGAAAAATACTGGTTAGTCAGCAAACTCACAACTTATAGACAGTTTCAAATGAGAGTTTTTGAGTACCAACAGTAGCCAAGTTAAAGATAAAAGTTCAGCTTATTATCAGATTCAGGAGCTCCTCTTTATTTGCCTATTTTCCAGAACTAAGAGTTCTACCCTCACACAGCTTTTACTTCTCAGTTTGTTGACCATGCCAAGGAATTTGTACATTTCCTCTGATTTTGTTTGCAGTTATCCTTTTAAAGACTAAGAGTATTTATTGATTAACACTGCAGTACAGACTGGAGAGACTGCATGGAATAGATTTGATACTCTCTCCCCACACTGGGTTATTGCCCCTGAGAGGACAGGATATAAGACTATAGCAGATATAAATATTTCACTTCTCCTGGGTTAAAGAAACATGCCAGAGAAACAGGCCTGAAGGCAGAACCATGACTGTGAGGATGCATCCCACAGCACCTTATATGCCCATATGATTATAGAATAGTTTAAATTGGAAAAGAGCTCCAAGTCCATCAAGTGCAACCATCAACCTGACACTGCCAAGTCCACCACTAAACCATGTCCCCAGCTGCCACATCTACACATATTTTAAATACCTCCATGGATGGTGACTCAAACACTTCTCTGGGATGCCTGTTCTAACTCTTGCTATGAAGAAATTTTTCCTAATACCCATCTAAGCCTCGACTGGAGCAACTTGGGGCCTTTTATCTTATCCTATCACTTGGTACCTGCGAGAAGAGAGCAACCTTGACCTCCTACAGCCTCCTTTCAGGTGGTTGTAGAGAGCAATAAGGTCTTCCCTGAGCCTCCTTTTCTTCCAACAACCACAGCTCCCTCAGCTGCTTCTCATCAGATTTGTGCTCCAGACCCTTCACCAGCTCCATTGCCCTCCTCTGGACATGCTCCAGCACTTCAGTGTCTTTCTTGAAGTGAGGAATCCAGAGCTGAACACAGGATTTGAGGTACAACCTCAACAGTGGCAAGCACAGGTCATGGCCCTAGTCCTGCTGACCACAGTCCTTTTTATACAAGCCATGATGCCACCAGCCTTCTTGGTGCACATTCACCGTCTCTGAACTCTTCAGGTATCATCAAGGTTAATATTAAATCACTGCAACCACCTTCCTTCCCCTGACAGTGAACACCAACTGCTTCTTAAGCTCTGTCTTGGCAACATAGCAAAAAAAAAAAAAAAAAACAAAAACAAAAAAACAAACAAACAAAAAAAAAAAAAAAACAGGCTAGGAAAGCCAAAAGAAACAGAAGTAAAATCTTCAGTCTCATACAACCATAACCAGGGCTATATACATTTCTCTGCCCATTCATTTGGTGCTCCACTGGCTATAAAATCTTAAGCATGTGTCAGGTCAGGAAAATTCAACTATTTGATAACTTATTTACTTGTCCTTTGTGTTTGGATAAAGTTTCAAAAACCTTTGTCCAAATCCACCCATTTTACCCAGAGAGATGCTTTACTCTCCAGCCCTTAACAGTTTTTTTAAATATCTTTTTTCCCCAGGCTGATATAAAATTCAAAATGTGCCAGGATTCACAGCAGTAGCTTTTAATATTTTCAGCTGAACTGAAACAGTTCTTAGAGTAGATAGGAGTTGCACATTAATAGATATTGGCAGAGCTCAGGAGTTGAAGCCTTCTAACTGAAGGGGCTATGCACAAGTTCAGGAATTACTCCATGGAATGACCTAAAATAACCAGATGTGATGATGAAAAAAACAGCCCTTCTTACAGGGCTAATATTTTTCTTTCTCATAACAGGCACAGAAGCCTATTCTTGGTTTCTTAGCAATTACACAATGGTGAGAAGTCTGTTACAAAGGGCTAGAGGATAAACTGTAAGGAGCAAGGATTTTAAAGAACAAACAAAAGGAGAGAAGTGAAGGCAAACGAGTTTGTCACAGCTCCTTACAGCTCCAGGGCATCCTGTTACAAGTGCAAGGTAAATTAAGCAGCTTTCGTTCCTGCAGACACTTGTCTTGCAAGAAGGTCAGAGGCTATGTGAAAGCTGCACATGCCATACATCTCTCCAGCCACCACTATCCTGTTTGCTGGCACCAAAACTGGGCAGCTCCCATTTGGAAGAAGGCTTGCAAGTACTAGACCTTCACAGCTGTTAGTGGTAACTGTACCTAGAATCATAAAGGATCCCAACATCTTGAAGTGTTTCTGGTATGAGTTCATGTCTTAGCAAGACTTTTTCACAGGATCCATCAGGGAAGGAGTTTCAGTCAATAGTGATAGAGCCTACAAATATGAGAAAGTACTGCTGTTCTTAACAGGTTACAGTACTCCTCTAGTTACCCTTGTTCTGGCTGCTGAGCAAACAGTTTGTAAAGTATTTCTAAACCACTCACACTAAGGTCTTCTCTTTTAAATATAATCCTCAAAAACTCATCCCCTATCTCTCTAAGTCACTACAGATGGCAGCGCAGAAAAGAACTTACAGCTAATAATATACAGAAGTTGGCTGCAGAACCAGTGACATTAAAAGCTGCACCTATAGGGTAGGCACATCAACTTAAGAAGCTTTAAGCACTATTTTTGTCAGCAGGGGAATTAACATTAGGGAAATAGGAAAAAAAAAGTGCATTCCCAGGCCTAGACACTTCTGCATATTCATACTTGCATGGGTTTGGTGCCCTCAAGTAATGAGTTGCAACATCCTCTGGAGATTGCTTGTTGAAGTTACTCACCCACTGGCAGATTTCAAGATTCTTGCACAACAAGAAAAGGTGCAAAGTATAGTGAAGATTCCTGTCTCTAGCAAACAGTTTTTCATGTTGGAGCACCTTCCGCACACCCTGACTTTAGAAGTGGCCAATACAACAGTCTGAATGCTCATTTCATTCTATTCTTGGGAATCTTCATGTTTTTCCATAATGCCCATAATAGCATAAAACAGTCATTCACACTCAGCAAACCACTGCTAAACACTGCATATAGAAAAAGTGAAAGAAGAAAGGAAGCTACCACAGGCCTGTATTTGATCTAACTGGAAATACTGCTTAATATGAACTTTCTGACTGTTTCTCAGTTGATCTGACCACATTTTGAGAAAAACAGCAATAGTTCTTCTGGTGCACCAGGAAGCATAAAGGAGATACAATGACTTAGTTTGTCCTTAAATCTAATGTTTAGAGAAAAAAAGTTATTTTATTAATATTCAAAAATGAAGTACAAAATGGCTACCTAAACAAGATCTAGAAATTCAAGATACCCACTTGAGCTCAGACCATTCATGAAAATCCTCAAACGTAAGGTAACTAACAAAAGACTATGATTTAGGCAAAAAGTGAAACCTCTTGAGGTTTTTTAACTTTTTAAATCCAGCTACACAGCACAATAACAATGACAGCTGCACGTTTCCTATCAACTAAACCAGTTAAGTTGCAACTCAGTTGACATAAAACAAAATTTTACTTGTTCCTCCTAAAAGTTAAAAAAATAATCTGGGAAAGAAAGTTCCTCTAAGCTCTAAATGCCACTATGATCATAATTAATCTAATCCTACTTCTGTGAACATGAGACAACAGCAAAAAAGATGATGCAGCTGTTTGTGTTTCTTCTCCTGTGGAGGTCATGAGTGTATCTTGTATCATCACAAGACAACAAAAGCCCCAGTTCCTGTCTGTGCATACCCACATTCAGTTGCTGCTGTTAGTCATACAGTGGGAAACAAAACCAACCCAGGTGGAAAGCTAGCTGAAGGAGCTAGCTTTCACCCCCTCAGGAAGGGCTGAGCACCATCAAGTTCCTCTCCCACCCTTGGTCAGAAAAGTGACTCTCATCACAGCCCAAAGACATCAAGAGACATAATAAGTCCTCAGGATGCAATGCAGTACTAACAGACTCTGGAATAAACTGTGCTCTACTTCCACTCAAGGACTGAGAATCCCAGAGCAGCAAGAAACTGAATGCTCATCCTTCTCCTTTCTGTTTTCAAAATAATCTGATCCTCTGGTTCTTCTACTGCACCACAAGTAATATTCACACAGTTCTCTGAACCCAAGGTTCAGAAAGCATTACAGAGACTTCAGCAGATTCACAACGTAATCTAAATTTGATTAAATTTTGCTTATCTTAAAACTTCTGTCCTCACTTAATAAAGTCACAAAGAAATCTGAAAAGACTCCTCAAATTCATATACTTTCCTTAACTTCAATTCAACTATCAGCATCTTATAATATTTTCTATTTAGAATTTTCTATCACATGGTCCATTTTTGGGACTATTACACAAGAGTTATATAGTCACTGGGATATCATCATACTTCTCTTTGTCTAGGGCTACACTAGCAGACAGTATCAATATTAATCATCCTTTGCCATCAGAACATCATTAAAATAGGTTCAACTAGCAATGATGCCCTTCAGAAGCAGAAGAAATAGTTTTGTTGGAGGAACCCCTCAGGTTCAGTCATCCCTCCACACATTCCTAATCACACAAATATGCACACAAGTGTGCCTACATTTTTCTGCCAGGTCAGGATGGCATTAGTTTACAGGAAGACAGCTGTAATCCCGGTTTTCTGGAGTGAAGCAAGACATACTCACCTCTAAGAACATACAGAGCATAGTTTACAAAACCTACAGACAATTGCCAAACCTGCTTGTGAAACGAAACTGTATAACCACAGCTGCACCACTGAGTAGGAGAGCCTAAAATCAGAAACACATCCCCAACCCAAATGGTGGAAATAAATATCAAAAGACAATTTAGCACATCTGTTGACAGAGTTGAGGTTTTCAGGGTTTAGAATACAACTCAATGCACTGGATGGATAGAAAGAGTCTTGATGCCAACTGACTTCAATTTAACTTTGTGTACAAACTTGTGAAATAAATAAGTATATGTGAAGCATCATAAATGAGAAAGCAATAGACAACATGACAAACTATCACAGACAACATTTAAAGCTACTACATTAACACTGACAGGGTCTCAATACAAACTGGGATCAACAAGTTTAGTGCAGCAAGTGGTCAGTACTCCTTCACCTAAGATAAGGTGACTCCAGGTGCTTTCCTAGTTTAATGTATTAATCTTACACCCAAAAAGCCCAATGAAAAATAAGGCTGCAAAGAGCAAGAGAAATTAACTTAGACATTAAATAGCCATTCTTAGGCTGTACATTACAAAATTAAGCAGCTAATTTGATGCTTTACACAGTTCACTAGCACAGCCCAAACTCACTGATTCTTCTGGTTTGTAAGAGTCTTTTATAGAAAAAGAGGAAGTTTTACATGCAATACATGATCACTTTTTTTTACTCCACAGAGATAGATTGTTGGTGCTGTAACAGTTTCATGTTAGCTTGAGCCTTCTTCCAGCAAGTTAACAACAAACATCTCCTTAGCAACAAGGCCAGCTATTCTCTGAATCAAGTCTTTCTATATCCTGACTTTCCTTCTTTTTGTTTTCAAAGTTCGCTGTATATAAGTAGATGGGGTAAAAAATCTCATACCTGTTGAGCTTTAGCTGGTGAATTTGCTCTAAAATTAAACAATATTATTCCAAAGGCTGATTTAGTAATTTACTTTTAGACCAAGTTTTGTTCTGTCACTAAAATATGGCTTCAGTACAGCCCCTCTGGCTGTGAGAATAGTCTCCATACAAGTGACAGGCTGTTCTTCTCTCCTTCTCTGTCTGCTCCCTAAATATCTGCTAGCCAGTCAAAGCAATAAGCCCAGCACAGATTGCTCATCTTTATCCCCAAGGAACCAATTCCTCCAGGCCACGCGCACACTCTCTAGCTCATCTCCATCTAAGCTTCCCTTAATCTACTTGGAAGACTTAAGGGACACCCTAGAGCACCTGGCACAAGCAAGCTAAACATTCAAATAAGTTCACACATTTTCTTTTCCATACTTGTAAAATACGGCCTAAAGGTTTGAGGATTTTTATTTGTTGAAACCACATTCATTACGTTTTTCGCCTGCCCAGTTCCTGCTTCCCCCACCCGAAGGCAGCTGGAGAGGAGAGAGAGGAAGAGAGGCCTAGTAGGGCTACAATGTCATTGTATGTTTAGGAAGTGAAACTTGAAATGACGCTAGGAAGAAATACATTTTATCCAGCATTTAAATGCTTTCTCGCTTGAGTCTTCATGACTGCCTCCGGGAGCTCTGGAAACAGCACGGGAAAGGATTTGACTTCATCTGTCTTTTTAGGGGCTAGTAAGCTAGTTCTACTTCCTCAAAAAAAAAGAAGAGGAAAGGAAAAAAAACCACCCAACCCCAAAACCTTAAAAAAGGAAAAAAAAAAAAAAACAACAAACAAATCCAAACAACCAACCAAACCAACAGCGCAAACACCCAAGCAGGAAGAATCAATATCGACAGTCAGGACACACGGTACGAGTTTTGTGCCTCCGCTCCAATGCCAGGTGCGGGAACTCGCCCGGGCACAAGCAGCTCCCCAGCCATTAATCCCGGTTTTCTGGAGTGAAGCACGCACCCAGGGGACTCCGCGCTGTATCAGAATCCCGAGGGCAGGCAGACACCTTGGGGACAGTCACAGCCAAGCTGCCTGCCCCCAGGGCGCTGTCCCACCGGGAGGCAGCGCCAGCCCCTCGGGAGCAGCCCCGCACCGGCACCGATGCTCGCCCCGCCGGCAGCCGCGGCATCCAGCGCGCCGCCCTCTCCGCTTGCACAATTTGAGACTGCCTGGCAAAATCCTTAGGCTAAACACTTTTTAATTGTTCAAATAAACGCACTGAACTGCGCGGACCCAGCCGCAACAGCGGGACCGGGGAAGACGTGGTCCCTGCCGGAGCACACACCCCGGACAGCAGGAGAGAGCGACACGCTGCCCGCTGAGAGAGGCGATAGCCCCAGCCCCAGCCCCAGCCCCATCCCGCCGCCGGCGGGGCGGTACCTTGGCTCGCAGGTCCCAGCTGTACTGCGGCGCCTTCTGCTCGCCGGTGGCCGCGTCCTGCCCGGCTCCCGCTTGCTGCTGCAGCGGCAGCTGGCCGCCCTGGGCCGGCTTCCTGCGGCGAGAGAAGAAGCACCCCATGGCGCTGCCGCTGCCGCCGCCGCCCGGCGGGGAGAGGCTGGCGGCGGGGAAGCGCTCGCCAGCACCGCGCCGCCCCGCCCCGCCGGCTTCCGGTTTTCTCCCGTCTCCCGTAGCGACCGCGACATTTCCCCCCGCCTTTCCCTTGCCCTTCCCCGCCCCGTCCCGCTCCAGCCATCGCCTCCGGCCGGAGGACGCGCCCGGCGGGGCGGTGCCGGGCAGCGGGCGGGGGCCGCCGGAGGCAGCTCACACGCGGGGCTGGGGGCGAGCGGGACAGAGCGGTTTGTCCGTGATCACCATCGCTCCCCCGCCCCGGGGAGGGTTCCCTCCCGCCCGTCCCGAGGGAGCGGCTCGGAAGAGGCTGTGGCTGCCCGTGAACCCAGCGCTCCGCCGAGGTGAAACCTGGGTCCCGCCCGGAGACGTGTGCGGGTTCAGTTGTGCATGTCGGAGGCAAAACGCCCGGTACGGGGCGTAAATACAAACCGACTAATCCTGCATCACATCATTTTATCATTTGCCTATGGATATACCGGCGCGGTCCCCTCGGGACGGTGGCACCGCCGTGCTTGCCGCCCTGGAAGCGCTGCCCCAGCAGACCCGGCTTCTTGCAACTGTTTCAGAGCAGCAGAAGCGGCAAGCGGCGGCATAAGACCCCCAGCGTTCTGCTCTGGGCTCCCTTTGCAAAAAAATGGTCGGGCTTCCTATGATGGGTTGTGGTTTGCAAGTTTGTTGTTTGGCTTGGTTTTCTTTGGCTGTTTTTTTCCCCCAGAGTGAAAACTCACATTTTTTTTTATCAGACTGACCAGTCAAAAACATTTTTCCCGAGATTTTACAGATTTTTTTTTCTGTGGTTGAGGTGAAATACTTCAAAGTTGTCTCTGATGCTTTGTTCAGTTCCTTCAGAAAGTATCCACCTGCTCTGTTGTGGGGCCCCTCATGGGCCACACTGCAGATATTTGCACCCACTGTGATTCTTTACATGGGCTACAGGGAACTTCTTCCTCCACCTCCATCTCCTCTTTCTTTTTTGACCTTTCTGTTCACAGTGGAATTCCCCACTTTTTTCTCCTCACTCCTCTCTCTCTCTCTCTCACTGGTACACAGTGGTTTTGCCCTTCCTTAAATATGTTTTCCCAGGGGTGCCACTGGTGTTAGCAGTGGGCTCAGCTATTCCCCATGGTGGGTCAGTCGGAGCGGCTGTGTCTGGCATGGGACAGCCCTGTTTCCTCACAGAGACCACCCGTGCTGCCAGCTACACCCAGCCCATACCCACCAACAAAACTTCTGAGACATTCTGTGTTAAACAAAGGATGACATTGCTGCTGCAGGAGCAGAAGAGATGAGAAGCCAGGAAATGTGGCAGAGCAGTGCTCTGCCAGCTGAGCAGGCTGAAAGGCTTGTCCAGCTCAGGGCCCCAAGGACAGCAGGAAGGAGGAAGTGAAACCAGTTGCTCATAAATGGTTGCTAAGGAGGAGGTGTGACTGACACTCGTTTTGGCGTCATCTTCACCTCAAAACCGTGTGCCTGGGAAGTAGTGAAGTAGTGAAGCCTGCTCTGAGCTTTTGAAGTTACAGTTCAGGTCAATAGCTACCCTCAACACCACTAAGCACAGCTTTACATCTCAGCTGAAAAGTGGATTTGCTCTGTGCCATTTTCGTGGGCACTGGTTTGCTGATCTTCATCTAATCCTCTGTGCACCAGCTCTTTCCTCCCAAATTTTGTCTCAAACCAGGACACGCAGTGTGTACAGCTAAGACAGTTTGAGAGTGTTTGTTAATGCAGGAGTCTGATACACCTTCACCTCTTCTAGCTCACTCTCTGAAAGTCTAACAGCCCTCCCAGACACCTGTATTTCATATAGATTAACAAAGTTCTGCAGCCTGTAGGCAACCAGGCTCCTCTTTCTTTGCATCCATTAAAAAAAAAATTAGAAGGAATAAAAAGCAACATTTGATACCTATTTGTTAAAAACTAAAGTACCATTTAATTAGGCTAAAACCAACAAAACCTAAAACTATGTTACCAGAACATAGTTATCTCACATCAATTATTAGATTACCTGTTGTAACAGAAAACTTTATAGTCTGTGTGTGTAGACAGACTTCTTTCCCTGCTGAGATGCACTATGCTCTCTAATGGAAATATCTCACCACTGCTGTAGTAACGTTTCTAAAAGGTATTCAAAAGCAAGAAAAATAAAGTTACTTTTACATCACTAAGGAGATGATGCAAGGCAAATGCAAGTTTCGGAGTTGAGATTTTCCCATGCTGCTATGATCAATATACTTGTCCTGCAAAATTATCAGTCCAATAAAAATACAGGATTTTTTTTATGGCAGCAGCTGATCAGGAAAGGCTGTAGGTTTTGTTTCTCTGGCATAGCACAACCTCTCAAGCTCTAGGGTGTTTCCTGACACCAAAGCTCCAGAGTACTTATTCCTGATCAAATTAATATGACTTGTGATTTATAAGCTTGTAACTTCTTAAGAAATCCCAAGTGCGTAGCTCAGTTCTTCATTCTCTATACATCTGCCAGCCAGACCCAACCCTCTTGGCTTCTGAGATCTGATACAATCATAGCCTGAAGTGTATACAAGATTGCAATAGTATCATAGTCACTACCAACCATGACTATGCTCACCTTAATTTCAATAAACTGCTGTAATTAGTGATTTTCCTTATGGGGGTGTTGTGAAATATATCTAATTAGAGTCTAATACAGAGTTTTGTGATCTCCAGAAGTGGTATCTAGGTAACTGAAAAGTGAAACATTTTCTTTGTAAAGGTTATATTCTAAGGTGTTTGGGGAAACAGACTTGCTGGATTGGTAACTTCTGGGCACACACAGCTCACAAAGAGCCTTTCAGATCTCTGCTGTCTTTCCCAGGTGGGCAGTGATGCCATTCTCAGGCAGATGGGCAAAGCACCTGCATGGGCTGTGTCTGTATGGACTGGCTCTCATCCCCACACTGCCTGGAAGTGCTTGCATGCCCACAGATAAGATTCTAACAACTCCCTTTCCTCCTTTCATTTGACAGTCTTCTGCATTGCCCCAAGAGCACAGAGAGGGAGTTCTCAGTAAACATCAGGACCTGGAAACCTGCCCAGGTCCTGAGCAGGTATCTTAGGGAAGCAAGAGCTCAGTGTGCACATCTTCACTTCTCCTATCATGGGTTAGAATCTGTTGGTCTTAGTGGTGTTGGAAGCCTGACAAAATGCACAAAGCCAACTCTCACTGCCTTCTCCTTCATGAGATTCATTGTATTCTCTGTGTGTCTCTTAAAGCTCTTGTAATCATACCTTTATGACAAAATTGAAATGTGTTTTGTTTAAAGCAGGTTTTTAATCATGTTGGTTATAGAGAACACCTTGAAAATATAATTTCTAAGACATGAAAATGAAGAAAACAAAAGAGCTTAAATACTTTCTAAAAGCTCCTTTTGTGTTTTCTATCAGGAAAGATTATAAATCCTGTGTTTGTGATCCTAGCAACGTATCTAAAATTGATATAAAGCTTTGGAAAGAATTCCTAGTTAAGATTAGATTAACCTATACTTATACAAAATTGTGAATTACAGATGAATCATTCCACAGTATTGAATTCATTACATAGTATTCAACAGAAAGGAAGGGAAGGATACTTTACTGCTGGGTTCACTCTCTGAGGCTATGTTTTCATATGCATTAGACAGAACTGTCACAGATAACATCCCTTGCCCAGCACAAATATTTGCACAGACTTGGTAAATTATGTTGGGAAACAGACGAATGTGTAAAACAACCATTTCAATCAGACATCTGTGCATTTCAGTCTCATATACTTTTTTCCTTTTTTTTTTCTTTCTTTTCTTTTTTTTTTTTTTCTTTTTCAGAAGCAGATGATGAATATACAGAATAGGATTTTCACATAGAGTCATTACATACCATATTACCCTTCTTTATTCTCTTTAGCAGATTCTCTACTGCTGGAGATTCTTGCCAGACTGAACACCAAGAGAAGCTACTCTGCAACTTGAGAACAAGTAGGGTAGAACAAATAAAATGACTAATTTTGTGACAAGATGTACTAGAATCATTCTTGCATTGCTAATGATGATTTTTGGACTAATGTCCTCCCCATTTTTGAGCAATATATGGCTTTTCAGCATCTCCTTGCATACAGAAATTAGCCCTGGTCACCAGTTACTGTATTAAATCACATTACTGCTGGTCAACAAGGAAATGCACTCTTTGTTTAGGGTAGCTGTCCCTAGCATAAAATCTGTGATACGCAGCTTTAATGCTGGGGTTCTTTAAGTGGGAACAATGGATAGGTGTGCCTGTGCCCCAGGTTACTGTGAACTTAACCTGATAGGACAAGGAAAAGCACAAACAGCCAAACTGAATAGTTAATGTTTGCTAAGCTGCTTGTTCAAAAATTACCTTCCACATACTTCCAACAAAAATTACCTTCCCTGTAAGAAATAACAGTTTGTCTACAGATGTTTTCCTGTTGCTGGTGTTCAGAACCAAAGTGAGCAGTGTTGTATGCAATACATGAGATGCAGACAGACAGCATAGTATTTGAAATCATTATTAAAAGGCACCACATAGAACTACAAGTAATTTTAGAAGTGTTTTTTACTGAAGATCTAAATAGTCAATAATTTTTAAAAGGCATAAATTAAATATCATTGTCCAAAGGAATGAAGGACTATATCCTAATATTAGCATAAAGGACAGCGTAATGCACAATACAAACCCCACACTAATTCTGAATTTTGCTTCAAGCCATCTCTGAGACAGAAATTCTGCAGTTGGAAAGGTCACAATTGGCTTAAGGGCTGCTAATGTAGTGGGTGCAGTTACCCAACAGAGCACAATTAAGTTTTCGGCTATAAAGCATATTCTTATGTAACACTTACAGGTTGATAGATCTCACACAAGAGTCTGTATCCGAGATCCAGTTTTGTGATATGAAGAGAGCTGCCTTAATGAGGGTATTGCCCAACATTCAGGTTGCCAGAAAACCTTGTGTTCCATCTGAGACTCTAGCTGAAGCAGACAGACTTTCAGTTCACTGTTAAATGAAAATGCAATGTAGTTGCATCAAAGTTTATGAATTATAAGTCTTTAATTCATGCTTAATAGGGCAACAATTCAGAAAACAAGCTGCAGTGCTGATTCAGCAAGGCGTGTGTGCACGTGCTAAAGCCTACAGATTTCAGTGGGATTTGAGGGAGTGTGAAGAGTTGGGCTCATAGTTAAAATAAAGATGTGTTTTAACAGCTTGCTGCATCATAGCCCAGCAGCCCTTAAATTTTTCTTTTTGTTATAAAAGTGAGAGGTGCTCTGCTTCCCCATATATCTGAGTTAAAATTGACAAAATTATCTGGCAGCATCTGTCTCCAGCTACTTTGTCCAGGTCTCTAGCATCTGACATTGGGGTGCTCAGTGGAGCATTGTTGCAAAGGTAGGCTCATAGAAAGTTTCCCTCTGTCATAGTCCTAATGCAGAAAGGTCCATAAAACACTTGGGTGAAAGTGGCTTGCTCTTATCACTTGGCATTTTAGAGCCTTTTTGACTGTACATTCTGTTTCTTTGGAGGGCGTTTCTTGCTTAGTGTCTGACATAATACCAATCCTCTTTCGCTGTTGGTTTCAGCTGCTGCTGTGGAAAAAGGATTGCTGAGACCTGGGGTAGAGGCTGTCCTCCTAGTTCTGGTGCAGCAGACCATGAAAAATGGGTAATTGGAAGTGGCAATGTGTTAATTTCCTATTGCACAATTCATCATAATTTGTCTATCTGAAGTTTCATTTTACATTGTTGCAGTTTATTGATGCTCTTCCAGTCTGAAGCTCTTAACATTAGTTTTGTGGGATGTCTTTATCTATGGCACCAACCTGCCATGTGTATTGTTCTTGTGGGTGTGAGCAGTGGCTGCCTGATGCTCCCAGTGAGACTGGAAAAAATGGGATCCTCCACAAAAATGTAGACAAAAATCACTGATCTGAACCTTGCAATCCTGCCAAAATATACTGAAGGGCTGCAGTAAGGCAGTAGTCTGCCTACATTAACTTTAGGGAATTACACAGGAATCTATAAGCCTGAGCAGCTCACACACAGGTTGAGACTTTATAAAATTTCATCAGCATAGTAATGAGCCAGTGAATCAGATCTAAACTGCACATTTAAATATTCAGTGTTAACTGTGAAAAAATCCTCCTGTTAAAGTAAGCAAACACAGGATTCTATTTGTTTTCTATTCTATTTGCCTTTTCTTCCCTTTCTGTCTTTCAGCAGAATGTGCAATTAACATTCTAGATGCTGTTTTTGGAAATAGTGCTATGTCACTGTAAGACTCTGAGGAATAAATTAGTTAAACTGTTGATAATAGAAAATAGCAAGGGATACTGCAGAGACAGCAGATAGAAAGAAAATACTGAAGTAATTATTATTGGGAAGAGATTAAACTCTAGAGCTTGCTTGGCTATTAGGAAGACACACTAGGACTGGTTTTCAAATAATGTGTTTTGCACTGAAGGAGTGAAAATGTTCAGTATAGAAATCAGTAAATAAAATGTACAGACACAGAGGAACAGGAGTGGAATGAAAGATAAGTTCTCTTGCAAAATTCACTAGAGAGAAGTATAAATTCTAATATTGTAAAGTGAAATCCCGAAGGAGTCCTGTGATCATAAACAGGGTTAAGTACACTACACATGACCTGCATGTAGTTAGGCAAATTGGTCCAGAGTTAAAAGTCAAAAGAGGGGAAACACAGCCAAGTCATGAGAAACGGATGCAGAGCTGCCCACTGAAGAATGTGAAAATAGTGAATATCTTTGATTTAAGGAAAATTAAGTAATTTCTCATTCAACCTTCTGCTGTTTTGATGATTCTCAATCCTTCTCTTTCTAGGAGCTCCAGGGTTATTAAAACTGCAGTAACCTCTCTAAAAACTTTCATCCAGAGAGGCATCAAGACAAAGCCAAATTAAAAAAAAAAAAAAAAAAGAACCAAAATCCAATAATGACAGCTGAGTTTGGGACTCACATTTTACTCTGTTTCAGACCTATTGAGCAGGACCTATGTACCCAGAAAAACAATCTAATATTTGTCTCTGGTTTTAATTGTATAAGGAAAAATCTGTCTCTCCTGTACTTCTGTTAGTGGCTGAACATCTTCAGCACAGGCAAGTGATCAAAAAGTGCTTTTTTTTTTATTTTTCAGTTCACAGCTCACTGGAATCCATTGCTGCCAAACAAACTAGAGTCCTGGGTAGACTTCCTCAGCCATAGTTTGGTAGGTCTACTAGTTAGATATAGGGCTCTGAGTTTGTCACCCAAAGCAATCTTTTTGTAGGTTGTGGAAAAGAATGTGGGGGAGGCAATTATCTCTGATAAACACTTTTGGATGGTAGCTTACCAGACCTATCTCAACTTCCAATTTTTTTTTCTTAGTAAAGCAAACAAAGAGTGATGAACATAGACATAGACACCAAAACTTTAGGCAAGGCAGTTTTATGTTAATCACACTTCTTATGTTCAATTGTTTGTCATTGATTATTTCCAGTAGTTCTCTCTAAGTTAGAGGTGCTATACATAAATGAAACCACAGTCCATGCCAGAAATGGCTTACATCTGGAAAGCAGCTAAGTCAAATCAGCTCACACACACAATAAAAGGTCAAATCAATTCACACATTAAAGAGGTGCCTGCTATAACAACTCAGCTTCAAACAACTGGTTAGATTCTACTCACTTGTTATTTATAAAGGTGACATATCTATTGAGATAAATATAGTAAGTAATAACACTGGATCATACCCTGAAAAAAAATCCATTTAAGATCTTATTCAGGCATACAAAAAGATGTTAGAGTTCAAATAACTTATGGTAAACTCAATATTAATTTTCTGGATTAAACTTGCTTGAGGTCAATATTGCATTGCCTATTTATAATTATTTCTTTTTAAAATAATTTACTTTGAAGTCCCTCTCTCTATTTAAACACCAAAGGACTAAAGAGTAAATAATAGAAAGCAACAGGAATATAATTAGAAAACTGTCGGCGATGGGGAGAGACAGGGAGACTGACTTGGTGATCAGAATCTGATTTTATTGTGGGATACAAATGCTTATATACTATTTCAGGGAGACTAGTGATGTGTACTACAATGATTGGGTTAAAATCACATACACAAACCTATGCATATAACAACATCTCCTGCTTGCAGAGTTTAATGGGATTTTCTTTTTCTGGTAAACCTGTTTGATTTAATCTTCTTGTAATCTAGGTCTAATTTTCAACGTTCTGTTTGCTTTGCCAAGGCATCCTGTTATCAAATCTCTTATGTTAACCAGGTCCAAAGTCCATCATCAATCTTGTGTCCTCCAACATTCCAACAGAAAACATCAAAATAGCCTGGTGCCATGAATGTAAAAGAAGCACACTAGAGAAAACCCCAAACACCAGAATGGGAGTGAAACCAAATTTAAGAGCAAATGAAACAAAATATGCCTTCCATAATGAGCACTTTATCAAAATGTGAGTGCATCTCTCTCAGTTGTAGCAGAGCACTGAAATAATTTTGTTGGGGACTGACTCACTGCACGCTCTGCATGTCTCAGGGGCCACAGAATATGATGTTTGAAAAGGGAAACCACAGGAACAGGCTCTATAGCTTTAAAGAACCTAACTTGCCTGTCCCAAGGTGTCCAGTAACCTCCTGTTTTTTGCACCCAGAGGCTGCATCAGCAACTCATGAGAGAAGTCTTCTCCAACCAGTCCTGTGGGAAAGCCTGGCTTCCAAATCACACAGCTGATGAGGTGTTCAGTGTTCAGTGTCTTCTGTTGCCACACTTGTTGCCATTTCCTCCTCATCTTCATGTCAATAGCTTCTTTCTGGCAGACCTGGTCCTGCCTTTCCCTGCTGCCAAAGTTCCCAGGCAGCAGCAGCAGCAGCAGATCATTTTTACCTTCTTTTTCAAGATGTGGGGATTCCAGACCCTCGGAGAGGATGTCAGCAATGACAGCTGCACCTCTTCAACGAAATAGAACCCACAGGTACCAGAACATTATTTTTCTGCTGATGTTAACAGGAATCCTTACTCCTCTTTGACTTTCTGAGTCACTGCACAGAAAGCATGGCCAATTTTACCTTCTGGTTCTCATTGTCATTCCTTCTTGCACTGGTGCTTCCATGTTCCTTATTTCTCTACATGAAGATAATAGCAGGTGGGCTGGTTTTGGCCAGGAAAGAGTTAATTTTCTTTATGGTAGCTCGTGTGGGGCTGTGTTTTGCATTTGTGCTGGAAACAGTGTTGATAGCACAGGGATATTTTCCTTATTGCTCTGCAGTGCTTGCACAGTCAGGGCCTTTTCTGCTCCTCGCCCCACCAGGGAGGAGGCTGGGGGTGCACAGGGAGCTGGGAGGGGTCACAGCTGGGACAGCTGACCCCAGCTGGCCACAGGGATGTGCCACACCATAAGGTTCCATGCTCATGCTGTAAACCTGGGCAGAACTAAAAAAAGGGGGTGGGGGAACACTCAGAGTGGTGGCATTTGTTCTCCCAAGTCACTGTTATGTGTGATGAAGCCCAACTTCCCTGGAAATGACTGAACATCTGTCTCTCGATGGGAAGCAGTGATTTAACTCCTTGTTCTGTTTTGCATAGCTTTTGCTTTCCCTATTAAACTATCTTTGTTTCAACCCAATAGTTTTTTCACTTTTACCCTTTTGATTCTCTCCTCCATTCCTCTGTGGAAGGAGTGAGCAAGTGGCTGGGTCAGGCTGAGCTGCTGGCTGGGGTTAAACCATGACACCAGGAAAGATTAATGACAATGTGTTATTAGTTGACAGTGAAAACATTGCTGCAAAACATTCACTCTGCTGAGTGTTTGGAATTTTTGCTGAATTAAAAACTTTTCTCATTCTTACCCTGGCAATGTGCCAAAACTGGGGCTGGCATAAGCCTGGCAGTAAGGTGGGGTACAGCAGCACAGAACTGTCAGGTATGTGATAGTTCCTCTGTGACCTTGGCTTTTCCCCAGCAGCATGAAACTGCTACGTGTGACTTTGACAGTGCCTTGGGCTTAATGCCACTAGAGGTCATGCGATGTACTTATGATCTAAGCTGCTTTTGGAAAATGCTCTAATACCCACATCTCGTAGATGTATTTGTACTCACGGTATCTGCAGACACTGCTGTGGCCTCTAGATGTCCCAGCTTTGTATGCATGTAGTAACTGCACCACAATAGATCACCCCACCTACTCTAATGCCCAAACCTGGAATTTATCTCGACTGGCACACAACAGGGGAAGCATGAGGAACTGGGAATATGTAAATAATATTAACATGAAAAACCTTCTTTATAGAATGAACTACTCTATTTATTAAAATAAGGAATGAACAGGTAAAGACAGTGCAGTATAACATCAAATCCTTCCTTACAGCACTGTAGGTGGCATCTGTTCCTACAACAGCAATTATGTCTGACCTGACTACTGTGATGCTGATTCCACCAACACATCTGTCTTGGGCATTTCCTATCTTGGGGTTACAGCCTGCAATTGTATTGATTGCACCTCAGAGCAGCTGACAACTACTCTCTGTCTTTTGATTTCAGTCTTTTGTATCTTTCTCCTCTTTGACTTTGGCCAGGAGCCTAGCAATCAAGCAAACAAAAAACACCCCTATCTGCATCATCCATATGAAAGGTCCATGTCCATGGGAGCTGTTAGATGTCTCATTCTGTCACAACTTGGCCCAGAGCCATTATCATAATTTTTCCAATAAGTACAGATCTGTGGTGGATGGTTTCTACTGTTGGAGCCTGCATGTTTCCCCTTAGCAGCTTCCCATTGCTATTAGTCAAAGTCCACCAGAAACTAAAACTTACCCAACAGCACTGCCTGACCAGTCCAAATTTGGTAATTCTTGGAAAGAAACAACCAGCTCTCAGTACTGGCATCATCTGGCCTTGTTTTGGACTTATGTCTAATCCTCGTCTTCCAGCTAGGCAGCCACTTCTGCTTCCCTGACTCAGGTTCTACCCAATTGTGTGGAACTCAAAATGAGCCAGTATCAGTCAATCATAAATAAAGTTTTTAGTTTCCACAGCAATACAAATATACAATTTAAGTTTGGTTTTGAAACACCATTCTCAGACTTTTGCCAGTATGGAAAGCTCTGGAGATGAATATTGTTGCTAAAATAGATATTACATTTACAATCTCATAATTGATAATCTAATCTCATTTTATCATCTATTGATAATTTCATCAATGTCTATAAATATCTGAAGGGAAATTGTAAAGAAGCTGGAGCCAGGCTGTGCTCAGTAGCAGGACCAGAGGAAATGGACAAAAAACTGAAACACAGAAGGTTCCCTGTGACCATCAGAACAGTTTTTACTCTGAAGGTGACTGACCACTGGGACACATTGCCCAGAGAGGTTGTGGAATCTCCATCCTTGGAATTGTTTAGAGGCTGTTTGGACATGGTCCTGGCCAACCAGCTCTAAGTGTCTCTACTTAAGCAGGGGGGGTGGGCAAAATGGACTACAGGGATCTCTTCCAACCTCAGCCATCCTATGCTTTCTGGCCAGTCATCTGACATTCTTTCTCTCCCTTAGTAATTTTTAATCTGTGCAGAAAATTGCTTGGATTATATGAATTGACTGTATTATTACACTGTTAATAATTCAGCTCTTTCAGCAGAATTAGAGCCTATGCCAGCCATTTATATCTCCTTAACTCTAGTTATTCCTCATACCTCTAGGCTTCTTTCTAAACTGCAGAGCAGCTGTTGTCCACCATTATGGGAGTCATTTATCCATGGGTGTTTTAGGATCTCATATTTCTAAGAAAACTTGTTTTCCTGTAGGAGAGACTACAAGTTTCCTGTTTGATCACTTCTTTCCAGAACAAGAGCAAAAATAAGCACCTTCAGACATAACTTCTTGGGACAGACTGAACCTTTTTCTGTCCAATGTCTCACCATGCCTCTGGGCTGCCTAATTCAGCTGAAGCCAGGATACTTAGCATAACTTTACTGACTAAGATTCACTTTCTAGTCTGTGCAATGCCTACAGGCATACATATTGAACATAGTCAAGATTTAATGAAGCATAATTTTGACTTTCTATTTCTCTATCAAGAAGAGAACAGGGGGCTTTGGGGGGGGGGGGAGTT
Organism: Agelaius tricolor; assembly: GCF_023055355.1. NCBI lineage: Eukaryota > Metazoa > Chordata > Aves > Passeriformes > Icteridae > Agelaius > Agelaius tricolor. The sequence goes on from NW_027269339.1 coordinate 450,546, forward strand.
CGTGTTTTGTTGTGGTTTTGTTTTGGTTTGGTTTTTGTGTTGGTTTTTTTTTTGTCTTAAGGTTTTGTATAATTGTGTAAATATGGAATAGAAATATTTTACAACAAATTTGAATGCCCACACTGTACCCACATTTTTTCCCAGTCTCTCCTGCTGTATGTTTCTGAACTGCATTCAGGAAAACCTTTTGCAGACACTGTTTCTGGTAGTGGTCAACTGACAGCTGTCACTAATAGAGCATCTATGTGCATGTTTGCAGTTTCAAATGATGTTTACATAGACCCTTCTTTTGTGCACAAGGTCATATCATAAATCACAAGCCTCAACTGAGGCTCACTTACTCTTTTCCAGAATGTTTTTTCAGACTCTTCTGGCACAGGTTGTGTTGTGGCACTTTTTGAGCTGTGATATTCACTTGTTTTAATATTTATGGGGAGCATGGTGGGAAGTGATGAGTGATGAGAAGAATGATTGTTTAGCTTAGTCTTTGAGTGATTACAACTTTGAAAGTCATAACCCTGATGTGCACCTGCAAAGGGTAATGAACTGCCTTCTTCTGAGAAAAAAGAGACAACTTGCTTTGCTCCTTGTAGAATGACACTTGCTGATATCACATACAGCTAGAAGGGGAAATAAATCTGTTTGGGTACAAGGGAGATGACAGAGCACTCTTACATAGATAAATTTTCTAGTCATATCCCTCTCAGACACCTTGAAAATTTACCATGACTCAAAAGCTGTGAGTTGTGGCTGCATGATGAGTGACTACTGTGTCTTGCAAATAGCACAAAACAGTTTTTACTCTAGCTAGACTTTGTCTACTGGAAAGGCTAATTATGATTTCTGCACTTGCATTGATGGAAAATGGCAGTTCTGACATTTTCTCAGCTATATGACACCTCTACAGAACTGGTACAAGCAGAAAGATGTGTCACAATTCTTAGCTCTTCCAACAAGCTGGAGATTTGAAAAGAAATGGTTTTCAGTAAAAGCATGACAGAATTCAATTGCAGAACACTTAGTTGTCTTTAACCTCACATCTCAATAAGGCATGTTTTATGAGATCCTAGGGTATGTGGATATCTTACACAGACGAGTTGCCCACAAGATGATCCCACTGGTGTCAGAAGTCAGCTATAGGTTCAAAATGGGTTGGCATTTTAAAGCACACTGATGGGAGGGTTTGGCTAAAAAGGGAAGAAAGGAGAAAAAAGGGGGAGAAAGGAGTGTGGCTGACATGGCAGCTGCTCTACAAGGCTGACCTGACAGCTAATCAACTTGCTACTGCATTCTGGATTAATGTGCTAGAAAATGTGAGTGTGCAAAGGCAGTTGCATAAACATGCCGGGAATTAAGATAAGGATTTGTTTCATTTTCCATTTTTCATAAGCCCAAGCAACAGCAAGACCTTTCTCTACCAGGATCAGTCCTACAAGAGCATGTTAGATCAGTGAAAATCTCAAAACTCCTGCTTCCAGCAGCACAAAGGGCCAGTCTCAACAGACTTGCATAATACAGAAAAGGTCTCAATAGAGCACCAGTTCTGCAGTGTGATTGACAAGGAGTGGATGATGTTGCCACCAACAGCTGGAAAGAGAGCGATTGAAAATAGGACCTTGCACTTGCCTTACGTGACATTATTCAGCTCTGGGAATAAGAATAAACCCAAAGTGTGTATCAGTTCATGTGATAACAATGACTTTCTTGACAAACAAAGCTATAAAAATGCTCAATGGACTCTTTGATGGGGCTTCTGGCAGAATGAACATTTTAATTAGACAAAACTGGTGGGCGAAGGGTAGGCTGAACCATATTGGTCTCTGTGGTGTTCTGGCCAGACTCCTGTGACTCAATCCTGCCAATTACCAAGTATGTACAAATGTAAATATTTATTAGCATTTAATCCAAAAATCCTCCTGTATCCATCCAAGTATGGCTGAACTCTGTTGAATGGCTATATTTTGTCCTCTGACCCATTTCATTGCCATCTTATAGTTTAGTTTGAATCTTTTTATACCTCTGTTGTTATCCACTTGGCCTTCCATCTCCTAAAGCATACCTCATTGTTTCTGCCTCAAGATGGGCCTCTCAAACAGCAAGCAGATCAAAGATCTCTGCCTGACTCCAGATCAAAATTAACAAATGGATAGAAAGCAGGAATAGAATCAAATGACAGTTTTGCTAAGCAGGCAGGCTGACTTCTGCAACATATGTGATGGCTGTCAGGCAGAGGTCCCACCTGTAGAGTACATGAAGTTTTAGTGCAAAACAGACTGGCAAGGCGGGTGGAGACCAGCCAAAAACAGTCTGGAATAAAAGGTGTAACTGCAGGGCTATTACAGTGGTGGAGCTACCCCTTGAGGTGAGATTACTGATGTTCTTAATGGACTGAAAAGAGCATGGAGACCTGGGAGTTACAGCACTGTGAGGAGCTGAGCTGTGTCAACACAACCCTCTGACAAGGATGCAGCCTGGTTTACAGAGGTGGATAAAGAAGCTCAACCTGATACCTTTTTTCCTTAGTTGATAGCATACACTCTAGATGATGCTGTTTGAATCAGTTTAAGTATTTATGCACCATGATACCAATCCATGGGTGTAAAGAGACAGCAAGTTCTGGCCTGTACAAATCAAATATGCTCTGCATATCAAGTTCCCTGGCAACAACTTATTAGATGGAACACTGAGTTGAAGAGAAGTCAATTACATCCCTACTAAACTTTGATGCTCTGCACAGACAGAAACAATCATGCTCCCATCACCATTTTGCATACAGGATTTAGTTACACCCACAGAGTCCAGAGAAAGAATAAGCTGTGCTCACTTTTGCGCACAACAGTAGTGAACATTATTTTTTTCATTTGATAAAAATAATTGAAGAAAGATTCCTAGGACAAAGTGATACCTGTACAAGGCTACAGGGGCAGGATAGCAGTGAAAAAAGCCTGGTAAATGTGAATATGGGAGTTCAAGGCTTGAGCTGATGGTAGCACTGACACATCAAACTGATGAATACTTTCCTCCATAAACAACAGAGTTCAGCTAAAAAAAAAAAAAAGAAAAGGAAAATTTGTCTACTATCCTTAAGTATTTAAAAAATGCCTGGATATTTCTCATTATTGCATGGAGAGCAAGAGGCATAGTATATAGTGAACTGTAGAAGGATAAAACACAGGTTATTGGTGGAAGACTTGTCAGGAAGTAACTTAAGACCCTGACTGCAGCTTAGCTGAGAGGTGGATAAAATTACAATATACATGGAAATTGTCTCCTTAAAAAAAGCCATCATGTAGTGACAGACTCTGCCCAGCACTATGCAGCACATAAAAACCAAACCCACAGAGGAGAGCCTGTTATTGCTATCCAGTTTTTTTATTTTACAACTTTATTAGCATTACACATACTTAGCACTGTAGTGCATAACTCTAGTCTGCTAGGAGGCCTGTAGGTTGTTATCCTAAAGATATATCTTACATTGTATGTAGATTGTATATCCTAAAGATACACAGTAAAGATTCAGTGGTATAATACTCTCATTATATCAGAAATGTTAATTTGGAATATGAGATTTAACACAAGTCAGCCTTGAGGCAGTAATTTTTAATGGTTCACATAGGTTTAAGAGCTAGGTCTTCAAGGCAAATTACTTCTTTTCATCTCTAAGAGGTTTACAAATGATGGCACTATCAAAGTAAGCTTTCAGCCCTGCACAATCAAATACTTAAATATAATTGCAACTAATTACACTGGATTTTTAAAGTTGTTAAGGGGAGTTTGCATAAATACTGTCTTTAAAAGGACTACATATAAATAGAAGTGTAGATTTACATAGCTGTCATCTTGAAATATTTATAAAAGGGAATTTCTGAAAAATAGCATATATCACAAAGACAATGCCAGATGCATTAGGAGGAGATAAACGTTTCTTGTGACCAGAGCATCCCAATAAATACCCTCAGAAACACGGCAACAATGTTAAGAAAGAGCACAACACTAAAGGAGATAAGCTCTGGCATGTAACTAATTTAAAATATGGCCAAAGTTATTGTGCTTCCTTTTTATGCAAAACAATGACTAAAAATACATGTTAGATGTTGTGATTGAAAATAGCTCTGGGAGAAAGGCCCCAGGAGCAGAAATGTCATCACTGCTTACACCACTACTGGAAGCTGAGGGTATTCCTCTGGTAGAAAAAGGCAGAGCACTCTCCTGCCAAGGCTGGTAAAACAAAAAACCAAAACCAACCAACCAAAAAAACCCCAAAAGAAAACGCAAACATAGCTTTACAGCTGCTTGTATTTCTTTAAACCCTAACAATTTCACTGCTCAATGTTTCATCTTTTAAAGGGATTATGAATCATTTAAGAAAAAGGGGAAAAAAGCTAAAGGAGAAAGTGCTGATTTTGGGTTGCTTGCAAGAAGTGACTTTTCTTTCCTTCATCTCCCCAACTCGAGATGATTTTCAAACAGTGAACATATTGCTCTTTTTCTTTTCAGAAAAAAAAAAATCAAATTAAAATTGCTGACTAGCTCTCTATTCATTTCCTACAATTGTCTTGTTTCCTAAAAGCAAATGTCCAGTAGGATGTACCTGGATGAAAACCTCCAAGTCAGCAATTTACGTTTTGTAAGTTTTCCTACGTCGTATTGGAGAGAAAGGAGAGAAAGGAGAGAAAGGAGAGAAAGGAGAGAAAGGAGAGAAAGGAGAGAAAGGAGAGAAAGGAGAGAAAGGAAAAGACGAGAGCGCTTATTGCCTGCCAGATCTCACGGGGCCGTGCGCTCCTGGCCCAGTCCGAGCCGGGCCATGGGCAGGGCGGGCTCTGGGGTGATGATTTCCAGCACGGCCCCGGTGTGAGAGCCGCTCACAGGTTTGCCCTGCACCGCGGGGAGGGAGAGCGGCACCGGCACCGCCGCTCTGCCCACGGCACCGGGGCGGCTCCTGGAGCTCCCGGAGCAGAGCCAGCCCCGCGGGGGCGGGGGGAAACCTCGCCCACCCCGACACCTCCGCCGGGCGGGGCTGGCCGGGCCGGGCACGGGGAGAGCAGCGGCACCGCGTCTTCACGGCGGAGCAGCGTTCGCCGCCCGGCGGGGCTGCGCCTTTAAGGGGCCGGGGGAGGCGGTGGCGGCGGGCGGGCTCCTGCGCGCCGGGGCCGCTCCCTCCCGCCCTCCTTCTTTCCCTTCCCCGCTCCCTCCCCCGCCGGCCGGCAGGGCGGGCGGTGGGCAGTGCCCGAGGGCCGCCGCCGCGGGAGGGGGACGGGGCGCCGCGGCATCCCGGCTCCCGCAGCCATGGCCGGGCCCCTGCGCCGCCGGCTCCCGCTGCTCCCGCTGCTCCTGCTGGCGGCCGGGGGGCTGCGAGCGGCGGAGCGGAGCGGCGGCAGCAGCAGCGCCATGGAGGAGCTCGCCACCGAGAAGGAGGCGGAGGAGAGCCACCGGCAGGACAGCGTGAGCCTGCTCACCTTCATCCTGCTCCTCACCCTCACCATCCTCACCATCTGGCTCTTCAAGCACCGGCGCGTCCGCTTTCTTCACGAGACCGGCCTGGCCATGATCTACGGTGAGTCCCGCCGGGGCCGCGGCACCGCCCGCGCCTCAGCGCCGGGGTCAGCCCCGGCAGGTGCCGGGAGAGGCGGGGGGCGGCGGAGGGCCCGGCACCGGCCGCGCCCCTCCGTGCCGCCGGAGCAGCACCGAGCCGCGGCGGCGGGCGGGCGGCAGCGCCCGGTAGGCCAAGCCCCGGGCAGGGGGAGCCCCTCGCCGCAGAGCCCGACCGTCTCCGCCAGTGCTCCTGGATCCTCTCCCCTCACCGGTGCCTTTCCTGGGGTTGGGGACAGAAGGACACTGAGGGGGAGGCGCGGACCGCAGCCTCCCGTGCAGCAGCGGAGCGGTGTCCGGCGGGAAGGTGCGCCCCGCCGCCGTGGCCGTGCTGCCGGGGACGGCGCTCCGGTGGCCCTCCCGCCGCAGAAAGGCAGCTCGCCGGCCGTACTTCCAGCAGCATGGAGTGCCGAGCCGTGCAGGTCGTGGCAGAGATGATTTTGGAAAGCGCCATCGCGCTGCCCTCGCCGCGCTGTGGCCGCACCACGCGGAAAGGAGCGTGTGTAGCCTCCGGGTTTGCTCCCTGGCTGTCGGCGCGCTGCTGTCACCGGCGGTCCGCGTTTGCGGATCCCGACTGACCGCAGTGACACTGAGCAGACACCCTGACACTGGCTGCGGCTCATCCCGAGCCCCCTGGTGGAACGGGGGCTCTACCGAGTTGAGTTCGCCCACTCCGGGCCCCTCTTCTCGGTGGACGTGAGTAAAGGGACGGTAAATCCCTCAGGAGAAGAAGCTGTGTGTCTCCCCTGCGTTTGTGGGGCTGATGGCCCGGAGGAGCTGGGCTTTGCAGGATGGTGTTCATGGTGCCGGTCTGCTCCCCCTGGTGCTGTCAGTGCCTGGCACAGAGCAGAGGTGAGCCTGAGCTGGGGACGCAGAGCCCTTGCTCCGCGGGGAACTCCGCGGCTGTGCTCGGTGCGCAGTTCACCACGCAGAGCACAGTGGGCTGCGGTGAAGAGCAGCCATCCATTTGAAAAATTATTTGTCTGCTGGTGATTGGCTGCTGCCATAAGCTCCGGGGGCACTTCTTCTCCTTCACCAGAGGAATCTGTTCCTGCTGAGCTGTGTGAAGCACCTGCCCGATGTTGGTCGGGATAAGCATATTGAGGGTAACCACACATGAGAAATTCAGCACTCGAGGGGAGGGGGAAAGTGAAGCATTTCCTCCCCGATGAGTACTACTGCTCTTGAGAGCTATGTGATTGCTTGCAAAGCAGTGGAATTTTCCTCTGCTGATGCTTCCCTTAAACCATCCCAATTTGCTCTTAGTCACTGATCTCTTTGCTGCACTGCTGTGTACTTCACGTATGCTCATTGCTGAAAACTGACAAATTAACAGCTGGACACATAAGTAAGTTATGCACTGGCATGATAATGCTTAGCAGCTGAAAAGTGCCCAGGAGACAGTAGATTAACTGTGTGTATTGATCGGAAAAGAGACAGGGTAAGGTGGTATTGAAGATGTTTAGGTATTACCCTAGTGTTGTCACCTTTGGAAAGTTCATTTATTATGTTTTTATGATCACTTTAGTGGCTTAGTTTATGCTGAAAATCTTGTGTATGTGGGTGTGCTAATGCACGCAGTACAAGTGTCAGGGCATCAAGGGCATTTGGGTATGTGTTTTGATGAGCTGCGTGGGAAATGAGAAATTGTTCAGCTGGAGAGATTCTGCCTCTCATTAAACTCAAATTAGTTTGCTCTAACATGCAGTTCATGATCTGTGAAAGGGTTGTCAGGTTCCCATTTGATGTGCAAATGATGAAATTTCGTCTTAGGAAAAGCACTATCTTTTTCAGCCCCACTGGCAGCATCCATAAAAGAATAATTGGCTCAAACTGTTACATTTTCTAGGTGTGCCCTCACTTAAATAATTTTACTTTCATAGATTGTTCCCTAGTATACTTGCCTTCTAAATGAGTCCCCTTATTATATCAAAATACATGCTGTTCTCCCTCCCAAACAAACTGACTCTTGCCTTTTCATGGCAAACATCCTAGGAAGCATGTTTAGTATGTTCAGTTCCTACCTAATGTGGTTAACCTCCATGCTGGTAAAGTTCTGCTGAGACCTGGCTTCACTTTAACGTTTCACAGACTCTCTATGTGTGCTCTAGCACATGGAACATTGCAGCAAGTGCTGAAGTAACTTTGTTATACTTTTGCTAACTGGGCTTAAATCTCCTCTTCCTTCCTTGTTGTTTAAAAGACAGCAGTTAAACTGATAGATGGGTTTCAATTTTGCTGATAACTTGCTATCTGAGAAATGCACTTTTAAAAAAGTTGTATATCTGTTTAAAGTGCATACATTTGATCACTCTGCCTTAAACACAAAATCATAAGGCAACATGTCAAAGAAAGAGTTTGTAGTCCTTAAAGCACACATATCTATTAGTGCTAAATAGAATTGAATTCTAGCATTAAAACTGTAACAAGGGTGCTGCTCTGTGGAAGTTAAATAATAGCGAGTGTCAGCTGCCCCAGCAACAGTATTGCTAACATAGCTAATGCAAGTTATTACAGAACAATTTAAAAAAATCTGACACAACCCAAGCAAACAGCAATCCACAACAGAGAAATAAGGGAATTGAAACTTTGCTGACACATGTGTTTCAGCTAGAGATAGTGATCATGGTGCTTGCTGTTCTTAGTGTTGGTCTGAGCTGGAGGATAAAGTATTCCAACATGTTTTTCCTGAAGAGGTTTGGTAGTGACTTTGTTTTGCAGGCTTCTTGGTTCTCTACCAAGAAACATCACCAAGTAGTAGGAGCAACAGGACATGGACCATGCACCTGGACAGCTCAGGTGGACTTAAGGGTGGGAGGTGATGGTGGGCTCTTGTTATCCTGCTCCTTAGGAAGCAGCCACCTGGATAAGTAGATGTCTCCTGCAGAAGCAGTGGCATCACTGCCACTAGGCAATTACTTTGTCCCTTTTCAGAAGTGGAAATTCAGGCAACAGGCCACCCATGAATCAGCATAGGTGTCAGTCCTATAAGGTACCTTCTTGTCTGTGGGCCACACATGCTAGTGCTGCAGATGAAAGTAAAAGCAAACTGGACTAGGGTACAGTGAAAGAAAAACAGTATATGAAGAGGAACATGGTACTGCTGTTACCTTTTGTGGAAAACAAATGAGACAGAAGCTGTAAATCTTCAGGATAAAAACATTATATCTATTCTGCAATACTCTGTATCAGACTAAGTTTCTGTATCCACAGAGTAGATACAGAAAAGGTCTATTTTTATCTCATCTGGCTGCAGTGCTCTCTGTTAGAATTCTAGTATCTATCTACACATGCTAGAGATGACCTAACTCATCTCCACTGCCAGCAAAATAATGTCAGTCTTGGTTTTTAATAAGCCACTTTGACATAAGCCTCCTAATACTAGATTGAGGATCATAACTGAGCATCCAGTTTTGAGAACATTATCCTTTCTCTGGCAACCTGCTTGTTCTTCCTGAATATTATTTTAAATCACTTTGTTACAGGCTTTTAAAGTGAGTCTTGCTCAGCTTTTTGACTGCTCAGTATGTTTTAATTGTAATTCAAATCTTTTCTCTAAGTTTGCTTTATGGCATGTGGCTGGGTAGAAAAATTATAAATTCTTCTTTTGAGAGAAATTTAGGAGAAACATTATATAGCTTTTATCAACCTGCATGTATTTCAGATCTGGTCTTTAGGCAGGGTGGTTGGATAACTTATAATTGCTGGTGTTTCTGAAATATCTTTGGAGTACAATCTACAGTCCCCAGGGCAGTGATTTTGGGTTTCTTTATTTGTTTCTGTGGGTTGGGGTGTTGTTGTTTCTGTGGGTTTGGGGGTTTTGTTAATTTGTTTCTATAAGGATAGTATATTTAATTAAGATAAATTAGTTCATTTTTGTTTGTTAACTTCATCTTCATAGGAAGTTCTGTCAAATCACCAGCAGAATGCCCTCTGATCATGACATAAGCCAAAGAAGAGAGAAATGGCAACTTGGATTTCTTTTGCTTGAGGAAGCCTTTGGTGACACACCTGGCTGTTAAAGTTGGTACTGCTCTGCAGCACTGTGTGATTGTAGGAACCACACAAAGGCTGAAGGGGGAAGGTTGTCCTCTGCACATCCTGTAATTCTCATCTAACTTAGAAAGTCATCCCAAACAGATGCCAGGTCTGTAGTACTGCAGAGCTTACACACCTGCCTGCCTTCTGCTCCTGTGTGAGTGCTCTGGTTGTGTTGGCTGCAGTGTGCTGAGCTGAGGGGAGGTAACCTGATGTCTGCTGCGCCAGCTTGTTGTCAGAGTGAGGTGGTTCCATGGTTGGTTCATGTTGCACATGTCTGGGCCCTGTAGGAGCTGGAGGTTTTCCTTTGTCCACTTCAGAAAATTTCTTTTGGAACCACTTCCAGCTTTTCTTTGCTGCTTTGCAGTAGAAATATGTCTCTGAACAGGTCTGCCAATGATTCTTCCTGAAAGAACACAAGGACTGAACTGGTCTGTAGATGCAGAGCATCTGCAGCTACTCTAGTAACTTCTGCTCTTGGTGCAGATGAGAAAACAGAAAAGGAGATGGTGAGGGATTCTATAAAAGCTATCAAGTCCAACAGGATGCCCAGAGTTACTTCTCAGGTGTTGATGGTGTCCCCATCTCAGTGTTTCTTTACTTAGTCTTTAGGGGTCTAGGTTTTTGGCAAGAGGTTGATGAGTAAGAGACCTGGGTTCTCAGCTGTCTCCTTTATGTTTGGTAAAGTAGGCCTTTGCTTTAAGGATGGTGAGAGAAAGCTGAAAGGGAAAGTTTCTTTGGCTGTGTTAACAAAAATATGCGTGGCAACTACTGTGTAATCTTATCTGTGGATTTCACAATACTACATTGTAAATTTTATGTAAAGAACTGTAACTGGTCATTCAAACAGAATGAACAATTCAGATATTGTTTTTTTAGAAATTTAATTTTAAAATACTGTGCTGAATAGAAGTGGTTGTAGATGTGTATGTGTGTGTGATTCCTTTGCAGTGCATCTTTAATAACCCTTCTCAATTCCTGTGCTATAGAAAGATTGGAACACCTGAACACTGAAATTGCCTTCACCCAAAGTAATTATCCATACATCAGGAAGTGCTTCTGTGTCACCTGTGCAGGCAGTCCTGGGCACCACTTAGGAGTATATGTGCAACCTGTGAAACACCTTTATGAAGTACTGAGTGTCCTAGGCTCACTAACAGAGTGACGAGAGAGAGCTCTAGACCTCTGCTCTGTGTGCTCCCAGCACACAAGTGGAAGCAGATGTAAGCCTTGCCTCTGATTTACCCAAACTGTCCCTTGTCAAGGCTTTGGCCTGGACTCCAAGCCAGGATGGTTTCCTGCAGTGCATGGAGATAGCTCTGCAAGCAGTGATGGGAAGGCTCAATTCCCTGTGACAGAAAATTGTCATGGTTCAGCTAGCCATGATCCTCTTATATCCTCAGTCTCTTTGTGGGTGCATAGCAGCCCTTTCCCCCACTCCTTCCTTCTGAAAGTTGGGCTCCCCTTACCTATTGGCTCTGCAGAGTAGTTGAAAACATCTTAGAGAGTAGGGTGAAACCTTTTCCTGTTTCTGCTAGGGAGCTATTCCCACCCAACCATGATGTCCATTAGGCAGAGGTGGCAGCTTCACCCTCAACTGATTTAGAAACAAGATATCTGAAGCAGGAACCTCAATTCCACCATTATTAAAAGAAAAAAATGTTAGAGGACACAGTTTGCATTCTAGAACTATGTCTCTTGGCCTGTTAGGGGCCAGAAGTAAAAATATTTTGCAGCTTCTCTCTAGGTCTTTAACAGGTGTTGTGTACCATGGATGTTCTCTCCTTGCCTATGTGCTGATGCTCTGAGTCCAGCACTGGGCTGTGAACTGTTCCTGTGTGTTTGAGACAGCCTCAGTATTTAACTCAAGTCTGTTGTTTCCATGCTGACAGCCAGAAATACCAGCTTGTAGACTTTTTTTTTCCCCCAACACAGAGTACTTATTTGTGACTCAGGATTAAAGCTTTATCCCCGTTAAATACTGAATATAGCCTTTCTTGCCCTGCTTTACACTGAGTGGTGTCTACATTGAAAGAATGTGATACATGCAATTTTTTTAGAGGAGTGTTTTATGTTGAAGGGTTTTTTACTATTGTTGTAAAGAATACACAGTCATTCTCAGCAGTTCAGATCTTTTTGCCTACCAGACATAAGTAATTTAGCTAAAATGCACTGATTTTTTCTCCCCTATTAAAAAGCACTTCAGCCTGCAATTAACCAAGTGTGAAGGGAGAAAAGCAAAATTGTGGGAAACTGTTGGTTTGGGGTTTTTTTCCATGTCCTGAAATCAGACAAATCACTTTTCTTCAGAAGTACTTAAAGAGTTTATGGTGGAAGAAACTGTTGGGGTTTTTTTCTTTTACTGGGGGGAAAGAGTTGAAGGCTCTCTCTGAATTGAAGTTGAGATGAGCTCTGCTTTCAGCCAGAGGAGGTGTGTGGTTTCTTGTGCTTTCTTTAGGCTTTGGTATTCCATGTTGTTTTTCAAAGGAATACCAAAGGAAGCTGACATGGCTGGAAGCTCTTCATTTCTCCAGATGCAGATGTATGTGTGAGTGGTACATGGAGAAAGCTCACACCCTCTCCTGGCAGAGCTCTGGTGGGTCAGCACTGCTGCCAGGGGTGTCTGTGGGCTTGGCTACACTGCTGTGCCTGATGGCTCAGCAATGGGGTGGAGCTGCTGCCACGGAGGGTCCTGGCCCTAATTCCACCCTGGTGGGACTTGTGGGTTCGCTGTAGCCTGGGCGACTTCTCCACAGCAGCCACTTTCTCTGTTTGTAGCTTTTTTCAAAGTGCCCCTTCCTTGTCAAAATAGATATGTAGGAGGTGGTTTTAAAGGCAGCTAAAGCCACCAGAGTACCTGTTGCATATTTTAAGTGTATTTGAATGTGTTACTGATTCGTCTTCTGTTACCCTGTAAGCTCATTGGAGAGGGGAGTTTGAGCAGCAGACCTGTGGGTCTTGGTGTGCTGGATTTGTGGAAATGTTTAAATAAAGTGGTCTGCTTATTCAGAATGCCATGCCTTTCCATAGCTGTCTTCACTTCTTACTTAGACTTAAAAAAATTAAGCTAGGATTGAGGAGATTTTTTTTTTTAACTAAGTTTGACATGTTCACCTGCTATTTTATTATAAAACTGGGGGACTCTTCCTAGCAATAAAAGGGATGGAAACAAAGGAACATGCTATAAAAGGATTCTAAAATGCAATTAACTTGTCTGTGCATAAGATGTCAGTTTTTAATGTGCTGGCTGTTTATGGAAGTGTGGTGTGTGCACCTGCATTTCTTGCCATCAGTACCCAGGTGAAGAGAAAGCTGCTCATGAGGCTTGGTGTCACCTATGTGTGAGAGTCTTCCCTGTGTCAGCAGGGCATGCCATGACCATGAGCAGTGCCAACACACTGGGAATGGAGTTATTGCTTCTGAGACTCAGAGGCTGTTCCATTAATTCCAGAGCTGGATTCAATATGAAAACTGCTGTTAACCTTTGCCATTGCTTTGAATATGAGATACTAACAGAAAGATGTTGTAACTGATGATAGTTTAAAAATAGCGAGTGACCCACATGGACATGACTGGCTTATGGTTTTTACTCAGAATCCATTCAAATGAATGCTATTGCTTCCACACTAATTCTAAGAAATTACTTCCCCCACACATGCACTTCTTAGCACCTGACATCAAGTCCCTCAGTAGTGAAAGGGAACCTGCATTTTAAGTGTCATGTACCTCTCTGCCGTTGTTTTATTGCTGCACAATTCTTCCTATTTCTCATTCCTTTGTGGCAGTCTTCATTGTACTTACTGATTGTGTAATGACCTTTCTCCTGAAAAGATTTTCCTCATCCATGAGAAAACTTGACTGTTCTTCTTAAAATGACTGTTCTTCTTAAAGTGCCTTCTTAGTGAGTGAATTCCAACTTATTTTAATTGGCTTTTGGCCTTGCTGTGTAATTGATGCTTTAGAAGTTAGGCTCCCTAGAAGAGTTCAAAGTGGCAAACACAGAGGGCTCCCTGGCTAGCTGGAGGAAAGGGTATTCACAGGAGAATTGAAGCAGTGACTGGAGTTGGCATCACTGGCTACACTGCAGTTTTGCACTCTGGAAAATACAGGAAAAAATATGGAAAAAGAAAACTGATGTAAAGGTTTATTTCTGTTGGGGAAGTGCCACCCCATTCTTTCTCCTGGGTTATCTTTGATATTTTAGTTGCTTATTATGTAATGTTATATATTAAGAGAAGAGGAGGCTGGCTGTAAGTGACCTTCCACAGACATGCCTGGCAGGTTTGGCTGTAGCATCCTCTCCTGGCTCACAAAATTCAAGCGGGCACTTCTGCTTGTTTGGTTTGTCTTGAAGATTTTTACTTTGAGAGGCATCTTTATACTCTGCACAGCATAAAGGGTGTGGCTTTGTCATACCTATCTGCAGTACTAGTGTCTTACAGGGAATATATTCCCATTAGACATGGGTTACAGTGAATTATTCTTGGAAGAAGATGGGTATTTTGAAGATGTGTTGGTGTGTGTGAAATAACCTTAATGCTGGAATAGAATTTTACACAGACAACTGAGTGTCAGGACACTGTTTCAGGCTAACCTTTATTGCTTTTGATCTCTCACAGCAGTATGTCTGACTTGGCAAAAATTTGCTTATGAAGTTGATTTTTATATCTAGAGACTCTTAACCTTCTTTCAAGCATGTTCACTCATGGTAAAGCAATGTGTGTATACACACACACACAAGCACACACACACAATCTCTTTCTGATTATCTTTTACAGAGATACATAGATATAAAATGCATCTTTTCCTCAGCTCTATGTGACTTGAGAGTTAGTGAGTGATTTCCTAATGATAGTCTGCTTGTTAAGCTGCAGTAATAAAATACAGCGTACTCTCTGATTATATATGTGCCTGCACGAAACAGAGAAATGTCAACATAGATATCTTGGTGATACTTAGTACTTGATTATGTCCCCCATTTCCTCAGGGAGCCATGAAAAGGGGTTATTGCTTTTGCTGGCAAATGCTTGAGTCTACTTGTTTCAACATTTTCATTTTTTGATCCTAATGGTTTTGGGATCTCTTCCAAAGTATAAAAGATGGGACAGTTACTTTTTTTTTTTTGTTCTCTGTACTTCAAACACAAATATCTAACCTCATTGCATCAGGTGCTTATGATGCTAGCTAGTGTTTTGTCAATCCTAATCGCATATAGGGGAACTTTTGCATTATCTTTTCTTCATACATATGATATAGCCCCTCTTTTAAAGGCTGGGGCAGGAGGTGTAGGCATGATCTACTCTGCATTTATGATCACTTTATCCTTAGCCTGTGAAAGCTAAAGCCCCCCATCAGGGTCTCAATCTTCTAGATACGGCTTAAACTTATAGTTATGTTCTTAAAACAAATACCAGACAACCCTAGAGATTGTCTTTACCTCTCTGGTACCAGGCCACAAGTTGTTTTTCTGCATTAGGTGCTCCCACCACAGCCCTAAGAGAAGGTTGAGACTCCCACAGTTTTTGGAGCATAATGTCTATAGAATTTTTTTAGCCTCCTTTTGCTCTTCTTCCTTCATTTGCATGATGATGACACATAAGCCTTGCTCTCCAATGGTTCCTGTGGGTATTACAATTGTCATGTGTTTTAGCTCTCTGAGAAATTTTATGCTGACTGCCTGTTTTTTGTGGGAATCTCCTAACACTCTTCCCTTGTTACTTCATTTCTCTCCATGATGCAATAAAATAGTTTATTTTAAAGCTGACAGCCTCAATTCCTCTCCATACATCAGACCTATTTTTTTTTCCCCTTTCTAAACTAAAAACCTTTGCTCACTTCTCTGCCTCATGGGAATGTGAGGATTGGCTCAATATTAGAATGGCTGAAATACCTTGTCATTTTTGTCTTCCTCCTGCTACCACAGTCTTCCTCACTGAGACTGGTTCCCCTGACCACTAATGAAACTATCTGTGCCTTGTCTTCACCTGTAAGCTGCTTAAGCTGTGGAAGATATTTCAAGGTAACATGTGAGTAAGACATGAATTCCTATGTCTCTCTACATATCTACAGTCCAGGCTTTCACTTCAACATCGGCTCCTTTGATGTTCTGGTTTTCAAGGCACAGGAGAATTTTGTTCAGATTAAACTTTTGCTGTCTGTGTTATAAGAAATTTTTTTCCCTGACCCTCTCTTGCTTTGTTTCTGTGTTCTCAGTTGTCCGCAGTAAAGTGAAAGATCAAGATGCCAGTATCTCTAGGACCATTTAATCATAACAAGAATCAAACTAACGTTTTTTAACTTGCTAATAGACTGTGTCAAGACCAAAACCTAGTTTTTAGCCCTTATACTTTAAAAAAAGGCTTAAAGTTTGCCTCATGAGCAATGTATGGATTTGACAGCTGTGAGAAGAAAGCTTGGACCATTGAGACTATTTACCACCAGGATTATGTTATAGAATTCTTCTTGAACAGTAAGCAAGGAAATTTGAGTTAATTTGTAACATTTATAATAAGTAACATGTTTATAACAAGTTTGTAAAAAAAGCAGTCTTTCAGTAAGTTAAACCTTCCAAGACCCTCAGAAGACTTAAATGCAGGAAAGGGCAATGCATAAGAACAATAATTGGAGCTTTTGTCAATGTGCCAGAATCCCAGTGATGCAACACGTGCATGGCATTTTTGATCCTTGAACAGATCACATTTGACCCATGTGTGTGCACCCACACACAACATGCACACCTCAGAGCTGAATTGCTCACTTTCCAGAATAGCCTGTTCTTGTGTAATACCCTGTCTGAGCACAGAGACAGACTTCTGATGCTGCACTTGATTGGAAACAGTATTTCTTTGTATTTGATTTAGTATAGGAAATATACCATTTTACATGTAGATATGGTGGGGTTTTTTTAATAACACCAGAAAAACATTTCTACTGAAACTTAGATTCATCATTCTGTTGTCCTGATACATAAACTGAGTGTATGTTGTGTGGAGAATATAAAAAGTCTGTGAATCATATACTGAGATAAATATATGCCTGTGGAAAGCTGATACACCTGAAGTTAATAGTTAGGTGCACTCCTAAATTTAACTGCTCTTACTGTAGGTGGTTTTCCTGTTACATTGTATTTGCCTTACTGGTTGAGAGGATTGGGAGAACAGCTTGTTGACAAATGCAGATTTATGGGAAGTTCCTGTTCAAACAGGGGCCTTCTGAGGTTTGGAGGCAGTGAACTGGTGCAAGCAGGAAGGTCTTCTGGAGCTGTTAAAAAGGTTTGGGAAGATATTACTGATTTCTGTTAGCAGCAGTTTGCCAGAGGTCCTTTCCATACTGCTGGGCTTCAAAGCTAAGGAAAATAAATTTGAAAACAGTATTGTATGTTTAAAATGTCTGTAATGTCTGGAACAAAGCTGGTTTTCCTACTGTAACTTGAACTGACCAAGTTTCTTGGACCAGGAGTTACTACTACTGGGATGTCACATTTGCAGGACATGTTCTGTTAGGCAAGTGGTTGTATTGGCCAGGAAAGTTTATCTATGATTTAGGATTTGATGGGCTTGAGAATCAAGCAGCCTTGTTGTAAGCTTCAGTGAGCAGGAGGTCAGCCAGAACTGAAGAAGTCACCTAACCTGGCCAGAAGGAGTTGCAGAACAGATTCCTGCAGCAAAAGGTACCCCAAGGAGAAATACTTGTCTGAATTGTGTCTGCAGAGAGATGAAGGCAGAGGATTCAGACTTATTGAAATGGCCTGAGATGCTGACTATGGAAAGACAGAAATATTGGGGGTGATATGAATTTCTTTTAAGGGTAGCAAATCAATGGTTGAAAAACTAGCCTTCTGCGAAGAAGAAAAATATTCTGATTTACTAGTCTAGTTTTCCTTGCTATATTCCTGTGCTATTTGTTTGACCTTTCTATTTAGTCTGTGGGTCACAGTCCAGTAACCTCAAATCTTTGAGATAATAAATAGGAAGTCCTGAAAAAGAACACTTTCTCTTAGGAACTTAATGAAGGAGGAGAGTCCTGGCTGTGAGTGGGGTTAGGCTGTTGAGGTAAATAGTGACAAAGGTTTTCAGAAGTCAATGTCAGTTGCACCATCTCTGAACCACCACAAGTAAATTGCTCAGCCCTTAAAAAATATTTTTAGTCACCTGTTTATGTTGCTGCTTTTTTTTCTTTGTATTCCTCATTGCTTGGTACACCTACAGGAACAGTATGATAGCAGGGAGTAGGGGAATAGTTGGGCTAATGCTGCTTATCAGCCTGAAGCTGGAACCCAGGTTTTATCACTGCCTGTTTATATGGGATGGAGAAAAAAAAGTATGCATATTTACAGCTCCATGAGAAGTATCCAAGCATTGTAAAACATTTTCATTTTAATTTTTGCCTCTTAAAGATGGAAAATAATACTAGGTCTGAAGTGCAACAGGAAAGGTTTGCTCAAGGTACCTTGGGAAACTGACTGCTGAATCAGACCATGAGCTGTGATTCTGTCCTTGCTCAGAGATTTCCGTCAGTGCTGCCTTCACAGTTCCAGGAAAAGCGGAACCTCTGCTCTGAAGCAGTTGATGCTGTGCATGCTCTTTGCTTTTGCAATGATCACCCAGAGCCCCAGCTAAACATGGTCTGACTCTGTATATCTAACTGTGCCTGCCACACATCCCTGTTCCTCCTGTGTTACAGCAATGCAAAGCGGGCAGGCTGCCACCTCTCTTACAGGAGATGGGTGAATTAGAGACTGGGGGGTGCTGGAGTGCCCATGGATCTTAACCCAGCTCAGAGGAGTGGAGGGACTTCTTGTGGCCTTTTCTTTCTAGTCAACTATTATAAAAAGAGTATTTTTTTTTTTTCCCGAGGGTGTCTGAGTATTGGTAAAACAACGAATGGGGGGTTTCCTGCCTTGTGGGGTTTTGGTGTTTTCCACAAACATATTGGCCATTGTGTGCATTACTCATGTTGCAAGATCCTCTCAGTCCTTTATTTCCATTTGATTTGGTGCAATTTTTAGTTACTGTTGTGGCAGAAGGATTGTGGCACACCTTGTTAACTTTGAGTTGAATTTAATGGCAAGTTTTCCACTTAGACTGCTGGACAATATGATCTTTTACTCAAAGAGTAATTGAAACTAAATCCAGTCCTCAAAGCAAATACTTTAGTAGTGACCAGTCATTATGCAGGATAATGAATATGTGAATTTTATATCTGTAGTGACATTGTCTGCCAATTTTTTTTTTAATTGTTATGTTTGTGGCCTACAATTTGGCGGCCTGACACTGAGTTTTCCCAATGATCTGGCAGTTCAGTCTGTCCAGCATTTAGCACGAGCAATTGGGCACACCTTTTGTCAGTGCTTTGCTATTGTAACAAATATGACAGTTTCTCCTGCACCCATCTGGGTCTCATAGCCTGAAACGTTTTGGTAACAATGATAATGCTGTGCTTATCCCCAAAGTTCTGTTGTTCCTTTTGAAATATTACAGCTATTTATTTCAGAAGAATATGGCAGGCTGAAGAGTCTTACTTGCTTTCTCAGGATAATTAGCTCAAATTAATCCCAAAACTGGTTCTCTATGCCTGAGTCTAACAGCCAGGTAAAACTTCACTGTAAGGAGCAGTTATTCAATTTGATTTCCCATTTATTGTTACTTAACCTGCTCATATTTCATAATAATTCCTCTTTCTTAAACTGATACAGCCTGTTAAAAGAAAAAAAAAATCTTTTTACTGGGTTACATTTTCAATTGTGTAATTTATTTTTAGAAATTGGGAGAGATTTTTTCTTTTTAATTTCTGTTGGGCTCTAGCAAAAGCACTGTGAAGCTGGTTTGCCTGCTGTTGAGGAAAGGGTCACTGAAGCAGTAATTCTCTTGAGGTCCTTGGAATGAATAGGCATTGCAGCAATAATTTTTCTTCTCTCAATAACTATTTTAACTGCTGCAGCTTCAGAACACATCAGGACCTGACATGGACATACTTTTGTACAGAAGCAGCAGAAAGCTTTACAATACCTTTTACAATTGCAACAATGTTTCAGCCTATTTGTAACATCTTTTTATTTTTGTCATTCCTTCTTTCCGTGAGTTACTGATCCCTAAATAAAAAGGAATGGGGAAAGGTAGCCCTTCTGCATATTTGAGAGGGAAGGTACTGTGAAAAACTTATTCATACAGAAGCACATGTGATTTCTGAAATAGAACATTTAAATGATGCAGTGCTTCATAAACCATTTTTACTCAATTCCCACCATTTTCCTGCTTTGTTTGTAGTGTGTATGTTTTCTAGCTGACCATTGTACAGATCAACAAATCTTCAGTGCATGCTCTGAAAGCTTGGATTTTCTTTGGATTGATTTTCATTATGGCCCTATTGCCATTCTTTACAATCTGAAGAAAGCCTGCATTCATAAGGATTACTGCATCTGCAAAGGATGAAGAATAAGTAGGAATGATGAACTCCAGC
The DNA here is from genome assembly GCF_023055355.1 of Agelaius tricolor. NCBI lineage: Eukaryota > Metazoa > Chordata > Aves > Passeriformes > Icteridae > Agelaius > Agelaius tricolor. The sequence continues at coordinate 470,631 of NW_027269339.1, forward strand.
AGCCATGAATGGGCAGATTGTCCTGGGCATTTATTCAGTTGTCAGTATATTGTGGAGTATTTGGGCTGAAAAAAATGTTAGCATTGGGTAACATACTCTTTTTATTAAAAGCACAGTAGAGTACTCAGAGATGGTGTATAGTCCAAGACACACTAGCACAGCACATGCTGTCTTTCTTCCTAAGTGTGATTGATTTGTTTATTTCTCACTGAAAGCTTGTAATTTTGGATTTTAATTCTACTTTCCATTGCTAGCTGTGCTTATCTTATCAGACAAGTCTTATCAAAAGGTGCTTACAATTCTGAGTGGGATGCTGCACTGTGTTATGCCAGGAGCACTGAACAAGGAACACTCTGCTGTGCTGGCTGAAGATCAGAGTTGATTCTGGAGGCTGAAATGTTCCCTGTGTTTCTCAAATATAAATAGTACTGTGACCAAGAGTGGGTGCCTTCATATTCCAATATGCCCTTGATGGGGTAGGTGTTGGTAAATGCAGATTTTTTTCCATGATGTTTGGATAAAGCACTTTAGCAGTTCTATCCTCAGTGATAACCATCAAGAGATGTTAATCAGGAGTAAATGGCCACTGGGCAGTTGCTGTACCTTCAGGCGGCATACAGCACTTCCCAGTGCTCCATTAGTGGAGCAGCTTAGGAATATCTCATGCTAACAACCTGGTTCAACTACAACCAACACTTCAAACAGATAAAACATGGGAAGCTAGTACAATGTAATTTAAAACAGAGAATTACATTGAAATTGTTTTGTAAGTGTTTTGGAGGGTATGTGTGAGTAGGGTGTCTGGTACAGGCATGTCTTGACTGCCTGAGGCTTCTGATTCCATTGGCAGTAGCTGGTTTAGCAACAGCACAAACCAAATATATGAAATAAAAATACAGCATTTCATTGAGTGTCATTTATGGCAAACAATATTAATATTCTGGTCTGAAGAAGGTTTTCTTGCCTTTGAATCTCTTCTGGTTGAGTCAACAAGCAAATATAGCCAGACTTTGATACAGCTACTGAAGTGGTGAATGCTAGTGCTGCTTTTTGAAGACAATTTTCTCTGAACAGTGTTTTGCTACTGGTAGTTTGTTACTGACAACTCTTGCATGAAGGCCTTTGAACAGCAAACTAAGGGCTTGAAAATAGCAGCTATTTCAGAGAGATGGAGAGGACAGGAAGCAAGCAACGGGAAAAGTTGTTCCCTTGATGAAGACACAGTGCTATAGAAGCCACTTAGGTGCATATTTTGAACACTGTTTTCTTTAGCTTTTCAGTGAAATTATTTTGTCTGTACTTGCCATCTTTAGGATCTTTGCTAGTGTTAGACTTGAGCATGCAGTGGTGTGCTTTTTTGCAGTTCTCTGCTGATGTACGTGTGTTCCCTGATTTGACAGGTAATGGTGTGACTGCATTTCCTGACATCAGGACACCTGTGATTATTGCTCAGAGATGTTGTTAATTGAATATTTGCACTTCTGTAGACATCAGTTGCCCAGCTGTTATCTGTCAGGCTGGATTTATATTACTATAGCCATGTCACTGATAAAATTTTTTTCATGTTCCTACTTGATGATTTTGACAGGTCACACTGAAGGAACTGGACTGTATAGTATGTTTGTGTGAACCAGCTTCCATGTTACTTCTGGCACAGAAAATTGAATAACAATGTCCAATATTACTATATCCCAGATTCATCTGGACTCCTAGGATATTTCACCAGGTCTCTGGATACTGCAAAAAGAATGACTGTCATATTCATACTCTGAAAGTGTACCAGATCAACCTGTCCACTGCTTCTGCCCATTCTAAGGAAATGAACCACTGTGTTCCACTGTGCCTCGCCTGTGCTGTAGCTGCACTAGTCCAACTTGCTCTTTTCTTAGACTGAAGGATATTGTGTTTCCAGCAGCAGTGAGGAACAGCTCCTAGATACTGTTGGAGATAGTGTATCCAAAACAGCAAATCACCTCCAACAGTTGACTTGAAAGGCCTACTTTACTCATGGTGTCTCTGTTTCTTCTAGCAGAGAGCTTGAATGTGGTATATCAAGCTATTATCATGGAACATGTTTCTGTAAAGTTTTCTTCCTTCTATTCTTTGGGAATGTGATGGCTACTCCCAAGGTTCACATGATCACCAAACCCTGAGATGCATTTGCAGAGCAGTGCTATGGCTTCATCTTGCAGGGGAGGAGCTGTGGCAAGGAACAAAACCTAAAGCATTCACTGCAGCTTGCAGCTGCTCCTTTCTGATGCCTGCAATTGGGAATTTCTTTTCTTATGCTCCCACATATGGTCTCATGTATCAGTGAAACATGATATGGTCTCATGTATCAGTGAAACGTGGAAAGCCCCACTACTCTTCTCAACCAAAGCCCTAAATACTTATTTGTTCAAGAATGCCAGGTCATGCCCCTGGTGAAAAGGGACTTGTGGTTGTTGGCATCACTTGGTAACTCTTATAGGCTCAAGACTGGAATCTAACTCAGCAGACAGCATGGCTTTGCTTCAAGGCTTTGTCACTCTTGGAAGAGACCCACCTTGCTGATATCCTGAACAAATTTCAACAAACTGGACGTGATCCTAGGGCTCAGCAGCCTCCTGTGAGGTGTAGCAAGGCTAATCTTAGAGTAAATCCAAGGCATGTGTTGGAATGAGGCTGGGTTTTGTGTTTTAGCTGTCTAACCCAGCACAGTGTTCTCATGTTCTGCCTGCTGATTTCTGGGAGTGGAGAGCAATTTTCTAAAGCAAACTGAAATTAAGTTTATTGTGCTGCTTGTGCAGAGTGGAATGCTTCAGTTTGCTTTAGAAAATTGTGTTCTGCAGAGAAACATAGTGTTGGAGTTAAGATGAAGCAATGATACCAGTGATGGAGGGAAAAGAAAAGCCAGGGGATGCAGCTCCTTGCAGTTTTGGTTACATCTTCTTTGCACTTTGCTTCTTGGGAAGTGTTTTTGTCTTTGCATTGTTAGTCAGTTTGTCATCACCCAGCTCTTTTCCTTGCTCTCTGAGCTATGTCACAGTGGCCTCCCTGCCCCAGCATCTGTGGGTCTTCTGCTGTCCTGGGAATCAGGGCTGTAGTTTTGATCAAGGTAGATGTGGAAGCCTAGCGAAATGTACAGCTAAATATAACTGTTTCTAATCTTTCATAATTTATGGCAGAATTGTTATGGAAGCCTCTTTGGAAATATTCATAACTTTATTTGGATTTTTTTATTCCTAGTGTAGTAAGTGATTCTTTTAACAGCTGAAATAACTGTTCTTACTATTGCTATTTTTTTTTTTGGTTTGTTTTTATTTAAGAAGTCTTGACTTTTTTTTTTGTTTTAATCCCCCTTAAAAATCTTTTATGGAGGTCTCAAGTTAATCTTTTACAGTAAATTTATTTTAAAGCACAGGCATCAGTGAGGATACGGCTTAAATGTAGCAAGATAGAATTATACAAATTTTATTTGATAGAACTTGCCTTGCTTTTATGAGATATTTCCTCAGAAACTGGAACTGTGAAATGTTGATCTAACAGAAATATTTTCTACTCCTTGTCTGGAAAAAACATCAAATTACTTTTTATGTAATTATGTCTTTTGCAAAATCTCCAGCAATATTAGATGAGGATACCACAGTGACTGCTCAGCCTGCCAGTATTGGATTGCAAAGTCTTGACTCTTGTTGACATCTCTGCAATTTGTCTGGCCTTAATATTTAATAAGCCTCATACTCTGCAACCTCAGAGTGAGAGCAGTTCTTTTAAAAACCACCTTTTACTTTTGTCAGAGTTCTTACCAGACTCTTTCAAGTTAGGGGTGTGCTTCCATGTGTGATGGGTAGAGCACCCATCAGTTTTATGCCTCCATGCTCCTGTTGTATGAAATTAAGGAGTTTGCAGAAAGAATACTTTGTATAGCACATCAGGGCCTTGGGTTTGCTCAGTGGGGACTGTGGCAAGGCTCAAGTTGCCTTTTTAGGAGGATGAGTATTAGGAGTGCCCAGGTGGTGCTGCAGCCTGCATGTTCTGGTTGTCCACTTGTTACTGAATGGTTCACTGGGACCCAGATTTTCCACAGGGAACAGAGGAGATGAATGAGAGGGGCAACCCATATCTGTCAGTGAAATGGTAACAGTGAAAGCAGCAGATGTTCCAGAAAGTCTGCTGATGTGCTAGGGAAAAGCAGCTGAGCCTGCTCCATAAAGACAAGTTTTTGTGTGTGTCTCTAGAAAAAGCCATGGAGAATCTTAGAGAAATATAGTCTGAATAAACTTTCATTCCAAACTTCTGATTTGAACTCTGTTTTCATCTTTGTACACACAGGAGTCAGTTTTTAGGATTGCTAATGCTAAAATCCTGCCAGTTGGGCTTGTCATAGTGGAAAGTGTTCATCCCTTGCATTGTGCACTCCAAATTTGCTAGCTTGAGTTGGAGGCTGTCTTTGAAACTACTGCCTCTCCCAGTTTTTGGACAGTCTAAGTGAAGAATCTGACTTCCTTCATTCTGCAAACCCTTAGCCAGTAGAAAGTAATGCACAAATCTAAAAGTATTTGTCAATAAATGGGTGTGTTTCACCAAGGCAATCCATGCTATAGGTGACCACATTTTGAATTACTTTTGTGTAAGAAGCTGTGTAGCTGAAATTGAAAAGATCTATTATGTGATTTGGGAGTTTTCTAAAACTCTTCCAAAACATCTCAGTCTTTAAACCTAGGAAGTGGCTTTTTCTAGGACTCAAAAGTGGTTTTAGCAAGTAACATTCAGCTGACATCTAAGGGGAAAAAAGCAATTTATCTTTTTTTTTTTTTTTTCTTTTCTTTTTTTCCTGGAGGCTTGAGCAAATTTTTGGCCATTTCTTTTTCTCTGTAGTTATGACAGTTTCAAGTTGCAAATGTTTTGTCCTAGTAGGTTTTTAAACTGTGAAGCGGAGCTTGAACTTTTAGATTTGTTTGTCAGACTTAAGTCAGTCCTAACTCTTCAACACTTTAATTTGTTTTGTTTGCAGCTGTGTACTTTTCTTTTTTCCCCACCCATCGTGATGAACAGCATGGAAGATAAATGTGTGGGAGCTGCTGCAAACTGCTAATGGCTTTTAAAAGGCAAATCATTAAATCAGAACTCTCTTCAAGTGCACCAGGGACTTTGTGTCTGAAAAAAATGAACTTCATTTAAAGCACATCTGTAGCTTTTTTAACATGAATTGCACAAAAGACATTCAGTTTCTGCCTATGAGGTGTATATGAACTCAACTCCAATACTTTGAGACATGAAAACGTTTCTTCTGAGGTGTAAAAGGTATCATGTTGTGCTGAAAATGCTGTGTTGGACTCGAAGCCTCAAGCAGTGGGTTGAAAGGAAAAGTTATTTATCTTCTGACTTGGTGCTTTGAGCAGCAATGGGAGATAGGGAAAATCCTGGGCTGGTTTCTCTTTGTTTTAATGCTTGGAAGAGGAAGAGATGAGAGCTGTGTTTCCTGCTGGCTCTGGCCAAGTGCCATTCACCACTTCTGGTGGCTTCCCTAAATGTCAAGGTATACAGAGGGCTGGTACCAAACCAGAGCTTGGTGGAGGCAAAATAGGAGTAGCAATGAGCTGCCCTAGATCCTTTACCTCCACTGGAGTAAATCTGAGGTCTTTATGTGTTAGCTACTGGTCAAGCTTTTGTGCTGTGAGGATATTAATGAGTGCCATACCCTGCCATTTAACCTGCAAATTCACATGGTAGAAAATCTTGGAATAAGTACTTTTAAAAGAGGTTTCAAGAGGAGTTTCTCCAAGTCTCTAATTAGTCATCTGTCTCTTAACCATGCTGTCCAAAAGCAGCAGTACTAGCACATAACTTTTAAAAACAAAAGTCCAGTTGCATGCTTGCCGAGGTAGCTCTTTCCTTGAGCAGTGTTGATGGATATAGATTGTCTCAGCACTTAGGGCAGGGTGGAGCAACCTTTAATCTATAGATACCATTGTTCTTTGGGGTTTTTTGTTGGTTTTTTTTTTCTGTTAGTTTCAACTACTTATCTGATACCAGGGCCCTAGCAGGCACATTGCTATTAAATGAGGTGCTTTTTCTGTGGTTTGGGATGGCTGTTGCAAGCTGGACAAAACGCATTATAAAATATTACATGTTGCTGTCACTGGCACTTGTATTAGTTTGTCATGCAGTTTTCTTAGTCTTTGGATAAGTGAAATTGAATAGAAGCCAGAATTAGCTGATACTGCCCTTGATTTGAAAAATCTAAATGGAAAATGGAAAAAAAAGCCTGTGAAGGTTTCATCTGAACAGTGATGTGGCAGGCTCCTTAAACTCACGTATGCAAAAAGGGTCAAGGATGTGCATGGTGAGCAGCAGTGCTTGGTTTCATGGCCTGCTGCTGTCTGTCCTTCATTGTGAGCATGGCTGTGTGTCCACCCTGTCCTCTAGTTTTATGTCAAGGGGGAGTTGTTCATACTTCTGGTGGCAAATGTATAAATTCCTCAGTTTTTATTAAATAAATGGGTTTTTATAAGTATCATGTGCAGTTAATTATCTAAAGAGCAAGTTGACTCAAGCAATTTTTCAACTGAACTGCTTAGATACAGTTTTATCGATGAAAATGGATATTTTTGAATTCATATAAATCATGTCATGAGAAAAAAAATTAGGGAATTTTGGAGGAGATTCTGGCGATGCTTATCTGAAACAGCCCTGAAAGTGCCGTGGTGTGAAAAAAGTGAAATGAAGATCCTTCTTCTGGCTTGGTATCTTCCTGAGAGGGTACTCCTCTACCTTGGGATGCAAGAATTGCTTTATAGTGACTGTTTTGCAAATGTCCAAACCCACAATTTTAGTGTAGGGCTGGAAGCTGTTGTGTTGAAACTGTGGGAAAACCTGCTGTCTTAACAGAATTTCTGAGTGTTTTTTATGTTTGCTCTTGAGCTTGTTCAAGAAAATATACGGGGAGAAAAATGAATGGCCAAAAGACAGCATAAATAAAAAATAGGGTTTACACACTTAAAATGGGTTGTTTAAGAGGAAGCTCATGGGGTGCATGATGGTTCTGCTCATGTAGGTGGGATCAGCATATGGAAGGGAGTTTTATTCCTTACCTTTTTCTGTCCTGCCACGGGGTCTTGCACCAAAACCCTGTGGTGTCAGTAGCTGCCCTGGAGGTCAGTGGGTCAGATTATTACATGTAGCAGCAATTGGCTGCTCTTCATCTCCGGTAAATCTGATTTAATTAGCCCTCATCTGGCACCTTTTGCCTAGGACGAAACATGAAATGAGAGGTTCCCATCCACTTCTGTGCCACCAATGAGAAATGCTGGTGTTAGAGTTGAGGCATGCAGAGAGGAGATGAAATGGGTGATTGCTCAGGCACCTTGTTGGTACCACTGGGGCTAAAAAAGATGTAAGGGATGGGGATGGCAGAAATGCCAGGCTGCAGCAGCACCTGAGGTCTGCTGGGAGCAGGCAAGGAGGCATCAGTGTGTAGTGGGAGCAGAGCAAGCAGTTAGTGGCTAGGAACTGTAGGGTGAGCTCAGCTGGAAAAAGGTAAAGCTTGTGCCAATTTAGGAGGAAAGAAGGGTGGTAATGAGCTGTGTAGGAGGCTGGGAATTGCAGCTGTGGGACCTCTGGACAATGTGCTTTTTGTAAGCAGGCTGAGCTTTTGGATGGCTTTTTTTTGGTTACAGCTCAAAGTGCATTCTTTCTTCTTCTCCAGTTCATGGGAATCAGTCAGGAAGGCAGAAGTGCTGTGAAACTGTTCATGCACTGCAGGCTGTGGCAGAAGTCATTTGCTGACTTCTGCAGCTGGTACTAAAAAAACTGCTTCAATTTTGAACTACATATGAAAACAAGTAATAGTAGATTCCTTTGCTCATCTGGACACTGTCCATAAGGTCCTAGAAGACGATTTGCCAGCTTTTTTTGGTTAAAGCAGATATAGTGGGATGGATGTTAGAACAGCTGTCCAGTGGGATTGACAGTTGTGGTGTAGTTGTGAGAAGGCCATGGTCAATGAAGTGCCTGTGCTCAGAGCAGTCACCCAGAAAGGAGAAACAGGAAACATGTGGCTTCTTGGTCTGCTTTGGGACATATCTGTAAGGAGCAGGTTGCTTTTATGAGATGGGGTAGATGTTCTGTTGGACTGTGTGTGTTTGGATGCTGTAATAACAAGGCTTCTATGGTCAGACATAATGATCACAGAAAGCCAGAGTTGTCATCTTGCTGCTATTTCTGTCTTCTGGGTCAGTACATTTCTCTGCAAGCCACAAACCATTTTATCTACAAGTGCTGGTTGCTTTTCTGCCCACAGCTACAGAACATGGGGCTTGCCTCAGCAAAAAATTGTTTTCCTGAAAATTCAGCCAACTTGAAACGTTTGTCCCCTCTCCATGTAGAAGGTTGTGTTGTTAGTAATTGGAATGGGCTTGCTGCAAAAAGATCTTTGGGAAGAGAAGTACTGGAATGTTTTCAGTTGTCTCAAGGAGAACTTTTCTGGTACAGGTTTTATTTCATTCACCTTGCTCAAATTTCTTTTTGTCCTTTTCCTCCTAAGACTTTGTTTTGGCCCCTATCCTTATCAGAAGTTCCCAGAAATGGTTTTTAGGATGAAAGCTTCCACACATATCTGTTACTTTCTACAAATGAGTAAAGGCCTGAGGAGGCAATGTCAAAATGTTCCTAGTAAAAAACCAGACCTATCTACACTCCTTGTAGCTATTGTGGGATCTCTGAACCCAAAACTGTAGCAAGAGGGATGCAGTTCCTGCCCCTTCCCTTCCTCCTTGCCCTAAGTCAAACCTTCAAAATTAAATGACAGTGTCAGGAAAGAGATTGTTGCTGCTTAATGAGTTTCAATTGGGTTACAGATTGAAGCCTGACTCCTTGCAATGACAGATTAATAACTCCTTCTGCTGAAGCTTTAGGAGGGGTGATAATTATTTTCTGGGCTTTTTTTTTTTTTTTTTTTTAGAGTGGAAGGCTCATTTCTTGCTAGTGCCTGAGCCAGGTGCTATTACTGTAAATCTTTTCGTAACAAAAGACTTGACATTATTATTTTTCAGATTCTGATGAACTTGCAGCCTCCTGTTTGAGATATGTTGAGTGTTCTAACATGCAAATGGAAGAAAAAGCAGTAACAGAACACAAGGATTAAATAGAAAGCTTTCTGTTATAAACCATAAAACCAGCTGCTGGTCCTGCTGCTCTTCTTGGTGCCTGCCAGCATGGTCACTGATGTGCCTGGGGGGAAGAATCTTGGTGTTTGGGCTTTTACTCATCTGGCTTAGAAGTCTGCATTGAAAGAAATGCTTCAGCTCTGCTGCAGCTGCAGGGGACTGGGACCAGTTGCAGTTGGCACTCTGTTAGGGGGTCACTCCTGCGTGAAGGAAGGAAAGGGGGAGACAGTGAGGCAGAGGTTGGTGTTTTTGTGATGGCTCATTGCTGCTCACACCTCTAGGAATATATGTGGTATTGGTACATGTATGGCTTTCACTATTTGGATTTTATAAATAAGGAGGGAAACTTAAATTTTGAAAAGTATAAAGGAGCTTTTAAGATGTTATTTATGAAGTATTTAACAGAAAATGCTTTAAATGCTTTAATCTGTGTTGCATGACACAATGATCATGCAGTAACTAAACTTGAAAACACCCGAGTTGAAATCTGTTGCAGACTGTAATCTCTGCCTGTGCCCTTTATAACTGTGGTATTTTATTTCTAAGTTGAGATTCTCTTTAAATTGTCTTCTGTAGCTTGTCCAAGGCCCTTCACTGAGTCATTACTAAGGCTGGGGTTGGCTCAGGAGCCTTGACTCATAGTCCCATTCTTGGACCAGAGGCCACATGTGATTACCACAGGACAGCAGCTCCTTCCAGGGCTGCCTGTCAGTTCAGGCTGTTTGACCGATGCTGTTGGGTCAGGGTTTATGTGTTTTATGGGTTTAGGGGTTTTTTAATGCTTCTAAACATTTTTTTGGTCTTTTCTGAATTTTAGATTCTAAGGGAGAATAAAACTTGCATTTTTTTCTTACTGGCTGTCATTTTGCCACATATTTATTGTTATCTTTCTGTGGCTGCCCTCTTGCTAATAGGGTATACTCATCCCTCCAAATTATTTGGAACAAAGTAATTTTTTTGGGGCTATAGTTCTCCTGTGCAAATGTAAAGCTGTATGTGAAACTAAATAGTTGTTCAGAAACTAACTTTTGAAATACTGAAGCAATCTTCTGTTTAAATCTCTTGATAGTTGTGTTTTAAATCAATCTTCTACTTTGAACCTGTTCTTTAACCCCACTGTCAGTAAGAATGTGCATTACAGAATAAAACATACCTGCCTGCCCTTGTAGTTCATAAATTTTTTTAACCATTTTGCTATACATATAAGTATGTAAATCATACAACATAACACAAAATGAAAAAGAACTAGATCCCTACACTCCTGTGAGTTTTTTGGAACCAAAGTCTTGTGAGAAGGCACAAGTGCACAGTGCACATGTGTCTGGCAGCACAAAGCCGGCAAGTTAATTTGATATTTGGCTCTGCACAGTGTGCCAATAACTTTTTTGTGTAATCTGTTTATTTTAATTCAAAACTATGCTTAGTTTGGCTTATTTTAAAAGTGAATCAAATGCTTATTACAAAGATGCCCTTGATAGCATAGTGCTATGTCTGCCTACAAGGAGGAAGAACTACCCGCTTGTTTATTGTCTTTTAACTCCCTTATCTAAAATAGCCCCAAGGCAATGACAAAGCATGACCTTGAACTTGTTATGCAGAATTTTAGAGTTTGGATATCCTCAAAATTTTTTCCAGACTTCAAGAATTGGCATCCTCTGCCTTCCTTCCCTGTTGAAAAAGGCTGGGTTTAAATTTTTTTAAACTGAAATGTAGTGAGGATTTATTATGTGCTCACACTGCTGAACATAAACTGCTTCCCATTTTTCAAAGCTTGCATCTTCTGCAGCGGTGTGACAAGCTGGTGAATGCCACACAGGCAACATTGCACCACTGAGAAAGTAGTTGATGATTAGCCATGCTGAGTGCAAGACAGAATCACAGAATCATAATTAGGTTGGGAAAGACCTCTGAGATCAAATCCAATTCGGGACCTAACACAACCATGTCAATGGACCATGGCACTGGGTGGCACATGCAGCTGTTTCTTAAACATCTCCAGGGATGGTGACTCCACCAGCTCCCTGGGCAGTCTGTTCCAATGTCTAATCAGCCTTTCTGTGAAGAAATTCCTCCTAATGTCCAGCTTCAACCTTTCCTGGCACAGCTTTAGGCCATTTCCTCTTGTCCTGTTGCTGGTTACCTGGGAGAAGAGGCTGACCCCACCTGGCTGCAGCCTCCTTTCAGGGGGTTCTAGGGAGTAATAAGGTCACCCTGAGCCTCCTTTCTCCCAGGTTAGCAATCCCAGCTCCCTCAGCTGCTCCTCACAGGATTTGTGCTCCAGACCCTTCACCAGCTCCACTGCCTTTCTCTGGCCTTGCTCCAGCCCCTCAATGTTCTTGAAGTGAGGTGCCCACAACTTGACACAGCACTCAAAGTGTGGCCTCACCAGTGCTGAGTATATGGAAAATACAGATGTTTTCAGAGGCCTGGGGTTCTGCAGACACTGGCTTAACCCTTCTTGAAGGGGTTGTATAGTGGTGTTCCTCTGCCCTCCCATGCAGGGTAGTAAAATCAATGGCAAGAAAATATAGGTATAGAGAGTGAGTTGCTAGTGCTTCTGGAGATGGTATGTAATATCTGATCTGATTTTTTTTTTTAAATATGCAGTGTTACTGGCTCAGTTCTGGATCAAGAAAATGCTTGAATTATTTTGTTCAAGTGTTGAAACTTTGGCAAAAATCACTGTGAAATTTGAAGGTGTGGATTGTGATGTTCAAAGGATGACTGTAATAGGAAAAATACTTTATTTGTTTAGGCTATTAAAAGTAAAACTTTCCAAGTGTAATGTCTTGATGCACGTAAACATGCAGAAGAAAAGTGATCTATGTGTTAAACACTGTGTATTATTATTAGTGTTTCACCTTGAAAATACATACAGGACTTTCTTTCATCCTTCTTGCCAAGTGTTTTTCAGCTTTGCTTCTTTGCCCTCAAGCTGGTAGAAAGTTCAGTTTGGATGTAGGGAAGAAAAATCTAAACTTCTAAACATAAGAAATCCTTTTTTCCTCCCCACATTCATTGCGTGTATTTTCAAAAGCTAACAGTATTTTATTCTCTATCACTGAAGAAATTGGTGTTCAGGTACGTAAAATGTGCTATTGGCCTCTGTGTGGGCTGCACTCAGGGATGACAAACTCTGCCAAGCCAAGACTGGCTCTCACCATTGACAGTGTTGCCCAGCTTCACAAACCTGTCAGTGGTTTGCTGTAGTGTCACTTCCAAAAGATACTACTATTGTATTAAAAAAAAATCAAAACCAAAAAAACACAAGAGAAGTACTAGTAACAAGTGCTTTATGTGATGTATCACAGTACTTGCTTTCCTGTATTTATGTGGAATTAGCTGAATATCTCCTGGTCACCCCTTTTGGCTGCTTTTGATAGGCTCAGTTGAGGCCCAAGACAGGTGGCAGGTGAGGGTGGACTGGGGCAGTAAAGGCAGCCCCCTCCTGGCCTGCTGGATCTCTTTGGCTTTTATGGTGACACTCATTGCTATTTCTTTTGCTCTGACTTACTGAGTTAGGAGATCAGCCTGTCATTTAAGCAAAATAAAAACCCAGCTCCAAAGCAACAGATAGCCCCAAGACCTGATCCAGAAAGCAATTAAGGTGATTTAAAAGAAATGTTTGCAGTATGAGGTGTCTGTCTGAGGGGTCCAAATGTTCATGGAAAAGACCTTAGGAGGTAGTCTTGTCCAGCCCTTTGCTCACAGCAGGCCCCCTCAGCTTGGGTTGCTCATGGCCATACTCAAGTGAGATTTGGCTATATGCAAGGAAGGAGATGATGCAGCCTTTGTGACAGCCTGTTCTGGTGCTTAGCCACTTCATTGTTTCAAAAAACAAGCCTTGCCTAATTTTTTTCACCTGCATTGCAACAAGATTGTAGCCTTTATTCTTAATCACTGTGTGCTTTCCAGAAGATTCTGTCCCTCTCTTCTCTGTCTCCCCAGAGAGTAGCTGCAAACAGCAGAAAAATCTCTACCAAGTCTCCCTCAGTTTGAAGGTTGGAGGGCAAGGACCCTCAGCTTTCAGCACCTAGCTCTTTACCAGAAGTGTGTGAAAGAAACTGTATCTAGACAGGTTTGAGCTCATGGATTGATCCACTCCACTGATCCTCAGATCAAGTTGAATTCACTGATCAAACTGTGTGATGTGAAGTGTGAATGCCTCTGGTTCCTGCAGTCAGCTGCCAGCTGGCTCTCCCTGAAACCTCAGGGCAGCTTCAGCAGAGAACTGGGCTGGAAATCACACAGACCACAGCTCTTAGCAGATAAAGGCACTCGTGGTTATGTGTGTCTTTCTGAATCCATGTTCTCGCTTCAGTGACTTCTGTACTCAAACAAAACCAAAAGTAAAGATGACATTTTAAATGGTCTATTGTTAGATTGGTGTTGACCAATCCATTTGCATCAAAGGAGGTTTAGATTGGATATTAGGATTATTTTTTCACTGAAAGGGCAGTCAAGGATTGGAATTACCCGGGAAGGTGGATGAGTAACCATCCTGGAGGTGTTTAAAAGTTGTGTAGGTGTGACACTTAGGAACATGGTTTAGTGGTGGACTTGGCACTGCCAGGTTAACAGTTGGACTCTGTGATCTTAGGTGTTTTCCAACCTAAATGATTCTATGACTATGTCTGAAATCTAGTATTTTTCATTATCAATAGTGATTTGTTTCAGAAGGGACAAAATATTCCCAGGATTTAATGCTTCACTTTTAGTAAGATGTTCTTTGTGTACAACCTGCATGATCAGCATTGTATAGGCAAGCTGCTGGCACAAATGCTCTCTATTAAAAGTGAGAATCCAAGTCATGCATACAGGTTATTAGGTATTAGTTTTTGAGATAATACTTCATAAGAGTCTTTGAGCAATGTTGTAAACTTGCCCTTGCAATAGCTACCACAACCCAAAACTTTGAAAGTAAGGCCCTTCTCAAATTTTGAAGTATTTGTACCCATTTATGGCTTTTTCTCTCTTGTTGCAGTCTTTCAATAAAAGGCAGTGCTGGATTTATTTGGCCTAGAGGTTCTCTTTTAGAAGAGGTAGAGTGTTCTTAAGCAGTCAGAAAAATATTTGCTTTTGTTCCAGGTTCTCCATAAGCTCTTCAGCAGTAACCCCTTGGGTAGGAGTGACATAGAGTTTATGTACTGATTCTTCTGTATCTGTTCCTAGGTTCCAGCAGCCATTCCTTGCTTCCAAATAAGCAACAGAGCCATACTGAATTTATGCTTATGTTAACAGTAAGATTTAGTCTAGGCTTGTCCATTGAAAAATTCTGGGTATCTCTCTTTCTGTTCTACTTTTGTCCTTCAGCTGCAACTCTGATGTTTCAGGAATGGTTGAAATCAAGCATCCAGAGAAAATTATGGAGGATACTCTGGTCTCTGTATAACACCTAATGGCAGACAGCTTAGGAGGGCATCCTTCCTGAGGCTATAAATCAGGCTGTTTCTTCCACCTGAAAAGCATTTGGGGTTTTAGTTTTTTGTGATCTTGGAGAGCTGATTGAACTCTCTGAACTTTGTTAATGTTGTATTATCAAGTGAGATGTGATGTAGAAATCACATAACAAGTCCAGTAACTTTTTAGTGTGTAAAAGATGCAATGCTCATTGGAAAACAGAAAATTCTTCCAAATAGTTTTCTGCGAAGACTTCAAATAGTTTTAAGAAAAGAACTAACAACTTTTGTCAAATGTGTGCTTTAATGTTTCACTTCAATATTCAAAACCTGTTGGTTTGGGACCACATTATGTATCTAGTAGTATGCCTGTAACTTTGTAAAGTCAGGGAGCTTTCCATTCTTCTAATTCATCTTTTGAGCTAACAAATATCTAGTATTTTGCTAATAAAACTGGCTGTGGAATTTGTGTGTCTTCCTAGGGCCCCTTTTGTTTTCATATGTTTCCTTTAATGACTGAGCTGTGGGTGGCTTTACCCACTTGACTGCTTCTGACAGCCTTTTGCCTCAGCAAAGGTCCAGGTGCATCCTGCTGCAAGACAGCACCCTGACAGCAGAGACCACGTGCTCCTAAACTGCATGGTGCTCAGTAGAAAAAACTCACCCATTTTGCTGTTTTATCAATAGGAGGTGAATGAAAAGTCCCTGTAGCTGTGCTGCTGGGCCATGGGAGAGTGAGGATATGGGATAGAATGTTTCACTTCAAATGAGAAGTACTAGTTATGAATATAATTGTCATATAACTGGTATATCTCATTATGGAGGAGAATGTACAAGTGGGTTATAGCCAAGTGGGTTATAGTTACATAGTGCAATCGCCTCCTGCTCTCAGGTTTCTCTTCCTAATGCAATAGTAATGGGGTTTCTCATCTGCTTTTGCAATGCATTCAGTAAGGACAGTCTCTGACCCTAAGAAGCTACTCTAAGAAGTGTCCCCCTCTCTATTCTCAGTTGAGTAGCAATATTGAATTGGCTTTATGCCACAGCTATGTATAAGCTCATCTGTACAGTTTTCTTTTTGCATTCTGATTTACTACAGGATTTCTGGCTGATGCTGGTTAGATTGATTTTTACCACAGTCAGTCTTCCTGATGTCTTCTGTGAGTGTAGCCCTTCCTAGCTGTGAGTAGGGTGAGAGCAGCAGAAAGCTTAGGCTGCTTGCTTGGCTGGGTTGATGAAGGGGTCTGTAGCCATAACTGGTAGTGCAAGTGGCTTGGAGGTGACTGGCTGTAAACTCACTTTGTGGAGAGCTGTGTTTCTGCCTCATCCATCATACATAGCTGCAAAATGCTCTGGTGGTGTTAGGAGATGCTCCTGTAAATCTGTGTATTTAAATTATTAGCATTGAAATTTCAGTAAGTAGATTTATCTTGTTTAGGAGATCTCTTCCTGTGTTCTCTCTGAGTATGTACTTCCCTTTTCTAAATAAAATGTCTCTTAATATTCTGGTTACTTTGGAATGATCATGTTGCTGCTCTGTTCTTAGAGAAGGAAGGCTGGAGATATGCTTCCCACTAGTGTCACAGCTGCTACCTGCTGTATCTTCTTGCATTAAAACAGTTTTGTTACTATGGACTTCAGGAGAATGAGATGTGTTTCTTTGGTTGGCTTTTTGGGGGTGCAGCTTGGTTACTCTTTGCACTATGTCATGACAATACGTCTATTTGGGGTTTTTGTTATGTATGGTAGATTTTTTGTTTGTTTTACCTCATTTATTTTTTGGTTACTACCTGTCAGCTTCATTCACTCTCTGGGGAAGCTATGGATGCAGAGGGAGGGTCACAGGGAGCAAACCCAACACTAACTACTGACTCGTCAACAAAAGCACCAAATACCCATCTTCATCTTGCAGTTGCCTGGATTAAATTGCAGATCATCCTAAGGCAACAGGGAGCCTTCAGTAAGTGGGTATCAATTTGTTTACTTACCAGAACAAAACCACTTTGACTACTCTTATATGTTCTCTCTGCAGATGTTCTTTTCTTAGCACATTGTAGCAGGAATAGTGCTCAGTTAGAACTTTGTTCTTCTCCAGACCCTTGGCATTAAGTTAGGAATTATTTTTGTCACTGAGTCTGAAGTATTTGTTATTGGTAGGATTTCCTGGTTGGATTTTCTCTGCTGCCTAAGTGATTTGCCCTATATTCCTGAATCCCAGATCTCTTATGATTGCTCATTTACACCTTATTTTATTTTTGTTTATATGAAATGTGAAAAATGCTTGCAAATGACATATAGTGACTTCTTTGTGCATGTCATCTGTCTTAGTTTTAAAGTTTGTGGAGTACACAGAAGATTGTGCAGCAGGCATTGTTTACTTGCGTAGAATTATAAGACTAAAAACTGTGTTCTTGCTGCAGCATCAGATAATATGGCAAACATCACCATTCCAGATCAGTTATGGTCATGTGTTTCCAGCAGTCGTTGCTTTCTGGCAATAGTGTTTGCTTGGTTCTGTCCTAAGGCAGGAGAAATGTATTTGATGTGTCCTAATGTTCAGCCTCTCATGTGACTGGGGGTTTACACTTTCAAGGCGTGAATGAGGGTGAGGAAGACAAAAACTGAAATGGAGCTCTTTGTTTGTCACTTCAGTCAGGTACCAGATACTTCAGATTCACTGGTAGTTTTGATGTGCTCAGGGCCTCTCTTCCCCTGCAGGAAACTGATAGTACGAATTGACTTCAACGTGTTTATGATGCCCATATGCTTGTAAAGTTCATGCACGATCCCTTGGATGATGTTTGAAACTTGTATAGTGCGGGAGTATCAAATCAGCCTCATGGATTTTTACCTCTCTTCCAGGACTCATAGTTGGGGTGATCCTGAGATATGGGACCCCCTCCACCAGTGGCCATGACAAACCATTCAGCTGCTCCCAGGAGGACAGGCCCTTCACCACCCTGCTGGTCAATGTCAGCGGCAAGTTCTTCGAGTACACGCTCAAAGGGGAAATTAGCCCTGGCAAGATCCACAACGTGGAGCAAAATGACATGTTGAGAAAGGTGAGGCTGTACCATTTCACATGCTTGGCTAAGCTCCTCCTTCATCTATGCTTCCCTCCCTCCTCCACCCTGTTTGCACCTCAGGCAGTGTCAAGTGTCAGTATTCCTGATAGTAACAGCACTTTAATGCTTAATTCAAAAGCACCTTCTGTATTATATCACTGCTGGAGAAAGTGTACTCTGTTACATGTATGTGGTGCTTTCCTAAAGGCCTTGGTTTGAAGACTTAATGTTTCTAACATATGCAGAATTTACAGAGACCAGCTGAACTGAAAATAAAAGCCTTGTGCTGCCTTGTATAAATGGAAAATAAGGAAAATTTTAATTTCTTAATGAGAAGTGATTGTTCCTTTGTTGTTTTGGTCTTTTTTCCCTAGGGTTTTAAAATCTGTTTATTGTCAGGAAATAGTTACTGCTTCCACCCTATAAACCACCAAATGAGGTGGTCTGGTGTTAGAAGTAAAATTCACCTATTAGCAGTTATTCAGATGTGTTATTTGCCTTTTTATTCAGTGTCAGGAATTAATCAGCTTTTGTTTGTATCAAAGCTAGACTTTGAAGCATAGGACTGGGATCTAAAAGTACTTCTTTCTGCAGATTATGAAGAGAGTTTAGCTGTCTCTGTGTATCTGTCTGCTGTGGGCATCTCAAGTTAGCTGAAGTGAGTCCTACCGTGGGAGGGCACAGTTGTAGTGTTTGTCTTCTAACCTGTGCTTAGGCAGCAGGTGAAGAGAGCCTAGTTAGTCCCATAATTGTGAAGGTCTTCTGATTGCATTTTAACTGTTGATTTTTGTTTTTAGTGTAGTGTAGTCCTTCATGGATATCTGGCACTCCTACTGAAATACATGGAAGAGGTGTATGATCCAAATTTCTGAAAACCAGTCTTGTATCTGACTTGATTGGCTTACAATAACTATTTAGTGGCTAAATATGCACAAAACAAGTAAGCTAAAATAGCATTTCATCTGCAGCTATACCAATATCAAGTATCACAACAGGAGAAATCTTCTCCAGCATCATTTCTACTAGAAATTTTTAATCTAAATAGGGGACTGTGTTTGGGACTGCTGCCAGATCACAAGTAACCAATGTAATGCCTATTTTTTCTGGATGCTATTTACGAACAGGAGTTGTAGCTTTTTGCTGCCATGTACAAATAGAGCTGGCCAATGTTTTAGAAGCTCTGCTTATCTATTTCATCAACCAAAAATAGTGGTTGTCAGCAAATTAATGAGGAAAAAGCCCTAACAATTTGTATATGTCTGTTTCTAATTGAAATTTTATATTTTATTTTTTAGGTAACATTTGACCCAGAAGTTTTCTTCAACATTCTATTGCCTCCTATTATTTTTCATGCTGGTTATAGCCTGAAGAAAGTAAGTGCAATAACTTCTGAGGAGAAGAGATCCTTTTTTTTAATGAGAGATTGCTGATTTGTTCAGGATTGTAGTCTCCTTTCAGGCATTTACTTACAGTAAGAAAAATCTAATTTCCTCTAGAGATGGTTAGGTCATATTGTTTTAAGAGAAAATACATATATTTTTGAGTATAAATGTATTAAACCTTACTTAATTTTGCTGATTTGTTTTCCTTTGAACTTAGCCAGACATTCATGTCAGTTTCATTTAAAGTAAATGATGTTCTGTTATGAATTGGTTTGGTCCTTCTCAAATGTCCAAAATGCAGTAAATTATGCTGAGAGGCTGACCTAACCCTGAATCCCAGAGGAGATGTGCCAGACCCTTAATGGTAGAAGGGTTCAGATTCTGATCTTGCTTGAAGACACCATGAATTGGTGCTGGTTTCTGTCAATAAGCCTTCTGTCAGTAAGCTTCATGTAGGGTCTAATGCATGGCACAGATCTGGTTTATTCAATTTATTGAAGTTAGATTGAATTTACTTAGCAGTAATTGAAATGTTTCTCTGAAATAGACATGTGCTTCTGTGTATTGATACAAGTGAAGTAGTGTGCTACATGGTTCTGAATGGGCAATATAACTTTGCTAAAGTAAGTATATAAACCTCTTTTTCTTGTGCAGAGACACTTTTTCAGGAATTTGGGGTCCATTTTGGCTTATGCCTTTTTAGGAACAGCAGTGTCTTGTTTTATTATTGGGTAAGTGAACTCTGATATCAGTTTCTCTCTACACTACAGCTTAAGCTGATAAAGCACACTCTCTGTCTTTGCCTGCATATATATATTTGATGTATGTATATACAGACACATTTAATTTAAGATAGGTGGTCACGTTGGTTTGCTTGCCTACAATCTCTTATCCTGCTCATATTACTCTGTCTTGTATATGGATATTCTGAATAACAGAAATCCTGAACTGTATTTGTGATCTTGACTTGTGTCTCTACGAATTTCACTAGAGAGGTAGTCTATTATTATAGATTGTTCTTACCTCAGAGCTTTTGGCTTATGTATTGTGTTGGGAGAAATAATACTGAAGGGAATTTTGAGCAGAGAAAACTTGGTGGGAAATGAAAGAAACATGTAGACTCTGTGCTAATTGTGTGAAGATTTCAGACTTTACTCATTGGTTTTATATGATGTCTTCTGGATCATATATTGCTTGATTTACTTCATAGGGATAAAAGGAAAGTTCACTTTGAGAGCTTTCTGCTACACTGAGCTGCAGCATAAACAAGCCTGTCTGAAATACTGTTGCTTGTGCTTTCCCTTGGTCTGCCTGAAATGCACCAGATTGACTTGGAATGTTTCATCTTCTTTCTCTTCAGGAATCTCATGTATGGGGTTGTGAAGCTAATGAAGTTGGTGGGTCAGCTGTCTGATAAATTCTATTATACAGACTGCCTCCTCTTTGGAGCGATAATATCTGCCACTGATCCAGGTACCTTGATGAACATTTTTAATAACCTTCCAAAATAAACTTATTGTTAGGATTTTCAGCTGCATATTAACAGGACTCTATTTTCAGTTATCTCATATTAGTATCTCTGAACCTCTTCTCTGAAATACATGCAAATTCTGAGCATTGTGAAAGCTGTTCTCTGCTGATTTGTGACTGAACTGGCGTGACATCATGGTATATTTGGAGAAAAGCCTAGCCCTCCTGTTCAAATACTTAAATGTTTTTTGTTAAATGGCTTCTTGTTAAGTGTGCATCAAGTTTAGGATGGCAAATAGATGAAATTATTGTTTTTTCTGGATAGCAGGACTTCCTTCTTCAGCTACATTGCTTGGGACTGGGCAGTTTAAGAGCAGTACTTGAAGCTTTTAGCTTCTTTAGGTGGGGGATTTCCTGTTCCTCTTTCAAATAGACTTCATGTTTTAGAAGTTAAGGCAGAAGAATGCTTCTCTAGCCACGTAATTTCAGCTTTTGCCCAAATAATGTAGACATCCTTCAGAGTCAAGCAGGCTCACATGGAAGTCTCCACTTGTCAGATCAGTTTGTAGGGCTGGCAAAGATCAGGGGCCAGGGTGGGGAGTGCTGAATATGCAGCTTGACATTTAAAGCAGTTTATTTGAGGTGATTAGTGTGAAAATGGGAAGTAGCTCCTGTGATTGAGCTGAGCTCTGAACAGCTGGTGGCTGCATACAATTTATGCAAAAAATCACCATGTGATTTTTGAAGTGCGTATATGGGAACATCTTCAAGATCATGGTCTTTCATCTCAGAATTTTCTTGAAAGAATGATTATAAATATTTAGTACTCTTGTCCTTTTTAAATTATGTGGAAATTCACACCTGTGGCATAATGGATACTTAGGGGAACACTTAGGATTATTTGTGCTGTTTTACAGTGGCTGAGATGATAAACTTGTGTCAACAATCCATACAGCTTTTAAAAGCAGGAAGAGCTGTGCAACATTTTGCTTACTGTTTTATATGGAATATGTTCTAAAATAATATCAGGGCTTGTGTAGAAGGACTTTGTCTGCCCCATGCCCCTTGCTCATGGGGGCCTTGCTATGAACACTGTGCAGATAGGGGGACAAAAGAGCCACCCCTTAATGGAGCTGCCCCAAAACTGATGGAGGAATCGCTTACTTGTAGGAAAACATGACTATGGTTTCCCATTTTAGTTTTGATGCTGTTACTTCAGTTCCTGGGTTTTCTTGCTTAGCCAAACTGGAAAGTCTGTTCCACAGCTCATGCAGTGGTTGCAGTGTTGTTTTCCACTTTTCTGTCTGTAGTTACCGTGCTGGCAATATTTAATGAGCTGCATGCTGATGTGGATCTCTATGCCCTTCTGTTTGGAGAGAGCGTGTTGAATGATGCTGTTGCCATTGTATTATCCTCGTAAGTAACTATGGGATTTTCTACTCTGAAATCACTAAATTGCTTTTGGCATTTGTCTAAAATAAATGCTTTTTCTGAGAAACATTATTTTAAGCTTAAATGGATTGCCTTTAACTGGATTGATAACCATTGCAAACATTTTCCAAGGCCCCTAATGCATGCACAGGCCAGAATGACACATATGCCTTCAGCATGGGATTGTCTCCCTGTAGCTCAGGTAGTGCTGCTACAGAAAAAAATCTTTCCTGATGCCACTTCTAACTTGCCATTATGTTCTCTCTTTCTAGATCTATAGTTGCCTACCAGCCAACAGGTGAAAATACCCATGCTTTTGATGCTGCAGCATTTTTCAAGTCTGTTGGTGTTTTCCTGGGAATATTCAGTGGTTCTTTCATGATGGGAGCGGTGACAGGGGTTGTGACAGCTCTGATATCCTTTTTCATATTTGGTATTCCAGCTGAGATGGCACATGTGGATATTATGAGGGCTTTCCTGTTTCCCATTATAGCAGAATTGACTATAGCTTGTTTAATTCAAAGTGTGAAGACATGATGAGTATACATTTGACTTCTTTTCTATAGAAAGACATTATAGGTACTCACAGAAATCAACCCTTTCCAATAAAACTGAGGCCATAGTAGAAGTTTTAGTGATTTTGCTGCAGCAAACCAAGGCATGTCCTAATAATGTCCAGTTTCTTTTTATGGAGTTATAAAACCTAGTGTTTATTATTAGCCTTGAAAAACATCTCCTATGATAATTGGTATTTGATTCTGTCTTCAGCAAAATCTCTCAGCTATTTCTGACCCCCACAGCATTCTTTGAGTCCTGTATTTGAACTTTTTGCCAGAAATCTGATGTCATACATCTTGGATAAGATTTTATCTCTGTGAGAGTTTTACTCAATAACATGATGTGCCTTGCATAATCTATTCCATTCTCTTGATGCTTGTTGCTGTTGTTTGTTTAGATCTCTGAGGTGCTTAGCAAGCAATTTGTGTGGGTCTTGTTTTAGGCTCAGGCAGTAGACCTTCAGCCTGACCTAGTCCAGGAGTCATGATGCTTCTTCAGGAGCAAAATGAAGTCTCTGCTTTCTGACAGGCTAGTATAGCCATATCTGTACATATCCCAGGCTGCTCTGACGTGCCCAGGCTTCTGAACACTGACTTGAAAGGGGTAAAATGTGATGTTCTGCACCATGATCATGAACCTGTGACTCTGAAGCTGTACTGTCTGAACTGTATCTTACATACACACTGTACAGATTTTCCTGACATGCCTGCATGATGGAAACCCTTTAAGTATAATGGGGAAGAAGTGCTATTGATGCTCTAATGCTCGGTCTCAGTTCCACTGATCTGCAATCTATGTGACCAAGAACCACCATTCCTCCTCTGGCTTTTAGGCTACCAGCCATGCATAGCTCTCACTGCTCAAATGCAGTTGTTGTGGGTTTTGGCTGAAATGCCTTCAGATCCACTTTGTAAAATTATGCTTCTGACGCAGCAGCCAGTCCTTGCTTTTTCTAATGATTGTGCTCAGGAGGGTGATGTGAGGCTGTATAGAACAAAGCCTCTGTGGTGGCATTTTGTATATGTGGTGGGGATATTTTTATTTTTGTTCTGTTTCAGTTTTGTGTTCTTTTTCTTAGGTTGTTTAATTATACAACTATTTTCTTTTGGAAACATCCTTAATGTCATGTAATGATGTATAAGCAAAAAAAAATTACATTTTACTATTCATAGCTGATTAAAACCCATAAATTAAGTATTAATTTAATATTTCTATAGCGTGAAGTACCTATACCCATACCTCTCTGAGTAAGGGAGTCATGCACTGTCCTTTGAGAATAGATAGAATGCTCAGTTTCCAAATTATGCAGATAATATACAAGGACTTATTCTGGCTCTCAGCAAGCTGTCTCTGGTTTTTTTTTAATAGTTAAGTTATAGTACCACATTCTATATTTTTACTAAATTGCAGCATCTGACTGCTTGAAGAGATGTGGAATACAAGGCCATGTCTACCAAGTAAAGAAAATAATTAAGAAAAATAAAGAATAATTTAGTTTCAGCTAACATTTCAGTTTGATCAATTATATGAAATAATAAAATATTTTTCTTTTCTTGCCTTTCTCTCGCCTTGAACTTCCTCCAAAACGATGAGCACAGGTTTTCATTTCAGATTTAATGAAATATTTTGGTGTGGTTACTGACAATAACAGCAAGTTAAACAGTTTGAGTCATAAAACTGCCAGAAAAGACTGGAAATAAGGAACTGGTTCTGACAAGGCCCTTTGCCTAACTTTGGGGGAGCAAGGTTTAACCTTTTCCTCTCCCATGGAGTGACTGCTGTTATCCAGTTTCCTTAGGCATCTATGAATGTCCCTTGAGCCAGGCACTGGGATTATCTGAGTACTCTGTGGGGAAATGGGTTCCAGTTTTGGTTATGGTGGATGTTGCTGCTTCAGAAGCATGATCTAAGAAAATAGATTTGTTTGGGGGAAGTGGTGGGGAGGAATTCAGCTGAGCTCAGAAGTTTTAGATGTGGTTTCTGTGCAGAATTAACAGCTGTTTAAGAAGTATGCTGTGCTTTATACTTGGTGTAATGCCAACATGGAGGTTAATTTGTGTTTTTTAATGGTGCTCTGGCTTTGTTTTGAGAGCAAACTTCTGACAAAGCAAGGTTATGGCTGAAGGTGTATCTGGAGTAAATGTTTGCCCTAGTCCAAGTTAGCAGAGAATGTCAGCAGGAAGTAGGTGTGAGTGGAGAGTTGGCACTGATTGCCTTCATATGAGCTGTGCATAGCTGTTTGCACCTCAGATACAGCGTGCTGTTCAGTGTGTACCTGCTGCCAGAGTAGTGCTCAGGAAAAAAACCAACACAGAAAGGATTCTATAAATAGGTGAACAACCTATGTGTGAAGAGCTAAATTTAACACTACTAAAGTCTGTTCCGCTTCTTCAGTAACTATATGAATTGCTAATTCAGGGTGTGCTTTGTTGTTCCTCAGGTTTTGCTCCCCTCTGCAAGATGAACTTGTTTTTCCTTTCCTTTGAAAGACTGAGCTGCTCTGAGTTGGCCTTTTCTCTAAAACACATCAGCACAAGGAGAGGAAATACATTTTGTAGGCAACAATTGTTTTGCCCTAAAAGTACTGAAGTAGCCAGGCTTGCTGGAAAAGACTTACTAACAAATCCGAGAAGAAAAATTCTTGTTGATCTTAGGGTTGCTGCAGTCAAGAACAGCTCTGTAAATTAAATGCTTTTGAATGCATTTTATGCTTTATTTGGAGATGGGAGTGGGACTCATAATTGAGGTTGGCAGGGTGAACTAAACATCATTCCCCCACCAATCCCCTGAAAAGCCAAGGCACACACAGTCTAAAAGGAACAGCAGGTCTATGTCCCTTCCTTTCTAGCACTTCAAAGGGAACCATGGAATAAGATAATATTACTTCTAAGACGTGGAGCCACACTTTATGCTATGGATGTGCAACAAAAATAACCAAAACTGATTGTTGCAAGTTGAGTCTGATGTTTGCCTTGATGTGTTGGAATTTGCATTTTTCAGCATCAAAAGTGTTTTGTTTTCCAACAAGCATGGGCTGTTAGTACATAAAAGTGTTTTTCAGAAGTACTGGGAACAGAGAAGCCAAAGGATTTCCTTTTGATCCCTTAACAAGTGACTTAACGTGACAAAGTTTACCAAGTTGCACTGCTTCCCCCTGCTGGAAACGGCTCTCTTCTTCTTGATGTCCTGGAGCACTTTCTTGCTTGCAGAAGCATGTGGATTTACTGGTGAGTTGCTTGGATTTAAGCACAGAAGTCCATCTCAGCAGCTATTTTTCCACTTTCTCACTAAAGCTTTTCAATGAGAAATATGTTTGTGCCTAAATTTGTGTTGTTGGGTTTTTTTTGCCTTCTGTTCAATGTTGAAGCTGCAGCTCACTGTGTAAAAAAGGCAATGATTTGGTTCAGACACATCTCCCTAACCTGGTATCTCACTCACTTGAATCATAAGAGTCAAGAGAAGAAGAGTCATAAATCTCAAGGTTAAGAATGATGTATGGATTAAATGGAGCTGGTGAAGGGAAAGTGTGGTGAGCTGGCAGTAAACAGGCTGATTTTTACATGTGGTTCTGTTCACAGGTGTGGTGGCTGTCCTGTTCTGTGGAATTACCCAGGCACATTATACATACAATAACTTGTCAGTTGAATCAAGAAGCCGCACTAAGCAGGCAAGGATGTCTTTTACCTTTTTTACAGTGCATTGCTGTAGTAGTTCAAGTATTTTTGTTTTTACAGCATCTTTTTTACTTGCCCTTTAACATGTGATGGTTTTCTCTCTAGCTCTTTGAGGTGTTGCACTTCCTGGCGGAGAACTTCATATTTTCTTATATGGGCTTGGCACTATTTACTTTCCAGAAGCACATATTCAGCCCAGTTTTCATTATTGGAGCTTTTGTATCCTTTTTCACATTGTGTGAGGTTTCTCTATTTTCTTATGGGCCCAAAAACTTGTGATATCTGTTGGTTTTATCAAACAGAGAATGGTGGCTGCCCTAAGTTTTCCTAATGTCTTGCAGGTGCAATAATTTGGAGAAAAATGTTTGGTTACCCCTTACATCAAAGCCCTAAGCCTCTGTGCCACATAGTTGTTGGCTCTGTACCTGAATGTTAGAAGCCATATAATTTCACTAGATAAAGAAATGAATATGCTTTACTGCATGCTTTGGCTATTCACAGCCAACATTGCTAATGTTGTTCTTGTATTTGAACTTTGGAGACCTAGAAAGGGATCAATTCTTCTCTCTACTTCCAGTGGCCCCTTGAGAAGGTAAGGGGCAAACTTCAAATACATAAAAAGGAATGTGGGTGAATAGATCATCTTTGAGCAACTCCCCAGAGGTCAGCATCTCGGGTGATGGGAGGAGAAAGGAACTCAGCTGGGGTGCAGACCATTAAATGAAGGGTACACAATTAAAGGTTCTGCCATTGTCTCTGGTTCACTTGGTACCTGACTCTCAAACTCCCCAGAACTGAACACTTTGTAGTAGTCACACTCATGTAAGCTCTGCATCCTGCCCCTGTTGAATGGATTGTGTAACTCTCTCCTCACTATATTCCTGGCTGCTTGAAAATTCAGCTGAATTCTAAGTGTGCATGAAGAAATGGGAACCAGTCTTCCAGTCTTCATTTCCCTCTGCCTGCTGTAGGAGTAGGGCTGTTGGCAATGGAGGTAAAACCCTGTAAAAGGACATATAAGGATGGCCATGTATGAGATGTACTTATTTTCTCTTCTTTCTAGTGTTTTCTGTACTACTTCTCAGGATTTACCACATCTGTTTTTATTTTCCTTTGGCCATTTACATTTTTCTGGAACAGTGATAAATTTTCTCCTGTGTCGCTTCACGTGCACATTTCTAAGAAATGCTCCAGAGCCTGGCAGACATTGGATAAAGATTAGAACAAAATAGTCACACCTGGTATACTAAACAATGCAATTTTTCATGCTTAGTGTAGACAATGCTTAGTGTAGACTTCCATCTTCTCTCAAGTTGTGCTGTCTGCCCTGGGTTTGTTTTCAGTAGATGTTTCTCTACCTACTTGCCTTTTAATGCATTTTCCACATCTTTTTCTACCACTACACTTAACGTCTGTTACCTCTTGAGTGCTTTTCTACCTTTGTGAGGAGGGCAACTAGTACTAGCACCCGTGTTTTACTCAACACCTGTGGTCCCCATTGAGTTAACAACTTGCAGGGGTGAAATGTAGAGACATCACAGAGTTCTTGAAAGGCTGGACTGTAAAGACAGAGCTAGAGCCTCAGCATCCTTGGCAAAATCTTAGCTATTATTCCTACATTAATTGTCTTGATAGCTTCTGACGTCTGATTTCTGCAGTCCTCAAAAGGACTGGTATAAAAGTTGCTTGGAATAGTTATGTGAGAGTTATTGTACAAAGTAATAATCAAAATCTGATTTTCCTAGATATATTCCCTGCTGACAGTATTGCTTACTTTAGTTATGGCAACAACCCAGTGGTGTCTAGAGCTCTTATATTCTCTTTATTTCTTTTCCATGGGAGATGTATTATTCTTCTAATGTTCCCATCCCAGCAGCAAATGATCAGCGTTTCTTTGGCTTCTGGCCGTGTTGGCACTTTACAGGATTTCAGCCCATTACTCTAGTTTTTCCCAAAATGTTCCTTATACAGTGGAGAGTGTTTTCAGCTTTCTGCTTCTTCCCTGGATGTTTTGCACCACAGTGGGGATGCTTACCACCTACTGTCATGAATTTCTGCAATACTCTTTCATTATTCTTTTTCAGCTTCATTCTAGTGCTGACAAATGGCTTTTGGATTTATATTCTTAGTAACTCTGTACCAGTGTTTGCTAGCCATTAGGATATTTTGCCTCTGCAGGAGTCATAATGGGGTGGCCACTTGCTGGTCTTGAGTTGGTTTCCCCTCTGTATACAGGGCTGCATTTCTGTTGTTCCAAAACTCAAAATTGCATGGTGCTGGTGATCATTGTTTAAAGTGTGAATTTTCAAAGTAAAGTCTTCATTTGTACAATTGGTCATTTTAATACTTTTAATATATTTTAATAGGTATAATTTCACTGCTCATCTAAAATCTTAGTTATATTAGTAAAAATGTGCGTTTTGTGCAATCACTTGTGAATGCACAAGTTGAGTAAAATTGGGGAAAGACTGCTTTAGATACACAGCTATAGGAAGAACATTTGATATCATGATCTCACTAAATCTCTCACTAAAACAAAAGCTTCATGTTAAAGCCAGGTACCAAAAACTGCATACCTCAGGAAAAAGAAATCCTTAACCCTCAGCTGCAAACAGGTTGCAATCTTTTTGGGCAGAGCTGCACATATCTACCCTCTCTCCTTCTTGTTGAATTTGGGCAGAAGGCATAAGATCAGCTGGAGCTTTCAGCACATGATGATGTTTTCAGGTAAGAGCAAAAATTCTGGGCAATGCGAAAAGCCTTAATTTTAACTCATAAGCAATTGACTCTGCTACCTTCTCTTTTTGTGATCCACATTCATGCATCCTGAAGGGAAGGCTTACTGATTGATTGTTGCAGCATGCCATCCTGTGTCTTTCAGCCTTTACAGAAAGTGTGCCATGCCTGGGGTGGGTGAAATGCTACCTGCTCACAGCAGGCAGGCAGCACCTGCTGTTGGGAAATAGAGCATTTTCATTTGAAGTGCTTGTGAAGGACATGGGAGAATTGGGATGTATCTCTTCCAAAAGGTTATTTCTAGCTGAGAGGATGTTCACATTGTGCAGAAACAGATACCTGCTGAGAAAATTGAGGTGTATTTATGGGTACCCTTTCTCATTTAATTGGACAAAGGTATTTGACTTAAATTGCCTTATAATTTCTGTCACACAGATAACTGTTCAAGTTTGTAATTTAAGGCAAATTATGCATTGTGTGTCTAAACATGTGCATCCTCAAGAAGTTCCAGGGAATCCTCTGTACAAAAGAGGATATAAAGAGGATGGAGCCAGGCTATTTCCAGTGATGCCCTGTGCCAGGCCCAGAGGTAATAATGGGCACAAACAGGAACATATGAGGTTTTCTTTTTGAACATCAGGAAAACTTTTTTACTATGTCCAAGCATTGTACAAATTGTCCAGAGAGGTTGTGGCATCTCCATCCCTGGAGATATTCAAAAGCCACGTGGACGTGGTCCTGTGCAACTTACTGCAGGTAGAGCAGGGGTTGTTCAAACAGGGGAATTGGACCAGATGAACTCCAGGGGTTCCTTAAAACCTTAACCATCCTGTAATTCCTCTGCATAAGAAGTCTGCAGGTGGTCCAATGCCATGGCTTGTTCTTGCTAGTGAAGTTTCATAACTGGGAGCAGAGGAGGAAAGATATAGTTTGCCTGTGACCATGTAATTAATTAGACTATTTTTATAGCTGATAAAAATGTCAGGTCAAGAACTCACATTTCAATTATGGATTCAACTGGAAAAGTCTGAACTTTTATCTGATTCAGGGAGCTGCTTAACTTATGTAATGGTTTGTTGTTCACAACTTGTTTGTTTCTGTCTTTCTTTCCTGTTAGTTTCTGGAAGCATTTACACCTTTTCACAGCACTTGTGGATTCTATAAGTTACAGGAAACCAGGAGAATTACAACATTCTCTTGTAAATTATCCCAGGGCATAATTTATCAGGGAATCTAAGGAAGTTAAAAGTTGCTGTAGCCCAGTGCTTTCTGCTTGACACTTTGTGGGAGGGAGTAAGGAAAGGTGCTGTGCTATCCACAGTCATGCTTGCACTTCTAAAGCTGCACTGTTTCATTCTTTCTGATAGGTCTCAGGGGAGCCATGGCATTTGCCCTGGCTATACGAGATACTGCCACCTACTCCCACCAAATGATGTTCTCAACAACTCTGCTCATCGTGTTTTTCACTGTGTGGATTGTTGGTGGAGGCACAACCCCCATGTTGTCCTGGCTGAACATCAGGTTGGTATGCAGCTCTGTGCTGGGGAAACTTCACTTTTCAACAGGCAGCTGTGCTAATTTGGCATAGCTCTACAGAACTTGTTTGATGCTTGCTAGAAGAATTTAGAACGTGGTATTTATACAGATATATATAAATATATATATATATATGTATGTATGTAGGTATTTAGGACATGATGCTTTATAGAGGACGGTGCTAGTGCAGTCTGGTGAAGAAAATGTTCTGATGCTGCTGGGATTCAGCCTGAAGGTGCTCTGGTGCTCTGCAAGAAGGTATCTAGGTCTATGTCAGTCCAGCAGGATATGGAATAGTGTTGCCTGATAAAGCAGCTCTACATTGAAAAGAAAGAATTAATCTAATCCCATATAAACTTCCTATTATACTAGGACTGCTCCCTTTCTTTTGGCTCTTCATAATGGGCCTGTTAAGGTTTTTAAGTTTAGTAGATTCTTTATTGGGTGGTGCTAAGGTGAATGTACTTTAAACAAAACCTGATGTTATCTAAGCAACTGGGATAAATGGGATTCTGCTAATAGTTGGGATATGTTTCCTCCTGTTTCGAGGAGATCTGTGAAAATGGTAAGTTGCATGATTATAGATGTCTGACTATAAATCCTGGCTAATACTTAGTACTTTTGACTGCATGTCCTTTCATATTTGAGACTATTTATCAAGAGATGTGCTAGAGAATCACAAATCAATCATTGTTAAAGACATATATAACATAATTTTGGAAGTTTTGGCAGTTTGGGACACAAAGATAAATAGAGAGGAATTACAACAATACAAGCTGTACAAGCCCTGAGTGCAACCAACCATTACCTCTGCCACAGGGCTCCTTCAGTCATCAGCAGTAGGACAGGACTGAAATCCTGCATGTGGCCCAGCCCTTGGCCAGCTGCAAAAATGTTCTGAGGTAGCAGCTTTTTTTCCTCCCACCCTCCTCCATCAAAACCAGGAAGCATCCTAGATTATGCACTTCTTCTTTTGGCTAA
Organism: Agelaius tricolor; assembly: GCF_023055355.1. Classification (NCBI taxonomy): domain Eukaryota; kingdom Metazoa; phylum Chordata; class Aves; order Passeriformes; family Icteridae; genus Agelaius; species Agelaius tricolor. Next base: position 502,012 of record NW_027269339.1, read on the forward strand.
TCTAGCTCAGTAGTGAGACTCTGTAAGCCTGCCTGATGGGCTGGTCCTGCAGGCAGAGAGGACTAACCCCATATCCATTCCAGGCTTATCCCCCAAGGTGGCTAGACTTGCAAAAGTCATTAGTGTGACCAACAAGGCACAACAGCTGTAAAGGCTATGGTACCATTCCTAGCTGTAAAGGCTATGGTACCATTCTTCCTAGAGAAGTAACTACCAAAAGGTAGCTGACTGAAGCATAGTTTTGAGTGTTTAGCTGTAGGTTTAGGGGGAAGTTTACCCATCCTTGAGAGTAAGCAGCAGTCATTTTAGCTGTCACTTTTTTGGCATGGCTGACAGAAAATAAAGGCTTTAACTTTCCGGTCAAAGGAAGGATTTTCTTTAATAAGGAAGCTCTACATAGGAAGCATTTTACAGCTGGCTCGGTAGGCACTGGCCTGCCAGAGGAGCAGTCTGCATCTTCTGAGACCACAAGAAATCGTATTTGTGCCAGGAGGTGGCGGCCGTGTGCAGCTGATCGAGAGTTAGAAACTCGGTGCTCAGTGGTCTGAACACTTTCTGCTGGAGAAATAAAAAAAGAAGTAGTTCTGACTTCACAGATTTTTTTTAAAAAGAGGGATTATTATTTTCCAGCTGAATTTTTCAATTATGCCAGTTATCTCTTTTCTATCCCCTTCTACTCAGTGGAAGGGGTAAACAGGAGGAGATGAAGCTGTCCCAGCACTGCCCCAGTGCTTCACTCAGCAGCAGGGCATAGTGCTGATGCAGTCCCGAGGCTGGGCAGTGGGAAACTTGTCCCTAGGATGCTTGCTGAGCCTTGGAACTTGCACAATAAATTCGATTGCCAGAGGCTGGAAATCAGTAGTGGGCACATGCAGGATTATTTAGCAGAAAAGAGGTTATAAGATGAAAGGTGGTTTGCTTCCTAGATGAAGTGAAGGGATGTAGAAATTAATGCCATGTGTATATTGGACTTAAATGTCAGGATTTGTGGGGACTCCTAAGAGTCCAGTTCTGATGTGAAGGTCATACCCATTGTATCAGGAAGGAAGGGAGGCAGGCTAGTCAGCCATTACCAAGCCCTCATGAAGTAGTTGGCCTTTCTTCAGTGTGGAGGTCAATAGAAGGCCCATGTCTGGGCAAGTCAGGGGAGCCAAGACAGACATGAAAACCAAAGGGGATTATTTCAGGTGGTGGCTTCATGATTTAAGTAGAACTGTACCAGGGCACTGATTCCAGCCAGGAGTGTCAGCCTGGCCTGATACTCTGAGCTCATGGGGAAGCAGCTGTGGGCATGCAAGGGGAAATGCAAGGCCTGCACAGGGATCCAGAATTGCCTTGCTGTGGCTTAGAGGAAGAGGCACTGGCCTTCTGGCCACACTGTTAGCTGTGTAGTGTTTGGGATGGGTGCTTGGTTCTTTACTTACTGTTGGTCCCTTCCCTCCCATGATACTAAATATTAAAAGTAGGTAAAGGATAGAGAAGTGAACATGAAAATTAAGCTTTGGTATAGTAAAAAGCAGTATAAGGAGGAAAATAGGCAAAAAATACCCTCTGCCTCCTCTTGCTGTTCTGAAAATTTCAGGTATTTGATGAGCAGCATTCTTAGTAGTAGATTTTTTTTCAGATGGGGTAGGTTACCAGGGACCACTGACCAAGCTTTCATATACAGCTAAGCAAAGGACCTTTGGTTTGTAGCAGAGGCTTAACTTCAGTTTACTGCTTAGCTGGTTGGAAATGTGAGGTCACAACTTCAAAATCTGAGTAGAGAAATAACAGGATCTTGAGATGCTTTTGATTTTGCCACTTGATGCTGAGGAAATTTAAAACCAACACCAGAAACTGGAGTTAAAGCCATGATATCATGAGTTAGAGTTCTTTGGCTGACTATCAGTGAGACACATCCAACATCTGAGTGGTAAACAGTTACATTTTCTTAGTAGTAGATTTTTTTTTCCTTAGAAACTAAAGCATGACCTGGATATTAAAAATATAGTCTCATTCTTTAAGACCCAAACAAAGAAACAATTTCCTGGCTGAAGCTTTAACAGTTTCAGCAAACTTGAAAGCTGTGTAAATCAAAACCACTGGCAAAATTCCTCTTTTCAAAAAAATAGCTGACTTCTTGTTTCATTTATCTGTCACAGGAAAAAAGGGAACTCCTAGCATTTGTATTGCAAAACAATGTGTTTTCCACTTTTGATCAGAGGTTAGTGACCTGGTTCTTTTCATGTTCAATGAAGCAACACATAGATTAGTGCCTTCCTTTTCTTCATAACCTGCTGCAAATGCAGAAGTTATTGCTTATTTTAATGAAGTAATTTCAATTATACTTAGAAACCTTTTTATAAACCTCAAAGCATCGTACCTCGCACTTTAATTTAGATTTCTTTTTACCATAAAAGCTAAAGCCTGCACAGACAATGCCAACTTAGATATTTAGTGTCTTATGTCTGACTTTGCTTATACAATCTTTAATGAACTTCTATTTAGTGATTTTTTTTTTTTGGTGAAAGAGGAAACTTAAAAAGAAATATGGAAACATTAACTCTCATCCAGCTGCTATGTGAACTACCTAACTAACTGGGATGGTGGTAAAAGTGTTGGCTTGGTGTTTATTCTCCACTCCCTTACCAGGTGGTGCAGTGATAAAATGTGTATCACACACCACACCCTGGTGTGCTGGGGTGGCAGGAGGAGGGTGCTGCTGCTGCTGGGATCCAGCCTCATGCTGTGCTCCAGGCTGGGCTGGGGGATGTCTGAGAGGAGGTTCCATCCTCCTGTTTTGCAGCCTGTTTCCATTACTGTATTACTTGGATCCTTCACTGCCCTCAGCTACTCTCTGCTGCCCTTGAAGGCAGATGCAGTCACAGGGGCTGTCCTCTGCCCTCTGTTGTGAGCTTTTTCCTTGCCCATCTCTTTCTGTACTGTTTCTTCCAGTTGTCTTTCCCTAGTTTTTCTGTTCTTCCTCCTTTCCCAATCTCTAGTTTTTCATCATCAGTCTTGAATCCCCCTAATAGTGGGGCAGTGCAGCTTCCAAGCCTCCAGCTTCATCCCTCTGGGCTTTTCCCTTAGTAGGAAAGAGATCACCTATTCCTCTGGAAGTTTGGAAGTGAGCATGGGAGATGTTTCCTTTTCTCTCTTCTCATTCTCTGAAACACAGCAATTCACACTGCAGAGAAAAAGTGTAGGGAAGACACTGTGGGAGTTGGGTGAGACACATCTAGAGCACATAGCTGACATCAGTTGAACTGCCAAGCTCTGGCAAGCCTTGGCCAGACAATGACTGCAGTCATTGTCTTGGTTAGGTGAAGTATACAAATACCCTAAGGCATCCTAAAACAACTCAACACAACTTTTCCTAATTCCAGAGGTTTTTAGGAATTAGGTTTTAATTTTTTTTAAAAAACATGGTGGTGGGAGTTCTCTTCTTCCTCAGCCATCTTCTGAGAAACTGTTGAACTCTTCAAAAATAGCTAAAATTTTCCAAAAATGCTGTACTCATTACAGACATCTGGGAAAACTTTAGTATACTGGCTTGGCAAACATACAGGAAAGAGAAAGAAGTCATAGAAGGGAAGTTATTGGGCAGTTTTTAATTTTAGTTTTTGCTGTACATGCAGAACCATCTCTGTGACGGCCTTGGGGAGCAGAGTACTCTGACCTGGAGTGTGTGTTGGTCTGGGAAAAGAGCTATTGAACCTGGAATCCAAATCAAAGCTATCTCAAGTCTGGTATTTGCCTCAGTATTCAAGGATTAGAATAGTACATGCTTTTTGTATCACAAGCTATGGCCTTAAAAATTTGGTTAGTCAAGATGTCAGGCTGCAACCAGGGTGTGTACACCTGCTTTTTCTAAAGTGAGGTCTCTGTGGATTTCTGATCATCTGGGCTTTTATTTCACAGAAGCAATATATAGTTCATGACACATGCCCTCGTGGAAAAATATGGGGAAGAAAAAACCCCACAGGCTGCTAAGGAATGTATGTGAAAAATACTGGAAACCAAACTTGCTTTCATTTGCGCCTAAAATAACCCCCAGAAACAGAACTGAAAATGGCAAAGCAATGAGTAAAACCAGACTCTGCTATGACTGGAGATTAAATCAAAAACTGATAGTCAATTTTTAGTTAAAGCAGTGGAGTGATTTAGGGCTTGTTACCAGTTGATTTGGAGTGCTCTGGAACCAGGCAGTATTGCTGACCCCTCTCACACATGTACAGCTTCCCATGATTACTTCCTGTGATGTCTCTTTCTCTTTCAGACCATGTGCAGGTCTGAAGTGGTAGGAATTGTCTTACATTGGCTCTGTCTGTGTGCAGCACCAAAGAGAGCTACTGAATCTGTTTTTCTGGGGAATGTAGTCTGTCATTAATACAGATTAATACAGTTGCCAGCTGGGATCTGAATGTATGAAGAATATTACTGGATATACATCAATCATAAATTGATGCTGTTGCTAATTTTGGTTTTTGGTCATTTTGTCATTGCTCTGCCATTGTTTTTCATGTATGTTTTGTCTTTTTTTGATTTGGTATGGATTATTTTTTGTTGGTTTGCTTTGTTTTGCTGAAGAGCTCTGTAGAGCCCCCATCTCATGAGCATTTTGTTACTCACATTGCATTCTTGTACTGTACCAGAGTTGGTGACCATGTTCCATCGGTGGAAGAGATGAGTGAAAGCCACTGGCTGTATTTCAGGTGACACTGTGCTTTCCTTGATACCACATTAACCTGGTGCTTGGCTTTTTTCATCTTTGTAACACTGAGTGTGTGCTCTTTTTCTATACTGTGGCATGCTGCTGCTGCTTCTTTTCTGAGAGTACTAAAGATGTTCCTCAACTTTGAGTTCTATTCTCCTATTCTGAGCTGTGAGAGTGTGGGTCACACATCATGTCAAAAATGAAACTATAAAACACATACTTGCACTCTGTGTATAGATATTTAATAAAGCAAAACTTGAATCTCTGACCTTAGAAGACCTGGGAGCTGAAAAAGATTATAAGATCAAATAATGGATTTGATCTTATAATCTTTAATCACAAAGGTATTCTTAAGCATTGCTTGAGGTTATTTTGTATAACTCTTCAGGTTGGAAGGTACTTCATGGGTGATTTAGCCCAGCCTTTTAGGGGATATATTTTTCAAAACAGAGAGATATGAACCAGAGAAGACTAGGATTTTGGTATGGTGTTTTTAGAACAGATAAATAGTTAGAGAGAGAATTTAAAATAAGATAAATCTCTAACTGACATCTATAGGCAATGTATGTGTGTGTGGGTGCACATAAAAACATACAAAATATTTATGTAAAGAAAGTCCTTTGGGATGGAGCAATGAAGGGTTTTCATGTACCTTGTCTCACTTGAAGGTTTCCAGCAAACCCCTAGGTTTGCCAGAGATGCAGTGTGTTAGTTTGTACAGACAATCTGAGAACTATAATCTATTACAGTCATTCTTGGCTGTAGTGACTACACATGCTAAATCTAATAATGCCTGCTATTTCAGTAGCTTGTCATCCATGTGTTGTAGGGCCCTGGAAAAGTTTCTGAAGTATCAGAAGAAATCATTCCCCCCATTTAAAAATGATGCAGCAGAGAAGTTGATGTAGTTCTACATGCCTTTTTACCATTCATTTCCATCCACTTAGCTCAGCTTTGTGAGTGAACCACTTTCTCCCACACTGTTTAAATTACTGAATTATACATAAGCTTAATGTTTTGAGAGATCAAATCTGAGTAGCTCCTCTCCTACACAAGGTGCTGGAGTTGTAGCTGTAGGATAAAGACCAAGAAGTCCAGGAGTCAGTTAAGGGCAGAAATGCTGTGTTTTGATGTTGGACATTAGGAGCTCAAGATTAGTCCCTTTGCTGTTACAGAGATCTTAAAGCACAAAAAGACTCTTTTGCCTTAAAAAGAAGTTTTCATTAGGGAGGAGTGAAGAAATACACTTAAATTGGAATAATTTTACTATAGCATACTCTTGTCTACAGATTCTAATGGCCTTCCCAAGCCTGAAATAAAGGTGTCTGAATTTTACTTACTAGTAATTATCTGTACTGAAGGAATAAGGTGTCTACCACATACCAAAGTTATTCCAGTCAGGGAAATAAATGGAGTTTTCACTGATTTTGAAACATATATACATTGTTACAGCTGAAAGACTGTTCATATTCTTCACCTGAAATCTTCTTTTTAAGAGTTACTTATCTTGGATACAGCCTTGGGAATCCCCACACGCCTTGAGCAAGGCTGCCCTCCCTGTGTCTCCGACCTCTGGGAAGGGATCTGTGTAAATCCATCCAGGAAAAGTTTAATTTATCAAGCAGGTTAAGTAAATGAGAGCTGATATTGACCTTTGCAGCACTTGTAATTGACAGGAAGCTTTTAAAATATATTAAGCATATGAAATTGATTTTTTTTCTTCAGCATAAGAAGAAAATCAATGTTGAAGACATACATGTATCAGCCTAACTTGTACTTTTAATTATTGAAGTAGTTAAGCAAAGATGAAGTAACTAAGTGTTTTCTGTGCTTCTTTTCACTGTAAAGGAGGTTAGGACAGACTTGACTGGTTTTTGGTATTGTTTTGTTTCAGGTGATAAAAGTGGCACTTCCTTAGAATTCTAGTGGCTGGGCCTGCAAAAAAAAGTGATGCTTGTCATGAGATAAGAGTATTTAGCCTTGAAACTTAAAAAGGCAGGCTTGCTACCAAAAAGTTAAGCTTCCTATACAGTTGATGCTAGAATAGAGGATAAAAGCATCTTGTTTGAAAGATACAAAAAGTAATTGTGAGAATTCAAAATGCAAATGTATTTGGTGTTAATCTCTGAACTGAGGAGCAGACTTTGAGAGTGATTTTTTTTAATGTGATTTATGGAAAATATTTATTTCTAAATATTCAAAATATAAATTCATTTGCAGAATAACTTAGAAAAAAAGTTAAATGGACATGCCTGTGTGGATTTCAGTATTGAAAGGAACACTTGTGGTATGATTTTTTCCCCTAAAATTTGAACCATTTTAATATAGAAAAGGTTTCTTTGCCTCTTCAGCACAAGAGTGAACCCAAATTTTTGGTCTGTGATATACTATGGCTTTTCACTGAACGGTGTTTTTTTCCTGTTTTGGTCTTCCATTAAGCCCCATTCCCCTGCCTAAGGGCAGTTAAAATTCTCAAAACAAATGCACAACCTTGTAAGTCAAGTAAAAGCTGAGACACTGAATTGTTTGGTTTTCTTATGTACTGTGAAGTGAATAGGTAGCCCAGGGAGTAAAAACTATTTGGGGAATGCGAGCTATGTTCATCTTTTGGAGCAAAATTCTTGAACTCCCCATTCACAGTGTCAGCTTTGCAGCCAACCTGAGCCTGGCTGCTTTGCACAGCACATTGAACCTTCCCCCATGTGCAGTTTGGAAAGCCACAAGTATTTTTCTTTTATTTTCATGTGTACTTATGAAGGAATGCATACTCTTGTGTATATACATACATTACTGTACTGAGTGGGTTTCCTGATGTTGTTTGTCAGCTTTCTGCACTAGAACCCAGTTTCCCTGCCAAAGCCTGTTCTTAAGCAGTGATAGCCAAGGCAGTAACACCTCAGCCCTTGTGAGCTCTCTGAGCTCTTGTGTGTGGTGTTTTATTTTAGCATGTGTTACAATCCAGTACTCAATCTGTGTGTCTATCCAGTGTTCTCCTAAACTGATGAAGTTTTCAGTTCTGGTTTTCAGAGGCTGGTCAGTGCCAAGGAATTTGCAGGCTAAATGTGCCTAAAGTTTGAGGTGACTCTATATATGGAAAAAGGAAGTAATGAGGAAAGAACAAGATGCTTAGAAAAAAAGAAAGAAATCCAAGCAAAGGACTGTGTCAGCGCTAGTTTTATATGAGGCTGCTGCAGAGCAGCCTTCTGGATTTTCTCTGAACTACATTAATTCATGTGACACCTTGAGATGGCTGTGAGTCCTCAAGGATGACTTAAAACTTTTCTTCTTCTATAGCTCTATCAAAGATGCTGCCCTGGAATCTGTTTGAAAGTGTTCTCTTTTTATTTGATCTAAGCATGATGTCCCTGGGACCAACCAATGGTATGGTCTGACCAGCAAGGTTCCCTTGGCTTCTGGTGATTCTTAGGGCTGCTGCATAAACACCATGGCTATAAAATGATTAGCTGACAAAAAGTCTCAGAAACAAGGACATTGCACCAAACCAGCTCAGCCCCTTATAAGAGAGTAGAAGTGACAATGTTAACAAAATCTTATTGTCTGAAATGGCTGTCACATGTGTTTCCCCACACTTACTATGTGACATGGTGGCACTGAAACACAACACATTTGAGACTGAGAATCTTATCTGACTTTTGAGGTTGGAGGTTTGTGTTCTACAAGAAATGACAGAGATCAGGGCATGAATAGGATATAAAATAGACAAGTACAGTCTACCCCCAAACCAGACCAGAAAAACCTGAGCATAATTACAATGATTAAATGCCAATCTTGGATAGGAGCCCTATTTGCAAGGATGGTTGAGTAATAAGATGCTTTCTAATTATTCAAAAGTGAGTAGACAGTTTCTTCTCAACATATTATTCTGTCAACCCCCTCATTACACAAATCCTTCCTCACTCAGATGGACTATGGGCCATGTGTTAGTCCACTGTGGCTGTGTTGTGTTAGGTGAATGAAACTTGCAGCAAATTGTGACCCTTTTAAATTTTTTTTTTTTGCTTCCCATATTGCTTTAAAACATGGAGTGTGTGTGTCTTTTAAAAATTGTATATTTCAGCCATTCACAGATTTATCTGGCAGTTATTTGCTGGGGAAATATTTAGGCTGGGTTTTATCCTTAGTTTCTGTTTCCTTCCTGCTGAATATAAGGGATACTCTCCACTGAAGAGGATGCCATCCACTTTTTAAGGCAAAAATAGTATTTTCCATTGTTCTAAAAAAATTGGCAACAAAGGTAAGCAGTAGAAGTTGATGGTGACATAGAGTTACAGTAGTTTCTTGAGTGAAAACGTATCTTGTTTATAGCTGTGTAACTGCAGGGGAGTAATGAACAGCTCTTCCTCAGTCTATTCTTATAACCTCTGATTCAGCTTTGCTGGGTGCCTAAAGTGCTTTTAAAATGCATTCTGCCAAACTTACAGCATTGCCAACCCTCAGTAACACCACTTGCTTTGTTTTCCTAATGTTTCTGTAGGGTTGGGGTTGACCCAGATCAGGATCCTCCACCTACTAATGACAGCTTTCAAGTCTTACAAGGAGTAAGTAATTACATAACTTCTCTATTAGGCTGATCTTATTTTATGACTAAGATAATAGAAAACTGCAGAAGTTGTATGCATGGATAAAACCTTTCTGTCCTAGCTGGCAAGTCAGTAGGGGATTTTGCTTTGTAATTCAAGTAATGCCCACTGAAAAACATTCAGTGATTTTGGGTGTAACACTGTCATGGTCACATTTTTGTGTGTATGTGAGGCATCACAAACCTTCCCAAATCTACTAATACACTGTATAACAATTCACTTTCCTCTTCCCCCAACATGCTTGCTCTTAGCATGCTACTGCACAAATAGTTCTTCTCAGTTCAGAGGTAATACTCTTGGCTCCTCTTCCTTAACTGATACCAAATTTTAGCCCTTGGGCCTGGTTAGAATCCAAGATGAGGTTTGCTAACCTCATCTCAACTCCTGTATACCAAACCACGTGCCAGCTGGATCCTGCCTGGACTACCTATCACCTGGGTGAAGCAGAAGGAGCACAGGCAAATTGCCATTTGTATTCAGCAAACTGTGGCTGTGAATCTTTAGGGAAGCTTTCCATGCATAAGTAACAACCCAAGAGTTGACTTTTTTTTCCCTCTGAAATATGCTATTGGCATAGATCATTGGAAGAATGTTGTTCATAGCAGAATTTTCAGTTTTGCTCATCTATAAACTAGACTTGATTCACAGGAGGAACGAAAGGTCTGGAAAAAACAAAATAACTCAAAAATTCCTCAGGCTTAACTGGGAACTTCCTCTGTCCAGATCTTAGTTTCCACTCTTCCAGAGTTCTGCTTGACACTGATAGATCAGCAGCACAGCTGGTTGCTTATGTAGGAACCTACTTCAGCAAGGCAACTTTGGATCTAGAGGATGCTTAGGGAACAAGTGTTGTATGATGATGCTGGTGTTCAGGCTTGTCAGAGATAGATGAATGTATTTGGGATTAGCTTTTTTCATAGTGGTTTCTCCTGCCTTGGGTTTTGTTTGGGGTTTTTGGGGGGGGGGGGTTTCTGTTTGTTTGGTTGGTTTTTTGGTGAGTTTTGTTGTTGTTGTTGGGATTTGGTTTTTTTTTTTCAGGTTTTTTTGGTGTTTTTTTGTTTGTTTTGGTTTTTTTCTTGTTGGTTGGTTGTGGGGTTTTTGGTGGTTGTTTGTTTTTTTTTTTTTCCCCAATCCTTTCATTTCTTTTCCTGGTACATGTTGTACAGGGAAGGCATACTTGCTCAGGAAGCACCTCTTTCATTTCAGACACTGCACTTGGCATCTCTATGTTCTTTGTAAAAGCCTGTGTCCAGCACACAAAATAGATGCTGAAATAGTGGAGCTGGCTACGAGTAAGGGTGAACTTTGTTTTGTAACTATCTGGAATAACCAGAAGTCCAGGCCTCAAAAGAGCTTTTACAGTGAAGGCCACAATTATCACATATAGCCAAGGTTAGGAAGTGGTATCATGGAAAGATGGCTTTGGCCAGTTCAGACTGAGCTTGTCCTCAGTAACTGAGGAATTGCTGTAATGGGAACAGAGCATGGGTATTCTGTTCTCATTCAGTGTCTGCTGTGGAAAAATCATGTTTGCTTTTTCCCATGCAAACATAAAGAACTTACCCATTTGTTTCCATCTTTAGCTGTGCATTGCATTGCTAATGTAGTTCATTAGTCAGTTCCCTTTGGATTCATCTTTCTCTCACCAAGCCAAGATTAGCAGTATGTCACAGTTAAAGAAAATGTACCATTTGGGAAGGGGAGGGAGTGAAAATGTATTAGGTTTAACTCTTGGTGGATCATGGCTTCTTGCAGGTCAGAAGTACACAGTGTAATCCTGTCTTGTTCTTTTCCAGTAGTTTGGAAGATGACTCATACAAGACATTCATTTGTTTTCCTGTGTTTAACTCTGGCCTCTGGCCATAAACACCCCCCCCCCCCCCCCCCCCCCCCCATCCAAACAACAAAACAAAAACACAAAGCAAAACACTCAAACCCTAAACAATAACAAAAGTAAAAACAAATGCAGCTGCAGAGCAGCTGGTGTGATGATTTGCAGCACTGCTAGTTAAGAGATTAGATTTAACACTGTTAGCCCTTTCAAGGTTGATCCAGCATTTCTGAGATTTGCATGACCTCCCTCAATTGTAATCTTTATAAGGATTCTCTGTTAAGCACATTTCTTTTAAATGTGATACATTTCATCAGGTTTCTGAGAATTTATCAGATACTGTAATTTCCCTTGTTTTTCCAAAGAAGCAGCATGCTTAAGAAAAAGCCATCAAACCTAGAGTTAGATCTAGACCTAGAATTAAGGAAGCCAAGCAAGCAATGAATAGGAATCAGTCTTGGACTATCACAAGGCTTATTTGTCAGTTTGGAAGTTAATTCTATATCTGTTACTAGACTAACAGTGAGATAAGGTTTTGGGCTCCAGGGAATTTGGTGGTAGAGGAGTTTTTAAAGTAACATGAGTGCATTGAAGACAGCCTGGTTCTCTGCAGTCATTTCTGGTCTTTCTAGGGAAACTAAACTCAGTACAAGCAAGTCTCAAAACAGCTTTCTTCTGCATTTCAAGTACAATTGAATTTGGCCTCTTTTTTTTTGACAGAACATTACATTATGAATTATTGGAGTGTATAGTTCCACGTTTTTCTGCCTGAAGTAATTGAAAATGTTTTTATCTTACTTTTAGGATGGCCAAGATTCTGCACGAAGGAACAGGACGAAGCAGGAAAGCGCTTGGCTCTTCAGGCTGTGGTACAGCTTTGATCATAAGTATCCTTTTGAAACACAGCTTAGTTTCAAGGCATGAAATGTTCACTTGTTTCCTTTCCATGTACCCATATGTAGCCCTAAGCACTTGATCTTTCTCCTGTTTGACTCTCAAGTATTTGACAGGCTCAAGACACAGAACTGAAGCTTGAATTCACTGGCTCAGCAGTCAGACCTTTCATTTCCCTAATGCAGCGTGTGTGACACTTGCTGGAGGACAGAAACCAGTCAGAGATGAAGTACCTACCTAAACAATAAGACAGACAATTAACTATTTCAGGTCTTCTGATTTGTTCTACTAGTCTGTGCTTCTTTTCAATGATGCTAATAGCACAAACTAGGTTTCCAGTTCATTGTACATAGCTAAGCCTCAACTCATTGCTCTGCAGACCCATCTGCTTTTGTGATGAAGTCCCAAAATCTGTGGTTGATTCCTAAAGAGGAAGTTCTGGAACTAAAAATCTACATGAGATCCAGCTGATCTCCTTAAGTATATCCAGAAGGTACTATGGGTATTAAAGCAGAGTGTCTCTGAGTGTATATAGTACTGTACAACATTTCTGAAGCTATTACTATACTATTTTGATCACCTTGTTTAAGATTCTGAGCAACTTTTGTGCAGCTGTCCTGTATTTCATGCTTGTGGTTTTGGGGTTTTTTTTAATCTACTTAACTTAATCAGTATTATTAATTATGACACATTAAGTGTGTCACAGCTGCTCCTCCTCAACAGCTTAGAGTCACTTAGCAGAAAATGCAAAGATAATCTTGTGGCCATGGCAAGTCACACCTAGAAACCCAGAGAAATTTCAATACTGAATTCCTAGTAATTTCTGGGGCAGCTAAATATACACACTGACCAGAGATAGGGCCTTAATGTTCTTGTAGCTTCCATGTGAGCCTTTGATTGATGAGAGATTGCTGGGCTGGTTGGAGCATGGTCATTTCCTTCCAAGCCTTGTGCAGAAGGCTTTCACACCCAGGCAAACCTAGCTAACAGGTTGAAAATGTTTGGATCTAATAGCACTTGCATCTTTGGGATAAAATCTGTTTGTAACCAATGCTTTCAGATGCAGTAGTACTGACCCAAAGCACAGAAGGGAGTGTATGTGCTATTTTAAATATTCATAAATGTTTGTAATTCCAAGTTAACTCTTCAGATTCTGGTGACTGGCCTCAAAGTGCCTCAAGGTCAATTTTTATTATTAAAAAACCCAAAAACAACAGAGAGACTTTGGTGCTAAAATCATGAACGGATCTGGCTGTGGCTGACTGCTTCTTTTCTGCCTTTTTAAGAAGGAAGCAGAGCTGTCCTCATCCCCTGCCTTTACAAAAGGGATGTGCCTGATGAAAGGAGTAGTTGGCAATGCTGACTTCCCTCAGCTGATGCTTGCAGAGAGAACAGTCCCTCCCTAGCAGCTGCAGCAAAGGCGGGGGGAGTGCCTGGAGAAAATTATAGCCTAACTACCTGCTTCACAGAAACTTAAAGGATCCTGACAGTGCATTCCCTTTTTTTTTCCCCAATAGTGACTAGCAATATTTAGGAAAAGTGAAAAGTTTCTGTGAAGTTTGTGCCAAGGAAACTGACATTGAGAGGTAGAACTGTCTTACTGTATGTAGAAGTAAAAGTCTGCTCCTGCTGTTGGAAGGAGGCATTCAGACAAGCATTGGTACAGATGGGATGATCTTTAGAATTGCCACCTCTACATCCATGGCTAAATGTTTGGGGTTTTTTTTGCTGGTGTATTCACTTGGTTTCTGGGTAAAAAGGCATATTGTCTCAAAATTCACTCTTTGCAAGAGAGCTTAACTTGAAAAAGATGTAAGTGATGGAAAAGTGTGCTCCAGAGCTCACTATTGCCTGCAGAGCTCTGTACACATGGGTGAGTGGGAACTTCACTCCTGTGGAATGCAGAGTTCATTTAATGTTGTGGGCTGTTCCCTGGTTCACCCACAACTGTTAAACATGGAGAAAACTGCAACTTTGATGAAGTAGCAGATGTCTTCAAAGGGACTTGTTTTTTCACAGCTGAGTTGCTGCCTGTCTGGCACAGGGCAGGATGGAGCCTGGGTTAGTGCAAGGGCAAAGAGCTTGTTTCTTTCCAGGAATGGGTGTAACCACACTCTTAGGGAAGGAGGAAAGGAGGAAACATAACTCTGCTGGAGTAAACAGCTATGCCAGGCTCTGCTAAAGGGAAGGGCTAGCTCTCTCCTAAAACAGGCCCCTTTTAACTCTCTCTTTACCCTAAGCATCTTAATGGGAAAACGGTTATATTTCCAAATGGACTTGATTCTCTCCATGCTTAGAGGCCTAAGAAAGTAACTAGAATACCTGCAACTTATATATTTGAATTTAAAATAAGATTGATTGATGCATGTGCTAGTCAAGATCAACATGCTGCTTTTTAACAGAAACACATATTTTGACTCTTGGGTATTTTTTTTCAGGCATATCATCAGTGCGGAGTACTCATGTGAAAAATGTGGATTTACCAGGGCACAGACCATAAAATAGGGGTAAAGACACTTTCATTTCCCATGAATGATTGTCCATGTTCCCTCAGTGTCATCTAGGTAGCACTGCTTTCCTTTGATACTGTGGTACGTGGTTCATACAGTTTTCCCTTTGCCTTTCTGGCTCCATGTGGTAAATATATGTGCACTGCAGAAATGTCTGTGAGCATTGCCAGGGTAATACCTCTGGTTGCACCTCTGTGGCTCAGTAACCAGCAGATCAAGTGGCTATATTGCTTTGAGGATGTTGAATGAACAGAATTTCTGTATTTCCCTATACTGAGCCATGAAGGAATGTCAATTTGCTGCCTATAGCTTGCAACCTTGACACCATGCTCCCATCTTCAGAGCAGAAATACCCTTGGACCTTTCAACACTAAAGCACCTTTGGTTTCTCCTTTTTACTTGAGAGCACAGAACCTAGAAACATAACAACTCTTTGAAACTTGTAAGAAGAAAGTTTGCTAGTGGTCCTTTTAGAAGATTAGTGAGTAAAGAAACCACCCTTGAAACAATCAAGGGGAAAATGTTGGGAGGGTGTTTTACGTACAATTAGTGCATATCACAGTTCAAAGGCACAACCACATTTATGTACAATTGTCTCTTTATTTTCAATAGTGGTTTTTGAGCACTGGTGTGTTTTCCTTAACTACTGAAGTTATTTAAAGCCAATTCTCACTCACAGTGGCCCTCCACTGACCACAACGCTGCCCAGCTGGTGTGGCCTGATAGCCCGCTGTCTGACAAGTCCCCAGGTCTATGATGTAAGTAGAACAATTCAATGCCTCTTGGTTTTGTTTTTAATGTATTAAACTTCAGCAAATCAGTGTTTTTTCTTTTTAGGTAATGTCCTGGTTTCAGCTGGTCTGATAGACATACTGCAAGAAAGTCCTGGTTTTCCTAGGCAGAAAAGATTTAAGATTGTCTCTGAGGCAAAAGCTTCTGGTGTTTGAGATCAGGAATTATCTTATTGTTCAAATAGTACACTAGAAAAATAACATTTAAGGTTATGGGGAAGTTACATGCCTAGTCAATAACCCAGTTCAGTGAATCACTTCAAAATATTCAGTCCCTTCTCAAGGCTTTTGGACAAGATTCTTTGCCTGTTACTGCTAAACTTCAAGGTCTCCTTAGAGATGTCACTGACACATTTACCCAGCTGGAAAAAAAACTCATAGCACTTCCCTTCGTTGTTTCCACTGCAAAATTTGAGATCAGATTTCAGAAACTGTTAATCAGTTACTTATCTCAGTCTAGCAGGTCACCACACTGTCTTTACAGCTGTGTCTTGCAATAATTAGTGCTCTGTTCTCATATTACTCTTGTAGGATCCTGATACTTTTCCTTCTTATCTGCACAGTGCTTCTGAAATCTACAACCTTTCATGAGCTCTTGTAAATAAAGCCATATTACTGTGTGGGACATCTCAAATTTGCAGGTTCTCTGGGATATTAATATCTCTATGCTCAAGTAGTCTTGGACCAGTTGTCTAGTAATCATTTCCTAAAAATTACAAATTCTAATTGCACCTTTGAAATCTTCCCCACATCTCTTTCTGGGTATCATTAGCATCTTACTTGTACCTGATAGAAAAATTTCAAAGAACTTTGAGATACCTGTTGCCCATTTGGATCTGCAGTAATGCAAGAAATTGGCCCAGTTCCCATCTTTGCAATGGCACTGGAGGTCTTGAAGGCATTGGAAGGATTGGAATGCATCCATCAGACCAATTAGCCCTTGTGCACTACCCATATGTCTGCCTTTTTATGATTTTATGAGAGTAATTGTCCAGTAACTGAGGATCTAACCAGAATGAACATGCAAGCTTTGACTCTCATTTTCTCTTATAGTTGGCTCTTTTTCTTCTTTTTTTTTTCCTCATTACTCATCATTGTTGGCTACCACAGATGTGGAAACTTACTATTTAATGGATTGGCTCTGTGATACACACAGGACATTAACCTCATTAAAAATGCTTGTTAGGTTGTATACTTTGTTAAGGTGTATAATACAGAACTTTCCTATTGTTTCTTTTTCATTCCTATTTCAGTGCAGTGCTGCAATTGTCTTAGGAAAGAATATGATTTTGAAGTTTTATAGCTTCTATTCAAGATTTCTGAACGCTGCAGTTGGTTTGTCTTTTTGTTTCTTTACATGGCTGGCTTTGCCACAGCACTTGGCTATGACATTTCATTACTGGTTAATAAGCTGTGGAATCTTTTTTGCCTTTCTGTTAACTGCAGGTGAAGCAACAGAGACAGCCATGTCTTTGTGGGGACAGAAACTGCTTAGAATAGTGTTTTTGTGAGGTATTTCCAGGACAATTAAATGGCACACCTGTGAGAATTAAAGACTCAAGATTGTCAGTTAAACAAGAAAAATTAATCATCTGTAAATACTTAATAAAGTACAGCATAGCTGTAAAATATATTTCCCAAACAAGTGTAAATCCTGGATCTCATTACATGTGCATGTCTGAGTTATGATATCTGTATAGAAAAGAAAGCAATAGGTATGTGGCTATGCTGACTGTATATTTGCAGATTGGTTTTAGCTTTTGTTTTTTCAGTTTTTTTTTTCTTCTCTGACTTCATCACAACCTTACTTAGAATTCACTCTCACTTCCACAAGTGGGAGTAGGTCTTTTTAATTAAATGCCAAAGGGGGGTTCAAAAGTCTGAAAGTCAAATAATCCTCCAATGCAGCCCACCCACAACTTATTCCTCAGCATGAGATCGTGTCCTCTAAGCCTCAATTTGCATGGAGAATGTGTAGGGCTCTGAGTCAGCCCACAGGGGTGAGGTACAGTGGATTTTTTCCAGAGATGATGTTACTGTTCCTTGCTGACATTCTCCCACTGCTTTAAGGCTGTGCCACTAGGCTGCTTCCAACCCAGACAGACAAGTTGGAATTTAAAGCATGAAAAGGTGCTGCAGTTAGCAGCTTAAATTTTAAAAATTATAATTACTTTTTTTCTCTTCTGGTGTTATTTTCAGTGCATGACCAAACTGATGTAGGTCAGTTATTTTGCTTTTTCTTTTGAAATGTCCTTTGAAACTTTTAGTAATTTTCTGTTCTATCAGTCATTTATTCCAAGTGAAATAAGCCCTCCTGGGGATACTTTGTTGTTGTCGTTTGTTTGTTTCAGGGCTCTTGCACGCTTTAAAAAAAAGTATTTCTTGCACATACACAGTATGACAACTTGGTATGAAACTAGAAAGAATTGAAGTAATTTATAAATATGCAAGCCCAGTGAAGAAACTTGATTTGGAATCTTTGGAGGAGATAATTCTCAAAATGGATAGGAAAACTGTTCAGCCAGGCTTCCCCCTTCCCCCTCCTTAGTGGTTCTAGCTTCATAGCAAAAATTACTTAGTTTCCTTGTTGAATTTAAATTCAGCTGAGAAAGAGAAGTTAAACGGACCATCAGGTTTAAGTTTGAATATATTTTGCATGCATGCTTTCATTTTGGAGCCACAGGATAAGTAACTTCTAATGCAAGTTCTCTTATCTGTGGTGCCTGTGTTGTGTTCAGCACCAGCATTTGTGATGCCAGCATTTTGCACATGCATCGTACTTTGCTTGTGCTTTTTTTACATTGTCTTAGGAGGCAATAAAGACTGGCTTTGTGAGCAGTAACTCAATTTAAATAAGCTTTTATAACAAAAAACATCTCCAGCATGTATTCTTAGGAGCAGGGACAGCTTTTACCACAAAGAGGACAGTCTGCAGAGAGGTCCCTCAAGGTTATGATCAGCACATCAAAGCAGAATTCAGGCTTTTGCAGATTTGGATTCAGGTCTTTAGCCATTCTAGTGTGTCAGTTTCAGTAATGTCGTTCAGACCTGTGTTTTCTGAGTGAATTGAAGCTTTTCCTGCAGAACCTTAGGGGATTGCAGAGGCCTGTTCAGGGTTATTCTTGGGAGTATTTCAAGTCTCTGTGGATCTATTTGGTTACATTTCCTGTCTTTCTTGAACGAATTGTTCATGCTGCATGAAACACGATAAGTTTATTCACCCATCCTCTTTGTTTGCAAACATAGTAAAACTGTATAATACATGAGATTTTTTGTGCATGTTCTCAAGGGAAATATAGGAAATAAAATCCATGCTGCTTGCAGTACTATTCAGAATGGAAACAAATAAGTGGACCTTGGCTCATACAAGGTGATGTTTGTTCACTACCTTGAGAGAAAGCTCAGTGTTTTCTCTGGAACTGATGATGTTCAGGTACATGTAAGTGCAGCCTGGGACAAACCAAGAAAGACTGAGTCAGGACTTGCCATACAGTATAAAGCCTGTGACCCTCTCTTTCAGTATCACGTATCCAAGAGCACTCAGCCCTTTGGGGAAGCTCAGGTGTAGTGTGTTCTTACAGTTTCTTATCTGCTAGGTGGCTACAGGGGTTCACTGCTCAATAGCATTGTGGAGACAGGAGGTGCTTTGGGAGCTCGCTGCAGCCACTTCACACGTGGGCCTGGTACAGCAATACCTTCTGGTGCTCTGCTAGCTCTGCCTTCCCCTCCTTGGTGCCTCTCCAAGGGCAAAAACCATGAAGGGGAGCGTGTGATAGACCTTAGCAGCTTCTTTGACTTTTTAAAACATAATCAGTCAACAGTAACAGATTTCCTTCTTCTTACTCACTTTTCTGATTTTTCATCCTTATTTGAATGTCTCTTCTTCAAAACAATATATCTACAGATACCAGATTTTCTTAAACTGATTATTTTGTGACCCTTTTAATAATTTTGGTCTTGTTCCTCAGACTTTTTTTTTCTTTACAACTAAAAGATTGCAAAGGCTATTTATGCCAATTATAGCTGAACCCCTTCATTTCTCCCTTTTTTTTTTCTATTTAAGATGGTGCCAGTAGATCAGTGTTTTCTTTGTGATCAAAAAGCAAGTGTCCTAACCCATATTTGCTCTTTGAGAACAGTGTGCTCTCTATCAGACTAACCCTGTCACCAAAAATCAGCGATAAATTTGGATGCCGTAAAGGTTTTAAGAAATTAGCATTCCTTCGAAGTAGAGCTTGTCTTGCACCCAACACTGAACTGCACCATTTCTTTCGTTGATTTTGGCAAACTCCTGACACCTCTTCTAGTCCTTGTTAGTTATATATTCTGTATCATCTAGAGGCTTCTGCTGCTTCATTTTGTCTGATTATCTTTCTGACATAATGACAGGAAGCTTTCCTGGGAAGTTTTATTTAGCCAGGAGCTGCATTTTTCATCATGGACAGGTTAATCAGCATTTTCCATCTCCAGTGCCCTGAACTCCTGTTCTGCAGTAGAGGCAGAGCTTTCTGTTCACGTTGATCCCAGACATCCCATCTCACATGGCCTGTGCCCCCCTTCCTTTGCCACAGCGCAAGGAAATAATGCATTTTGAGAAGGCAGCCTGATCCGTGTCCAGCCTACTGAGGGAACAGCAGTACACATTGCAGCTCCTGCTAAGCAGCGCAGAGCCATTCATGTGGGGAAATAATTGCTTTCTGTTGCAAGAAAGCAAGCTTATAACACTGATTGGAATTTTCTTCAAATATGAAGAAAGCCCATTTTCTGACCAATTCAGCCTTTTGCCATGTTAAACAGGAGTGGAACATGGTACAATTATTGTGGTATTATGCTGTGATAGAGAAATGAAGTGTGTCATTGCACTTTGGCAATTTCTATTCTCTGACTAAATATTTCAATCCATCTCTGCCAAAATAAATTCACAGGGTTTTGTGAGCCACTTAAATGATTTTGAGAAGAAAACACATCAGAACTAGTTACAAAACTATGAAGCAAGCATTTTATTGTACCCATTCTTTATGGCTCAGGAGCATGCCGAAGAACTAGGTCAAGTAATTCTTTATTTAGGAATAGGTAAAAGTAAGGAGATAGTTTGAAAAAATATTGTTAGTTCTTGATGTGTAACAAAAAAGTGTTGAAGAATTCTTGAATACAGAGGTTTTGGGCTTTCTGAGTTCTTATTGACTTGCATGAAAAGTTTACTAATGAATTTGACTAATTAACAACAGATGCAACACTGTATCTGGAGTGGCTCAACTGTGCTTGATCTCCTGTACTGCCTTCTAAATTGTCATGCAATACCCAATATGTACCACTCTTGTACTTCCAGTGCTACTAAATCCTGGGTTACCCGTTCCATAACCTAGTTCTTGGCTTCAGCTCCCTCTCATCTCTCCCCAGTAGCAGTAGTTATACAGGGAACAGTAAGCTGATTTGCAAACACTGGGTTCAAGGTTATTTTTAACATTTCTTAAGGTGGAACCTTATCTCTTCTGTAGTGACATGTAGGTGAATTCTTCAGTTACGTTCTGGGCAAAGAAAGGTGCAGTGCACTGTATAAAGATTTTTCTTTTTTTTTCCTCTTTTCAGAATCAGGAACAGCTTAGAGAAGAGGATTCTGATTTTATTCTGAATGATGGTGACCTTACCGTGACATATGGTGATACAACAATAACTGCAAATGGTTCTTCTGGTCCCCATACAGCTACCACTAACCTTGACAGCAAGAGAACAAAAAGTAGTTCAGAGGAAGCACTGGAACGTGATTTGGGAGCAGCAGATCATGAAGTTACAAGCAGGGGTACCCGGCTAGTATTTCCTCTGGAATACAATGCATGATTACTGACTCAGTAAAAATAACTCTTGCTCTGTGAATGGATCAAGGAAGACTGCAGGCCACTGTGTCACTTGAGGTGGGGGTGTTTATTTGAACAAGTTAACACGCAGAAGTGGTTTTACTAGGGTCTGAAGATGTCACCTATTTTTTACTCAAGATGCTGACAGAGGGGTTTTCTAAATGTCTGAAAATAGACAAATGAGAAAACTGGTTATTCTCCTCTTTCCAACTGCTTATCAAATCCAAGTATAACTAGCATGCTGCAATTGTCTTGTTCAGCTGCAGCAGGTCTCTCTCTGAAGAGAGGTACATGAAAATGTTGTCATAGAACTGAGCTTGTCTTGGCTTAGCTTGAGAATGTGGAAGGACAACTATAAACTTGAAAATTATTAAGAGACAAAAAAGATTGTGTGTGTATCTGAATGTGAAGAGATCCATTTTTAACTTTTCTCTTGAGGTTGAGGAAACTCAAGTGGAATGGGACAGCAAACATTAGGGTTGCAGATGTGTGAATGAAAGACTGGGGAATCTGTTACTGCAAAATGTACTTAATCTATTTCAGGGAAAAAAAGGGAAAATAAGATTTCTTTGCTGGCCAGCTGTTAAAATAGGAAGGCCATGAAAGCTACTTGTCCCTTTAGCTTTGGGCAACTTGACTATTACTCTTAGCCTAACTTCTAGTGCCTCAAAAGAAAAACATCCAGCTTCCTGTGGTCTAAGATGTACCTGAAGCCAATGTGAGCCTGGAGCCAGGCTCTCTTGGGTAGCAGTCACAAAGTAAAACTTTCTTTCATATGAAGATAGTTGGAAACTTGGGCTGGGAAAAACAGCAGATAGGAGGAGGAGAGAAGTAAAGAGAGAGAGAGAAGGGGCAGTATTGAACTTGCATGGAAACAGGAGGTTTCATATTGCTCAGAAGAATTCATGGATTCTGCTTACAGTTCTTGTGTATGATAAACAGCAAACATCTAATTAAACAGACAAACAAATACTACTGTTTTTACCATTTGTGACTATCCTAAAAGAAAGCTGTTTACCCTTGTTCTCTCTCGCAGAGTAGATGTGAAACTTCAGTGGGGCATTGCACAACAGCATATAAGCTACAGAAGTGATGAACTGTAGTATCATCTTAAATGTGAAAAGGGAAGAATCTCTGACTAGTATTTAGCCCACTTACATGTAGGCTAGCTTTAACTTATTGCTAAATGCTTTTTAATTTCCAGATGAGGAGATAATCATTGTCTTTGCCAATAGCTGAAAATGTATGCTTTGAAGAGCCTTTCAGCTATTTAAAGCATGCTAAAATGTGATTTCATTCTCATGTCTCAAAAGATTTATTTTTTTAAAGAGTTTGTGGCCCACTAACGTGATGTAATATCAGTTTGTCCAAAAAGTGTGTTTTTCTTGCTGCCATTTCAGTTGTTCCTCTCATAAAACTGTGTGTGAGTAAATACCCACTCTGTTTTTCCTTAACTATTAAACTTATTGGGCTAACCTCAGTACGTGAATTTCCTGCTGCAGAGGAACTTTGCAGTTGTGTTGTCTAGTCTGCTTTCTTTTAAATGTGTTCTCTAATGAGTGATCTACCTCCTGTCTGTCCCTCCAAGGAAAATTTATAAAGGGTATTGATCTGTAAAGACTGTCTCACATTATTAAGAAAAGAGACGAGGAAACTAGGAGTCTTTTTGTGGAAAAATTGTAAGACCAATATAGAATCAGAGAATATTCCCAATTGTAAGGGATCCACAAGGACCATCAAGTCTAACTCCTGGCCCTGCATAGCACCATCCCCAAGGGTCACACCTTGTGCCTCAGAGTGTTGTCCAACACTTCTTTGGACTCTGTCAGGCTGCTGCTGTGACCACTGCCCTGGAGAGCTGTTCCAGTGCCCAAACACCCTCTGGGAGAAGAACCTTTTTCTAATATCCAACCTAAAGTTCCCCTGTCAAAACTTCAGGCCATTCCCTGGGCCCTGGCACTGGTCACCACAGAGAAAGATCAGTGCCTGCCCCTGCTCTTCCCCTCACGAGGAAGTTGTAGACTGAAGTGAGGGAGCTTTGCTCTTAAATGGTGCAGGGTTACAAACCCTGATGAAGATGGCTGAGCAGAACAACTTTTCAGGCCCATATGTGTTTTGCAAAAAAAAGCCAATTCCCTTCACTTCCCTGGGAGCACAGGCAGTTTATCAGTTAAAGCTGAGGAGCCATGAGCAGATCCTGTGACTGCCAAGAGCCCTGCTACACCCAGGGGTCCAGCACTGGAATTTGCAGGGTGCTTTCTGTGAGGGGTGTTCCAAGTGCTGCTGCCGCTGGCTCCAGGAGCAGCTCTGATCCTCGATCTCCAGTTACCAGAAAGGAGGAGCACTATGATAAGTGTGTTTACACTCCCTGCTACATATCTACTATGCAATGTAAACTGGCTTTTCTGATAAGCCTGAACGAGGCTGAAGTACCACATACTTGGTACTTGACCAAGTCTAGCCCTATTCCAAGGATGCATGTTTTCTGGCCTATGAAAAGACCAAAAAAAAAAATTATTTGCTTTGACAATGAAGGAATTGCCTTTGGGGAAAGGATTGCAGGAATTTTAACTGGAGGAGAGAAAAGAATTCTTCTTTTGGCTGACCTTCTGAAGAGCTGATCTGAAACAAGTAAATAGCAAAGGTTAAAATTATGTCCATTATTAATGAAATGATGGCTACTATGTTTTACTCCTGGGGGGAGGAAAAGCTCTCACAGTTGGAATTCTAGCAACCTTAACAGATATTATGAGCTGCTCATGCTACTTAAGAGGCCAGATTCTGTGATTTTTGTCTTTATAATAAGATTGGCATGGTCCTTCATGGATAATATCAATTTAACTCCAATTGCATCTCTCTTTAGATAGTGTTGGTCAGCAGAATGTCTTTTAGTCTTATTCTGGAAAATAAAACCCTAAGAACTAATATGCCTCACATGCCTTTCAAAGAAAGGTTCAGTGTTTCTTTTAACTCTGAAGCAGCTCCCTGGAATAACATGCTTGACCTCAGCCTTGGCAGACATGGTGTCTGCTTCTGCACAAGTGTGGGAATGGAATTTGGATACTCTCAAGCCTAAACTTCATATGCTTTTCTTTAACATTTGGGGGAGGACCTTTTTGGGGGAGAAACCAGAGAAGTTACAGATGCATCAGCAGGGAGTATTCCTCTCCAAAATTACTGAACTCATGACCCACTGAAACTTTAGAAGAAAGGGAAGACAACCCACAACTAGGAGACACGACCATCCAGGAGAAAAGCAGCCAGTAAATGCCCTGGACTGGCTATGAACAATCCTGGTCATAATCAGACTTGCAGAAAGTAGGACAAAGCTGCTGAATGGGTTAAACACATTAATCAGTCAAAATCATGTCGATTAACAAATTCAAATATCCCTGTATTGGAAAATACTCCTTGTAAGAAGCAGCCCATGCAAACCTTATTTTCAATGCAGAAGCAGGGTCCCAGGGTTTAGGGGAGAGCTTAATATGGCACAGTGAAAAACCACAGATACTTCTTGGTCTGGAATTTTTCGGAGTGCCATTCTGAAAAATAACTTCCAGTAGAAATACGCCTGCAAAGTGAAAGAGGAGGAAAGTGTGGAGGAAACAGTGAATTACAAAGCCAGGAAATGGTTTAAACAGGCAGCTCTACTGTGGGAACAGCACTGTAAACAATTGCTATTCTTAATCTTGCAGTCCTAAATGCTGAGAATTTATGTTGGCTTCTGCATACCTTATCTAAAACAAGGGCTGTGGGATAATGCAAAAGTAATAAAACCACCCCATTCTATCTGATCACAAAATTAAAGGCTTTTACAAGGTAGCACTGACTTGCTTCTACTCCAGAGTAAGGAAAGTAACTTTGAACAATTTTTTTAAAGTAACCTCACATCATTACTATGTTTTCCTGATTCTAAACTGACTATAGTAATGTTGAGAGCAGTTCTTAGGGTAATATTAGTGTGATAAATATGGAGGAGCCTTATGAAACATGCACACTTACAAACAGAATGCAAATGCTTATCTAATATTTGAATCTGTGTTGCAGACTCAAATGACATTTCATATCTTCATTTGATACTTGCAATTTACATAAGTTTTTGTTATGGAAATTAAACAGTTGCAACAAAGCAATTGAATTAGAATCAGTTCAGATTTTCAGGTAATAAAATGATCTATCTGGTTTGGCTCCTTTATTCACTCTTCCTCTGGTACTTTCTTGATAATAATCTATTTTGCACTGCCCCCCATGGACTTGCTGACATCCAAAATGCCAGTGGGTTTGAGGATTTATCTAGGGACTGAATGTTAAATGGGTGAGACAGCTCACTATAATTTATTCTGGAATAAAAGACTTTATTAGTTGCCTGCACTGTCTCTATCAGGGAACTTGCTCGTGGAGAAAGGTATGTGCAGGAGGGAGAGAAGCCCTGGCTTATTGAACACCTGCTAATCTGCCAAGGGTAAAGCCAGTGCTCCCCTCAGGTTCTTGTGCAATAGTACAGAGCCAGAAAGATTTCTATTGGTGCATGCAAGGGAGCAGCAATCTTTGTCCCAGGAAAATTAAAAATATTTGGGTTAGTTCTAGCTTTTATTAACATAATAATTTTTAGTTTAAGTTTCTGAAGCCCCATTTCCTGCAGTTTTTTAACCTTTTGGAGCTTGAAAATGTCGTATGTAAACACATTAGATAAAGATTTTTAAAAAGGAGAGAGTGAGGGAGAATAGTCAAACTTCACTTTAGTGCCTGAGTACAATTTCAAAGCTATGCTACACTGCTAACTTATGCAAATTTGATTAATTAAATGGCAATAATTTGAAATGCTGAAATTAAAGGTCTCTTTCTTGCTTCTAATTGAAAAAAAAAGTCTCCAGATTTGCATTCCCTCAGAGAAAGTGAATGCCCAACTTAAAAGGTTTTTGCTGCAATGTTAAAATACTTAACTTTAGGCTATGAGAAATGAATTGGATTTATTTTTTAACTAGTAAAATCTCTGAAGTTGTTATTACTGAGGCAGGGAGAAGTAGGTCATGCAGTTCTGTGTTGTAATATATTTATGACTTTTGTTTCCAGACTTTAGTTTAATCAGGGAGGTTATCCTCCACTGCCTGATTTTGAATTTCAGTCCTGAATTGCTTGGCTTGAATGTCTTGATGTTGACACAGATTAATACCAGAGAGCAGAACACCAGAAGGCATTCTTCTGGATCGCATCAGCCGATTAGTAATAGCTGTTGTGAAATAACAACTTCCAGCACACGGGGTCACTTGAGGTAAGTTTGTCTGATTTGAGTTTGGGATATCAGAAGTAAAGAAAGGGAGGTAAAATCACACAACCCACAGCTGGTTCTGGTGGAGCAAGGAGAATATAAGCCATCTAAGGATGTCCCAAATTTGCTTCCTTCCTTTAAGGGAGACAGGATGCCACGCCTTGCCTTTGCACTTACAGGCTGGCTGCTACAGGTTGCCTGTTAATTAGTTTTGGTCTGTTCATAATGCTCAAAATCAGAAGCAGCATTTAGCCTGAATTTTCAGTTTGCAATTCTTGTCACTTATGATATAAACATATCAGTAAGGTTTCAGGAGGTGTCCTAGGGTTACTTCAAACATAAAAATGCACCAGGTATCCAAAGCATATCGTGCTGTCCTGACTGTGGTAGATGGTCTGTCCAAAACCTTTGGTGCTTCTGTTCCCTTGAGGCACCTAAAGCCTGCATGGTATGGTAGGTTCAAGCTGGGAGTGGTCCAACTGCTGTTAGGGAGGGCTGTAATATATCTTTAGTCCTAGCCTTCCAAGAGATAAACACGGTTTCTTGTGTGCAAGAAACTGGGTGCTACTGCACCAAATATCTTTAACAATGCTGGAGTAATTGCTGTAAGCAGAGGTTAGAAGAACTGGAATATAGTCCTGTATCCCCTGACAGATCCTCTTAATTGTGTTGACAGCTTCACAATAGCTGTCCTTTCAGTATTTGCACGTGAAGCAGTGAGAATGTAAGGAGAACTGCAACTCTGCAGTACCAGGGCTTGGTTTCTTGGTCTTCAGCACACCAACGGTGGGCAGGTCTCCAAGTCCTAGTTTGGAAGCTCAGTATCCTAAAGAGGTTAAATGGCAAGGAATTATCATTTAAATACAACAGTGAGTGGGGAGGAGAGAGAAAGCAAAATGTTGTGGAAGCTCTCCATGTTGTGGGGATAGTAGCAGTGGAGGATGAGGAATAAACACCTGCTGGGCTTTCTGCCAGTGGCTGGCTTCTGTACAAGCTTGGCTAAACTTTCATTCATGTGGACAAGATACTGCAGTAAATTCAGCTTTGAGTCTCTTGATTGAGGCTTCATCCAAGCCTTCTGTTCTCAAGAGAGGAAATGTTAGTGCTGCTTGGAACTCCTGCTCTGCCAACAACCTTCAGGTCAGGTATGAAGATGGTGCTACTGCTGTAGATCAGCATCACCTTTCCATTTCTTATTACTTCCTTACTTTGAATAGACCTTGGACTCACTGGGAAGTAGCAAGTAGCTTTTGTGGAGTTCATTGTTTCACAGTGAGTCACACCATTGGCTGCACTAATCATAGCTGTCATTTGTAGTCATCAGAAATATGTCTTCTCTTCTTATTTGGCTGATAGTAATACAAAACTTACTGTGGCTTGACACATTTGTGATACACATGAACTTTGTATTTTATCTTGGAAGTGAAAAATGCTGGTACTGTCAGGTCTTTCCTCAAGGCAAAGCCAGCAACTCAGCTCTCTTCTCACAGCACAGAATTGATTTAGAGTTCCCTTCCTTAAAATCTAATTAATGGTTTCCACCTTGGAGCATCTCCAGCCTAGGAAGGGTTGCAAGGTACAACAAAAAGTAAACATTATGTAGAGAAATAAAATACAGATTTACATCAACCTGGATGGGATAGAGAGGTGTTATAACTTCTAAATCTGTTGTTAGAAAGAGTGAATGATCATGCAGACAAAGGAGGTCTTGATGATATACTTAATTTTATGAGATATTTGGAATGTCCTTTCTCAAAAAGCCTTGGCTCATGCTCTCTTAGTCACTGTAGGAAGATGAATGTATGAGGATTAATAACTGACCATTTATTCTCTATTCTGTTTCTTATCCTTTCACCAGTTTTCTCAATGGAGAGAAGCAACTAGCACTGTCATCTACAGATTTGTAGGGCTGGATCTGTAGAAGGGAATCACAGGAAAGTGAAACATGTGGGAGATATGCAGTTAATTCTGGAACCCAAGGTTGATTGTAAAATGGGGTGTTGCACTTAGTGAAAAGCATTTCCAGTGCGTGTGCCTAAAAGCACAACAGCCTATAAAATAGCTGCTTGTCTGTCAGAAAGAGCTTGGAATCACCCTGGTTAGTGTTCAGAAGACAGCAGGAGTGATTAAAAAGGCAATGCTGAGAGCTGAAGCCAACTCACAACCCATCTGTTGCACTGTAAATCCAGTGCAGGAGCTGCTGGCCCGTGCTGTCCAGAGCAGCCATGTGTGGGTGGCTCTGCCAGTCCTCTGAGGATGTGAGGTGGAGCTTGGGCAGACATACCAGGGTCTGCTTTGTCCTGCATTATCCCATCAAATACAGACAGGAATTTTTCAGTATGCTAACATCAGCTGAATATTTGAACTGGATCAAACAAAGGGGGAGTGGAAATAATGAAAAGAGATGGTGATCAGAATTTAACTCTGCTTGAAGAGTTACAGACATTCTGCACACTGACTTTCCTTCCCCAGCCATTCTGTATTTTCTTAAACATACTTAATAAAGGATATTTGTCAATCTAACATTGCTTCTGTTCCAAGACTAGGGCACCTCTGCCACAACTGAATTCAATAATCTCAAATAAACTGAATTTTGTTAATTCAGGTATCTATTATTTCTCCTAAACAAGAGTGAGCTCACAAAGTAAAAACTATTCCTGCTAAACTAATCCACAGTCCAAGACAAAGTGATTTCTGAGAAGCACTTAAAGTAAAATAAGCCAGGTGTGTTTTGCAGTTAGGAGCTGTTTTCTTTTCCTTTTAAGAAGAATTTTAAGAAGAATAAAAAGTGACAGCTTACATTTAATTTTTGTGTAGGGTAACACTTCAAAATGTGACTATTTCTATATACACTATGTGTCCTGAGACATTTGATCAATGAAACAAAATTATCAAATCCATCTCTATTAAAAATCTTAAACAAAACCACGACAGCTCTCTTGTTATGGGACAAGAAATCAAATTTAAATATTAAATGATTACATACAATCTGAAAAAGGGAATTATAACCTGAGGTACATGTACAGGTATCTTGAAAGTACCTTTTGTTCGAGAAAGGATGAGTAATTAAACACATGCCACAGTTACAGAGAGAAACTTGGTTTATGGCATGAAATTTTCTATAATAATTGCAGTAGAGAATGCACCAGTATTTTGCCAGCCTCGTCTGCTCAGCAGTGCTTTTAGGTTTTACACTGCAATGAAGAGAAAGTGCTTCTCCATGGTTTGCTATGCCCCACTTCTCTCTCTCCATTGGTCCTCCTGTGCAGAAAATTCTTTCTGTGCTATTACAGCAGTGAGTTTGTCTTGTGTGGTAGGTTTTGAAAGAGCAAACAAGTTGCACTCAGTAGAAAGCAGAGCTTTGCTGGTGCCCTCAATGGTGTGGGAGGTAGCCAGCTCCCAGACACTGGACCAGATGCTGTGGGGTTGGATGTGGCTGTGGAGCTCCAGCCACCTGCTCCCACCCAGCTCCCTGGTACTCAGACCTTGACAGACCAAGAGCCAGCTGGGTTAACTCAAGAGTGGGATTTGAACTGTGTGCATCCATGGCCAGTGATGTGGTTTAACCCCAGCCAGCAACTGAGGCCCCAAAGCCACCTGCTCACTCATCCCCAGTGGGATGGGGGAGGGAATCACAAGGACAAAAGGGAGAAAACCTGTGGATTGAGATAAAGACAGTTTAATAGGGAAAGCAAAAGCTGCGCACACAAGCAAAGCAGAACAAGGAATTCATTCACTATTTTCCATGGGCAGGCAGTGTTCAGCCATCTTCAGGACAGCAGGGGCCAGCTCACACAACAGTAACTTGGGAAGACAAACAGCATCACCCCAAACATCTCCTGTTTCCTTCCTCTGCCCCCAGCTTTACATGCCAAGCATGAGGCCACATCACCTGGGACAACTCTGTGGCCAGCTGGGGTCAGCTGTCCTGGCTGGGTCACCTCCCAACTCCTTGTTCACCCCCAGTCTCCTCACTGGTGGGTGAGAGCAGAAAAGGCCTTGACTCTGCAAGCACTGCACAGCAATAAGGAAAATATGCCTGTGTTATTGACACTGTCTGCAGCACAAATCCAAAACACAGCCCCACACTAGCTGCTCTGAAAAAACTTAACCTCCCCAGCCAAAACCAGCTCAGTTGGGCTTTTCAGCCAACAGCAGGAATTTGGGGTTAGACCCCAGAGAGGCAGTGGTGTTAAGCTTCAGGCAGTGAAAGAGAGGGGACCCAAGGTGCATAGTGCACTTTCATCTAATGGATCATGGGAGAAAGTCTCTTCAAGCACAAGAAACATCCATGCTGGTAGAATCCTACTGGAAAACTAAACAGGGCAAGATGTGATTTACCCTGGACACTGGTATTTAGAAAGGGAGGAGAAGGGAATGCCAACAAATTTCCACAGATTTTCCTTTACTAGGAAAGAATTAACTGTTACAACACTATGGTCAAATGTAAACAGAACCACCCTCAGGTTACTAGAAGCTAACCATAGCTGCATACTTCAGTACAGATGCTATATCTGCATGGGGCAGGGCAGCAGTAACTTAAACAAAAAAAAAATCCAAAAAGCTTCTAAAAAGGAAGGTGGTCCATACTGGGCCTTTAGCCAACAAAAATATGCAAAGACGGATGTGCAATTTGTCTTGTAGAATTTCACACTTTATTTGGAGAATAACACTATGCTTGTATGAAAGAACTTGGTTACAAAAATCAACCTGATTTTACCTTTTAGCAGTTATTGCAAAACTTGACTGTCAAGTAAGGATGTAAAGGATTTCAAAGGATGCAAACTTCACTCTGTATTAATTGTACTTATGATATTACAGGTATTCAAATTACTGCTTACAGTTAGATATGTCTAATACTCCAGTTGGTTTAGATTAAGGAGTAACTATCACCTTCCCTGGGTGCTTTTTACCTTCACTAGTTTAAAACTCCTCAATATTGGAATGAACTTTTGCTGGGTAGAGCAGTGATGAAGCCCTGCAGGCATTCAGAAATAAGTCCCAGGAATTATTCTGTAGGGCCCTAGACTATTTGTGCATTCCCCAGATCAAAGCATCGTTAGAAGATGAAAAATTTTACTAATTAAATGTCTAGCTCAAAATTATTCTAGCTATTCTGTAACAGATCACAAGAGACTTCTCTCCCACTTATCCCTGGACCTTTTCTTTCATGCACTAGTAAAGAATTTTAAAGTAATGTTTATTAAAGGCACAGCCTAACTCTTCTGAAGGACAGGAGTTTTGCTATGAGGACTGGGGCATCACTCACCTGCTCAGTAGCCACTAGAGGAGTTTTACTCTCTGTGTGCTGAGGAGTGCTCCAAGGTCAGCCCTCAGGAGCTCAGTGTCTCAGAACTGGAATTCCTCCTGGCAGGAATCTGTGAAGCTGTAAGCTCAGGCATGACCAGACACACTTTGACAGCTCCAAGCAACCTGAAACTCAGTTTAGAAATAAGCCAAGTTTATGCAGTCTTAAAATTGCTGACTAGCTGTTTCCTTCAGGGGTAGCATTACCAATTTACAAGCAACATGTTAACCTCTGGTAGAGAGCTAAAAGCAGCAGGAGGGCCACTTTCCAGGGCAGAACTATCAAGGCAGCTACACATAGCTTATACTGCTTGTCAAGATTTTAACTCCCTTCCTAGCAAGGAACAAAATTTTAGAAATATCAGCTAGTTATTTATTATTATTATTACCATCCAATCTAAATGCAACTGCTTTGATTATAAGTTATTGGAATAGTCAAATAGCAAATATTTTAATAAGAATTTACAGAGAAGAACATATGGTTTCCAATGTACAATTTAAGGATGCAAAATGAAATTCATGCTAAAGCAACTCCTCATTTGCTGCAGCAGCTTGAGGCTGGGTCCTGGTTTGTAGCAGTTTTCACACTTCAGACATTAAAAATATTGTGAAAAGACAAAACTGATTTTCAGGTAAGCAACAGCACCTCTTTCCATGCAAGAAATTGATTTTATACAAATGATTTAAATATTTATCTGGTTATCTGATTTGGGGGCATGAAGGCAAAACTGGGACTTGAGTATGGAAGCTGATCAATATGCAAGGACGAACAAACCTTGCAAAAGTGCTTTATTGAAACAAAAACTGTTAAATGGAGACCTGAATTGGAAATGAATAAACTTGAAAGCTGAGTATTTGGGGAAGGGGGAGGGTTGTTGTTATTGTGTAAAAAAAATAACTCTATAGTTATGTGCTTGTGACAAGAAAAAGCACAGAGCAATGGTAGCAGGCTGTTTTCTGCATCCAGTAAGAGAAGTACCAGGCTTAAACCGAATCAAGAGCAATTCAAACAGATTATTGAGAGCAGTTTTTAACAGCAGACGTACAGACATTATGGAGTAAATTAATACTAGATGAAATCTTTGTCCTTAATTATTTTAAAACCAGCTTGAAACAGGTGACAAATGTTCTACCATCTCATATCTAAGTCCATTTGAGAAAGAGTTAAGTATCACTCAATGTTCTTAAACCAGTTTTATAAAAAAAGGGGAAAAAAAATAAGAGCGGAGGTGAACACTCACACCAATTCAGTCAAGTTACCCCTGCTCAAGCAGGGTGAAATGACTGTGAAAAGCTGAGGAAAGGTTTTCAAATCTTCCATCAGAGAGGCCTCTTCTGTACTTGGATTGATCTCCCACAGCTCTTTCCCATTATTTTAACAAGTGCTGCACTTCAGATCCTAGCCAGAGCCCACCTGAAACTAGTTTCATGCCTGTGCATAAATAAACAAGGGACTAATCATTTTACAGCTGCATGGCAAAGCATTAAAGGCTGCTCAGTCACAGAGAGGGCAGTGCTAGGGCTGGGTGGTCCCACATCCTGCACTTGCTGGCACAGCTGGGATTTCTACCCATGGCAAATGAACACCCGTGCAGCCTTTGCTTACACAAACACACTCCACCTTTCCCTTCAGCTCCTCTCATCTCAAGGAAAAAAAGGGGCAAAAGCTACTGGGTTAATGGTGTGGGCTTTGTGCTCCTCTTGATTTATTGCACAACTCCAATATATTTTATTCAAATACTGGCAGAGGCACAATTGCCAGATTTCCTCATAGGAAATGTTATGAGACACTAACTTATTGCAGAGTACTCCAGAACAAACTGAAGTCTGGAGTTAACAACATTTCTATGAAAGTCAGCATTCCCTCCTTTTCACAGAGCACAAACAAAATGTACAAAGCATCTTTAAACTATGGCTCTGGTCTTTTTGTACATTAAAGCTGATTTTTCAGAAGACTTCAGCACTCTGTACAGTATTTCCTATGGGTCACAGGGCTTCTGGACCATCAGCTAGTCATAACATAGTAATCTACCGAATCGGTTCCTATTTCTAAATTACAGGAATTGTCTTTTAAAATGAGTTGTCTCTTTCATCCCTTCCTGCTGTGCTGTTCCTATGGTTAAAAAAAACCCACCTTCTTCCAACTTCCAGGCTGAAATGATTCAGTGCTGATGTGTAAAAATCTGTTCTTATGCCAGTATTGTTCAGAGCTTGATTACCTCTCTTCCACACTGCTGTTCGTGTTGCTGTGCACTGCTGTCCTCTTTCAACCTTGACTTTGAGACTAAATAAATCACACAGCTTGGTCCTCTTCAAGAAGTTATTTCACCTGACATTTCTCTGTACCTATTAAAAATATAACTTCACACCCTTGGGGCTCGGGTGCCTATGACAAAGAACATGTTAATGCCACCATACATTCGCCCTTTTCACGACTAGCTCACTCTGGGGTTCAGAGTCATCCCCTGAGCCACCAGTGCCCCCTGGCCAGGCACACCTGAACCCTGACTGCTGCTACAGCACTTCTGCAAAGCCAGATCCAGCATATCAAATGTGGCACTCAGCTTCTGCTTGATTTGGACTTGGCCTCTTCAGAAAATCTAACTTGTCTAACATCTCACAGACACTGTGGCACCAGGGACTGAGTCCAGCTCCTCTGAGGGCTTTTACATACCTCAGCCTTGAGATACTGCCTCCATCCTTTTTACCTCCTTCAGTCTCCCAGCAGATTCCTGCACACTTTCTAACCTCTGGCACAGACCAGGTGCCAGGTGCTCATGGTGCCAGTCGTGCTGCACAATCCATTCCTGCCCCAGGTGTGCCCAACCTTGAGTGCTGATCAAGTGCTGCACTGGAGGAAAAACAACCACTTGTGATCCATAGCTGAGAAGGAGCACGAAAGGAGAGGCAGCAGACACTGAGTCTGACTCCTTCAGTGCTTGACTGTGCAGCACAGACATTGAACGCCTCTGTAACACGGTGCATAGACAAGAGGTTTCCTGGAATTTTTTTAAAAGCTTACACTGAAAACAATAGATGTCAGTGATATGCATATGAGTCACTGCCAGAACTGGGACTTTTAAATCCAGTGTACAAACATCTGTCACTTGAACCAAGGACACGGACAAGGACCTCCCTCAGACTCCTCTGTTCTGGTGGCTGGTGGTTATGCCCATTGCAGAAGGGACTGCAAAGACACTCCCAAATGGAGCTCAGACAAAGGCAGCTGAGCCCAACAGACTGAGCCCAACAGTAGCAGAAGGTGGGCAAAGACTTTATTTTTACAAATTTGAGCTTTAAAACTTTGGTTTTTCAGGAGAGCACTTCTTCCCATGCATCCCACCCCAATGCTGCTAGGAGAGCGGGGGGGCAGTTAATAAATTCCTTATACAGAGAGAAAGAGGGGAGTCTGGTTTGCAGGAGAAATGTGCTTATGTGGGCTGGGAAAGGTACAGGGGAGGGCAAGTCACCACTGCCCTGTGGACCAGCTCTCCACCCAGGGGCTGTTCCACTGCCAGCTGTCTGCAGAACCATTTCAGCTGAAACAAGGCAAGAGCTGCTGTTGAAGAGTAACCAGTTCCCCCTGCAATTTGGACTCAGACTCACTCTGCTCTCCATCTTCCCCCTCTTCCTGCCCTGAGCTGTCTTCCTCTATCTCCTCCAAACAATACAATTGGGGCAATTCCCAGTTCTTGGTCCCTACTTCTGCTAGCTTGCTCCCTCCATGCTCCTTCCTTTCCTCACACACTCCTTGCCAACTTTTCCAATTAAAGCAGTCACAACTTCCTGCCTCTCCTCATCAAATCCCAGTCCTTCATTCATCTCACACCCAAGTCCTTTGCCCAACAAATTCCACTATCCTCAACCAAAAGTGAATTCCTTTCCCCATTCCCTCATGTTAACCCCATCTGTCATCAATGTCTCTTCCCTCTCACCTTAATAACTTCCCATTATTAAGCACTGGAAAGCTGAACACTGGATTTGGGGGTCTTTGGGTGTTTTTGGGGGGGGTCTTCCTTAGGAACAACTACAACTGGGAAAGTGGAGATAGGGAAGAAGGCATCAGTGGGAACCAGGAATAGCAGAATCCTCCCTGCTAAGCCCAATGATGCAGCCCCTGCCATGATTACATGGTTTTGATTCCCTCTGTACCACACTGAGTTTTCTATGGGAAAGAAAGAGCTTTGCACATGCTCACTGGAGAGAAGATCAATGCAGATTTTATTTGGTATAAAATAAAGATACACACACATACCAAAACCACTTTTACTGAGCACGTGCTATCCGTTTTATACAAACATTAATATATTTGGCCAAATCAGAATAGAAAGCAGAGGTAAAAATAAAAATGCAGGGGACATCCTCTACAAAAAGGTAATTTCCCCTACCCAAACTGGAGTTCCTGTCCCAAAACACTGAAGTGACAAATGATTTCAAAGAAATATCTTTGAGAATATTTGGACACAGGCAAAAGACCACCACATCCTAAGTTAAAAAGAATATGCAACTGCTTTGACTGAAATTCCAAAAGACTTAAACCTTATGCCCATGACAAAAAGCTTCAGTCTATATACAGTTGAAGTTTGGCAAAGTTGGACCTTCAGAAACAGGGCAACAAGTTTTGAAGCTCCAGGGAAGGACTGGATTCCCACTTAACAGCAACAAGAAATGGCACTGCAGGTGCCCCAGGTTAGCAGCAGAGCTGAACATCTCAGTGCTGGAAGCAAGAATTTCACAGTACTCAATACCCAGACTTCGAGTGCTACAACACTCATCAGCTTGCAGCCTGTTGTTCAGAGCTGAGACTGCCAGATCTATGTCTCACCAACAAACAACAGGCCCCTCAATCACTGAAACCCACTGCCTCAATGTGTTTGCATCCAGCTTTCATCTCTTTGAAACACAGCCAAGGGGACAGTCTGGACCTGGCCCCTCATTCACACACGCACACACACACACACACACACACTGCCAGAGGGGTATTGAAAACTGCTAATGCAAGGCTTGACAAATCCTATTTCTCCCATGTCATCCTCCATGGTGGTAGGAGTCACATTAGGTTAAATAGGAAAGACAAAGCATCTCAGGTAGTCCCAGTGCTGCAGGGGTTGCATGGTGACTCTGAAAAACGACAGGCACCATCAGAGAGTCTCAGTGACAGCTCTCTGTGCTGAAGAAAGGAACAGAACATGCTGTCGGGCTTGTTGGCTCTCGGGGTTTAATTCAGTGGTTTAATTGCGTTACCATAACAAACCCAAAACTCTGCAGCGTTTTTATCATTGAGCTTTACTGGAAGTGGTGATACTGAGAACTTAATGCAGAAACTCAGGACTTTTCTTGATGCCCAGACTGATGGGGGAGGATGGGGCTAAAATGACTCATGCAATACTGAAGTTGTTAAATAAGTAACTCCACAACCATTCCAACACTTTTGTTAGATACTGCAACTGATACTGAACTATTTCTATTGTACCTGCAGTATGCAAGTACGTACTGTGGATATCTACAAGGACTCCATATCCTAAGGAGTAGAAATAAGGCAGGGCCCAAGTATTTCTTGGCCCTGGACTTTCATAATTTCCCACAAGCAATCATGGCATGGAAGTATCCCAGCCTTTTATGAATAATTACAGTACTCAAGTTTCTACCTCCCTTAACTTGGACGTGTGACAATCAGAAGTTAAGTAAAAACAGACAACAGAGTTGTCTTGTGAGCATTTGTCAGTTCTGCACCCATTTCCCACTACGACTTTTTAATAAATTAGTTGTTAATTCATTGTATGTAATGTAGCACAAGTAGGTCATTTTCACCAATCTCAGTCTGAAATACTAAAACTTTATAGCTGAGTCCTGCACTGTGATTCTAAGCCTTCCAAGTTCAGGTTGGATATAAAAATGTGTTTACTGTTCTCTTGCTTATCATGCTATGCTCTGCTCTAAATGAGCAGTTCAATTTTCTACATCATCCAGTAGAACTCTGACTTCACCTCAAACTGCCCAAGCCATAAATGTCCAGCTGCTCTAAAAATGCAGTCTAACTATGTGTGTCCTGCTTTCAGCAAGTTCTGGTTGGTTCCAAAGATCTCTGCCACTGAAACTCCATGCTGGTTGTCCTAATCAGGCCTGTTTCTGCTTTTTCAAATAAATACCAACATTGACATTTGAGAGTACTTTGCTTTTTCTTCAAGGCCTGAGTTTCAAGACCAAGTACATGTTGTAAACACCCTGAATGATGCTGTCCAATGCCATCAAAACACCATGAAGAGAAAAATGGGATGCATTTGTTGGTGAGCCTTAGTTGTCCTCCTTGGGCAGAGGAATTTTAGAAAACCTTCCAGTGACTGAAGCACACGTGTCACACCACCAGGCACCAAGCAACTGTCATCCACACACTGTTCTAAGATGTCTCTCTGGCCTGCTTGCTCCTTTCTCAGCTTTAGATACTCCCTATGGACTTTTTAGATGAGCTTTCTGATGAATTCAGGTCCACTGAATACAAACCAAAAATTGCACTTGCTGTATTTTGTACACTTTGCCCAATGGAGCCTTTTTCACATTATACAAAAATTTAAAAATTAAAATAATAACTCATAAAGAGCAACCAGGCTAATGAACAACTTGTGCTGACAGATATAATTATTGATACAGAAAATGCATCTATCACAGAATATCCTGAGTTGGAAGACACCCACAAGGATCAGCAAAGTCCCATTCCAGGCCCTGCAAAGGACAGCCCCAACAGTCACATAATGTGCCTGGAGCATTGTCCAAAAATTTACCGAGCTCTGTCAGGTTTGGTGCTGTAACTACTGCCCTGGGGAGCCTGTTCCAGTGCCCAACCACCCCCTGAGTGAGGATCATTTTCCTAATACCCAACTAAACCTCCCCGGATACACTTTCATGCCATTCCCTGGGTTCTGTCTCTGGTCACCAGAGAGAAGAGATCAGTGCCTGCCCCTCCACTCCCCCTCATGAGGAAGCTGTGACTGCAATGAGGTCTCCCCTCAGTCTCCTCCAGGCTGAACAGACCAAGTCGCCTCAGATATTCCTCATACGGCTTCTCCTCAAGGCTCTTCACCACCTCTGCAGCTTAAACAGGGAAACAGTTTCAGAAAATACCAAATAATTTCCTCCCAGCTATAAGAATCAAGTTAAGCTAGATGATAACACTTCTTTGCTCATCATGATGAACCATTTTAAGGGAAATTAAGTGTGAATTTTGAAAGACTTAGGAAAGATATCTACAACCTGAAAGAGCATGATGAGATTCTCTGTCAAAGTGAGGAGAATGCTTAACTGTTGCATCACACAATTCTGTGACTGCAGCTTGGTAAGAACAAATAAAGAGGATATACTGGATTTTAATCTCCCATCCAATTTAAGAAAATAAGTACCATATCATCTTTTGGTATGCACAAAAATCTTAATTTCTTTCCAAACCTGTCACTACAAGCCAGGCTGGGTATAGTCCCAGAAAAGCCGTCCAAAATAGGTTACCTGACACGGGTTATCAAGGCATTGTACAGGTACTAGCTATACAAATACCATTATTAAATGCCACTGGAACACTCAGAGAAATTTTGGTGTCACAGGCACAGTGAGAGTGCAGAAACATTCCTTAGATAATACACAAGTTTTTCCAGCACAAAACTAAGACCCTGTAATTCTTATTTCAAGCAGAAGCCCAAGGTTGCAAAACTGAATGAAGTATGCTACAGAGAAATGGATAAATTTGTTCAAAAATATTATCATGACTACATTTTCCTGTCAGATAATGAAAGAAACCTGCTTCTTATGCCAACATACTCTCAGATGGGAAGATCAAGGGGAAAAAGAGCCAAAATAAATGAAGGTTCATCCTAACTTAGTGACATGCTGTACAGCATAACACTCAGAGCACAAAAATGTACAGTGCAATTCAAACACCTCCTCTATGATAACATAACATCTTTGAACTGCCTTTATTTTCAGCACTTTATCTAAATACTGCTTTCTTCCTGATCCTGGATTATCCTCAATTTGAAACTCATATTCTGGGTTTGTAGTTGAGGACTGCATGTAAACATCCCTGCAATCCTGTACACTCTCATGGAGCCATTTAAAGACTACCAGACTGTAACAGATTCAAAAGCAGTCTCTATGAAGTTATGAAACTACATCCCTAAATTACAACTGAACCTTCTATCCCCACATCAAGAAATTAATAAACAAAGGTACTTGCAGATACACGCCCACTTCTCACACAAGTTGCAGGATATCTGCAGGAACATGTCATTTTAAAATCCAAAATAAAATTTCAGGGTTTTTTTTTTTTTGTTATTTGTTTGTTTGCTTTTTTAATGTAAGATACTATTAGGGAACTTCATGATTAATTGGTCTTAGCCTCTTAGGAAACATTTGTTTTTGTCCAGGAGTTGCCAGCTGAGAGGATGTTATTGTTTGGAAGGGATGTGATCAGGAGGACCCTGTGCACGGCACAATGTGTCAGCCCGGAAGCAAGGGAAGAAAAGTGATTCTCTCATCTGAGAGAGAAAACAAAACAGAAATGTCAAGCATTTGCCTTCCAGTTTCATTCACCCCTACACGTGTTCCAAAGAAACATGTCAGTCACCTGTATTTCACACAAGTATCACCAAACTATATCAATGTATGTATATTTTAAAAAATCCTACTTTCAAAACAATTACAGATTTCTTTAGAAAAGCAAAGATTCCTGCCACAGACATCTTCAAAACACATAAGCAGGTGAATGCTTACCCTCCCTGCACTGCTTACCCTGCTGCTCAGAACGAGGGACAGAGCTGACCACGGTTCCCCTTCCCTCAGGCCCCTGCCTACAGCACCAGCAATGAGCAGGGGCAGAGCCCATCCCTGCAGAGCAGGTTTGGGGCAGGAGAGCTGAGTCCTACCCTGCAGCAGGCACCTTCCTCCCGGCTGTCCAGGCCCCTGCTAACCCCTGCAGCGACTTCACAGAAGCCTTTTCTGTTTCCGTAGCATTAGGACAGAGGTCAGTGTGATCCAGAAGGGCAATGCTCCCACAGGAGCACCTTCCAGGCCCTCTAGTTCCTTGCTGAGAGTCTTCACCTGGGGGATTTTTAAATTTTCATGCAGTTTGTTTGTAGTATACCTGTTCTTTGTACACGATCACAATTTCAAGTTAAAGGCTCCAAGAGTGATGCCGTACTCGGAGGACACCCCTTACCAAAGCCTTTTCATAAATATAACATCCCCCCGCCCTCTCCAGAAGGGAAACAGCCACAGTGAAGCCACAGCGGCACGGGGGGCCTGCACCCTGCAGC
Organism: Agelaius tricolor; assembly: GCF_023055355.1. Classification (NCBI taxonomy): domain Eukaryota; kingdom Metazoa; phylum Chordata; class Aves; order Passeriformes; family Icteridae; genus Agelaius; species Agelaius tricolor. The sequence goes on from NW_027269339.1 coordinate 543,068, forward strand.
GCTGCCCGTACCCGAGGCGAGGCAGGTGTCCCTCAGCCGGGGCTGCCCTCAAGGAGCTCCCCGCCCGCCGAGCGGGCGCCTACCATGCCAGCGGTGACCCCCGCGCTCAGCTTTGCCCGACGGCGCCCGTCCGTCCGTCCGTCCGTCCGCCCTTGGGCCCGTCCGGGACGTGGGGCTCGGGCGCTACCGGGCGTCGCCGGCGCTGAGGGGGTAGGCGAGGATGCTCATGGCCTCTCCGCACGCCGCCTCCACCTGCCGCACCTGCTGGCGGCTGAGGCGCTCCCGCCAGGCGTGCACGGCCTCCCGCGCGTCGCGGGCGGAGATGAGGAAGGGCCGGTCGGAGGAGTAGGCGGCGCCGCGGGTCATGTTGACCACGAAGTCCTCCAGGGCCGGCGGCACGGTCAGCCCGGCAAAGCGCAGCAGGCGGCGCAGCTCGGCGCGTGGCTCCCGCACCAGGTCCTCGTAGCGGAGCTGCGTGTAGCGGCGGCGGAGCCAGTCCGGGGCGCGCCGGGCCAGCAGGAGATCGCGGAGCCAGGACTGGCAGATCACCTCCAGCGCGCCGCCGAGGAAGAACTCGGCGCGGTGCTGCGGCTGCGGCGGCCGCCCTCCGCCCAGCAGCCCGGGCGGCAGCAGGAGATGCTGCTGCTGGTGGCGGGCCGGGCCCCGCGGCTCGGCGCGGTGGCGGCTGCGCAGCACCTGGACGCTCTCCCGCAGCAGCGCCTGCCGCGCCTTCAGGCGGGAGTTGTGGACGGCGCGGGGGTCGCGGAAGAGCTGCACCACCCGCAGGTTGAGGCCGGGCTCCCGCAGCAGCGGCAGCAGCGCGCCCAGCTCCAGCAGCCGCACGTCCTTGATGACCACCACGGGGTACTTGCGGCACTCGGCCTCCAGCTCCCGCAGCGCCCGCGGCGGACACGTCTCCTCGCAGGTGGCGCCGTCGACGAGGCCGATCTCCCCGCGGGGCCGCGGGGCGGCGGGGCAGAGCGGCGGCGAGCAGATCACCTTGTTGGTCCGCCAGCCGAAGATGCTGGCCGTAGTGAGGTTGTCGGCGGCGGGCGGGGCGGGGGCCAGCGGGTCGCGGGGGCCGGACGGGGCGGTGTAGAGGCGCAGGACGGAGAAGTCGCATCGGAAGAGGGCGCGCAGCATGTCGCGGAGGGCTCCCTGCAGGCTCAGCGCGTCCCCCGGGTAGAGCGCCTGCCAAAGGTGCCACATGGGCTCGTACAGGTAGAAGACGTCGGGGTGCTGGTTGAAGAGCTCCCCGAGGAAAGAGGAGCCCGTTCGCCAGGTAGCGTGCAGGTAGATGTGCCGCTTCCCCGCCGTCCCCGCGCTGCCGTTACCCGCCGCCCCGGCCGTGCCCGCCTCATCCTCCTCCTCTTCCTCGTCCAGCGGCGGCCGCTGCTCCCAGCCCCACTCACTCAGCGCCTCCTCCAGGCTCGGGCAGCGCCGCAGCAGCGGCTCCTCGTCCGTTCGCCCGCGCCTGGCCCCGTAGTCCAGCGCGTAGGGCACCAACAGGAGCAGCAGCAGCGTGTACAGCACCAGCACCGCGGCGAAACGGCGATGTTCGCCTCGCCACCATCGCCGGCCCTTCATCGCTGGGGCCGGCTCGGACCCCTGCTCCGCCGACCCTCTGTTTGCCGGAGGGCGGCTCTTTGCGGAGAAGCAAAGTTAGCGGCGGCGGCGGGGATGTGGGCGGCGGGCGGTGCTCCCCGCCGGGGAGCACGCCCACGGGCACGCCGGCCCGGCTCCGGGCCGCTGGCCGCGCTCTCCGCCGCCTCCTCCCTCTCGTCCTGCTCCTCCTCGCAGCGCGACGCGGAAGCTCCCGCACCTGCCCCCGCTGCCGCCTGAGGAGCCACTGCCACCGGCGGGGCGCGGGCTGCTGTCGCTGCTGCTCCCGGTGCCGCTGCGCCGGGCTCCGGGCCGCCCCTCGGCCGGCCTCCCTCCCTCCCCCGGGCAGGGCCGGAGGGGCGGGCTCGGCACGGCGGGACTCACCCCCGCCCGGGAAGGGGCGCACCGAAAAGGAGGTGTGCCAGCCAGGACAGGTACCGAGCAGCCGAGGGTGTCCCGAGGAGGAGTGGCTGCTCCTGGTATCCACCAGAGCTCCGGAGAAAGAACGCGCAAGACGCTACAGTAAGGAGAAGAGGTGCAAATGTATTTTTAGGGTAGACGACAGCTATTAAAATCTGCAGTGAGTTTCAGAAATGCTGCAGTTCTGCGCTGTAGGGAGCTGCGGGGTTTCTCAGCCATACTTTTGTCTACGTGTGTGTGCTGATGGGATGCGGACATCTCGTTCATGACTCATTGCTCCAGTTTTTACACCTATAAGTTCCATAGCTGTCTGAGCAGGTCACCCTTTTCGGCTGGAAGGACGAAATGAGACCCCACAGAGGGACAGTCAACCTATTGTGGATGTCTTCCTGATAGCCCTCTTTATTAACTACAGTAGGAGCATAAAGTTACCAGTTCCAACCTAGACTTCTAGTTTTTTAGACATCTAAGATTATTTGAAATCTCCTGGGAAATGGAAAGTCAACAAGATGGTGACTTCAGGTGTTTAAATTAAAAGATATAGTCTCAGAATCTCCAGCCCAGCCCCTGCCTGACCTTGGAAGATGTGGACATAAGGAGATGGACCATGATCCCATGTTCCTGGTCCAAGCATCCAGCTGTCAGGAAAGTTAGGTCCCTGTCCTGCTGATGGTGTAGTGGGAGCTCCTGACAGTCCTGACCACTAGGCAATAGGTGGCATCCTCCGTAAAACACTACTAATACTTAAGTATGGTTTGCAGGGCGAAATTCAGAGAGGATAACACGGTTCTTGCCCTTTGACTCCCAGAAGAGTCTTTGTGGTATATAAGCACCTGTGATTAGACACATGACACCACATGCAACAGAGAACAGAAACTACCATTAGTTTCATGGGTTCTAAAAATGCTCTATCCATACAGATATACAAATACACAGCCTGAAGATGCTGGGCACAGTATGAATGTCCAGTTATTAAATAATAATCTAATTTCGAATTTGTCAGGCAAAGCACAAGGACAAGAAATCAAGGTGAGAGAGAAAAAGCATGCTTCTCTTCTGTCCAGGTGGTAAGCCAGTTGTCTGCTAATGCTTTACTTACCCCATGTTAATAAGTGTTAAAGACTGGGCTTCCTGCCCTTTATAGCGTGCTGAGTGAGTAGATGGTGCCAAACAAGATTTGTGAGCTCCTTAGCAGAAGAATGTCGAAATTATAGCATTGGAAAGGAAATTCTGCCTCACCATACATTTCACTGCTTATGTCTTTAAACACCAAGATACACCAGTATCCCACTATTAGCAGTGTGAGTTTCACCTCTGACTCAATAATACCAGGATTTCATCCAGACTCTCAAACAACTAAAGGAGGACGACAGAATAAAAACACACTTGCCAAAATCAGGTTACAGTCTTGTCAAAAAAATCTCTTCCCCATCCAAAACCCATTTATATTTAGTATTTTGAGAATCTTCAGTGTAGCTGACTTGTGGCATCATGCAAAATAGTAATTTAGATAGATTTACCAAGATGGGATCCTGAGAAGTGCCAATGAGAATGGATGACTTACAAATAGGATTTCCCCTTTGTAAGACAAAATACTGGGTTGACAGTAGCATCAGCACCAGTGATGGTCAATAAGCCATGCCGCAGGACATGTTACTTTAAACTAATGTTGTATGGGTTTCTGTGACACATACTTAGGCCTAAGAACTAAAATCAAGGTCTTAAACCTGCCTAACAGAAGTGAAGCTGTCTTGTAAAGAATCAAACATCTCACAGAGTAAGACAACCCATCACAAAAATGTGAAACCATAGAAATAAAACTATGTACGTCTTACAATGACTTTTTTTCAGAGAGTGGAGCTACAAACTTCTGTGGCAATTGTTCTAGAAAAAATGAAAGATGCAAATAGCTTTATCACAAGTTACATACTTCAGTAAAGATAAAACCACAGTTGTTAAAAGATTATCAGATCAAAAAAGAATGACAGTAGATGTTTTGTTCTGCACCTTCACAACGGTTCCTCTACTGCAAGAGGATTAGGCTGTAAGTGTTTACGTCAGTTGTTTTGGGTTACAGCTGTTTTTGGCACAGGGAGATTCCAGCAAAGCCAGTATTTATTTTGTCACCCAGTAGGTGTCTGAGCTGGACTTATAATCGTTGAGCTCCCGCCTTCCTGAAGAAAGTGCCTACTTCTCAAGAAGTACCTAATTTGAGCATTGGGGAGTGGACTGCTGCTTTGCATAGAGTGGGAAGAGATCAGCTTTCTCTTTTCTCAATTTTCAGTTCCAGACTGCATTGTCTCTTCAGCACAATAAGAGAGATGATTTTTCACTATTTAGGCTTTTTCTATAAACCATGAAGATACCATTTAAATATACAAATGATCTGCATCTCCTTCTAAGATCAGGAGAGTTCTGCACCCAAGGAAGACAGCCAGGTTCTTCTTCTGATCTGTGAAGTAGTCTGCCCATTTGACATCTAGCTCCTGCCATTTTTTGGTGATAATTATATGCTTAATATTATTTTGTAAAGAGTGGGGGAAAGAATATAGGCATAACATGTTCTGCATACTTTAGTATTGCAGTATTTCCTTTCTAGTTTCCAAGCTTGTCACTGTAAGTACTGGCTGTTTTTAATATAACATAACATTGGCTTCCTGTGTATTATCTCTCTAACTTAATTTTTGCTCTTCTGTCTCCCACGGTGCTTCTACTGTCAAGAGAGACAGTAAATGCTGGAATGCAGCATTTCAGCCTCAATAATTTTTATCTTCTCAGCAGAGGCTTCAAAATAGAAATAGTTGTCTCTATATCTTGCAATCTTTCAGCTCTCCCATGCTCTTGTCATTTTCACAGAGTACTTTGTGAGTAAAAATAGCTTGATTTGCTGATAAAATTAAACATGCTTTGCACACGGAGCACCGCCCTCAAACATCCTGACTGTTAATGAGCTCTCTGCTTGCACATGTTGTCACTCACAGGCTTCAGCCAAGAGGAAGTCCGTGGTTAGTAGCAGCTTAAAAACCTTCCTAGCCAACTAGCTAGGACAAATGTCCTTATTTTGGAAGTTCCTTTGTCATCAGATGTTCCAACATGTGCAATACCACATGTTTCGCATATGGCACCAGACCTAGTAGTTCACATTTTAGAAAGGGCATGTTGAGAATAATGGGAAGGACAAGCTGGTCCAGGCGAGATGGCTGGTGCAGAAGGGACTTTTTGCAATATAGTTTTCCCCAAAAGTGGAACAGAGATTGAGGACCTGAAAAAGGTCAAAAATGACACGGAAATTCTGAGAGACTCAATGGAAATTTAGAGGATCTGAAGAAAGTGGAAAGTAAGAGAAAAGCAGAGTAGACTTCTAATCTGGGGCTGGTAAGTTGGGTGGAAGTGGTTTCAGACACAAAGCCACATTCAGAAGGTAGCAATTAAGCTTTCTGCATGTACACCTGATGTCACTCTTGAGCATCTGCAAGGAAGACAAGGAAATGATGCAGGAAAGTGAAGCATTCTTAACTACCTTGGTCTTGTGTACCAATCATTACACTGGCACAAGTCCAGATCTCTGAGTTTCTCTGTGGGCTGATTTGAGAGGAGCCAGGTGTACAGTTACTGGTCACAGCCAGCACAGCTTCGTGAGAGGAAAGTCCTGCTTATCAAACCTGGTTTCCTTTTATGACAAGGTAACCCACCCAGGTGATCAAGGGTTTGGATTTCAGTAAAGCTTTCAATACTGTCTCTCACAGTATCCTTCTGGACAAAATGTCCAGCACACAGTTGGATAAACACATGGGTGAGCAACAGGCTCACAGGTCAGGCATAAAGGATTACAGTGAACAGACATCAGACTGGTGACCTGTCACTTGTGGGGCTGTGCAGGGCTCTACCATAGGTCTTGTGCTCTTACACATCTTCATAAAGGGCTTGGATGCAGGACTGGAAGGGACACTAAGCAGATTTGCAGACAACACAAAACTGGAAGGAGCTATTACCTCCCTCAAAAGCTGGGAGGCCCTGCAGAGAGACTTGACAAATCAGAGGGCTGGGCAATCACCAACAGTATGAAGTTCAACAAGACAAAGTCCTAGATCTGCACCTGGGATGGGGCAGAATGTATGGACAGATTGGGGAATGGGTAAAGCAGAACCATGGAAAGGGACGTGGGGGTCCTGATCAAGTTGAACATGAGTCACCAGTGTGCCCTGGCAGCCAGGAGGGCCAACCATGCCCTGGGGTGCATCAGGCACAGCATCACAGCTGGGCAGGGGAGGGGATTGTCCTAACTCTGCTCTGCACTGGGGCAGCCTCACCTTGAATATTGCGTGCAGTTTTGGGTGCTGCAATATAAGGAAAATATAAAACTAGGAGTGTCCAAAGGAGGGCAATGAAGATGGTGAAGGACCTTGAGGGGACACTGTATGAGAAGTGGCTGAGGGCATTTGGTCTGTTCATCCTAGAGAAGAGGAGACTGAGAAGAGACCTCATGACAGTCTACAACTTCCTCATGAGGCGAAGGGGGGGGCAGGCACTGATCTCCACTCTGTGGTGAACAGTGACAGGACCCAAGGGAACAGCCCAAAGTGCCAGGGGAGGTTTAGTTTAGATACTAGAAAAAGGTTCTTCACCCAGAGGATGTTTGGGCACTGGAACGGGCTCCCCAGGGCAGTGGTCACAGCACCAAACCTGACAGAGTTCAAGAAGCATTTGGACAACACTCAGGCACATGATGGGACTCTTGGGGATGGTTCTGTGCAGGGCCAGGAGCTGGACTTTGATGATCCTTGAAGGTCCCTTCCAGCTCAGCCTATTCTGTGATTCTGTACAGCTTCAGGCTTTGGTTAATACAATCACACAGCCACCATGCATCCCCTACCACCCAATGGCTCTGCAAAAGAGCAGGGGCAGCAGAAAGGCATGAGACTCCTGTACCCCTCAGACTGAGGGAAGAGGACAGTGGAATTGGGGGACCAACAGCAAGTTGGAATGAGAAGGGAGGGGATGCATTGCTCCCTCCTCTCCCAGATTTCTCCAGTTATTTCTAAGAACTGGTGAAGTTGTAAAGTTAAGCCCACTGCTGCTCTCTGCTTCCTGACATAAGGGCTGGGTACAGGGAGTGAGCTGAGAAAAGATTCAGATTAAGCCAAATTCAGCACTGCAGCCTGTGTTTGGGCTAAGGGATGCTTGGTAGCCCAGTGCAGCATCGCTGAACCAGCTGCAGCAGCCTGATGTGCACCTAGCTAGGGGAGCCCTTCTATGCCCAAGAGAAGCAGAGACATTTTATTTCTGCAGTTGATTTATTTAAAAATTAAAATATAACAAATATACTACGCTGTAATTGTCAGAGTAGAGATTGTTGGTGGCTTTCCAAGAATGTGAAATCTGAGTATTGAAATGGCCAAAAACAAACAAACAAACAAAAAAAAAAAAAAACCAAAAAAAAGAAGGAAGCAGGAAGGTTTGGGGTTTTTAAATTTAAAACATGGTTATGTCATCAGTGATCTTGTGAGCTCCTCTAACTTCCTCTAAGAAAGACGCTAATGCCATCATTGAAGATGATAGAAAATGCTACTAGGAAATGTAATAAGAAAATGCAGGAGGTGGAAGGCAGAGCAAAGTAAGCTTATGTATTTGTTGAGGTTCAAGAGGAAGCTCAGAAGGAAGTCTGTTAGTATTTATAACAGTGTAAATTCAGATAAATCAGCAACAATGAAAGAAAACATCTATTCTATAATCCAACTCAATGCTAATGTAACTTGAGTTCTCCTAAATTCTGCCAAGGATGACTCTAATGTGAAGACTTTAAACCTCTCCCCTGCAGAGTGGGCTCTGTTGTCCCATTAGCAGAAAGGCAGTTCTCTCACAGCCCAGAAACACTTACACCACTCCAATAGCCAGCACCTCCCTCCCACTGCCTGGCCATTAACAGTAGCTGCCACAGTAAAATTATTCCTGTGGTAATGCGTGTCTGGGGTCTCACAGCTTTGAGTACTAGAACGACCTCTATACTTAAATGTGTGGGAAATAATAGTTTTTAATGGCAGAAACTGTGAATCTTTTTCTGCTTTCTCTCATTGTCACAGGCTTACTATTACTGAATTGGAGATGCTGATTAACAGCAAGCTTTTGACACTCAACAAGTTAAGCCATTGTGTTGGCATAATTAGGGAACTAATTCTTTCACAGTTCACTCAAGAGAAGAAAAGAACTAGAAAATTTAAGAGCTATTTTTAAAGGGGGGTTTTCCCCCCCAAAGTAACCCCTCTGACAGCTATTGTAACAAAATACTTGCAATTCTCCTGCACTTCCTAAGGCAACACTTTCATGCACAGAATACAGTTTTTGGACTGAGCATCTATCTGCCTTTTTATTCACTTCAGTCATATGTGCAAATCTGTACTGACATATGCAAATGAAAAAGCTGAGTGCTCAATCACTGCACCTAATTTATAAATATGTCCCATCAAGTTTTCTAAAGATAATTTTGCAAATTCAGAATTTCTGAATAATTTCTGCAAATTATTCCTAAGAGATATTACTGTGACTATATGGAAGAAAGACAAATGCCAGAATGTATAATTCACTCGAAAATTAATCTTGTATATGCTTGTGCCAGATTATTTAACTTTCATGAGGAAAATGTTAGTAGGCAAAAAGATATTGATTCTGAGAAATTCCTGGGTTCCTGGAACCTCTGGGAACCAATTTAACTCCCTGCCTGTCATTACTGGTTATTAATGAGGAAGGCTTCTCTGGGCTTGTTATGCTGTTAATTGGGTGTGTCCAAGTGGAATGGTAGTCAGCAGTCCACAATTTATTTTTTCAGCTGTCTAATGAGTGCAGCAGATTTGAAAATTGGTGTTGGTCTCTTGCTTTGGGCCTTCACTACAAGCTTTACAAAATTTGTCCAAAGCAATCATAGCACTACTAGGCACCTGCAGCACATCATTTATTTAGTGAGACATCCCTATGTCTATATGCTGTAAACAGTGGATGAAAACCATTTTGGTTTTCCTGTAAACTTCTGTAAACAAAGAATTTGTACACTGCTTTCTATAAAGAGATGTTTTCTCTGGGCAGTTTTTGGTATGCAAATGTTGATTGTCAGGCTTTGTTACTTTAGCTACATAGACAATTTAATGCAGTTTCAGGTTTTATATGACTGTGAAAATTGTCTCACGAAATTTACTAAAGCTTTAGCAGAGAAATAATCTGCTTTTCAGTAGTTTCACTCTAATTACACCTAGTAGAAAAAGGAAGAATAAACACACAAGCCTAGCTCATTAAACAAGTGGGTGAACAGGAAAAAAACACCAGAGTAAAAGGTCATTACAGGATATAGAGGTTGATTTTCTCAGGAGAGATAACTGTTGTTGGAGCTGAACAACAACAAAAAAAAGTTACACGCAATTGCTGAGCTGCTGCAAAAATTTATTTCAACCATGCAGCTCAAAGAGAAAATATTCAAATACATCCTGAAAACTTCAAGCTGATCTCAGCACAATTTGTGCAATACTCCTCAGGTTCTTAGAAGAATTGGGCTGACTATGGAAATGTTCTGGGAAAACCCGATCCTCTGTCCAGGCAGATTTCACACATTATTTATTAGCTGCTGGACTTTGCTGTATGCAGAAGAGCTTGTAGGCATTGCAGGTGGTCAAACCAGGCTGCTCCAGCTTCCTGGCCATGAGGAATGGCCAAGGCTGGAGCATTTATTTGAACTCCCTATACCTCTGCTCTGCTTAAAGGAAAATTTATTCTAGGTTCTTTTGCTGTATTTCTTGGTGGTGGTGGCTGATTTTTCCTTTGTCCTTCCTTCACTGTCTTCAGTCCTCTTACCTATAGGTTTTTTTATGTTTATCCTATTGCTAGATGGTCCTGTCACTCAGCCTCCAAGGAAAAGTATTAATCCATTTGAAGCTGAAGCAGCTGCCCAGGCAGGAGCTACAGAGGACTGTTCATGTTTTTTTGGTACTGTGGTGAAATGCCCCTTCTTTACATCTTGTTTTGAGAAATAGTCATACTTTGTGGTTTTACTGGGTGGAGATTTTTATTAGTGATTTCTCCTCCAACCTACCATTGGGAAATACCCCTTGAAAACACTGCAAGACTACTAGCAAAGCAGGAAGAAAGTTTTACTAAATTTTCTAATATTTTAAGTATTTGAAAATTGCTGTCACAGCTGCCTCCATCTGAGTTCTGAGGAAGGTAAGTTACCTCAAGCAAGGTAACTCTAATGGGGACCTTACCTGACTGATGGGTCCAGGCTGGGCTGAAATGGGATCCTTGACTAAGGGAGGGTGGGGGAACCCCATAGGATATGGCAGGGACAGGGGGTGCCCTCAGGGGCTCAGCATTTTGTAACTGACACTTTTCTGCACCTTTGGCTTTCATTTCTGCTGAGAGTCACTTTGCTGACACCCACCTTCATCTGAGCTGAGCTGCTGCTGAAAGGGATCAGGCTTTCCCACTTGTATTCAGTCAGAGTTGCTAAAACACATACTAGTGAGTTATTGTCTGTATATCCCCTTGCAAACATAACACAAACATGGCAGGGTCTGTCTTCTGTGAGCCTCCTTGATGCACACACAGCTGTTTTGCAAAGGGAGTGGGATGTCCTCTTGAGTATGGGGACTGAGGAAAAAAAACTTCACCATGAAGAGTCATGCCTGCTTCCAGACTTAGCCAAAGTAGGGAGCTAAACAGTTGCTTTACATTTTAGTTATTTTGGGGTTTTATCTACTTGGTCTTGGTGATAAGCTTCCAAACAGGTTTCACCCAAGGTCATGGTCTATGGAATGACCAGAAATAAAGGCATTTCTTAGCAGTGGCATGACCTCATCTCTTGAGTGACTCAGCCACTGCAGACTTTCATCTGCAGAGCACTGAGGACCTTCCTTGAGGCTCTGGTTTAAGTCATCTCCTGAGGCACACCTCCTAAAAGCACAGACTTGGTCAGGAATACCTGGCCCTCATCCAGCTCTCCTGGACCCTGGCATCAGTGACTTACTGATAGTTACTAAGGATATCAGTCAATTTAGCCATGCCTGGTCCTTAGAGAAACTCTTCAATGTCAGTTCCTTCATTCTTGATCCATTTTGTTTCTTGCTCTGATAAAACTGGGTGGCTTTTTTTTTCTTTTCAGTATGAACTGCCTTTATTCAAGAGTATCTTGGGCTTTGATGTACTACATCTTCACTGTACCATCAAAAGGTTTTTGTAGTGAAGTCTAAATCATCACTTTTCACAGTCGTTTGGCTTTACTGACTTGAAGGGTTCAGATGAAGCCTAGGGATTTCTCAGTGCCATCCCTCTTCCTCTGGGGAATACTGACAGTTATTCTGCAAGCAAGCCAAATAGATCTGTTTGCTTAAATGTTTTGTCTGGGATTTAAGATGCTCTGTGTCTATTTACTTTGTTAACTTACCTTTATCCCGTGGGAGTCCTAAAAAATTGAGTTTCTCTTTAAAGGGCTCCTGCAAAAACAATTAAAGTAATTAAAATTATCTCTGTTTGTGTTAAGAGACCTGTTTTCCTTCCCTCCATGGTCCAAATAAGAGCTTCCTGTGATCTGAGTTCCAGCCAGGCATGTTGTAAGATGGAATTTTACTCTCTCAACCACAATTCCTTCTGTCCAACAACATGGTCTAGTAAAAAGCATTTAATGTCTTTTCTGACTTAATTAGTGATGCCTCCAAATGTCTCCTGATGAAAGTAAAACTGGTGTCAACACCGAAGTTGTGGTTTTGCTGAATGCTGTCTCAATTTCTGCTGCCATTGAATGGGAAGACTGTCAATAAATTGTAAACAACTTGATGTGCTTAGTAATTATAGTGACAAATCTCAAATTTTCAAAGGACGGATATTTGTCAGCCATCAGTACCCTCAGCAGTCAGTAGGCAAGTAAGCATCTTCTCAGCTGCAAAAATACATAGGTTTTGACTATAATCCAAAACACCTTGAACAGCATTTAGAGGAAATGAAAAGCAGAAAAGAATTCTAAAATTAAAAATATGTTTATCTTTTTCAGTTTGGAAAATAAAAAACCAATCAAAATGAAAGTGCACATGGCTAATATTTCAATCCCAAGTAATTTCCAAACAGACTGAACTGGTGTCTTTCTGTTACAATTTTAAGATGCATAATTTTGAACTCCAGGAATCAAAAAGAACTCATTTTCTCCGTGTCTCTTTGAACAATATAAGTTTTATAACAAACTAAACCAAATTACTTAAAACCAGAAAAGGTATTTCCTGTCTACACCTCACAGTTCTCCTGCTTTTATTAACTCTGTCTGCTCTTTTCCCTTTCTGCATCAGTCCAGAAGGAACATCTTTGGAAGGATGTGCTTCTGGATCCAAAGTCAGGATGTGGCTACAAGAATCATAATCTTAATAACAGGAAATGGCTAAAGTTTCATTTTGATAGAGTGGTGTACTCATCTGTGTTACCTACTGACAGAAATGTAATTTATTATGTGTCTCTGATATAAAAAGATGTATTTTGTAGTTGAAACACAATAAACTTCAATCAGTTACAGATCTCCCTTTAGCTTTTACACAGATGGGATTATTCCTGTTGGTCTCACATTACTATCACAGAGTCTTTATAATATGAACATGAGAAAAATAGTTTCAGTAGGTCTTGTAACAAACATTAATTAAACAAGAGCACGCAACACTCTCAAATCTCCAGGCTATTTTAGATGCAAAGAACTGTTTGCAGATTCTCTCGATGAAAATATTTAGGATCTTGTTAAATCTGGGGAAAATTTTCTCACCTACACTCTCCTGCCTTACTGACAGCTTTTTTTTTTTTTTCCTCCCCCAGTCATACTGCAAACTCTAGAAATCACTGTGCAGCTGGGGACCTCCCTGCAGCTCTGGTTGGAGTGCTGCTGATACACTCTGAGCTTCTGCAGTCTTTGAACTTCTGTTGGCCAACCCTGTTGCCTTTCCAGCCATCCTGGACAAACTTAACATGGTTAGTTGGACATTCTCAGACCAGTTGCAGGAGCCCTGCTGATCAGCATATTCACAGCAAATTTGGCGTGTTTGAAAGATGCTGAGACTTTGGGACTGATCTTTTTGGCTATGTCTTTTTGGCTGCTGATGTTGGCTGGGCTGTGTATATGGGCCTCTTACACCTGGCAAGTGCAAAGCGGTCAGTGCTCTTGTTGCAACAAAAAAAGAGAAAGAACATGGCTATGGATGTCCCTTTGGCAATGATAATAATGACTGAAAATAAAAGGTGAGAGAAGCTGGGCTCACTGACTCTTTCCCCAGCACCTGGGATTCTGGAAGGGCAAAGTCTGGCACTGCAGACAATGAGCTCATCACATAAAATGATGTTTTCTTGCTGCTTCAAGGTGAACTGGAGAGCATCTGGGAGGCTTAGCTGTTGACATTGGCATGTTTTCCTGTGATTTTCTGTTTTGAGGAGTCTGGAAAGTCAGTCTCTCCTCAAATATTAGATGCCTCAGACACACTTGATTATTTTTTAGGGGTTTTGCACAATCAAAGCTGCAAGATTTACAGATCATTCCGGTAACAGGATTGTGGCCACTTGACTTTGAAGCAGAGCACTAAAAATGCAGTCATTTTTATGCAAGCAACTGGAAAAGTGCTCACAATTTTCAATATTACAGACTGCTGTTATGATTTATTTCTTCAGAAAAGTATTATGACATATACAAGCAAGTTCTGAATTTCTCAGCACAGCCTTATCACACTGAATAGTCTGAAAACCACATTGGCTTGTTTTAGTAGAAGTCACTACAGAAATTGCTGTTATGAAAAAACCTCTAACATAACAAAGCTTGATGCTCAAACATCAATTAAGTGAAAACTTATAACAAAGAACTAATGATTTATTCAACCAACTCTTCTTTTCTTTAGATGTACTTAAAATCAGAAGACTACACATGCTCACAGTAGCATAGCAAATTGGGGTAACCTTCCTGTTCAAAACTGGGTCATTTATCACCTGACTAATTTCTGAAATCTTGGTAGAGGAAAATGACACGAAACCTTACCAAAAGGAAACAATATCACAGATATACCTATTCCTAGGACATCTTCTTTCTTCTGACATGAGCCTGTGCCTCAGCAGCTGCAGGTGACATACCACCACTCTGCAATGGTATTTATGAGCTCACTGCTTTTACAGCTGGTGAAGGCTGATTGTCATTGGGATTTTGTACCTGGGGCAAGTCTGACTTGGCCATGTAACTTGTGAGTCCACAGAGGGGTTTAAGGGTGTTATGTTTAAGAGAATCACTAAATTAAAATCCCACTGCTCAATTTGAAAAATCCCCTGTGCCAGCAGGATTCTAATTTGTTCAGGCACTTTGGCAGAAAACATCTGCTGGAAGTTGGCATGATTGAAGGAGGGTATCAGAGCAGACTGCAAAATGTCACCTGCTACAGCAGGGTGGTCTTTTTCATATTTAAAAATACATGAATATGCCAGTGCCTCTCACTGCTATTCTGATATGTCCCTATATTTGAGTTTCAGCTATGAAATGCAAATGATGACAACGATTTTCTGGTTATTTAAGTGCCAAAGGCTTTGCAGTGATATTGTAGGTACCTGAGTCTGGAATATCACTGATATTTCTAATTGAGACCTGAGAATGGTCCCAATGTTTGCCTGATTCTCTTTGTCCTCAGTGCTATGTAATATTGCAAATGGTTTTATCTTACACAAGGCTGAGCCCTCTCACCTCTCCATTTCTGCTGAAAGTGAAACATGGTCCTGCCATGCCAGAAGAATTTAAACTATATTCTGTTGTATTGAGCCTTATATTAATCTACTTTAGTTTTATTTTAAGTGCAGTTGTGTAGTCATGCAGCTATGCAGTCTTATAAAAAATAAAAGTAGGCTCCATTTACGAGAATAAAAGCTTGGAATGCTGGCTTTGTTAATGAATTAGTTCATTGTGAGGAATACTTAGGATTTAAATGTCCTAATAGAAAGTGCAAATTTAAAGGATGATAAGTGACAGCCCCATAGGAGATAGTGTGTTGTTACAGATAAGGCATGAAGGTAGGATTTGGGCTATGTGGATGCCATTGCCTTTTCTTTTACACTGAATTACTGCATGGCTTGGGACCAATTTGAGCCTCTCAGCATTTGTTTGTGTTGCTCTTGACTGGGAATACTACTGTAATGAGTGTAATACAGACAAATGCATAGCTCTTTGCAAGAATTGAAAACACTATTATCATTAAAAGAACACAACACAAATATCCAGGTTTCAGGGTAAATTGGAAATTCAGTGTTCCTGTAGCCACACCATCTGCTTAGGCCTAGAGGCAGATCAGGCTGGTGTAGTATCTAGAGATAAAACAATTTGTAGCACAGGGGAATAAAAGCATTCTGCAGTGGACATATTAAGCTGCTTTTTTTCACATTCTAATCTGTTAATCATGCACAGGGCTTAAGTATAGCTCAAGGCAGACCAGACCTTGAATGATTTAATTTTGTGCTATTTATTGAACTGGATTTAATTTGAAGATATGTTGTTACCCACTACTCAGCAGTTCTTAAAAAAATGCATGTCCATAATGAGATTTCTGCCATGAATCAGGGATTGTGTGTTTAAAATGGGTCACAGGGCTGGTCTTTCCAGGCTCCTGCGACAGCAGCTGCACTTACTACAGTCATGCAGGTTAACCTTTGCAGCATTCACTTGAGGGGCAGATTTGGGGGCACTCCTTTTAAAGCAGTACCTTCCACCCTTGTTTTTTTTTTTTCATTTTTCATTTGCTTAAAGCAGCTGCAACCAGCAGAGAAAGCAGAGAATAAACATTAAAAGAGAGAGTCATGTTTGGAGGTGAGGGCATGAACAGTAAATCTGAACTAGGCCACTGAAGATACAAGCTCTGCCAGCCAGGAGAGAGTCCACAGGAATTCCTGATGAGAAGGGGAAAGTCCCCAGTTTCAGAAACTGCAAAGGGTTGGGATGCTGAGAATCCATAAATGTGGTCTAGCATGTGTTATGCTTTTTTGGCCTAGTGTTTGTAACTGCTTATGACATCACAGCAAATCTGAGAGGGAAAGAAACAATCAAACATGTAAATATGCCTTGAGATGAAAACACCAAAATAATGGAGACTATTAAAATGTGCTGAAAAGCAGTATCTATTAATTTTAAAAATTTTGCTTTTCTAGTTTCTGGAAGGCTGTGGGCTCCTCCTGTGATGTTTTTACCAGAAAAGCATTACTTGATTATTTTTCCCCCTGTCTATTTATGTGAGTGACTTTAGAGTTGAGTGCATCAAATACCAGAAAATTCACTGGCCAGGCCTGGAGATGCTGCACTTGTTCAGGGTAGAGTCAGATAGACTGGAGGCATTGCAAGATCTGGGACCAAGTGATTTCAAACTGATTGGTGTCCACACCACGTCCTTGCTGATGTAGTGCACAGGAGTCCATGTTTTTTAAGATTTATTCCTAGTTGGCATCAATCATGCTGTGACATCTGCTGCTGTTCCTTACCTCATCTCATACATGGGACTTGGAGGTGCTGAGCAGCAGCAAAGCCTGTCTGCTCCTTCAGGACAGCAATTGTTGGCAGTTGTGAGCATGGCACATTCCTTTGGCTAGGAACATGGGGAAGTACTTCTGTAAGGAACTAAAAAACTAAGCAGCACTATATTAAAATATTAAATACTCCTGGTAGATCATCTACTTCCTTGCCACATAAGCCAGTTTGCTTCATTTAGCACAGTAAAAGATACAGGTATTACCTTTTGTGATTACCTAATTTCAAATTGGATAGCAAAGTGAGGAATCAGATCCCTTATGAACTAACTGTATCAGCAAAGTAATAAAGAGGTTGAATATAAAATTGCCAATGCCAACCTAATGCATTCCTTTTTCTCTCTCTATCTGACTGTGTTTTGGAGGCAGAAAAGGAATAGTTTCAACAGTCACCAAAAATTCTGACATTTTGTTTTTCTTTCTTCTCCTTCTCTCCTTAATATTCTCTTTATCATGATCCTGGCTTGCTTAACAAAATTTATTTGTCTAGTAAATGTACATTTTTGATATTGTCACTGTACACCAAAGTACTTTCCTTGGATTTACCCATAAAATCCTCAAGACTGAAAGTGCTGAAAAGAGAAAGGGTACATAAAGTAATATAAACCTTTTCTTCTGAGCAGGCATTAGTCCAGTACAGCTGCCATGGAAGTCCACCTGTCCAAGCTACCTGCTAATATTCAGTAGTGTTTTGGGCAAGTGAAAAAGGCTACTTCTCTTAGTTGTTTTGGTTTTCAGGTTTTTTGTTGTTGTTTTTGGGTGGGTTGGTTTTTTTTCTTTAGTTTATTTTTGGGGTTTTTTGGGGGGGTTATTTCTTTCCTAAATTCATTAAAAGTATGGAGGAATTTTTAAGGGTTTTTTTGGGGTGGGAATTATGGCCATCACAGGTCATGATGCTCCTGGAGGGCCGAGACAATTGCATTAAAACACAAATCTAAAGAATACTGAAAACCAAATTCTGTGATGATTACAAAATGTATTACATTTCCTCTGTAATGCAATCAGCCTATGGGCACTTGGATGCTGTATCTGACAGCAGTTACAGAGGAGCATTTTCTTTTCCTCACACCTCCATAATTCTTCACACCCCACCAGCCCACTTTAATCTCAGGCTCATAAATGGCTTGGAGATGATTATACTTACTCCTCTGAGTTGATCTATTTCCAGAAAGTAGTGGCAGAATGAGGCTTTCAGGCAAATAACGTGATCTTTTCCTAGTTAGTTTCTTCTTTGGCCATCATAGTCTCCTCAGAAACATACCATTTTTGTTGTTTCCTTTTCCTATGGCAGCTGCACTTCTCTTCCCTCCAGCCTGAGGCACTTTATATTCCTCAGTGGCTTGGACATCAGTTCAGCACCTCTTTCTCTGTCCACAAGGGATAAAAACCATTATTTAGTAGCTGGTTAAGTCTCAGAGTATGCAAAAAATTGTATGTTCTGTTCTCAGGAGTCACAGTTTCAGCTGATCTCTTCTTAAAAATGGCAAATGGTACACAGATTAATATCTTAACAAAATTAAGATAACAATTCAAGACAGTTCCATAACAAGACAGACACTTCAGTATGTCTTCTTTTGCTTTTCTGACAATCACTTAATGAGCCTCTGCACATACTCTCTTGTCAAAGTTTGCATTTTTTCAGATGAGTAAATTATGGGATAGTATCACTGACCCCTCATGCCCCCCCTGTTTTCATTTAAAATGTTGTGAAAGACTGGACTTATAGCTAGTTTGGGTGACCTGAGGGGCAGCTCTAATTTTGGCTGATCCAGTTTTAATTGTTGGCAGTTGGCCTGAACTTTACAGAATTTTTGAGGCTGGAATGGACCTCTGTAAGTCTTCTGGTCCAACACTCAATCTTCTAACTTGTTTTTGTGCATCTATGTAGGAAACATTTGAGGCTGAGCTGATGACCCTGTCTACCCTCCTCAGTCACTGGAGAGAGTGGCAATCTCAAGGTGCACTTTGTTTGCACAAGTACCAGGTTTGAATGGGATGAGTCATGCCCAGAAACATCTGTTGCTCTCAGTTGACTGCAGAGAGAGACCAATGCCAAAGCAGATGTCTGCACTGGGAATGTAGAATTGGAGCAGATTTATCCTCTCTCATCTTTGTATTTACCTTTTAAAGTCTCCTGACACGGCTTTATGAACCCTTTGTGTTCAGCTTACTGCTGAGCTAGAAAATTTCACCCATGAAGACAAGATTGAATCTGCATTGCCCTGTCTGAACTAGTTCACATTTTATAAATGTTTTGAAATTCCAGCTAAGTGATGAGGGCAGACTTTGGTCATGCATCTTCAGATCTGGTGCTTTTTTACTAGGAGTCCTTAGAGAAATCAAAAAGCCTTCTGGGCACTGTCCATATACATCAGAAAGGACAAATTCAGTCCAAGAAATCTTTTGGTGGGCAAAGTGGAAATGGGGTACTATCACACTTTAGGTATGTCCACTCCTACTTACACTCAGACATACCTTCAGTAATTTACTTGCCTCTTTCAGCCAAGTAATTTTTTTCTGACTCATGAAAGACAGAGTCCAGTGCTTCTTCCTTTTTCATTACCCTTTAAATAAGAGCAATCTGTTTCTATTTGTATTACCTTGAAATAACTTAATTTGCTAAATACACTGAGCAATATCCCCATCCCAGATGTAGCTTGTGCACTTAACCCGAGTAATTGCTTTCTGGCAGCCTTCTGAGAATCTGGTCTCTCTTTGCCAAAGAGAGAGCGTATTTCCTGCTCATGGGAGGAAGTTTCCAGTATTTGAAACTAAAAGTGTCTTATAGGGTTCATACCCTTAGACTGAAGGAAACAAGATCCTCTTCCTGCCCCCAGACTCTCTCTGACTCCCGCCTACACGCTGATCAGATTCAAAATATGAGAGATGCATGTCCCAGCCTGTGCAGTGTGAGCTGGACTAGTGCTGCTTTATGCTGGAAACCCACTTCCAGCAAAGCAAAGTGCTCCTCAGCCTCTCTGAGCTTTTTCCACCTTCTTCTGCTGTTGTAGTATCAACTCCATAGTGTTTTGTATGCAAGAATTCAATTTCTGCATTTGTTTAAATGACCAGCTTGAGCTTGCTTGATAAGAACTTCTTTCAAGTACCTGAATATCTGCCTGCCCTCAGGTATCAGATCATCATATTTCACAGTGCTGAGCTTCCTTACCTTAGTTCTAGGATTCTTAGAAGCTGAGAAGCCCCAGTTTATTGCCATCTGCTTCTTGGTCGACAACTTCATTGCATTGTTGACTGATTTTCTTGCTCTCTTTGTTATAGTTTTTTTCTATTTCCATTTAGTTCCCTCCTTTTTTTTTTTTTTTTTTTTTTTAATTGACATATCATGTTTTATCTAGCCAGGATTAAGCTGGCTTCTTGCCTAGTTTGACTTGCTTGGAGGACATCACTTCTTTCATAGCTTCGCCTTGCACAACTTCCTTCCAGAAGGTAGCAGGAGAATCTAATTTAAGCATGTGTGGCTTAATGCCTAGGTGCAATCTAGTGGATATTTGTTATACTGCTCTCCTTTGAAGTCAAGCCACCTGAACTATTGCCAGCTTCTGCTGAAAGTATTTACCAAGCTAGGTGACAGCTGCCAGATGACCGGATGAAAAGCAAAATAAAGAAACTAGAAAGTAGATACAGAAAACAAACAAACAGAGCAACCACAAACTTTACTGGCTATCTGTGTTTAAGGAGATTCCCAAGGTCCTCTCCTAGTTTTGTTCAGCCAGGAGCTGCCAGGACACGTCTGCAGCTGGCTGGAGTCAGGAGCTGATTCCCTTGACAAGCTGTGTGCTCTGGCATTATCCCCTGAGCTACAACCTGCTGTTTACAGCAAAGCTTTTCCAATGAATTTCTTTGGCACATTGGTGATTCAGCTGAATATAAACACTCTTCTGGAGACATCCTGTATCCCACGGTCATGACACTTCAGTTCTAAACACAGCCCTAATTTATGACTGCCCAATTTGTGAAACACTGTCTCAGATAGCATTAGCCTGTGATCTGCCACTGTGCTTTGCAGAGTCCAGGCTGGCCACCTGGCCTGCCCTCTGTTGGTATCAACTTACCAATAGATGGGTCAATTACCTTGTGCAAATGTCTCCCTTTTGACAAAGAGGCTAAACAGGATCTGAATTTACGAGAATCGAAGCACATAAATTTTCTATATTGCAGGCCTCAACAGCTACTTATTTTATGGCTGTTTCAATGAGAACAAGAAACATAGCTTGTAACTAGCTTTAGACAGTGAGTAATTACCATAAATTGGGGATTATTACCACTACAGCTTGCAGGGTCCCTTTTTTGCTAACAGGAAGATGACAAGTTCTAAGGGGCTTGCGAATTTGAAAGTGATAAAATGAGGTGCTCTTCCTTTAAAGGATTAGAGTTCCATCTTAGTGTTATAAAGAAGAACTAAGTCCAATTAAATTACTCAGGTGTGCCAGCCTCAGAAAGGAATTCATGCATATACAACCAGGCAGGGCAGGAATGGCTTGTCTTCAGACAAGTTAAGTCCTTGTGAGACCTACAGGAGTAACAGTTGCTAAAGTATACCTGATCATAAGAACAACCTACAATATACTCAAGAACCTGCAACCCTTTTACAGTTTTTCTCTGTTTGTGGCAGTGAAAAATGTGTTTCAAAATTGTTAGGACACATCACAGCAAATTATGGCAATTCCAGACAGATTAAAATCTTTCTCTGAACCTTGCAGAACTAAGCATTTGCCCCCCAAAAGCCCTTAAGTCTCAGAACTGCTCCACCCATAAGCATGCTAAGAGTATGAGGGTTTTTATTATATAAAAATAATCACAGCTAGGAACTTGCACAAAAAATAGCAGAAAAAAAAATAGAAAACAACTTGACAGAAGCTCATCCATATCCAACTCCCTTTCTGTGTTTTCCAGATGGCATCCATATTATCACTTGTTATGGAAGTCATATTGATGATGTCCTAAATCTGTCTTTCAATTGTCTTGCTGTGCTTGATGCTGATGTGGGCTTATCCTAGTTAGAATTCTTAATATTGTAAGAAGAATCTTCTCTGAGGATTTGCTAGGATCATTGACTTTGGAATAAATGAGTCTTTCTTAATAGATACCCTAGTGGTTTTCTGTCCCCTCACTAAAAAGGTATGAAGGCTGCACTGAAAGCATATATTTCTGAGAGAGACATTCTTAATTTATGAAAGTGATTTGTTGCTTAGACATTCATTGCTCATTGCCTGTATAAATAAGCGAAACTATTTTTTTCCTTGCTGTTCCTGTAATACTATGCAATCAGGTGTTTTGGAATGCATCTAGCAATATATCTTGATTTCTTTTCTTGAAGTACAATTTTTTTTTTTTTGCATTGAGTAATATTTTCAACAGATCAGGGCATTCATAATAATTAAGATAATCTAAAGGAATCCATCTGCTCACTACAGTCACCCTCTTCATGGCTAGCAGGGCAGAAACAATACTGCAGTTAGGGTGAGATGCTTCACACTTCTGATTCTGGAAGAGTTAGCACTGGCAGGTGCCATGCTCTGTGAGTATGGCCTGTGCCCAAGCTAGTAAGGCTTACCAGCACCTCAACTGCCACACAGAGCTCACTACTTTAGTCCATATGGAGGCAGACCATAAGTGGAAGGGATCATGGAATCATGCATGCCATGTCTCTGAAGAAGCACTTCAGTGTTGTATTTCTGGGCTCCTTACAGCACTGTGCTCCCCAGTGCAGCTGGAGGGTGGTCTAGAAACATCTGGGTGAGTCATGTGTAGGAACCCATTTGAACCTGATGGGTTCCTGTCATTCACTTGGGTTCAGAGTCATGGGAAAGTGTCTGTGTTGTCCCTGGACTTTGATTCCCAGAGCAGTGTAGCTACATTCCTGTCTGGTACCAACCTGTACATCCCCTGTACCAACCCCTGTACATCCCCCCACCTGCAGAACTCTTCTGTGTCAGACCAGGAGAAAGTGGCAAGAAGACCATGGACCTTGCAGCCACTCCCAGTGGCCTGCTTAGCTGCTCTGTATAGAGCTCAGGACAATTTTTAGAAACTGCTTATCTTCACTTGTTTTGCTTTCATGAAGCTTGCTTCAGTCTTCTTTCTTCTGCTGCTTCCTGTTAAGCTGCTTCGCTCTTGCTGTTATTTTCTCAGTTTTATCAGTAGTTCTCTCATGTTTTTACATATTTTCATTTTCACAGCTGCTGGTATGAAACTGAAGCAGCTCTTCAGATGCTGAAACACTGAATGTTTCTGTCTTTTATACTGATACATTGAGTGTTTCTTTTACTGGTGGGCTACTGAAGAGGTGTCTATTGGCCCTCTATTTCAGTGAGTTTCCACTGACATGCCAGTGTTATGAGTGTTTGGCAACCAGTGGGGCATGTACATTTGCCAGTAATAGTTGGATTTTCTTCAAGTGTCTTTGCAGCACACTCTGGAGAAATTAAAGGCATTTTATGTATCTGGAAGTAGAGCTCCATGAACCAACAGTGTATTCACACAGCAACACCTCACTTAATCCATCCTCATTTGGACTAGAGTCAGAACCAGTCCAAACGTGCCCAAGATTTTAACATCGTTATTTTGTATTAGAATTGCTACCTAGGCACTATATGTCATCCCTAAAGACCTCAAGGAACACACGCTGTAGCAAGCTATAACAAGAACCTTCACCTTTACTATTTTTAGAATGGGTTTTCATTACTCTATGTTTGCTTTTTGTTTTTCTGGTGTAGAAACTCTAGTAGTTCTTACACTGAGTGATTTTCTCTGCGTCAATTCTTCTGTTTCCAACAGCACTGAGGCAGCTCTGCCAGGTTTCTGTCACAAAAATTTTGGAAGTTGATGACAGTGATTTTTGATGTATAATTTGCTCAAACTGGGCCACCTGCTAACAGTAATTTTAAGGATATTAAAATTTCTCTATTTTACCTGAAATTTTGCCAGTTTCTCTCATTAATTTCACATTATTCAATTCAATTTTCATTACTGGTGTGATCTACAAGACATTTTAGGGCCTTGTTTTCTTCTGTATTTTGCAAGAGGTCATTGCATTCTCCACATTAAGCTGACCTCTTGCAGAGGCCAGCTTGGCTCCCAGTAGTTTTTCCTCAGTAAGACTTGTTTTATGCAATGGGACATCCTCTGAACATAGAGGTGGTTGGGTACAGATGAAAATATAATCCCCTCTAGCCACAAAGCTACCTGGAGTTTATCTCTTGGGAATGATGTGCTAAAAACCATTATTTTCATTTCCCAAATCCTCCCTCGTTGATTGTGTCTTTTTTGGGAATGCTGTGGGAGGTCATGGTGGGCAAATTCTGGTCTCATAACTCTAGCCTCCTAACTCTCATGGGAAAATGTTTAAGTAACTGGATAAACATTCCTCCCCTGCTGCTCCCCAAACTATATACTTTATATACTTTACACTCAGTCATAGACCAGCTGGCTTGTGCTGGGTTTAGCTGGGACAGAGTTAATTTGCTTCAGAGCAGCCAGTTTAGGGCTGTATTTTGGAATTGTACAGGAAACAGTGCTGATTACACAGGGATGTTTTCCTTATCTCTGAGCAGCACTTACCCAGAGCCAAGGCCTTTTCTGCCTCCCATCCCACCCCATCAGCGAGGAGAATGAGGGTGCAAAATGAGGCCCAGCTTTCCTGGAGATGGCAGGACACCTGCCTGATGATGGAAGGCAGTGAATTTATTCTTTCTATTACTTTGCTTGTGTGTGTGGCTTTTGCTTTCCCTAATAAGCTCTGTTCATTCCAACCTACGCGTTTTCTCACTTTTACACTTCCAATTCTCTCCTCCATCCCACCAGGGGAAAGTGAGCAAGCAGCTAAGCAGGGTTTAGCTGCTGGGTAGAGTTAAACCATGACATAGATGAAGATTCCTAGTTCCCTGATAATCTAGAAAAATAGGCTAATAAAACCTTCATAATTTATAGAGTTTATCCTAATTTAGCATCTCCAGAGGGATGCATTTGCTAAATTCAGTAAAAGGCATAAGCCAGCTGTACTGTAAGGCATAAAGCAAATGCTAATTAGTCTGTAAAACTGCAGTAATGATCTAATGCAAATACTGATTTTTCTGTAGTGATGTGCTACCTGCACAAGTTGTGCGACTAAACTGCATGCAGGCATCAATTTCATCCCCACTCTGGCAAAAGGTTTGGGTGATATATCAGTGTGGGATTTGATGCAGATCATTTGATTTTAAAAGGAAAACTCAAGAAGGATCATAGTCTTCAGCACTGTTCTTTGTATCAAAAAGAAAACTCAGAATTCTGCTTTTTTGAACATACAGAGAATCAGAAAAATTGTCAATTTTTGTCACCAAGCTCCTTCTCACCAAGCACCCCTATCTCTTCTCAGGGTTGTATGGTTAACTCTGTTTAGACTGTTCTGAGGTCTGTCTACCTCTTTCATCACCTGGACTATCTCTCATCCTTCCAAATGTCACTAGATTAAAACAGTTCTTAGGTGCCTGTGGTAATTCCTGAGGAACTTCCAAGCATCTATTATTTTTCTTCCTTTTAGGCAGAGATATTTACCAGGGGTAGAAAGCTGCCCTAATCTCTGCTGCCAGCACAGATAAGGGAACTTGCAATTTTCTTGCAACTATCTCAAATGAAAAATGAAGGATTCTTCCAATTATTTCAACTTGTTTTCACAGAATCACAGAATATACTGAGCTGAAAGGAACCCACAAGGACCATCAAGTTGAACTCCTGGCCCTGCAAAGAACCATCCCCAACAGTCCCACCATGTGCCTGAGAGTGTTGTTCAAATGATTCTTTGGACTCTGTCAGGCTGGTGCTGTGACCACTGCGCAGGGGACTTGTTCCAGTGCCCAGCCACCCTCCAGGTGAAGAACCTTTTTCTAATATCTAGCCTAAAGCTCCCCTGACACAATTTCAGGCCACTCCCTTGGGTCCTGTCACTGAGCACTTCTATTAAACTCATACTAAATTACCAGGTTTCCAACAAGTTAGCCTATTATATAGCAATTACATCACTTGCTCTATGTTCATTAGAAATTTGCAGCTCAAGGACAAGCTAAATTAATTTCTTATACTTCATTTTTTCTTGAATGTCATCCATTCACTGTTTTATCTATGTCTGTACATCAGTGCAACTGACAAAACCAAGCAACCATACCACAACACAAGTCATAACATTTCTGCAAATAGGAACAGAATAACAACACACTTCCAGAATGATCTGTCACGGGTGGAAACTTAAGGCAGTGCACTTATAAGGAAAGGAAAAAATCAAGACAGTTCTAGAAGAGCAATATATTTTTAGTTAGAAAGGGTACAATGAAAGAAGAAGGCATCTCTCTTCTTCTGTTTTTTTAAAAGAATAAAGCAGTGTATGGTAAAACTGTCTAGAGGAGTTAAATGGGTAGGGAAAATTAAGAAATTATAATCAGTATATAAATGGCTGTGACAAGTTCCACAAACTGAAACACTTGCTACCATTTGTGGAGGTCAAGCTTGCTTCTCACAAGGGATTGAAAGAATGGTTCCACAGCCTAATTTACAAAAAAATAGGTCCCAGGCAAGAAAACCTGGGACCAGGGCAACTCCACTCACAACAATATTAGTGAAGGAAAATGTATTATATCCAATTAAAAAGTCAGAGTAAAGCATCATCATTTCAGCAAGAGGTGAAGATCCAGCTTCACTAAGCTACAGCCTGACAGTTGAAGTGTAACTATTCAGTAACAGAATATCTTGAGTTGGAAGGCACCCATAAGAATCATCAAAATCCAACAGTTGGCCCTGCACAGGACAGCCCCAGGAAGCACATCACATATCTGAGGGCATTGCCCAAATGCTTCTTGAACTCTGGCAGATATTTCAATACTCTAACAATTTGATGTTCAACGGGAGACAGTGATAGTTGGGATGTAACAGGATTTCTGTGTCCTGTGACTGGGTCTTCTATGAAATCAAACACAAGGTATTACAGCTACACCTACTGCCCTGATGGGATGGATCACACAAACCTAAGCCGAACCTTATACCATATCCTTATCAGTCTTGCACAAAAATGTTTTGGATTTACAATTAATGATACTCTAAACGAAGGCCCTGAAATGTCTATTTAAATATTCATCCAAATAACAGAAAGTGCAAACCATTATAAAATGCAGACTTAACATCAGCCTCAGCATTTTTTTAAATCTGTCCTACATTCAGTTGCGAAACTCCATCAGATGAAGAACTGAGTTTAAGAAGCTAGAGTGCACTTCAAAGATACTGTAGTAGAAAGTTATCAGATGGCCTCCTTCCTGTTAGGGATAAAGATCAGTTGCTTTTCAGAGGCAATTTTGCTCAATTTTTCTAGTGTAAACTATGAGCTATAGCTTCCTCTAATATTCAGTCACCTGGACTGATTTTTGCATGACCATAAAAAGGCAGCTCAGCACATCAATCTCATATATCCTAAAGATGGGGTTAAAGTGAAGTAAAGCCAAAACAGTGTTCTGTAACCCTCCCCACAGCCAGCTAATTATTAAATGACTGTTTCTATAGATTCACTACACCCCCATCCTTAAAATCTTAAATACTTCTTCAAACACAGTGTTTTAAATATGCTGTCCATCTGTTCTGTGGAATTCACCCAAAGCTTTGTTGGTAACAGAGGTGTGAACAGTGATGCATGAAGCATGAACTCCTGTGGCTGGCTTGTTGAATAATCCCCTGCAGCCTTTGTTTCACCTCATGCACTCCTTTACCTGCCTTAGAATGCTGCTTAGCAAATTGGCTCATCAGTTGGGATTGAAAAGCAGAGGAGAGGTTGCCTGCTCAGAGCAGTTTCTCTAAAGGATAAACAGTTCACCAGGTTTGCATTGTAATTCCCCCTCCAACATGTGACTAGACACAGGTGACATTGTAAAATTCTATTACAAAAAAGGGACACATCTCCCAAATATAATCTAATCCTATGAGAAAGGAAGATTTTACTTGAAATACTTCTAATTCATAGCAGTGTGATGTGGAAGGACAGTTGGGTGGGAAGAGACAGTTACCACATGAAAATAAAGGACTAAAAAAGGAAACTAATATTAAGCTTCCTAGTATTAAACTTCACTTAAAAATCCAGTTTAAATTTGCTTCTAGAGCAGGTCTTCATGCCTTCTCCCTGCCCAGTGCTCCCTCTCTGAGCTGAAATCCAATACCAAGCCTGGTAAAACAAACATAGAAACAAAAATAGAAATGAGGCTTGTGACGAGGGTAAAAAGGAAAAGATTTGTAGCGTTAAAGCCTTTTATGACTGAGGCAGCACAGATGTTATACATTTGCCCCAGCCCTGGTATCCTGTTTTGAAAACCAGCAACAGATTTCTGATTCACCAGTCACAAAGGGTGTACTTTTGTTGCCTGGAGGCCTTCCACTGCCTGGGAGTGTGGTTCTTCCCTCACTTCTTGACACCTCCAAAGGAATAGATCAGTGAACTGATCTGAGTTAAAACCCCTAGCAAAGCAGAAACGAGACTATTTCTAACTTATTCCCTGTTTTGTTTCACCATGCTGCTCCACAGACAGCACAGCTGAGGGTGTGGTCTGAGGGGAAATGGACTTGTATAAGACATTTGGGAAGCAGAAAACCTTTCAGATACCGCTGTCATTAAAGTCCATGTTTGATGATACTCAGCTTGTGACAAGGCAGCTGCTAAGACCTAGAATCCTTCTCACTGCAAAAATATCACTATTTCTTTTGTGATGGCATGCTGAAATAGGTGGCTGCCACACTCCTCTCCCCACAAAGGGCACAAGTGACACACACATACTCTTCTGCTGCAAAGCCTGGAACTTCCCCTCTGAACAGTGATTGCAGGGGTAGCACAGCTATGCTTAAATATATAGGAGATAAGTGATAGCCACAATAATATTGTATAAGGAACATTTGAAGTCTTAGTACATAAAAATTTTGTTTAAAAGCTAATCACAGTATTCCAATTATTAATTACTACTGGACCAACCATTGGCGTGTCTACTGGCTGTGCAGACCCTTAGTTAAAATATAGAAAAAATATAGAATAAAATATATATAAATTATGGCTGATGTTTGGCTACATCAACTAAAAAGAAAAGACTGCTGCTAATCTAATGTGGACAACACAGGCAACGTCAAGAGGAGATTGAGGAACACCAGTAAAGTTTTAGAGACTTTTCCTTTGAATGTTCATTAAGTTAAGACTCTATTAGGAAGGCCCTGGAGCAGAGACCGTCTGAGCTCATGTTCAGGATGAATACTCTGCCACTTCCTTGCAGTTCTGCATCTCAACCCTAAGGTAGGTTGTAGCCTACCCAGACAAAAATGTACTAGTGTTTCTTAATATGCCCTAACTGAAAAGAATTTCAAAGTTATTTTATCTTAATCACTACATTTTTACATAATTCTTCACATTATGTTAGTACATTAAATATATTTTAACTTCATTAGGGCATTTCTGAGGCCTTCTTCCTACCACTTCTCCTGACCCACTACTGGCTACTCCTTTCATTGTGCCAGTATATTTCTTAATGGAGAAGAGGAATAAAAAATTTTGGTGAGGTGGATTATAACCCAATAATTGTTGATTAGATCAAGAGGGACAAAGTCCGACAGTGAAGGATAGAACAACTGCAGCAATGCAGGGATTGCTACAGGAATTGAACAATAATACAATTTCCCACCAATTTGGCTAGTTTATTATTTCCAGAAAGAATTTCACAGCCAGGCTGTTGACCTTGCAGTCCTCTAAAACCACACGAACAGACAAAAGTATTTTAAGCTGCTCAGCAAAGGTTTGACATAGAACTGAGACAAACCAGTTTCCCACTGCAGTCCTGACATCCCTGCTCAGGATCTGTGTTCACAACATCCACCAGCAGTGGTTTCTCCAGCTGTGCAAAAGTAGGGATTCATCCAGGGAGGAACACAGGGGTTCTAATTTGGATGAGTAATTGTGGGGGTACCAGCTATCGGTATCTCTGGGTCTGGACTGAAGGCACTTGAGATGATAGTTCATGTTTGGACTCAGATGTTTATTATTTCTTATCAGTGATCCAGTCTCACTACTGTGAGTTCGGCAGCTTTTCATTAGAGGGCACAAAATGGCTCACAATCTCTTGCTACAAGGTCTTTTAAGACTAAACTATCCAATTAAGAACTGACACCTAGATTATTTTGCCTTTTAACCCAATAACTGATCCCAAAGAACCCCCAGTGGGGACTTTTCTGCCCAATTACAAAATGCCACCCAAACCCATGAAGAAGAAGGAAGAAGCATGAAAAAGAAACCCAGGTTGACACCTGGTGCCCTCCATCTTGCTTCCATCCACAACATACTAAAAATCCCAAAACTTAAATTTCTCACCAAGTGATACACCAACACTACTCTCTATATAATCTACTTCACACTTTTGTAGATTCTCGTCTATCCTGAATTCTAGAAAACTTTGTCCATGAATGAGGGTCAAAGCCAGTGCTCCCCTGGGGGTTAGGGTATCCCAGAGCAGACAGAGAAATAGTCCCAGTGCCCTGGGTTTCCACAAGTAATCACCCTATCAACAGGATAGTTTTAATCTGCACCAGGGGAAGTTCAGGTTGGACATTAGGAGGAATTTCTTCACAGAAAGGGCGATTATTGAAATGGGCAGCCTAGGGAGGTGGTGCAGTCACCGTCCTGGAGGCTTTTAAGGCAAGGCTGGACACGGCACTTAGTGCCATGGTCTAGGGACATGGTGGCGTTTGCTCATAGCTTGGGCTCGGTGACCTCCGAAGGCTCTTCCAACCGAACTGATTCTGTGATCAATCAGTAATTACTGATCCCGGGTGATTATGGGGATGTTTCGGAAGACAGAAGTCATTTCCGTGACAGGGGGATGCTGAAGCAGTCGGGCTGGACCAGCGGTGCCGAAGTGTCCCCGGGACCCGCTCCCCGTTCCCGCCGGGCCGCTCACACCCCCGGGGTCGCTCGCACGCTGGGAGGCACCGAGCTCCCGCCCCTCGGCCACGCGCACGCGCGGCGCAGGGAAGCCTCGCGAGAGGAGGGCGGGAGGCGGCGGCGGTTCGGTGTGCGCCGCGGGGCCGCCCCGGTGTCCCTGCCCCGGTGTCCCTGCCCCGCCGCCCCTGCCCCGCCGCCCCGGTGTCCCTGCCTCGCTGCCGGGCCATGGCGGCGCCGCCCGCCTCGCCCGGCCCCCGCAGCCGATTCGAGCAGGAGCAGGACCGCGCCGTCCGTGCCCTGGTGCGCTGCGTGACCAGCCTGCCCGAGGAGGAGCTGGGCGGAGAGCGCTTCCAGGCGGCGCTCAATTTCGCCTGGTCCAACTTCAGGTCAGCGGGAGCATGGAGGGTCCCGGTGCCTGCCGCGGGGTGTGGGACGGGGCCGCGGGCCCGCCCTGAGCCCTGTCTGGGGAAGCGCCAGTGTGCGAGTCTCTGCCGCAGGATCAATGACTGCTGCTCCGTCACTCTGGGATCTTGATCTTTTAGGGGTTTTCTCCTGCTCTGTTAGAAGGTGCCTTTCAGCGTGTTCATTTAGCCGCCCGAACTTTGTTGGAGGGAGATACGTTATGGTTGTGTATAAAGAGCAAGTGAGGAGGACTCTGCCAAACGGAGATAAACCTTCTGGCTGAGAATGCTGTGCTGCTTGTGTGGAAGGTTATCAGTCTACAGGAAAAGAACGTGTTTGGTGTTATTTGGGCTTGCTAGAAACATGGTCTTTATTAATTTGTAATACGTAGTAGCCCTTTAGACTGCCACCCAAAATGCCCTTACTCAAGTTTCACTCACAGTTTTCAGTTATCACAATTATTGCTCCAGTCTGTTCTGTCCGCTTGAGTCGGACTCGATGATCCTTGTGGGTCCTTTCCAGCTCAGTGTTCTGTGAAAGCTGTGAAACTCTTACACGATGAATTTCCAATTACACTTACAAACGGCTCCCTCTGTGAAATTGTATGCAGCTAGTGGCTAATCCATGTAAAATCAATGCTACTTTACGTTTTTGATGCTGATTAAGTGCTTTTTTTGGGGAAGCAGTAGCATTGCATCTGCTAACGCTAACTACTAGTAGGCTCAAATAAAATTATTTTAATATGCAAATCTGACCTTCAGTTTTTGTCAGCTACATGCTTGTGAAGCTGTGTGCTCTTTTAGATTGGGGAATTGTTGAGCTTTTATTTGGATTTTTTATGTGTCAAGAAAACAGAGGGGGTGATGCAAAGTGAACAAGAAACTTTTGACAGGAAGGGTTGGGAAGAGGAAGGCTGTTTTCATGCCAGAATTGTTGTCCAAGGAATGTGCATGGAACATCAGCCTGAAATTGTCTAGTATTACGTTTGCAAACAGTGAGACCTTAGATTGTAGCAGAAATTCTCCTTAGTTTCAAGTTTGTGAAAACTGTGATTTGTATTGTTAGATTTCTTGATGTTTCTCTGCTGTACTTCTTGGATCCACCTATTTATTTCCATGAGCACTCAAGTCGTCTTCTATTCACGTTCCCAACTTGCCTAAAAAAAAGATCCTTTTTTTATCCTTTTTTTTTTTTGCATGTATGTTAGTCATTAATTAAAGCTTTGGGTAACAGACTAAATAATTTTCACTAAAAATTTCCCTGCAGCTTAATTTTTTTTTTCAGGACAGATTCTTGGTTTGATTTTTTATTGTCTTTTCAGTGTGATATTCTAAATCTTCCAGTTCTTACACTTACCACCATTTTGAATTGATGATTTCCTATGTAAGCTAATGTGCTGTAATAAATTAGATATTTTCTTAAACCTAAATGCCATCTACTTAAGCTATATTTTATTGTGCTGTTATGCCAAATCCCTATACACAGTTGAAATCAGACTAACATATCTGTAGTTAACGAAGTCTTTTTTCTTTTCTATAGCATGTGCCTATCTTCATCCTGCAGTGCTTCTTACTAAAAATCCTTGTTAACTGCCTTACAGTTTCACATTCTAGTTAATTACTTTGGCATTGAGGTGATTTCATACTGTCTTTTGAATTTCAGTCTATTTAGCTTAACTGTTGCTCATGATTGGGATTCAGCAGTTTTCATTTCTGTCTGTGATCCTGAGAATTTTATCACTTTCTATCACCTGTTGCTGGAAACATTGGTTTGGTTTTGAGGGCATATAGAGTGTCTTGACCTTGTGCTCAGTGTTGTCACATCTTATTCCCTGTTTTTTAGTTCTCTGTATCTAAACAACCTATTCATAGACTAATTTAGTCTCCAAAATCCATTTTACTTTTCATAAGTTCTTGTTTTGTCCCTATATGTATATATACCTTTGTTGGTATATCTGTCTTTATTTTTGATCATGCCAGAGCTTATTTTTGATCAAGCTCTCTTTTCACTTAGACACTCTCCCTTATCCTTTGTAAAAAGGAGCTTCTTTTGGGTTTAGAGGCCTTCCCATGTGTGTGTTTGTTTTGCCTATGCCTGCAATGCAGGTCCCAAATAATTTTGTCCATTTGACATCAATGCCTTTGACAACACAGTTCTTGATCTCCTTGCTCTACTTGACTTAGCAGACAGCATACTTTAATTGCTTAGTTTGCTGGTACAGTAGTAATTTTCCATTCAGCTTAGAGTGCTGGTTAGATGTAACCTGCATTCAATTTTTTCTTCTTTTCAGGCCAATTATATTTAATCTTTCTTGAGCTAAGAGATGTCAAAATTGAATTTTTTTGATGCTGAATGCTGTTGCTGAACTAAGTGTGCATTCTTAAACTAGTAATGTTGTCTTCATATGTGTAAATCAGCTTTATTTTCTTCTTTAGCTTCCTTTTAAACATATTCTAATACAGATTTCTTACACAGATTTCACCGTTTTCTTGACGTGAACAGTCATAAAGTAGAGAGAACAATAGAAGGGTAAGTTTTATGTCTATATATTAATAATGCATTGGTTATATATATGTTTTTAAAAAACCTTTTTGATACTATTTGTGTTATTAGAATACATGAAAAATTGGTAATTCATTCTGACCTTGGAAAAGCTGCAAGCTGGAAAAGACTAACAGAAAAATTTCTGAACTTGCCCCTCCCAAGTACTGAAGAAACAAAGGTATGTACGTTGCAATTTCCTTGTTCTTTTTTTCCATCCCTCTTGCATTTGCACCGACAATGGGAGCTTCAGTTGTAACGTGTTGGAAATTTCAGGTGACTTAGTGTGGAATCCTCAGGATAATATAGGTAGCAGCAACCACCATCTAAACCCCCACGTTGCTACAACTTTGTAGTGGGCTTTGGAGTTGCTGTTCAGGTCATGGATTTCTAGAAATTAAAAAATTTGTCTTCAGCACATAGAGTTTCATGATTTAAAGTGCATGATCTCATTGCAGAGCAGGTGTTTTAGGGTCAGCATTGTACAAATGCTGCAGCTGGAGTCTAGGTGAATCTGGATTCCTGTCTGTACTAAAACAACAATGAACTGAGCATTTCTTATTCTTTGCCAATTTTTTTTACCTTAAGTAATCCATCTGGGTGTTTTGGTTTTAGGGTTTTCAGTTGGAGTGCTCCTGTTCTGTAGCTTCCATATTGAGACTGGGTGTGTTTCACCATTGATGCACTTTGTATCAAATCAGTTTAGGATATGGAGTGGATGAATATGGCAAAAGTTGTCTCAGTTTTCTCTCCAGTGTGGCAGTGTAATAATGAACTGGATGTTAGAAAGTTTCTCCTGTTGGGAGATTTAAGCTTCTGATTTAAGAGGCGGTGCTCCATATAATGTTGTTCTTTAATAGAATCATGTGTTCTGAGCTGCAGTCTGATTATACTTCTCTTTGAACTGACATTTATCTTTCTTTGGATGTTCAAGGTTCCTTTTAATTTATGGGGAAAACCCAGGAGCCCTTAATAGCTTACACATATTCAGTTACTATACTGTAGTCTCTAGATTTTGGAAAATGTACCTTTAGTATTGCTTGTTTTGAGACTTGAATGAAATTAAAACCAACCAAACCAAACACCCAACTTCATACTTGAATGTTCCAAGTATCCTAAGATTTTTTCATTTCCTTCTTAAAAATGCAACTGGGGTGTGGCTGGACATAGATTAATCTCGTTTTTGGGAAGTTAAATGGCATTTAGTTTTTAGCAGTGACACATAACTGGGAAGATTAACTATTTATTGGTTTCTATGACTGGTAAGTGGAACACCAGCTCACACATGTGGTTCTGTCAATGGTTTTCTTTGACAAAATCCGTAATGTTTGGTAGGAACAATGTTATAATCCTTGTATAGTAGGTGGCTATCATGCTGCTTTATCAGGAATTTGAATAATTTTTTCTAAAATGCAACTGGAACTCATTCCAAATCCCCTTTGTGTGTTTATGAATGTGTGAAAGTGTATAAAGATTTAGACAGCAGAATGTCTAGATGTGAAATGGCTGAAGATCTTTCTAAATTTACAATGAGGCCAAAGAAAAATCTTTCTATAGTAAGAAATGGTTGTACATTGGTAAATAGATTTTAGGGAATGGACAAAAATACAAATCTCTGGACCATACCAGTGTTGGCACAGTATTCTAACCTGATAGAAGACCTCTGTTTCACAACTACAATATTGGAGTTAAAGATTCATCCTTAATGATTTGTGTAGATTTTCAGATCTGAGAAGATAATGTGAAAATGATATTAAAATGTAGTGATTTTAGCTTCTGTTTGAAATAATTGGCCATGTGAAAAAGGAAGCTAAGACTTGGTTTCCTACAGGCCCATTACTTGTGTCCTTCCAGTTCATCCATGTTTATGTGGCTGTCCATTATCCCTTGTCCTGAGGTGACTTCTTTCACCTTTTCCATATTCTCTGATTATTGGCTCAGTAAGAGGCAGTGTATGCTGTGGCTGCTTTTGAAGGATCTGTATACTGATTGGCTAATTAATAGGCAGAAGAAAATGGGTAACGTTCAATGACATGTTGCAGATGTTATTTTTGTAATTCAGGACTGGGGAATGGGAACTAATGGGGAGCATTCCTGCATAGGAATAGGCTGACTTTGTTACTAAGCAAAATCTTTTAGACCTCTTACAGACTTGCTTTTTTTCTAATGTGTTTTAAAGACGGATACACACTATTCCATACTGTCTCTTCTGTTGTGTTTGTCTGATTCACCATCCAACACCACCTATGTGGAAAAACCAAGAGTCAAAGAAGTGGGTAAGTTTGCAAGATGTTTATATGGCTAATGAAAGATACAATCTGCAATGCAATCTGATAAAAAGAACATTTTTCCTTTCCATTTTATAATCTCCTTCACTTCACATTGCTTTATTGGTTGTCTTTATAATTTATACATTTTAAATAGCTTGCAAGTCTTTCCTACCCCTGTTTATGCTGCATCACTTAAGTTTTTCCAGCCACTGAAGTACCTTGGGAACTCTCTTTGACTTGTACAACTATGACAAACAAACATTCTCCACCTGTTCAGCAGTGCTTACATGCTCAAAGACAGACAGTGGATTTCTATCCTGAGTCTTTGTCTTGCACCTCAATATTATATCTCTTGAAAAAGTTTTGGTGATGTAAATTCCTACGTTTCCTACATAATCAAGGAAAGGGAGATACATTTGAAGGTTTCCAGAGGGAGATCCCAGCTGCCTGCTTTCTAAAATAGGACTTTTTCACTCAGTGCCTGAGAATGAGGCTTGTGCTTGAGTGGATACCATCCCCCATTTGTTTACAGTGTTGTATGATAGACTGAAAGAAGAATATTTCAGACTAACCTAAAGAAAATCTTGCATCTTAAGATTCCTTTTTGAATGATCTCTGCACATTCCCTCGGCGGTGTTTTGAATGCACTTTCAGCCCATTCCAGGAATGTGAATATGAAGAAGTTATCTCAAACAACACTAATTACAGTTGAGTAAGCTTCATGTTTAAGATATCATATGTTGTAAGTGTGATTGTTACTTTGAAAGTATCACACATCACATCATGGATATGTGGTGTCTTTTTGGAGAGTAAGACAGTTCTTGGTTTATGTTGTTTACAGTCTGGGATCCTTGTGCATATTTAAATTATACATTTAGAATGTTTCCATTGAGCTAAATGGGACTTCCTAGTCACAATAAGTGGTATTCTGCATTCTTGCATGTTTTTCCAGGATTGAAGTGTAGGGTAGGGTAACATAATATAGTTAAATGTGCTGATGGCACACTGTTGCATATTTTGAGTGTATAAGCAATAAAGCAGAGAATTAGTAAGTGATATACATGGTTGATACATCACAATTTGTGTCATGTTCCATAACCTTGTTAATGGAACAGTGGTGTAACCTTAAGTGTAACAGGGAATGTCTTTTGTTTTAGCTATAGACTATCAAGATAATTTTAACTTCAGAAGTGTTTCTAGAGGAAAAGAAAGAGTTATGTGGTACTTACTATTTTTATATTTATATTTCTCTTAGAAAAGGAAGAAGAATTTGATTGGGCAAAGTATTTGATGGAAGGAGAAGAAATTTACTTTGGCCCTGGTGTAGATACACCAGTAAGTAATTTCTTAAGGTAAAACCCCAACTGTATAAACTGGTTTGAAGTGTGTTAGAGACCTGATTGAGTTGTCCTACTTTGTATGCTCTGGATGTTGATTCTTGCAGGATTCCCCATGAAATAAGACAGACCCCAGCAGAATAACAGTAATAAAATACTTGTGTTTTTCACAATGTTTTGACTTAGTCCTGCAATTAAACTGTCTGCTTCTGCTGACCCTTGCTTCTACCTAATCAGAGCTTGCTGCAGTTCTGTGATATTTTCCAGATCTCTCATTATTAATGAGAGATCTCTGATTATTAATGTTGTGTATAACTTAAATCATTCTCTGTTAGACAGTTATGTTAATCCTAGTGTCCTAAATTTACTTTATAGTGTAAAAAAGAATAGTTAATGTTTGGTGGGAACAGGACCTGAATATAGATGTGTCTGCTGTGTTGTACTGAAGTGTCCTGGTGTTTGTTGTACTTCATAGGATTTGTCTGGAGAAAGTGAAGAGGAAGAGGACACTCAGCCCTTGAGTAGGGAGGACTCTGGTATTCAAGTAGACAGGACACCTTTAGAAGACCAAGATCCAAATAAGAAGGCAGTACCTAATGCTTCCTGGAAAGGTTAGAATAAGCTGTAATTCTTCTGATATAGATACTAAAATATAGCAAGGCAATACAGTTTTTTTAATTATTCTTTAGCGAGGTATTGTGTTACAGATCTATAATTGTAATATACGATGCATGTTACTGTTCATTACTAATTTTTTTACAGTAAAGAAACAATATGGAAAGTTTGATCTGGTTTCTGTTGGTGACAATGGAGAAGAATTCTGTTCATTCCTGTGGAAATTTACATGAATATTCCAATATAGAAATGAAAACTTAGAGTTAGTGTAGCATGTAGTTGTATGGATATAATGTAAATTTTTAAGTATCAGAAAGCTGAAACAAAATTTATTTTCCTACAGAAATACTTGGCTCATTTGCAGGTATTAAATGTTTCTTAAAAAAAAGGTTTATTTAGTTAAAACACCAGTGGCTTTCTCTTGAATACCTTCAGGGAGTATTAAATGTAGCTGTATTCTTTTTCATAAAATATTGTGGGGTACAGTTTACTTGGTACATGACAACTACATAGTATATATTATATGAGCAGTAGCTATCTAACTGGGATTAGGCAAAGTCCTGTTGGCAATTTTAGAAAATTGTCCTGTTCACATTTTAGAAAAAAATGTTTCAGGTAATGTACTAAATGTTTATAAAAAGGAATGTAGTGATAAAGTTGATGACATTTGGCAGTTTATTTTTTAAGTCAGCCTATTTTTGTATATGGCATTTGAGAATTGCCTGAGACAGAAGCATTTTTTGAGAAAAAATTGGAAACCATATAAATCTTCAAGCTTAAAGAATCATATATCCTAAGCTGGAAGGGACCCTCAAGGACCATCAAAGTCCAGCTCCTAGTCCTGCACAGGATCACCCCCAAGAGTCACACCATGTGCCTAAGAGTGTTGTCCAAACATTTCTTGAACTCTGTCAGGCTGGTGCTGTCACCGCTTCCCTGGGGAGCTGTTCCGGTGTGCAACTGCCCTCTAGGCGAAGAACCTTTCCCTAATATCCAACCCAAACATCCCCTGACACAGCTTCAGGCCATCACCTCAGGGCCTATCCTGGTCACCAGAGAGAAGAGATCAGTGTCTATTCCTGCACTTTCCCTCTTGAGGAAACTGTGGTCCATGGTGAGGTCTCCCCTCAGTGTCCTCTTCTCCAGGCTGAACAGACCAACTGACCGCAGCTGCTCCTCATATGGCTTCCCCTCTAGGGCTTTCACTGTCTTTGTAGGCCTCCTTTGGACACTCTCTTATAGCTCTCTCTTATATTGTGGCACCCAAAACAGCTCACAGTACCCAGGTGAGGCCTTACCAGCACTGAGCAGAGCTTATTTTTTAGGACTTTTACAACATTTGTAAAATGTGGAATTTCTGTGTCAATTAGTTTGTGCACAGTGGTATTAAATTCCCAGTGCAATAAAGTGTAAATGATTGTAAATGGTAATTCATTTGAAAAGATTTGTGATTCTGCAGCTGAATGAATAGGCTTATTAATAACTTTTTCCTGTGTTTTGTAAGAATTTCCTGCACAAATAAAACCACCTTGCTGCCTGTCCTGTGTTTTCACAGTCGCTGAGCCTGATGCCCGCAGCTGGCTGGAGCAGCACGTGGTTCCTCAGTACTGGACAGGAAGGGCTCCTCGCTTTTCACATAGTTTGCACTTGCATTCCAACCTGGCTGCAGTCTGGTAAGAACACAATATCACTTACGTGTTCCTTCCTGGCATACAATGCTAAATATTGACTTTTTTAAGCCTCTTTAAGATACTATGGCTATGACAATTCACTTAAGAACAGAATTAAAGGGGTGCAAATTAATAAAAACTAAATAAAAGGATAAGAATCTATTAATAGAAAAAGCAGCTAATTTGTTCTTCTTTTAAAGTTTCTCATGTCAGAGAGGGGGGATTTCATTTTTTAAAGGCATGAATCTTACTGTTGAATTTTGTTTGGCTTGACCCTTATGAAAGTCTCTGAGGACCTAATATAGGTGGTTTGTAAGTAGTCCTGGAAGTGAGGAGTCCCCTAATGTTTAAATTTTTAAAACGTTTTTCGTGCCTCCCTTACAAAGTTAAACAAAAATTTTGTGTGGGGAAGGAACTTAAAATAGTATTTTGCCATAATCTGCCATGGTCTTGGAAAGAAAATGAGAATTAAAAATAAAGGGGAGTCTAATTCTTTCCTGTCCCAAATTTTGATGTGTCAGTAATGAAGGTCATTAGCTTTGCCCTTGGTTTTCTTAATTTAATGAATTTTTAATGAAGGAGTTATTTTAGTATAAGGTGGTTGTCTAGCCAGCTATGAACCACAACTTGCAATGAATATTAGAAAATGAGTAACATCAATAAAGCAACACTGCTTCTGCTGCAGTGTTGTTAGGAGATGTATGTTTTACATATATGTATGGTATATAACTAGTATTACTTAATTTGAACTTGGTGATTTTGAGTGTGATTGCGTAACTTTTTCCACTGATGATACCGATGAGTAAAAATACTGAAAATGTAAATAATCATTCTAAATTATAATATACTTCACTAAAATATGAAAAGGTGCTGAGGAAGGTTTACAAAGAATTGCATAAGACAGGACCATAAGAGAAAATTCTTAGGTGGCTATGAAAGTTTCCACTTCTTAAGTAAACTTGTGGGTTCAAGGGAGAATTTTCTTTTATGGGTCAGAGAAATTGGTATTTTTCTTTTTAGCTTAGTATTTTTTCTAGAAAGTAATGATAAGATTTCACAGCGCTGAATGAGAAATAACTGAATAGAAATAACTGAATAATTAAAAAAAAAAAATCCCCAAACCTACAACCTCCCTCCCTCTCCTGCCTCTAAAATAGTGGAAATGCAATACTTCAGGCATTTGCTACTTAATTTCTTATCTATGTAAGATGAGATAATATTTGGTTATTTCCCACAGTATCTTGCTTTTTTGATATACTTAAAATGTCCCTATGCACATTGAATCTGCTCAGATGTGAGCAGAAGAAAACTAAACCTAAAGATTATTGCTTCATTCTTACTTTCAGGTGATTCAGCTGTTATTTCAGCCATTAAGTTGTTTTTACTTCCTTTTTTTCTAAGGGACCACCATTTGTACACCAGTGATCCTTTGTACGTGCCAGAAGAGAGGACACTGGTCACAGAAACTCAGGTTATACGAGAAACTCTTTGGTAAGTGCAGCATCACAAAGCTTGCATTTTAACTTTTAGTGTTTCTCTCAAGGAGATGAGAGGGCTGTCTTTGAAGATGTCTGAAGAGGGAATTATTACTGAGCTTTTAATTTACACTGTTTCTGACAGTAAAGATGCTGCATATGTTGTTAACCATTTGAGGCACTGGAATAGGTTGTCCAGAGAAGTTGTGGATGCCCCATCCCTGGCAGGTTGGGTGCAGCTCTGAGCAACCTGGTCTGGTGAAAGGGGGTCACTTCATGGCCTAAAGGCTGGAACTAGATGATCTTTAAGGTCCTTTCCATTCTGTGATTCATGAAGAAGAAGGTAGCTTGCTACTTTTTTTTGGCATTGATTATTAAAAGTCTAGTTGTTAAAAAGAACCTATTTGTTCTTATCTTGTCCCTATAGATTTATAAAACAGTGTCCAGTTTTAGAAAGCAGGCTGAGTCATCCTATATCTGGAAATTATCTCAACTGGAAAGAAACTGGAAAGAAACTTTAGGAAATAATTACTTCATGCCAGTGTTTAATTGTTTTTGTTCTGGCAACAACTTACAGTACCAATAGCATCATACTTGATCTGAGGTCTCCTGTTACTCAAAGAAAATAAACTTTTAAGCAAGGGAGAGCTAGTTCTTTTATTAATTACATGTAAGTCCATTAAGGGAGAAAATTACTACTCTTTTTGTTTCTTTTCAAGGCTACTTTCAGGAGTGAAAAAGCTTTTTATATTTCAGCTGAACGATGGAAAAGTGACTGTGCGGAATGATATTATTGTAACTCATTTAACCCATGTAAGTTGTTTTTGAATCTCAGAGGAATATGTCATTAGAAAGTTGTAATTTGTGGGAATAGGAAATTAAAGTGCTTGTGGAAATTTCTACAATTTTTCTTCATATTTCTACAGTTCTGTTTCATCTAAATTGGAGCATCTGGCTTAATAAAACTGAATGGGCTTTTCCTATATCTGAGAATGTGATGAAGCAATAGCAATTACAGAATTGTATAATATTTTAATTCATAAAAATAATATTGTAATTCAATTTATGAAATACAGTTTTTGTTAGATGATTCTAAAAGGTTGGGGTTTTTTTGGTTTTTTTTTTTTTTTTAGAATTGCCTGAGATCTGTATTGGAGCAGATAGCAGCATATGGTCAAGTTGTATTTAGACTACAGAAGTTTATTGATGAAGTGATGGGACACAGCCCAGAAAGCATAATGCATGGAACAGTTTCCACTCCAAAGAAGACTACTGAAGCCCCATTCAGAACCTACCAAGCTTTTATGTGGGCTTTGTATAAATACTTTATTAGCTTTAAAGAAGAACTTACTGAAATTGAAAAATGTATAATCAACAAAGGTACAGTGCAAGGGAAGTTTTACATGAGGGAGATACACAAATAATTAATACTGACAAAATTTGCATTTTTGTTGGATGTTATTTTATGCATCTTGGGTTTTTTCGTTGATTTCCAGATAAAACAGTCACACTTTCTATAGTAATAGATAAGTTGTCTCCCAGACTGGCCCAGCTGAAGGTGCTTCACAAGGTGTTCAGCACAGGAGTAGCAGAAGTGCCACCTGACACTAGAAATGTTGTACGAGCATCTCATCTGCTTAATACCCTCTACAAAGCTATTCTGGAATATGACAGTGTTGGAGAGGCATCTGAGCAAACGGTAGGGGAAAAAGAATTCCTTCCTTAATAGAAAAACAACACACTAGAAATAACTAAATTAGTTACTAGATTTAGTAACTAATGCATTATTGTTTTTTAACATGAGTTCACTCAACCTGGACGAAAATGGATTTATGAGAGTGTTTTCTCTCCACAAGAGCAGTGTTTTCTGAGGACCGAGGGGAAGGACTCTGGAAAATCAGGGGCCAGGAAGCTGTTTTGAAAGAGGGAACTTTGGAATAGCTTTCCCTTCTATTTCTACAGCTGCATGATTCAGTTGATGCTGAAATGTGGGAGTTTGGATTTTTACAGTAACTTGATTATACTATTGAAGATATGGTTGATGTCATTGTAGCCTTTTGTTTTCCTGATTTTGATGTTATGAAACCACAGAGTGTTTTATGACTATCCCTTGCTGCTTCAGAGATGTTAGGGTGAAAAGATACTGTTTGGATTTGTGATTACAAGAGTAACAAGGGGAACCGTGAATAATACAGGCTTCCATTAAAAAAAAAAAAGCTGCAATTTTCATTTTAATGTTTTATCTTTAAAATCCTTTAGTGTAGTTGTGTATATGTTACAAACTGATTACACAATTAAGAGATTAGGCTTCACCATATTGCTTTCAATGTTTGGTATAAAAACACTCAGCCAGTTTTTTCTTTTTTCCTTTGAATTCAGGTATCCCTTTTGTTCTCTCTCTGGGTTGAAACTGTGAGGCCATACTTACAGACAGTGGATGAGTGGATAGTCCATGGTAATTTGTTTGATCCTGCAAAGGAATTTATTATTCAGAGGTAGGGATGCTTGATACTAGACACACATAATGCTATGCAAGTAAACCTGCTGTAGAACCTAGGGCAAAGGATAACAGTAAAAGCAGGTTTTCACATTTGTAATTTTGCTTAAGAAATAACTTCTTAATCATACTTAATCATAACTTGTCTCAAACTTTCCATTAGGGAAATTACATAGATATGGATCTCTATCACATATTGTTGTAGAGTAGAAATCCATTATTTTGTGTTTTTTCCATCTATAGTAAATAATGAGCAGGCTGACTTGGAGTGTACTGACTTTTTTTAAAAGCAATTAACCATTTTTCAAACCCAAGACATTTGCAAAAATTACAAAATTTACTTTTAAATTCTTCTATTAATCTTAAGTTGTTATGAATCAAATGCTATTTGTAATTAAAATACTCATTGCTTCTGACTTGTGGTAAAGTTAATATGGTGTCTTAAATTACATGTGCATACCCTAAACATTACTTGAGCTATTAATTTTTGTTCTGTTGCTATGCTACATTTTGTTGGTCCCTTTTTTTGGCAGCTTGGAGGGGAAAGTGAATATAGAAATTAAAGTTCTGGCTTGTAATTACAAATCCATTTTTTCCTATCTGCCAAACTTAATTGAACCAGTGTCTGTTAACACATGTTGAGGTGAGCATGAAGACAACAGCTCTAGCAGTACTATTGTAATTATTCCTTAGTACCAGAGATCCTTAGCATCCTTATTATGTCCTCTTTTTGTGGTTCTCTAGTTACGTTTTCAGTGCTACCAACAGGGCTGATCTCAACTTATATTTATGCTTCGCTTGAATTGTCTAATTCAGGTTTGTCCATCTGACTTCAAAGACCAAACTGAGTATCTGATGTAAACAACAAAAAAAATCCAAAGTGAACTAAAAATTGAGTTTCACCTACTCTAGAATTTTTCAGCTTTCCTAGTAGTAGTTACTTCAGTTTGAGGTTTTAAATAAGTCAGTAAGTCAGTCACTCATCATTTTGACGCTAAGAATGTATGCCTCTTTGAATAGTTAACATCCTGGACAAATTTAATTTTAATTGCTCTATTTGACTTGCTATTGGGGTTTATTTGTTTGTACAGTTGTTTTATCTCCCGTGAGCTAGTTGTTTATCCTTTTCCTAGACAGTTTGTAAATAGGGATGAGCTAATTTTACACAGTTTTGAAAATACTTTGTGACTGTCCTAAGAGAAAGGCAAAGTACAGAACAGAGAGGATACATATCCTCTAGTAACAAAGTTTTCTTTTGGAAAGGAAAGTACTCAAGAGCTTTTTATTTCTTTGCAGAAACAAAAACGTTCCAGTTAATCACAGAGATTTTTGGTATGCTACCTACACGTTATACAGTGTGTCAGAAAAGACAGAGAATGAAGAAAAGATGAGTGATAATGCCAGTGCCAGTTCTGGCAGTGATCAGGCTCCTTCAAGCAGACAGCACACAATGGTTTCTTTTCTAAAACCTGTGTTA
Organism: Agelaius tricolor; assembly: GCF_023055355.1. Classification (NCBI taxonomy): domain Eukaryota; kingdom Metazoa; phylum Chordata; class Aves; order Passeriformes; family Icteridae; genus Agelaius; species Agelaius tricolor. Next base: position 587,863 of record NW_027269339.1, read on the forward strand.
AAGCAAATTATTATGGCTGGAAAATCCATGCAGCTATTGAAGAACCTTCAATGCAAAGACGGTTCTCCACAGCAGGCTGCATCAAGAGGTGAGATGTCAGTTTCTACACCATTGTGCCTTAGGCTGTCTAACAGTATGGGTGTATTTTTGGTAATGGGCTTCCCCTGGCTTTAGAATAATATAATACTCTGCGGAATGCCAGTTTTGTGGTTGGTAACTTCAGGTCTGATGGAAAACACTCTTCCAATGCAAACGAGTGAAAAGAGCAAGGGGAATAAAGTTGAGAGTTCCATGTTCTTTTTATTGCCTTAAATTTTTCACAAACTTCTTTTCATGTGCTTACAAAACTTTTTTTTGTTATGAGACAAAATCAGCTTGTATGTTATAATAGTAAAATTGGTAGTTTTTAATAAATAATTGTTTTCCATTACTCAGTGGTTGAGTAATCTAAGATAGCATGTGGAATTTACTTTTAAAGCTTACTCATAAGTAGATCAAAGATGTTTGGATATCTAGGATATTCATCTTGAGTGATTGTAAAACATAATACAACATTATAGCTAATGTTGGGTTTGGAGGGGGTTTTGCCTTTTTTTTAAGAAAACAAAATAATTTTTTTCATTTTGCTGCTTCTTCATGTTTAAAAATAGAGGTAGTTAAGTTATTTTGGAGACTCACTTCAGTACATACTGAGAGATTGTCAGGTGCTAAAAGTTAATTGCCTTTGCACCTGAAGTAGAAAGTTGTTTAACAATCTCAAAAATATTTGATATTTCAGATACCCATTCTGCAGTGCATTTGACCATATGCCTGATATTAGGCATTGGGCTAGTCCTATATTTTTAAACATGTATTTGAAGGTATTTTGTTTTCTGAATAGTGGTCTAAATGTAGCGTTTTAAAAATTAGCTTGTGAATGTTGAACTGTGGAGTTCTTTCAGTTGAGATGATGTTTTGTGCAATGTGTTGCCCAATTCAGATGCTGAAAGGAAGAGTTTATATAGGCTGTTCCTGGAATCGGTGCAGTCTCGCTTACGGCACGGGGAGGAGTCTGTCCCAGACATTATTACAGAGCAGCAGGCCACAAAGCAGAGCCTGATAAAGATGCAGTCCATAGCAGAAAGACACTTGGAACTGGATGATGTCCATGACCCACTGCTGGCTATTAATTTTGCCAGGTAAATGAATGATCTTCCTGCTGTGTTGTTGAAAGCAATATTCAGCCTGGTGACATTTGGTAGATCACATTTTCATTACTGCTGCTACTGAAAACAAGCAAGTTCAAAATAAAGGCAAGCACCAACAATCAATGACAGAAGCTAAATGGGCACTCTGCTTGTGCATGGTTAAAGAAAAACAATTAAAACCAGTGAATAACGTGCTACCTGCAGTTGGTAGCTTAGAAAATTGGGGTAGTCTTTATCATAGCAGCCTTTTAGCAAATAAGTGGTTTAATAGTGAATGCCATTGTTAAATCTGAACTTTTCAATGAGTTTCCTTGGTTTTTGTACACAATGTCTTTGATTTGCACCAAGTATATTCTTAGAAGAATGCAGCTTCAGTTTTGCTGTGCTTAAATCATTTAACTGTAAAAGCCTTCCAAAATTCATGTTACTTGCATAAATATTCTTCATTCTTCATAGTGAGGGAAGTCCTATAAAGAGTATAAATGTTTTGGAAATTAGCAGGAAGGATAAACTCTAAAAATCGTATTATGTGATTACAAATAAGAAAATAGCTATTTATGTTTTTACTAAATATTAATGGTGTATTTACATGTTTTAAAACTGACCTTAGAAAAGGAGGAACTTGTTTTAAAGAAATCATAGCTAGGACTTGGTTTCCCTTGCTTATTGGGACTATTCTAGTTGTCAAAATTGCTACATTAATTTAATATCTAGCTCATTTAGTCTATCCTGGCAATAGCTGCTATGAGCTGGACTTCCTCTTAGAGTGGTTACAACTGGCAACTAGCTTTTTAAAGAATATTTGATGCAATAATTTGATGCTTTCTTTGTAAAAACAACTAAACTTGCCAAATGTATCACATAGACACTTTCTTCCCATCATATAATATTATAGATAATATGTTTTTCAGGAGTGTGCCTTAAGCAGGTATGTGATTGTAGAATGCAATCTCTGTGGTACTCTCATGTCTGGTGATACACAAACAGTATGATGGATCACCTTATAGGCTGGATACATGCTCTGCTTATAATCAGCTTTTATTACCCTGCACCATATATTTCAGAGCAAAGGACCCAATTTATTAAAATCCTTAAAGGTATGACATTGTTTTATACCTCTTATGAATAATGAGCCTTCTTCCCTAACTATCTTGTTTTATTTTGAAGATTGTATTTGGAACAGAGTGACTTTCATGAGAAGTTTACTGGTGGGGATGTCTGTGTGGATAGATCCTCAGAATCTGTGACCTGCCAGACTTTTGAACTGACACTGAGGTCTTGTCTTTATCCTCACATAGACAAGCAATACTTGGAATGCTGTGGTAATTTGATGCAAACTTTAAAGAAGGATTATAGGTAAGAAAGTAGATTTCTTTTTCCTTAACTTTGTTTTTTTTATTACCAGTGGTATGTCATCACTAAAAGAAGCAATTCTGTGTTGTGTTTCTACTCCAGTTTGATAAACAGCTGTAAAGTCATTAAGGAGAAGAGGTATAATATCTGACATGATAGACTCTTGGGCGAAAACTTGGTCTAGCTTGAATCAAGAGCAAAGCTGTCATTTGTCATCAGTGGATGTTTGGTGGGGATATTATTTCCAACAGTATTTCTTAGTAGTGTTGTCATTTTAAATTCATTTCACAGAGAGGGACAGGATTTCCAAACTCTGCTATTTCTGAGAATTACCTAGCCTCTAAGATATCTTCCAGTGAAGTCAGTGGAGCTGTTAAAGCTTACAGGGAAAAATGCCTTGGTTAAACAAAGGATTCACTGTAGATTTTGTTATGTTTGTATTCAATACTGAGTTTTTAAGATTTTTGTTTCTGTAACAGTTGTGGTTTGTATTCAGTTGTATGATGAGACTCAGGAAATGTTATATGTTTCTCCTGTTCAGGCTTGTAGAATATTTGCAGGCAATGAGAAATTTTTTCTTACTTGAAGCTGGAGATACCATGTATGACTTCTATACATCTATTTTTGACAAAATTAGAGAAAAGGAAACTTGGCAGAATGTTGCTTTCTTAAATGTTCATCTACAAGAAGCAGTTGGACAACGATATCCTGAGGACAGTGCAAGGTAAAGTGCAAAATATGCTTTAGTTACGTTTCTTTCTCACTTAGCTGTATTAATGTACTTCACTTGCATAGCACAATACTAATTATTGTGTACTCATAAAAATAATGTGTTTTAGTGAAGTTTTGAACTGTTCTCCTCTTTTCTATCCAAGTCCTCCAGATTAAATCAGACAGTTAATGGTTAGCAGTGAGAAATAGAAGTTAGTGAAACTAGCTACTCATCTAAAGCAGATTCTCACCAATTACATCACCTGTTTCCTTGCATAGGTTGTCAATATCGTTTGAAAGTGTTGATACAGCAAAGAAGAAACTCCCTGTCCACACCTTGGATGGTTTGACATTGAGTTACAAGGTAGAGTTAAAATGGCTGCAGTTCTTACACTTACAGATTTGAAATGTTGTATGAAACTGATTTACATTTTCTGTCTTTATTATCCTCTCCTCCTCCTAGGTTCCTTGGCCTGTGGATATAGTTATAAGCTTAGAATGCCAAAAAATTTACAATCAAGTTTTTCTGCTCTTGCTGCAAATAAAGTGGGCCAAGTATAGTCTAGATGTTCTACGGTTTGATGGTAAGATACTTCATCAATGAAAGTTTCTGTGTATTAACATATTCTGAGGTCTAAGGATATGATTAGTCTTCTGCTTTCTGCAGTAAGTAGTATAAACTAGTTAGTATTTTGATTCATTCTATAAAATAATAATCTATTTTAGTGTCACAAACTACATGTATTAAGCTGGGCGTGTTTTTCACTTCTTTCCAGCCTCAGGGATGGCTCCATTCATGCATCCCCTTTGTCTCTTTGATTCACGTCTAGTTAGTTATATTGGAAACTTGCTACTTCATTCTTTGCTGGTGAAAGAAAGTCTGTCTACCACACCCTAATGTTTATGTATAGTCCTTTTTATGAATAATACCTTGTAGACAATGTAAGAAAACAAGATGAAAAAAATACTCTATTTGAGGTTGAAAACCAGTAAACTGTTGGGGGATTATAGAAAGATTTTTTTAGTATTTTGTTCACCAAGTTAATGTTATAATCTTCCTGTCCCATGTAAAGTGGATATAGACTTCATGTCTTAGAAATATAAATTAGGAAGTTGATGGGTTCATCTATATTTTGAACATCAGCTAAGTAATTATCTTCCTGAAAGGATATGTTTTTTTTTACTGTTTAAACTTTATGGGTGTGACTTTTTGTTTAAGTCTTTTCCCAAAAAACACAACATTCTTGCTTTTTTTTTTTTAAGAATTAGTCTCTGCTGCAGAAAACTCACAGGTGAAGGAAGGAACTTCATTAGAACAAGGAACACTTGCTGTATTTGGACCACAAAAAGAAAGTATAAAACAACAAATACATCGCATGTTCCTCTTAAGAGTGAAACTTATGCATTTTGTCAACAGCCTGCACAACTACATCATGACTAGGGTTTGTCTTATATCACGATTTCATTTATCTTAGGAGCTTGTAACTGTAGATGAAGTATTCCTTTTCCTTTAAAACCTAAAAAAACCCTCTCAAATAAAAAGCAAAATGTAAATCTAATGTCCTTTCCGAACATGTTTCAGTTTCAACTTGGCCATTTTAAATCAGTAATTCTAAAAATGCTGTAGAAGTTCTACATACATGTGATTGATCTTTGGGTGTTACTGATTCTTTTGCCTGTTTCTCCCAGTTCTAGATGACATAAGCACAGTAATGTAAGATGAGGTTTCTGTAAGCTGTAACTTAAAAGCTATTAGGCTTATAAAAGTGTTACAACAGATATTTTAGTTGGATGGATTTTTCTCAAAAATCTCTAGTACACAGTATATACATGACTTCCCGAATTCAAAGGCAATGCCTGTTGATACATATCTGCTCTATTATTGCCTTTTTTGCTTTTAATAAAACTAGTATATGCTCCAGTTCATTCTCTCTCAGGATAGTCATTGTGTCCCTGTGTAGTGGCAATATATCTATTTCTGTGAGGAATGTTGCTGTGTAGTTCTGAGAAGAGCTTGAATTTTTGCTATTGATGGTAATTTGGAGGCTAATCCTAAAATTTGAGAGGGAAGAGTAAATGAATCATGCAATTTCAGGCTCTTTAAAAATATATTGGAAGAGAGTCACAATCACTTGTGTACAGCATTGAATTTAATAACTTTGGTCTTCTTTTTAAGATTCTCCACAGTACAGGCTTGGAGTTTCAGCATCAGGTAGAAGAAGCCAAAGACTTAGATCAATTGATAAAGATTCATTACAGATATCTATCTACGATTCATGATCGCTGCTTACTGAGAGAAAAGGTGAGTGAAAAATTAGTATAATTGGTGTACTGAGTTATCAGGACAAGAAAGTAGCTGTGTACTAATTATGCAGTCTGTTTTGCAGCATATATACACTAAGCAATATATAGGTACACTTGAGGAAGTAGCTTTTCACACTGAGATCCAGTTTCCCTTGCTGTTCTCTGCTCAATTCTATCAAGGAAAAAAGATAAAATTGAATTGTTTATACTGGGGACTACATGACCTGTTTGTTTCTAGAAGATGGGAGTTTTTGGACTAACCAAGGCTTGTTAATGTTAGGAGGATTATACATACTGGTATCGCAGGAAATGGAGGTACCTGGATAGCTTTGTCACCTTTTATCCCACATACTGTCTGTGCAAAGTCCACATCCAAGTAGTCAGCTGGGAAATTAATTGGAGAACAAATACAAACATCTTCACTTTGGAAGAATCACATTGTACTTAGGAGATTGTTTTTAAAGGTTAGATTGAATGGCATGTGAAGCCTTTGTATTGCAGTGTAATAATGAAAATTATTATGCTTAACAATGAATATCTGACTTACTCCTTGTGTTTTAATTATTTTAGGTGAGCTTTGTGAAGGAAGCCATAATGAAAGTGTTGAATTTAGTACTGATGTTTGCAGACCGTTGGCAAGCTGGTTTAGGGGCTTGGAAGTAAGTACACAACTAAAATTCTACATGGTCATAATTTTGCAGCTCTGAGTATGATTTTGTGCCCAGAACTGCACCTCCAGGTGAGGCTGCACCAATGCTGAATACAGTGGGACAGTCACCTCCTTTGTCCATCTGGCTGTGCTGTGTTTGATGCACCCCAGGATGGGTTTGCCCTCCTGGCTGCCTGGGCATCCTCCCTGCTCACTCCTGTTGAGTTCTGGTTGACCAGCACCCTCAGATCCCTTTTTGCAGCCAGTTCTTTCCCCATTTATACTTCTATTTGTGCAGCCTGCTGCTTGAAGGATGGATGATGCTGGGCAAGTCTCCAAGGCTTTGTCAAACACTCAGAAGTTGATGTATGGTCCTGAAGCCAGCTGGTGTGGACTGGCTTACTTTATATTTTTCAGGATTTATTTTCTTTGGCACAGATGCTACTTAAAACTTAGATCCTACTCTCTTGTGACATTAGGAAGTTGCTATTTTTGGTGTGTTTTTCTCATTCAGAGTGTCAGAAATAATTTGTGAATGCTGTTGATAAAGACTGAAACTCAGGGCGTGTGAAAGCATGCTCTTAGCATGAAAAACATGGCAGGAAAAAGTCATAGCTGTTGTCATCTGTATCTTCTTGGGAGAGAGGAAAAAGGAAAAGGAGTGACTGTTGTGAGCTATGTCTTCTCCCTTGACTGGTGAGTGCTGGCTGACAGGGTCCAAAGCAGAGTTCAAGAGATTGCTGGATAGTAAAACAGTGTGGGTGTCCCTGTTTCACTGGCTGTGTAGGTCCCCAAGGACCTCCAAAGCAGTAAGGACCAGGAAAGGCTCACTTGCTTACAAACCTATGTGGGAATGATAGGTGTCAGTAGAATCACACAGCTCCTCCAAGTCACTGCAGAGATTTCTAAAATGATGACGAAATTATTAATTCCTCTTTGGTGCTCGGATGCTCCTGTCAAAATTACCTTTGTTCTTTAGAAGTAGCATATGCAGGCATAACTGAAGTATTGCAAGTTCAAGCCAGAATTCTATGTAAAGAGTAACTTTTGTCATTTACTGTGAAATTTGGTCATATTTTGAAGATAACATAGAGGCTGGTCTGTTAAGCATTCCTCTGTTAAACTGTTTTTTAGGATGGAATCCATAGAGAAGATGGAATCTGATTTTAAAAACTGTCACATGTTTCTTGTAACTGTTCTCAACAAAGCTGTCTGTCGAGGCTCTTTTCCCCATTGTAAGTACATGAGGCTTTTCACATACCTGAGCTTACACAAGTTTGCTAGGAATGTGTTCATGTTTTAATCTGTTCTAATGTTTGTTGGCACATTTTAAATAATCTCATTTTGTGAATCATGCACAGAGGGACACCAAGACTTCACCTCTTACTAAGTTGAAGTCATTATTTTTTTAGAGTATTTGTGCCAAGATTTTCCATGACAGCTATCTTCAGTTTATCTGTTTACTTGATGAGGGGAAGGTGTGTAGCCAAGCAAGTGACAAGCAGTTTTCTAAACTAATGAAACTAAGTTCTGGGGGCATAGAAGAGCATTCTTTTTGTTGCTATTGGGAATGACAGCTGTGATATATCTTGAGCAGATAGGATTTTAGCATTATGGTGCCTCAGCTGCAACTGCACTGGGCTCTTGGCTCTGCCCATCTGTTGTAAGTTATTTCCTTGGCAGTAGAAACAGGAGAGGATGACATATCTGTGCTTCTACTTACAACCTGGTATGAGCTTAAATTGTTCATCAGTGCCAGTTTGAGTTAGGGGGACAACTGCTCAGTGAGGTTGTGGGGCATCAGGGTTACTGGGATCCAGATGGGTGTTCTCACAGGTTTCTACACCACCTGTGGATGTGCCATGGGGACATGACTTAGTGGTGGACTGGGCAGTCTTAGGTTAATGTTTGGACTTGATTATTTTAAAGGTCTTTCCCAACCTAAAACCTGTGTTTAAAACAGGCAATATTTGCCATCACTGCTATTCACATCTACGAGAGCTTGTCTGCAGAACCATCCTTGAGAATGGCTTGGTGTATATAAACCTCCACAACTTCTTTTTTATGTACAACAGTATTGCAAACAAATGAGCTAATTTCTTACCAGTTGTTACCACGTGAAATAATGGGTAGCTGGTGATGAGTGTGGTGAAATATTATCTAAGCTGTCAGAGACTTAAAAAATGTCCTACTCTCCTGAAGTCCTAAAGTATTACAATTTAAGCTGGTATCCTCTTAAAGGACAGAATTGAATATTGCAATGTTTGCAGAATGCTGCAAATGCAAATATTAACTACATTTATATGGTTTGTTTCACAGTGGAATCTTTAGCTTTGTCACTGATGGCTGGCATGGAACAAAGTTAACACCCACTTTCACTGAATTAAGGAAGAACTGATAGCAGGATTTATGTTGAAATTTCTGTGTGAAAGAACCGTAAGCATTTTGCACTCCAGTTTAAAATGTATATAACTAAATGTTGTTGGTGTTTTGGAGCTGTGTAAAATATTTTAAAATGTAAATAATGTACAGGTATTTAAGCGTGTTGGTTGGGGCAGTGTTTGTATAGGCTTCAACATCAAAAGACATGTATAGTGTAAAATGCATTCCATGTAAAAAATCTTACTTGAAAATACATTAAATATTTTTCATGCTGAAAAAAGGAATGTTTTTTTTTAATTATGAGTAATTGATGGTTTACTTTTTCCATTAATTTTTCATCTGTGAATAGGTCACAGGGCAGTGTGGAGTGGTGTGACTCAAATCTTGGTGTTAGAAGGTTGGTTGAGTTAATTTTGGCCTTTTTTTTCCTTTGCAAAAAAGCTGAGAAGCTTTCATCTTCTTTGCTTAGTTGTTCTTAAGAAATCTTTAGGAAGACTGTTACAAGAAGCTGATGTAAAAAAATACAAGATTAATTTATCAAAATGGATTATAGCAGAACATAAAACATCAGTATTTTTTATGTTGAAATGCTTGCTAATTTTAGTGGTAACTGGTCACTTTAAGTAGGATTAAGATGAAAGTGTGTAATGTATTAGTTGTAATGATTGGATTGTTGAGATGTTTCAAATTTGGTCAGATATGACTTGACCTTCATCCTTCTTCTGAGCCTTTTGCAAACAAACATTTACATCTAATAGCTGATCTCCTGTAAAGCAGTAGATTGTGATACAGAAGTGTACATTTCTGGACAAGTAAATGTGGAATTTGTTCTGCACGAAATGACTTGCCCTGTCTCCTCCCCTTCAAAGTTTCTCTGGAATTGTGGCATCAGTACACCTGCATTAAAAAAGAAAATCAATCATAGCTATTTACCTAATGATTTTTTTGAATAAATAAAAGGTTTGATAATTACAATTTCACTGTTGTGTGTGTTTCTGCTGAAATTAAGTCAGTAGCTTAAAGTTTGAGACGTGTTTCTTTAAGGTAAATGTATGTTATTAGTGGGACTATGTGGCTCATTATAAAACTGTTTTTTCAGCTGTAAACTAATAATTATTTTATATGAAAGTGAATGCTTGTGTTTGAACAGGAGATCTCAAGGTTCTTCCAAGTTATAGCTATTAAATGTTTTGAGGAAAAGAAATTTGTTTTTTTTTCAAGTCTACCACTGAGGAAGTTTCTGCTGCCCTGTAACATGTCTTCTGTTTGACTGAGTGGAGGTTTTGCTTTAGAGAACAGTATGTTTGTATTGTCCTTTGCTATCACATGACACACTTTTCCAAGTGGATTTTTTTGTGGTAGCTGGATACCTTTTAACAAAAGTAATTTGTACTTCTAGTTTACCATGACTTGTTCTCATTTAAGATTCCAGATTATTTATTTATTGCTAGCAGAGACAGTGCATTGCTTAGTAACTTTCTTAGTCAGAGTAAAATTGAGTAGCATACTGAGAGTTTTAAAAGACATGCTTGGAATTTCAGCACTTCTGTGCTGAAATTACTTTTTGAGTATGTCTTGTACTCTGTGCTTTTGAACTATCTAATGTGGTTGCTTTATTTCTGCTTCCTATACAGAGATTACCTTCAATGAAATTTCTACTTTTCATAGCCTTACCTTGGATAATATTAGCTAGGTGTGGGAGAAAAAAAATCCTTCAATCCTTCATGTGGTTGAAACAACAATTCCTAGTAAATCCCTTTGCCCATTTTACTTACTTTATGTGAACGACCCCGTGTAAGTGAAAGATTTTGCTGTTTCACCCAATTTCCTGCTTAGACATTAATGTTGCATTCTGCAGAGAGACTTCTGTGCACTTTGTAGACAAGTGATGCCTGCACACTGTTTATTCAGCCAGCTTCCAAGTTTGCTCATCTCTCATCACAAAACCAGAGTGGAAAGTCTGGCTCTGGAAACGTTTACTGATTCTAGTCATGGACATCCTCAGTGTTTAACTTTTTGTGTGTCAGTACTACTTGGCTGACAAATTCCCTTCAATGAGTCAGTCTTATGGCATTCCTTTTTCTTCAGAGCCACAGAAAAAAAGGCAAGTCCTATCTTTTAGTGTGCATGCCCTGTGATGCCACCAGGACCTTTCCATCAGTCCCCTGGCAGTTGTTAAAATGGTGTTTTACCTGTTTGGAGAAAAAATGGGTTTTATGTGAGATATGGAGTATCTTAACTATATATTTACTCAGATTTCCTTGTAACATTTTCTGTTTTCTTTACAGAACTGTTGTTTCTTGGATTCTGTCCTGAGTGCATTCCTTCTGGATGTTTTTTTACCTTGTTTTCACATTCCTGTTTTTGTCAGTTATTTCTGAATTTATTTGAATCTTAACTTTTGGATACTTTTCCTCTTTGTTAGAGGAGACACAACATTTGAATATGCTTTACTTGCTCTTCTGGAATTTCAAGTAAGCAATTTTGGAGACGTTAGGAAAGGTATAATCTATTCCATGTGTGTATAGATTCAAAAGACTTCTGTCATAGCCTATTGTTTTGTGAATTGCCAAGTTTAGCTAAAGCAAAGCATAAAACACTCAGCAAAGAATGTAGAAACAGAATTTTCTAAGCTTCTAAGGGGGTATAAAATTCTTTGGAAAGAACACACTCTATTATTGGATGCTGTCACAATTTCATTTCTACCTTTATTTGTTCTCCTTAACTTCTGGATGCAGTTTTAACAAAGTTGCAGCATAGAAGTCCTTATTTGACTTGTTACTTTTCTTTCTTCTCCTTTGTTTTTGCCTGTGGGGTTCTGTTATCTCTAGGCCACATTTTAGCATTGATTCAGTAAATTCTCCAGTACCTTCTTTGCTCTTTAGTTTTAATAACCCCTAATTAACCTCTAGATGCTTGAGGACCTTTGGTTGTGTCAAACTCTTGATATAAAAAAAGTTAGCAACCAGTCATTGATCGGATAGTTTCCATGGGAGCATGGATTAAAGATAGTAGTACTATATTACAGGCTGATTAAAAATAGAGAAAAAAATTCCTCTGACATGCTTTTTAATCTTACTGACTAAAGATTTTCAAGTTTTTCAGCTTTCCTCTTGTGCTGCTTTGCACACTTTGAGACAAACCTTTCCTCACTGATTGCATTGGTATTTGCTGGCTGCTGTAGTGTCTTGTTGCTGCACCGTGCATTTAGTGCTGGAAAGGCTGCACAGGATCACAGGTCTGAGGGCCTAGAGAGCAAATGAAGTTCCCAGGGATAGAGGGGCAGGGCTGGGGGGAAGAGTGAGGGGGCTGAATTGCCTAACATACATGCCTTGATTTCTGCACTGATGTCCTACATGAGCAAAGTGAATGTAATTTGTAATGGAATCAAGAAAGATTTTAATGTGTGTTAATGTCTGTCAGGGACATGGGGTGGGCTCTGGTGTGGCTTGGCAGCACGATGTGCAGCAGCCTTGGAAGGCAGGGTGAGGGGAGACAGGCCCATTGTACACACATATAGAGTTAAATCCCTATAAGTTTACAATAAAACCT